>NC_134091.1:26786640-27423910 GCF_000715075.1 Nicotiana tabacum
GTAGCTTACAGGCTTGCATTGCCACCTAGTTTAGCATCTGTTCATACGGTATTCCATGTGTCCATGCTTTGAAAGTATCATGACGATCCGTCCCATGTGTTAGATTTCAGCTCTGTCCAGTTGGACAAGGATTTGACTTACGGGGATGAGCCGGTGGCAATTCTAGCCTGGCAAGTTCGCCAGTTCAGATCAAAGAGTTACCCTTTTGTTCGAGTGTAGTGGGGAGGTCAGCCTATTGAGGCAGCTACTTGGGAGTCCGAGTCCGATATGCAGAGTAGATATCCCCACCTTTTCACTAGCCTGGGTACTTTTCGATGTCCATTCGAGGACGAACGATTATTTTAGAGGTGGAGAATGTGATGACCCAAAAGGTCATCTTATGTTTTAGAACTCAAATCTGTGCTTTTAAGCCTTAAAAATCTCATTTTTACCCTCCTCGATTTGTGTGCGCAGTCCGGGGAGGTTTCCGGAAAGCTTTTATATTGAAAATTGATGAAAATAAGAATTTATGCCTTAAAAGTTAATTTTAGTAGACTTCTGTCAACATTTTTGGTAAATGAGCCCAGATCCATGTTTTGACGGTCCCGGTGGGTCCGTATCGAATTATGGGACCTGGGCATATGCCTGTAATCGAATTCGGAGGTCTCCAGCTCAAGTTATGAATTTTTGATGAAAATTAAAAGTCTAGAAATTATTTATTTTTAAGAATTGATTGATATTTGGCATTATTAGTACCTGGTCCGTATTTTGGTTTCGGAGCCAGGTACAGGTTCATTATGATAATTAAGACTTGTCTGTGAAATTTGGTGAGAAACGGAGTTGATTTGACGTGATTCGGACCTTCGGTTGAGAAAATAGTAACTTTAAAGTGTTCTTGAGAATTTCATTTGATTTGGTGCTAAATTTAGAGTTCTAGGTGTTATTTGGCAATTTGATCATGCGAACAGGTCCGTATGATATTTTTAGACTTGTGTGCATGTTTGGTTTGGAGCCCCGTGTGCTCGGGTGTGTTTCGGATAGGCCACGGAATGTTTTGGACTTTGGAAATCTGGTTTTTTCTGTAGAGTCTGGGTTCTGGCATGTCCTTCTTCGCGTTCACGAAGGTCCTCTCGTGAACGCGAAAAGTAAACTGGTGAGTCTGAGAATTCTTCTTCGCGAACGTGAAGGCCTGGTCGCGAACGCGAAGTGATGGGGAATTTACCCTTCACGAACGCGAAGTTCTTGGGGACCTGTGGAGGGTTGGTCGTTCCGTCATCGCGAACGCGAGCAATGCCTCGCGAACGCGAAGGCCAGGGAGGAGTAACCATCGCGAACGCGAGCATCGTATAGCGAACGCGAAGGCTTGGTAGCCAGTACCCTTCGCGAACACGACAGTGCTCTCGCGAATGCGATGAACACTGTCGCCCAGCACTTAACAGAATCCAAAAACGGGATTTAGCCAAAAATTCATTTTTCTCAAAAACCAAATGGTGAGAGGCGATTTTTCAAGAGCCATTTCTTCCCCAAATTGTTGGTAAGTGATTCTAAACCATTTTCTTTCTATTACCCATTACATTTCTTGAATTATCAACCTAAAATCTAGAGTTTTCATGGTAGAATTAGGGGTTAGGGTAGAAACTAGGAATTTCGAAAATTTGGGGATTTAGACCGCAATTTGAGGTCGGATTCCAAAACCAATTATATATTCGGGCTCGGGGGTGAATGGGTAAATGGATTTTGGTCCGAACCTCGGGTTTTGACCAAGCGATCCCCAGAGTCGATTTTTTGACTTTTTGGAGAAAAATTTAGAAAATTTAATTTATGCGATATAATTGATTCCTTTAGCAACATTTGATATTATTGAGTCATTTTTGAATAGATACGAGTGGTTTGGAGGTGAATTCCAAAGGAAAAGCTATGATTGAGAATTAAGTGACCTTCGGAGCGAGGTAAGTGTTGTGTCTAACCCTGACTTGAGGGAATTAGGTACCTTAGATTATTTGCTAAGTGAAATTCATGTGAGCGGCGTATATGTGAGGTGACGAGTACTTATGCATCGCCAATTTACCTGTTTTTTCATATTTCTCTGTTTTTCTTATATTGTCTCATTCCTATGCCTAATTGCTACGTGTTATACTAGTGTTGTTTAATTTATCGTTCTTATCGTGTTTACGGATTTTCTGGTGATAATTGAGTTTTTATTTCAAAGTTGAGACTGATATTATGGAACCAAATGTTGAAGTAAGGTTTGTACTTGTTATTCTATCTCCATATTGTTATTTATGCATTGCATTATGGTAAGGGAGAATGTTAATGCACGAAGGGTGATGCCGTGCCATATTGTGAGTGTTAATGCACAAAGGGTGATGTCGTGCCATATTATGAGTGTTAATGCATGAAGGGTGATGTCGTGCCATTTTGTGAGTATTAATGCACGAAGGGTGATGTCGTGCCATGATATGAGAGTTAATGCACGAAGGGTGATGCCATGCCATTTCTATTAATTTATGGTGAGAGTGAGAGTAAAAGCACGAAGGGTTATGCCGTGCATTTTTCCTTACTGTATTCACTATTCCTGTTGATTCATGGTATATTGACTGCTCTGGTGATCATTCTGTTGTAGTTCTTTATCTTGTATTCCCCTCGGTTTGTTCCCCTCCCGACATTTCCTTTTTAGTTCTTCATTTCTATTATTTATATATACACTGTTAAATTGTACAAGTGGATTTGTAGGTGCTTTGCCTTAGCCTCGTCACTACTTCGTCGAGGTTAGGCTCGACACTTACCAGTACATGGGGTCAGTTGTACTGATGCTGGACTCTGCACTTTCTGTGCAGATTTTGATACTGGCTCTGGTTGATCGAGATTTTGCTATTGGTCCACTTTCCGGAGACTCACGGTAGTTCTGTCGGCGTTCACAAACCTTGAAGTCCCCGTCTATCTTTTCAGTTCTATTGTTTCTTTCATTCAGACATTTGTGTTTCATCAGACTATTACTTGTAGTAAATTCTAGAATGCTTGTGAATTATGACTCCAGATCCGGTTGTAGTAATTAATACAGTTTTATTATATTTCGCACTTATTATATTTCATCTTAGTTAATTATTGTTAATTACTGAATGAGAATAAGGAATTGGTTTAATGATTTTCTAACGTTGGCTTGCCTAGCAAGTGAAATGTTAGGCGCTATCACGGTCCCGTCGGTGGGAAATTTCTGGTCGTGACAATAATATGCCTAGAGTTGACTGTTAAGCATAAAGTTATAACATTTCCCATATTGGTAACTTTTTTGAGAACTATCTGGGCTATACTTGAGGTTAAAAAGAAGATGATTCCCTATATAAACTGGGTAGTTACTAATTTTGTGTTAAAACAATTGCCGATTTGAAGTGTGATAGTAGACTTTGCACATGCTTACACTATGGCGCGCTATTTATACAAGTTTAGGACCATGAGAATCTTATTTCATTATCATATACAAGTGTACTTGTTTAATTACTCTTGTATGATATGCTGGGACTGGAGGCCTGTGACCATGCCGAGCAATTCATATTATTGGCACGTGAGTTGTCTGTGCCGTGTGTGGGAATTCTGTTTCTATAATAATTTATCTGATCTATCAATTTTCTTCCTCTACAATTGTATACATGCACCTACGGTTATCCTTTTCACAAAACTTGAGGAGTTGGTTGTAACATTGCGGTTGTGGTGGTGCTTGTTGAACTTGTAATATGGTTCTCTTCCTTGAGACATCTCCCATATTTGGGTACACGGATTGCACAGTTTGTGTATCCGAGTTATATTGGTGCGGCATGTCGGGGGATAGTTTGTTTAATAATATATGGTCATTGGACCTAGAATAGGTACTATCAAGTTCGATTACGGTATATTCAGGAGAATAATATTGAAGTCGGCTTAGGAGAGGATTATGGTTCTGGTTTGGATGAGGGAACTCCATGGCTAGTTGATCTGATGAGTGGTTATGAGTTTTTGAATGTTTCTTTAATCATTGGCAGTATACGAAGGTTTCAGAATGAGGTTCTGTGGAATGCGGGGTTTTACACTAATACTTGGTTGGTTTTGAGTAGTTACTATGATCATAAATGGTGCTACGAGTATGCGAGTTGTGTAGTATGTTATGTGATTATATCTGGGATTATGGTTATGGATGGATACAGCTTGTTCAGGCTTATACAATGTGTAGATGTGAGATTTGGGTCTTGAAAAGAATTCTGAATGTTAGAAATTTGGTTCCATGGTTTTTGGGCTAAGGTAAATCAATGATTTTTAGTTATGTTGTGTGGTCAGGCCATAAAATAGGGTGACGTGAGATCACACCCGAATACGTGCGTGGTAAGATGGAATAGTGATATGGTGGCTTGAAAACAACTCCTGGCACGTTCGAGGACGAACATGTGTTTAAGTGGGGGAGAATGTAACGACCCGGCCGGTTATTTTGGGTATTATAACCCCGTTTCCCAATTTACTGCTTCATTTATGCATTATAATTGATTTATGACTTATCGAGTTAGTTGGTTCGGGTCCGGAAGCATTTCGGAGTGAAATGAGACACTTAGTCTCATAATTAAAAACTTAAGTTGGAAAAGTTGACCGGATATTGACTTATGTGTAAACGACCTCAGAATATAATTCTGATGATTCCAATAGCTCCGTATGGTAATTTTGGACTTAGGAGCGTGTTCGAAAAATTATTTGGAGGTCCGTAGTGGAATTAGGCTTGAAATGCCGAAAGTTGAATTTTTGCGAAGTTTGACCGGGGGTTGACTTTTTGATATCGATGTCGGAATCTGATTATGGAAATTGAAATAGCTTCGTTATGTCATTTATGACTTGTGTGCAAAATTTGAAATCATTCTGGATTGATTTGATGTATTTCGACACAAGATATAGAATTTGAAAGTTCAAAGTTCATTAGGCTTGAATTGAGGTGCGATTCGTGGTTTTAGCATTTTTTGATGTGATTCGAGGCTTCGACTAAGTTCGTATGATGTTTTAGGACTTGTTGGTATATTTGGTTGAGGTCCCGAGGGGCTCGGGTGAGTTTCGAGGTGGTTTCGGACCATTTCTAGGCCACTTTTAATTCTCTGGTTTCTGCCTACAGAGGTGTGCATCGCGATCGCGAACATTTGGTCGTGTTCACGAAGAGAAAACAGCAGTTTGGGGCCTTGTGAATCGCGGAAGCTCTTTCGCGATCGCGTAGAACAAAATCTCTGCTGCAGTGACCCGACTTAGGAAGCTTATATCTCGTAATCTATAAGAAATTTGGAGATGATCTAAAAATGAAAGTTGTAATTTGGTGTTTTGTACAAAATGTTATGACTATTATACTAGAAGCTATTTGGAAGAGTTGGGGAGTTTGTTCTTTGCGATCGCGAAGAGCAATTTTGGGGCTGAAAAGTTTTGTGCTTCGCGATCGCGAAGCATTTTCCGCCTGGAAAAACGATATATTTTGAGGTTTCGGCCATTTTAATACATTTGGAGCTATGGAGCTCCGATTGAAGCAATTGTTGAGGCGTTGTTCACCATATGGATTGGGGTAAATGATTCTAACTCGGTTTTGGTTAAATTATATGAATCTATTATTGTTTTTATCAACAAATTAGTATTTTGGGTTGAAAATAGTAGAAAACTTCATAGACATTAATTGAGGATTTGAAGGCCGAGTTATGGTCGGATTTGAGTAATTTTGGTATGGTTGGATTCGTGGTTGAATGGGGGTTCGGATTTTGTGAGTTTTATCAGATTCCGAGACGTGGGCCCCACGGGTGATTTTTGGGGCATAATTTTGGATTTTTGAAAAATATTAGTATTTTGATATGGAATTAATTCCTATAATTTCTGTGGGCTGAATCAAATTAATTGTGACTAGATTCGAGCCGTTTTAAAGTTGATATGCGCCGAATGAAATTTCTGGAGCATTGCTTAGCTTGCTCGACATTGGATTTGGCTTGTTCGAGGTAAGTAACTCTTCTAATCTTGGAGCTGAGGGTATGAACCCTGAATACATGTATTATGTGAATTGTTGGGAGGTGACGCACATGCTAGGTGACGGGCATGTGGGCGTGCACTATGGAAAGTTTGACATTATTATTTTCGTGGAATTTTATAGTAAACTAATCTTGGCATTTTCCTTGTATTGTCATATGTTAAAGGAATTTGAGCTGAGAATCATATTAAAAATCATGTTGAGGCTATATGCGAGTATTATTGGGACCCACAAAGGTCGTATTATTGTGAATTATTTATTTTAAATTAAAAATTCATACTCAGTCATATTCGTTTCACTGCATATCATATCTCGGTCTCTGTTGTTATTTATTGATATATCATATCATCATTTTCGGGCTATCTGGAGAGATTGATGATTGAGTGAGGCCGAGGGCCTGATTGTGAGGATAATTATGGGATCGGGTTGCACGCCGCAACAAGCCAGATTGGCTTATTATAGCACGTGAGTTGTCCGTGCGGATCCAGATATTATTATAGCACGTGAGTTGTCCGTGCAGCACATGAGTTGTCCGTGCAGATCCAGATATTATTATAGCACGTGAGTTGTCTGTGCAGCACGTGAGTTGTCCGTGCAGATTATAGCGCTTGGGCTGAAGGAGCCCCTCCGTAGTCTGTACACACCCCTAGTGAGCGCAGGTACCTACTGAGTGCGTGTGCCGAGTGCAAGTGCCGAGCGATTGGGAGGATTGAGTGACTGTGAGGACTGAGTGATGGGGAGGACTGAGTGAATTTATACTCTGAGAGTATGCATATGAGTTCATCTCTGAGATACATTGCATTGACATACACACATGGCATACATGCATAGAGATATATCTTTTCCTCATGCTGTACGATATTACATCATTCATGATTTCTCACACATGTTGGCAGATGGGCATAGTGATGCATTTATTTTACATTGGTTATCTGGAAAAAAAATGAAACATCTTGTTTATTATTGAAAGGATTTTGGGAAAATTATTGTTTTCAAACTTATTCATATTTTTGGCAACTCCGGTAAACGATTTGGATTTTCATTGATGTACTTGAAAGGCAGAACTATTTTCAGAAATTATATTTTTTTTGAGCATTTGATTGTTGAGTTACTTCTGGTATTACTTGTTTAAGTTGTTATGAACTATTGTTGGTTATTGAAGATGGGATCCGACCTTGGTACAAGCTCGTCACTACTTTCAACCTAAGGTTAAGTTTGTTACTTATTGAGTACATGGGGTCGGTTGTACTCATACTACACTTCTGCACCTTGCGTGCAGATGTTTCCTGCTGATGTTGCTGTGTTCGTTGGGAGCTGGATCTGAAGATATACCTGTGCTCCGGTTGTATCTGCCTCTTGTTCATGGTAGCCTTAGATTTATAACAATATGTTCATGTACATTTCGAATAGATGATGTATTATTTCATACCAGTTTTGTAAAGTCTATTCTTACAAGTTCATAATTTGTACTACCAGTTCTTGGAAAAATGTATTGGTTTTTATCTATTTTCTTTTAATTAATTTCCTTATTAATTTCATTGGAATTGGATAGTTGGTAATTGGCATACCTAGCGGCTTGGGTTAGGTGCCATCATGACTAGTTGGATTTTGGGTCGTGACAAGAATAATACAAATAAAGGTCTGAATAAAATAAAGCTGTCTGAAAACAAACACACAGCTAAAGTAAAGTAGATGGGGACTTCAGAACTGCGGACGCCGTGCAGTTATACCTCAAGTCTCCTCTAGTAGCTGAAATCCGAACAAGTCTATGGTACGTCACTGGAACCAACTCCGAAATCTGCACAAGAAGTGCAGAGTGTAGTATTAGTACAACCGACCCTATGTACTAGTAAGTGTCGAGCCTAAGCTCGACGAAGTAGTGAAGAGGCTAAGGCAGATCACTTACATTAACCTGTACGCAATAATAGTAATAACCACAATAATAGAATTAAATCAGGTAACTCATTTTTAATAGTTGAAGCCAACTCAGCAGTCAGAACCAATTATTGTTTCAATCAATTTCCGTTGCAGCGTGCAACCCGCTCCCACAACATATTCATTTTCAATCTTCCCATATATTTATTGTTATCAAGTATATATAGACTTTTAAATAAGTCTGTTGCGGCGAGCATCCCGATCCCCCAATATGGACTTTTATACAAGTCTGTTGCGGCGTGCAACCCGATCCCCCAATATGGACTTTTAATAAGTCTGTTGCGGCGTGCAACCCGATCTCCCAATATGGACTTTTAATAAGTCTGTTGCAGCGTGCAACCCGTTCCTCCAATATATTCAAATCAATCAATTCTGTTGCGGCGTGCAACCCGCTCCTCCAATATATTCATTTGCCAATTCTTATAAAAGTAATTTTCCCAATAAATGCAACAATTAATATGAAATTATAAGATAACAAGCATACAATAATTATGATTTAATTATGAAACAAACAATGAAAAATATCAATTTATTATGGAAGTCAGGGAGAAAATAGACAGTTTAATATTTAATATGCTAAATGTCAAGTAGCAATTATGACACATAAATCAAATAAGCATGTAACAATTATTGCAGGAATTCAAGAATTATTAGTTGACAAAGAATAAGAGAAAAATAATTATTATAATAATTAATTCGCGTCTTAAAATAATTTATGAATTTTAAATAATTATGCAAATAATTAATTTGACAAAGTATAGGCACTCGTCACCTTGCCTATACATCGTTACACATGAAATTCACATAGCAAATAATTCAGGGGTTCTATTCCCTCAAGTCAAGGTTAACCACGACACTTACCTCGCTTTGCAAATTCCATTCAATTACTCGACCACAGATTTTCCTTCCGAATTTGTCTCCAAAAGCGTCAAATCTATTCACAAATAATTTGATATACTCAATACGAATTATAGGAATTAATTCCATATGAATTTACTAATTTTCCGGATAAAATCTGAAATTCACTTTAAAAATTGACAGTGGGGCCCACATCTCGAATCTCGGAAAAACTTACGAAATCCGAACACCCATTCTGAGACGAGTCAAACCATATAAAAATTATCAAATTTCGATGTCAAATGGACCTTCAAATCTTAAATTTTTATTTTTGGAAGATTTTATTAAAATCTGATTTTTCTCCCAAAATTTCACGGATTCATGATATAAATGAGCATGGAATCATGAAATATAATCAATATAGGATAAGAAACACTTACCCTAATATTTTTCCGTGAAAATCGCCCAAGAATCGCCTTACCCGAGCTCAAATATGGACAATGGTTGAAAATGGGACGAATCCTATTTTCTAGAACTTAAGTTCTGTTTCTCAAATTTTTACCCTTTGCGAACGCGGTCAGTGCCTCGCGTTCGCGAAGCACAAATTTGTGCTGTCCAATTTTACCCTTCGCGAACACGAGGGCTGCCTCGCGAACGCGAAGTTTGCTTGGCTTGGCCTTCGCGAACGCGAAGGCAAATTTCTCTCCGGTCATTTACTCTTCCCGAACGCGAGGCTTCAATCGTGAACGCGAAGCTTTGCACCTCGACCCTTCGCAAACGCATTTCCTCTGTCGCGAACGCGAAGCACAAAATGTTCCAGTCCAATTTACTCTTCGCGTTCGAGAGAGTACCTTCGCGAACGCGAAGAAGAACACACCAGAAGCCTGAAGTCTCGGGTTAGGGACCTCAGAATTCGATTCCAAGTATACGCCCAAGTCCCAAATCACGATACGGACCTGCCAAAATTATCAAAATACTGATTCCAGTCCGTTTGCTCAAAATGTTAACCAAAGTCAACTCAGTTGAGTTTTAAAGCTTTATTTCACATTTTAATCCATTTTTCACACAAAAACTTTCAGGAAAATTATACAGACTGCGCATGCAAGTCGAGGAATGATAATTAGTATTTTTCGAGGTCTTAGAACACAAAATTACTTATTAAATTTAATGATGACACTTTGGGTCATCACATTTTTACCGGGATTTCACTAGATATGAAGGATTTTGGAGAGTGATCTGGCGAGATTTTAAAATTTTTAGCTACTAACATTAATTTTAAAAGAATGTTAGGCTAGAGGTTGGGCTAGCAGCTATTATGGTTGCATTGAGGAGCAAGAGTCTCGTTGGTTTTCTAGGTTTCACTTGCTAGCCCTTATAATTATTTTTGGGCAATGAATTGTATACCTAATTTGTGACTACCAATTCTCATTAGTTTTCACCGAGTGGCTACAAATGAATTTCTCTCATCTTTCTTCTTCTGCCTTTTATTGCAAATTTGTCGTAGCAAATTGAGATCTAAATTGTGGTCGTTGAATGTTGCGATATAAGGTTTTATTACACATGACGTCAACTTGTTTAGTGAATAAATTTTTTTGTATGAAAATAGAACCTTCCTTGATATTGTAAGGTTTCTGAAAGACGACAAAAATCACATTTTATTCTAAATTTTCTCTTTAATTATTTCATCATTACGTTAAGTCTACTTATGATAACATGTAATTTTTATAATAAGCATTCTAAATACAATAACATCGAAAATAAAGTAATAATAAATGTAACTAACTGGTTAACTTATATATTAACAGTATAATAAATTATTATACTGTTAGTACGAACATGCTTGACAACTACATACACTCATTTGAGCTTCACATTGACCTTTAACATAAGCTGCACGATCATGATATTTGTTACACTGAACCTGACAATCATCGTCACTTGTACAGGATCCCCAATTTTCGTGAACAAAAAGCCAACATTGCCCAGCTGTCAACTCTGCATGAGTTAAAATATTTTAATTAAGATTTGATGATTCATTAACAAAAACATGATTCTTTTGTTTACTTCATATTTTTCAATTTATTCACAAATGTATTTTTCAAGAAGTTACAAGAAAACCACTAACACCTCTAACTGCCTTTTTAAAAAATAATAAAAAAAGTTTTAAACAATCCATTGAGTAATGAATTTTAATGAATGATCATAAGCATTAAAATGATTGACAATATAAATTTAATTAAAGAACATGATGAGAACTATCGTCATTAATTAGGTAGAAATTAAAATGTTTACAGACATGATTAATTACTTTCATTGATTAGAAAAATAAAGGAGCTTTCATATTATAAATTTAATACTAACTTTTGCTAATTCAATTAAAAGTAAATACCCACCTAGTGATGCAAAGGTGAAGACCATGCAAGTCAGAAGGACAAAGATTTGTGATGTAGTCATTTTTGCTTCGCTCAAATGAATTATAGTCACTATATGAATAAGGGGGATTAAAGAAGTATGTTTCTGAATGTTTTTATAGCAGATGTTTCATCCGTTTTTTCCCATGAACCCGTTACTTGCAAAATTAAATTCTAAGCATTAAATTCTTCTAATTAATCTTCAGTTTCGTTTTTCATTTAATGTCACTTGAACAATTAAGAACTATGATAATAATTGAGGAATTTCCGTAAAGTGCTATAGTTTAGAGCCTAATTACCATATATAAATTTTAGAGTATATATATATATATATATATATATATATATATATATATATATATATATATATATATATATATATATATATGTATATATATATATATAATTACTATTCGTTCGTACACCAAATATAACCTGTATATACACAACCTATATCGATTGTATTTCACAATAAGTATAACCAAGGCGAAATACAGAAATACAGAAAAATTAACAAACCGAATGCTTCCATTGAGAGTCAAACTCAACACTACTAGAAGATGTCAAATTTTCGACCATTAAGTCGGTCGAAAATCGGTCGAAAATCACTTATTTCCGACGGAAATGAATATAGGAGGTCACAAAATTTTTTCGATCAAAACGGTCGGCAATTTGCGACCAAAACAGTCGCAAAAAGGAAAAATCTGGGAGACCGGCTAAATTTGTCTTTTGCGACCGCAACGGTCGGTAATTTTACGACCAGAACAGTCACACATTTAAATAAATTATTACTTATTCTTGACAGTTCCGACCGTTTTGGTTGGTAATTTTAATAATTAATTTAAATTTAATTCAAAATTTCCGACCAAATCGGTTGAAAACAATTAAAATTAAATTAAAAAATAATTAATTTTTCCGACTACTTCAGTCGTAAATATGAAAATTTCCAGTTAAGTTTTCCGACCAAAGTAGTCAGAAATCAGTCGGAAATTCTGAATTTTATCAGTAGAATTTTGCTGCATTTTAAGCTACACCATCTGCAATTCAAAACTAATCATTCAACGTAATATGTGTCACAATTGCTCAAACAATTGAACACAAACCATCAAATATCAAACTACCAATCTATATAATACTTTCAAACAAGTCTAAACACATCTATCATAACACATTAAAGTATAAAAACTTCAACCAAATGATATTCATGTCTAAAACACATAATCCAAGTGTAAACCCAACCAAGTCGAAACTAATAAAGTCTAAACTCATATTACATTCAAAATTACTACCGATCATTACTGGTTTCAGTCTCCTCATTGTTAGATTCTTCTATTCTAGGTTGCTTTTCATGGTTTTCATGAATGTCCGCATCATATTTATTGTTTGTTGAGAATTATCCCATTGTTGAGACAATTCATTGATTTGTGTCCGCATTTTCTCAATTTCTTCGGGTGAAGCAGAAGCACCACTAAAACATGCGGCTGGATGACTGGACGACGACTTCACTCCAAGTCCATAGACTCTACCTTTATTTATTTTTATGAGAAAATAAAAAATATATTTAAATGAGCAAGAGAAGAAACATACAACTTGTGCAAAATAATATTAAAACGAAGTCATATCTAAAAAATTACTAAAATATTTTACACCTTTATTTACTCCACGAGCTGTCTGTGTCCATATCGAAGTCATATCTTCGGGCGTCGGCTGAGAATCGGGTTTAGTTTGTTGCCACTCCTCCATTCTTCTGTGATACCATTCCTGAAATGTTGTTGACAAACATTATATAAACGAATTAATCTTAACCAAGAATAAAGGTAGTATTGTTAGAATTTTACAAACGTCTCCGATGCACGCAGTTCAACCCATGTTTCTTTTGTACCATCCTCCTCCTTCTTCTTATGTGTCTCCTAAAAAATAGTAGCATGAGACACATTTTCCCCATGTGCCTTTTCCTTTCAAAATAAAAAATATGAGTTTATTACTTGGATCTCATATAATTAAAGCTAAGTAAAATTTTATAAATAACTTACCAATCTTAATCGATGGGCCGCAAAACTGATTGAACCTCCGGTGTGCAACGAGCCACCCTTACTGGAGACTCTGTTTTTCTTCGCCTTTTCACCCCTCTGCTTCCATTCTTCGGTATTCGACTTTGCAAATAGTTGATTCCAGATATCTTCACGCAACCACAAAGGCCTGCTCCCACCTTTTCGAGCAATAGAGTGAGTATCTTTAATCCTGTTCTAAGCTCTCTTCTCGAAATTTTTATTCACCAGATTTTTATGCTGAGGCTGCCATACACATTTAGTCTGCAATTAAAATAAATGTTAGACGAACATAATAAATATTATATAAATTATATTTATTCGTACCTTAAATTGAAACCACATATTCAATCTAATTTGGTATGGAATCACTCTCCAGGAATTTTACGGCTCATGAAAAAATGACTTCATAGCTTCCACATCCATATGTGTGGCCTGAAAGGATGGAAAAACCTACATTATATGTAAAATAAACATTCGTTAAATATATATAGATCTTTATTCAAATAATTAGAAATTAAAGAATTACTTACTCATCCCCATGGGGTACGACAATTAATCGATGTATATGATTGTACTCTACAGTCCCACTAGCATAATGTCTCCGTGAAGGAGCAACTGAAGCAACACTAGTAGATGGGGATGCAGCCGCCTGAGATCCTCCAATATCAAATCTAGAAATACTAGAAGTAGATGATGATGGAGTGGATTGTAACGACCCGATTTGTTGTTTTAAGAATTTATGCCTCGTTCAGTGACTTAAGGTCTCGAGCAACTTCGTTATAAGTATTATGACCCGCGGGTGTGGAAGAATTTGATTTACTGAAGATTCGGAATTAAATTAAAAGAACAATCCTTAATTTGAAACTTAAATGGAAAGAGTTGACCGGAGAGTTGACTTTTGAGCATACGACTCCGGAATAGAATTTTTTGGGATGGCAATAGCTTCGTATGATGATTTCGGACTTAGGCGCATGTTCGGATTTGGATTTGGAAGTCCGTAGGACAATTCGACACATTTTGGCGAAAGTTGGAAAATTTAAGATTTTAAAAAAGACTGACCGAAGGGTAAATTTTTGATAACGAGGTCGAATTTCGATTTCGAAAATGAAAATAGCTCCATTAAGTCAATTATGACTTGTGTGCAAAATTTGAAGTCATTCCGGATTGATTTGGTACGCTTCGGCGCAAAATATAGAAGTTGGAAGATTTGAAAACTTATAATTCGATTCGATGCACGATTCGGAATTTCGACGTTGTTTGACGTGGTTTGAAGCCTCGACTAAGTTCGTATTATATTTTGGGACATGTTGGTATATTTGGTTAAAGTACCGAGGGTCTCGAGTGGATTTTGGAAGGTTAACAGAGTTTATTTTTGGATGAGATAGCTGCTGGAAATTTCTGTTGTTTCTGCGCAACAGCTGTTTGTTTCTCTTCTGCGGATGTTTGATCACAGAAGCGACATTGCAGAAGCGAGGATTTCATCGCAGAAGCAAATGGGAAGGGGTACTAGATAGAGGTCACAGGTGCGATGCATTTTGCGCACTTGCGTGATCGCAGAAGCGACTGCTGCAACGCAGAAGCGGAATGAGGCAGCTTGGCATTGTTTCGTAGAAGCGGTCATTTTGTCGCAGAAGCGACACTGCAGAAGCGCATTTTCTTCCACAGAAGCGAACACTGCTGGGAAGTGCACTCTTGGGCTTCACAACAGCGCATTTTGGCTAGCAAAAGCAACCTCGCAGAAGCGCAAAGTCAGTCCGCAGAAGCAAAAATTGGACAGAAACTTAAGGACTAAAAATTGTCATTTCACCATTTTCGATTGGATTTTTGGAGCTCGGTTTTGGGGCGATTTTGGAGGAGTTCTTCACGATTTCGACCTGGGTAAGTATCCTATATCCAAAAGTGATTATATTTCATAAATCCATGATTATATACATCGTTTAATTTAGATTTAAATGGAAGAAATCAAGATTTGTACAAAATCTTTCAAAAATAAAAATTTAAGATTTGGAGGTCGAGTTGTTATTGGAATTCGATAAAATTGGTATGGTTGAACTCGTATTGGAATGAGTGTTCGGATTTCATGAAAGTTATGTCGGGTTCCGATGGGCGGCCCCGCATTGACTTTTATTGACTTTTTGTAATAAATTTTTAAGTCGACGTATTATTATCCGGAATTATTTCCGACGAATTTTAATGGAGTTATACAATTAATTTGGATAGATTTAAACTGTCCGGAGGTCAATTCAAGCAAGAATACTATTTTGGAATATTGGCCTAACTTCAAAAAGGTAAGTGTCTTGCTTAACCTCGAGTGATGGAATTTTTCCTTAGGCATTGAGTCTTATGTGCCATTTGTGAAATGTGAAAAGTCGTGTACGCGAGGTGACGAGTACGTACTCGGGCTTATACGTGCAAAATTTATTGAATTAAAGTCTTAGGTATTATTGTGTAGTAAATTGGGAAATTGTGAAAAATTATTAAATCATCTGTTTGCCATGCCTAAATCCTTATTGTTGAATTTATTTTTATATGATAATTTGATGTGATTGTTACTTGAAATATTTATGAAATTTTATGAGCATTGTTGGTTTCATATTTCTTGGAAATTAATTCCAATATGAATTTTCTTATGCAAATAATTAATTTAAGCGAGCTTAAGAATAAGAGTTAATATAATTATCTAAATTTGCATTAATGAAGGTTTTGCTTTATGCTGAGTAATTTCTATCTCTATTGATTATTTTTGGGTGTTATATACATTGTGTGGAGCCTTGGGCTATTTGTTGTGAAATTAATTGATTTTGTTATATCTTTGGAATTTGGTTGTGGCCATTGAGCAAATTGTGATATGAATTGATTTTATTATGTTACTGTGTTAATTTTCCGTATAAATTGTTGTGTTGTATGAGTTATTATTGTGGGGAGTTAAGGGTGACATTTCACCGTTGATATTATGTGGGTATAAGGGTGGCATTTCACTGTTATTGTGTTTGTTGAAATATTGTCTGGGCGGAGCGATAAGGGTGACTATAGGAGCGATAAGGGTGGCAATAGGAGCGATAAGGGTGGCTATTAATATTGTCTGGGCGGAGCGATAAGGGTGGCTATAGGAGTGATAAGGGTGGAAATAGGAGCGATAAGGGTGGCTATTGTCAGGGACGATATGTGATATGTGGGGTTGTGGTGTTGATTATTTTCATGTGATGTTGTGATTTTCTTGTGTTTATTTTTATACCTTGTGCAATTTGTCTTGTTGTTGGTAAATTGGTAACAATCTGATTTATGTTGAAATTGAGAGCCTGTGGCTATTGCCAGGCGGATTATAAATTGAAATGTGGGCACGAGATGTTGTTAGTAAGTAATAAGGATATTTGGCACGTGAATAGTCCATGCAGTTGTGATATGAAATGTGGGCACGAGGTGCTGGGATGAAATAATAATGATAATTGGCACATGAATTGTCCGTGCGGTTGTGATATGATTTAATTATGGGCATGAGGTATAGTGAAAATATGAAAATGGTCTGAGACCCGTATTTATGAAAAATATGAAAATGGTCTGAGACCCGTATTTATGAAAAATATAAAAATGGGCTGAGACCCATATTTTTTTTATGATTATGAAATGAGGTGTCAAATGATGACTTTTTAATTGAAAGGATTATATTCAAAATAATTTATTTGGAAGGATTTTTATTCAAAAAGAATTATATGAAAGAATTGTATTTGAAAGATATTTATTTGAGAAAATTATATTTGAAAAATAATTATTTGAGAAAACTACATTTAAAAGAGAGTTATTTGGAAGAATTATATGTGAAGGATATTTATTTGAAAAACTTGAATTAATTGGGCGTACATGTATTTATTAATTGTTGAGTGATATTTATGGTATTCTTGTTGTCTTGCTGCGCATACCACTGGTTGTTTTATCCTGCCTTTATTTGCTATCTATTTCCTAGTATTTTGTATATTATATTGCACAGGTTATTAGACTAGTGAGTGTCTTGACTGTACCTCGTCTCTACTCCATTGAGGTTAGTCTTGATACTTACTAGGTACCAACTATGGTGTACTCATATTACACTTCTGCACATTTTTATGCAGAGCCAGGTATTGAAGATATCGGACTTGAGCAGAGCTAAAGCGGGATAGTAAGGGTTTAAGGTAGAGCTGCTTGGTCGTCGCAGTCCCTTGGAGTCTTTTCATTTTACTGTACTGTTAATTTGTAATAGTATTGTATATTCGGTCCTCATGATCATTCCATGTATTCAATTAGAGTTCGTGACTCAGTACTACCAGTCTTGGGAGGTTGTATATTGTAATTATTTCCGCTGTTAGTTTAAAAAAAGGCTTTAAAAGGTAATTGAAATCGGCTTACCTATTCTTAGAGACTAGGTGCCATCACGACGCATGTGGTGGGATTTTGGGTCGTGACAAGTTGGTATCAGAGCTCTAGGTTTATAGGTTCTACGAGTCATGAACGAGTCTGGTAGAGTCTTACGCATCGGTACGGAGACGTCTGTACTTATCTTTGAGAGGCTACAAAACTGTTAGGAAATTTCTATTTCTTTCATTCCTATCGTGCGGAATTTATTGAATTTGGAATTTGAAACTTTGTATCTCCATTATCTCACAGATGGTGAGGACACGTGCTATTGGGTTAGCTGAGCAGACATCCGCACATACTGCTAGGGCTGCAAGAGGCCAGGGCCGAGGTAGAGGCTGAGGTAGAGGTTGAGGAAGGGCACGTGCTGCGACTAGAGCACCTGTCAGAACAACAGTTAAGGAGCCACTGGTAGCTCCAGTTGGGGGACAGGTACCAAAAGCACCTGTTGTTACCCTCGGACATCAGGAGACTTTGGCACTGTTCCTGAGTATGTTTGGTACATTAACTCAGGCGGGATTGATCTCTGTTGCACCAAACATTCCATAGGTTGGGGAGTAGCTCAGACTCCTATCTCAACTCCAGAGTAGGAGGTTTACGTTGGTCAGGTTTCGGGTGTAGTACCGGTACAGCTTTTTATTCCGGTTCGGCCTGAGGTCAGGCCCGAGGCATCAGAATAAGAACAAAAGAGACTTGAAAGGTTTAAGAGGTATAGTCCACCTAATTTTAGTGGCATAACTCAGAGGATGCCCAAGAATTTCTCCGCACCATGGGTATTGTGGAGGTGAGCAGATTTGCCTTTACTATATTTCAACTGTCAGGCGCAGCGTATCGGTGGTGGAAAATCTATGAAGAAGGTAGACCAGCCGATGCCACACCACCAACTTGGGCTCAATTTTCGGAAATATTCTTGAAAGAGTTTGTTCCACAGACTCTCAGAGATGCGTGGCACACAGAGTTTGAACGATTGCGTCAGGGCACTATGACAGTGTCAGAATATGCTATCAGGTTCAGTGAGTTAGCCCGTCATGCACCTATCTTAGTTCCTACAATCAGAGAGCGGGTCCGCAAATTTATTGAGGGGCTCGATTATGATATTAAAATATGCATGGCTCGAGAGTTGCAAACTGATGTTCCATTTCAACAAGTAGTGGAGATTGCAAGGAAGATTGAGGGTGTTTTAGGCGAGGAAAGGGAGTCTAAGGAGGCCAAAAGGTCTCGAAGATCTGGAGGGTTCAGTGAGTTTTACTCTTCAGCTAGAACCCATTATAACGGAGGCTCGACCAGTCGGTCACATTACATTACTCGGAGTGCTCCAGTTTACAGTGCACTACCGACACGAGATTCTTGCAGTGGTTATTTATGTTATCCGGCACATACTCAGTACGAGCAGCCACGACCTCAAAGGGGTTGTTATGAGTGTGGTGATACTAGGCTTATCATGAGAGATTGTCCCAAACTTGAGAGGGGTGGATTTCATCTGAACACTCCAGCCACAAGCTTTATTCCAGTTGATACTCCACGTGCACAGTCACTAGAGGTGGAGGACAGGCGAATAGTAGGCGCCTAAGAGGTGGAGGCCCGACCCGTTGATTTAATCACTATGATTTAGCTGAGGCCAATACACCAGATGGTGTCGTTACAGGTACGATCCTGTTTTTTTTTATTATAAAAGGATATTCTCCTTAAATTGATTCGGTTCTGAATATTGATGTGAGTCCTCCTATTATGCTCCACTTATGGGTGAGCTTCGTAAATTTGTGACCCACTTATATGTTTGTCCCTGTTGGGAGATTTGAAGGTGTAAGCCTGTGTCTGTCATTTATTTTGTACAACATTGAGGGCTATAAGTCCAAAAGTAATTTTTATTATTCATTACAGTGGGTTTAATGTGTTTCGGAATAATTGATTCCAATTTTTATGAATTATACGCCCTACCGATATGAGGGTTCATTATGTGTTGTGAAAACTGTTATATTGAATAGAAGAAAGAGAGGAGATTGCAATTTCAGTTGGCACAATATGCAAAATACTTGTAATTCGGAGTTGAGGACGAGATCCTCACATTTTATATATGATGTGAAATATTTAAATCAGGCTACAAGTCGCGGTGGCAGTTATATAAGGATGAGGTCCTTGTGGTGAAATATTTATGAGTGAAAAATTATCCCTTTGTGAAATTAATTTGTACAATAATACTAATCGGGAGTCGTGCCTATTAGGCTTATTTGATAATTCTTGTATATTTTTTGTTCATATTCAGCCATTTTCGTGCTGTAAATATTGAGTTTTAGCCTATGAGGTGAGTGCCCAGGTGGCGTTAAATGTGACTCATTAATCCGAGTAAGTAATCATGAGGTCTTCATGCCTCACATTCCGTTGTCAGTGTTGTGAAAATTCAAAATGAGGTGATGGTTAATATGAGATTAATTGATGATGCTGGAATTAATTATGAACAACTTTTAAGACCAGATATGTGGTGATGAGCATACATATGATGTGCTTCATGTCCTGATATCATTATGGTAATGCAATGCTTGTGATGCCGAGATTGGTATTATTGATATATATCTTGTGGTATTTTGTTGGGTTGTGGATGTGTTGTTAGGAGTTATTTTTGGTGTTACTCTGGCAGGTGGATAGGCCCAATTACAGGGGAGACTCTGCCGAAATTTCTGAAAAATTTGGGAGTTAGTAAAATTTGGAGGATTGGGAATTGCAAAGGAAGAGATAAATATGTTATGTGTTTGAGGGCGAATGATCCTAAGCGGGGAAGCATGTAGCACCCCAGAGAAAGTTTTGAAGTACTTCAACACTATCAAGAAAATTGATGTGTGCGTAGGCACGAGTTGCTATAGCCAGTTGAGACTAATACTGTGCGTTGTTGTGAAAATCAGACCTTTTGAAATGTTTGGAGAGTAAGAAATTGATCTTAAAGTTTATAAATATGGATAAAAGAAATAAACTCAAAAGAGATGATGTTGTCAGGCTTATCTCAAATGCGGTAGCGTGGAATCAACCGTGAGTATATGTGTAAAAGTAAAATCATCAACTTGGTAACCTCAGAATAATTCTTAGAACGTTCGAGGACGAACGTTTGTTTAAGAGGTGGAGAATGTAACGACCCGACTTATTGTTTTAAGAATTTACGCCCCATTTAGTGACTTAAGGTCTCGAGCAGTTTCGCAATATGTATTATGACCCGCGGGTGTGGTCGAGTTTGATTTACTGAATATTCGAAATTAAATTAAAAGAACAATCCTTAATTTGAAGCTTAAATGGAAAGAGTTGACCGAAGAGTTGACCTTTGAGCATACGACTTCGGAATAGAATTTTGAGGATGGCAATAGCTTCGTATGATGATTTCGGACTTAGGCGCATGTTCGAATTTAGATTTGGAAGTCCGTAGGACAATTCGACATATTTTGGCGAAAGTTGAAAAATATAAGATTTTGGAAAAGTCCGACTGAAGGGTAAATTTTTGATAACGAGGTCGGATTTCGATTACGAAAATGGAAATAGCTCTATTAAGTCAATTATGACTTGTGTGCAAAATTTGAAGTCATTCTGGATTGATTTGATACGTTTCGGCACAAAATATAGAAGTTGAAAGATTTGAAAACTTATAATTCGATTCGATGCGCGATTCGGAATTTCGGCGTTGTTTGACGTGGTTTGAAGCCTCGACTAAGTTCGTATTGTATTTTGGGATATGTTGGTATATTTGGTTAAAGTACCGAGGGCCTCAGGTGGATTTCGGAAGGTTAACGGAGTTGATTTTTGGATGAGATAACTGCTGGGAATTTCTGTTGTTTTCTGGGCAGCAGCTGATTGTATCGCTTCTGCGGATGTTTGATCGCAGAAGCGAGGATTTCATCGCAGAAGCGAATGGGAAGGGGTACTGTACAGAGGTCGCAGGTGCGACGCATTTTGTGCACCTGTGTGATCGCAGAAGTGATTGCTGGAACGCAGAAGCGGAATGAGGCAGCTTGGCATTATTTCGTAGAAGCGGTCGTTTTGTCGCAGAAGCAACATCGCAGAAGCGCATTTTCTTCCACAGGAGCGAACACTGTTGGGAAGTGCACTGTTGGGCTTCGCAGTAGCGCATTTTGGCTCGCAAAAGTGACCTCGCTGAAGCGCAAAGTCAGTCCGCAGAAGTGAAAACTAGACAGAAACTTAAGGACCAAAAATTGCCATTTCGCCATTTTCGATTGGATTTTTGGAGCTCGGTTTTGGGGCGATTTTGGAGGAGTTCTTCACGATTTCGACCTGGGTAAGTATCCTATATCCAAAAGTAATTATATTTCATAAATCCATGGTTATATTCATCGTTTAATTCAGATTTAAATGGAAGAAATCTTCCAAAAACGAAAATTTAAGATTTGGAGGTCGAGTTGTTTTTGGAATTCGATAAAATTGGCATGGTTGAACTCGTATTGGAATGGGTGTTCGGATTTCATGAAAGTTATGTCGGGTTCCGAGGGGCAGGCCCCGCATTGACTTTTGTTGATTTTTTGTAATAAATTTTTAAGTCGACGTATTATTATCCGGAATTATTTCCGACGAATTTTAATGGAGTTATATAATTAATTTGGATAGATTTAAGCTGTCCGGAGGTCAATTTAAGCAAGAAGGCTATTTTGGAATATTGGCCTAACTTCAAAAAGGTAAGTATCTTGCTTAACCTCGAGTGAGGGAATTTTTCCTTAGGCATTGAGTCTTATGTGCCATTTGTGAAATGTGAAAAGTCATGTACGCGAGGTGACGAGTACGTACTCGGGCTTATACGTGCAAAGTTCATTGAATTAAAGTCTTAGGTATTATTGTGTAGTAAATTGGGAAATTGTGGAAAATTATTAAATCATCTGTTTGCCATGCCTAAATCCTTATTGTTGAATTTATTTTTATATGATAATTTGATGTGATTGTTACTTGAAATATTTATGAAATTTCGTGAGCATTGTTGGTTTCATATTTCTTGGAAATTAATTCCAATATGAATTTTCTTATGCAAATAATTAATTTAAGCGAGCTTAAGAATAAGAGTTAATATAATTATCTAAATTTGCATTAATGAAGGTTTTGCTTTATGCTGAGTAATTTCTATCTCTATTGATTGTTTTTGGGTGTTATATACATTGTGTGGAGCCTTGGGTTATTTGTTGTGAAATTAATTAATTTTGTTATATCTTTGGAATTTGGTTATGGCCATTGGGCAAATTGTGATATGAATTGATTTTATTATGTTACTGTGTTAATTTTCCGTATAAATTGTTGTGTTGTGTGAGTTATTATTTTGGGGAGATAAGGGTGACATTTCACCGTTGATATTATGTGGGTATAAGGGTGGCATTTCACTGTTATTGTGTTTGTTGGAATATTGTCTATAGGAGCGATAAGGGTGGCAATAGGAGCGATAAGGGTGGCTATTGATATCGTCTGGGCGGAGCGATAAGGGTGGCTATAAGGGTGATAAGGGTGACAATAGGAGCGATAAGGGTAACTATTGTCAGGGACGATATGTGATGATGTGGGGTTGTGGTGTTGATGATTTTCATGTGATGTTGTGATTTTCTTGTGTTTATTTTTATACCTTGTGCAATTTATCTTGTTGTTGGTAAATTGATAACAATCTGATTTATCTTTTAATTGAGAGTCTGTGTCTGTTGCCAGGCGGATTATAAATTGAAATGTGGGCACGAGGTGCCGTGAGTAAATAATAAGGATATTTGGCACGTGAATAGTCCGTACAGTTGTTATATGAAATGTGGGCACGGGGTACTGGGATGAAATGATAATGATAATGATAATTGGCACATGAATTGTCTGTGCAGTTGTGATATCATTTAATTATGGGCACGAGGTGCCATGGAAATATGAAAATGGGCTGAGACCCTTATTTATGAAAAATATAAAAATGGGCTGAGACCCGTATTTTTTTATGATTATGAAATGAGGTGTCACATGGTGACTTTTTAATTGAAAGAATTATATTCAAAAATATTTATTTGGAAGATTTTTATTCAAAAAGAATTATATGAAAGAATTGTATTTGAAAGATATTTATTTGAGGAAATTATATTTGAAAAGATTTATTGAAAGAATTATATTTGAAAAATAATTATTTGAGAAAACTACATTTAAAAGAGAGTTATTTGGAAGAATTATATGTGAAGAATATTTATTTGAAAAACTTGAATTAATTGGGCGTACATGTATTTATTAATTGTTGAGTGATATTTATGGTATTCTTGTTGTCTTGTTGCGCATACCACTGGTTGTTTTATCCTGCCTTTATTTACTATCTGTTTTCTAGTATTTTATATATTATATTGCACAGGTTATTAGACTAGTGAGTGTCTTGACTGTACCTCGTCTCTACTCCATTGAGGTTAATCTTGATACTTACTAGGTACCGACTGTGGTGTACTCATACTACACTTCTGCACATTTTTGTGCAGAGTCAGGAATTGAAGATATCGGACTTGAGCAGAGTTAAAGTGGGATAGTAAGGATTCAAGGTAGAGCTGCTTGGTCGTCACTGTCCCTTGGAGTCTTTTCATTTCATTGTACTGTTAATTTGTAATCAAACAGTATTGTATATTCGGTCCTCGTGATCATTCCATGTATTCAGTTAGAGTTCGTGACTCAGTACTACTAGTCTTGGGAGGTTGTATATTGTAATTATTTTCGCTGTTAGTTTAAAAAAAATGGCTTCAAAAGGTAATTGAAATTGGCTTACCTAGTCTTAGAGACTAGGTGCCATCACGACGCATGTGGTGGAATTTTGGGTCGTGATATGGATGATGATGATGGTGGCACAAAAGATGAACCATCATGCCCACCCTAGGATGGAATTAATGGTGAGCCATTATGCTGACTAGCAGCGAAACGAGGACTCAAAGGTGACAAATTAGTCATTGGCATAAAATTTATAGTAGTGGAGACTGAGGCTGAACCACCCCGTACAATTATGATGTTTCCTATCATACATCCATCTACGATGCCCAAATTCCATCTACACATATAAGAGAATTAGAAGGTGAAATATATTTATATTATTTACACTAACTAATAAATTTAATAATATTTTTCAAAGGTTACTTATCTAAATAGTTTTATAATATATTTAGTAAAATATGATATTTATCTATCTTATTTAGCAATCTAAAAAGGGGTTTTGCATTTATCCAAATTCATTAGTAAACTAAAAGGCAACCATAAACTTAATTCAATTTCCAACTAATGATTTCTTATATTTAATCAACTTTAATTTTACAATCATTTACTTCACTATCGTTAAAATCATACTAGCTACATCACATTTCATAAGTTTACCCACGGGCTTTATTTATTTTTTTCTCTAGACTAGGGCGATCGGCGCAAGTTAAGTAAACCTTCGCTGATGGCGACAGCCATGGCTAGAGGGCGAGGAAAACCGAAGAAACACGCAATTATAACAGTGGGAAGCTCAGTTAGTGCTAGGATGATAGCTGAAATCCTAGAAAATGGAAGTGAACAGCGAGTGATTACATCATTAGCAACCAAATTTTCACCTTTGTCCCTATTAATTTTGGCAAGCAAAATGACCACCGGAGCTAGGAATTTGAACATAAGTGAGCCTCTGCAACTTCAATTGACGGGAATTATTGAAGAACAACAACCAACGCAACTCAAACAACCAGATCTAAGGAAACCTGAGCAGACATCAAAGGGCCAAACTCCAGATAAACTTGGTCTGGGCTATTCAATCGCAATCGAGCAACAACTAATGGTATGCCACTTGATTACATATCACCAGAGTTGATTGATGGAAGTCTACTAGTCAAGCTCGATAAGGAAGAAACAAACAGGGAAGCTGATAAGTGGAAGGATGCTTTAGTAGTTTATATGATAGGTGAAACACCAGGATATAACTATATGAGACGATATATGGCTAAAAATTGGTATATGGTAGCTGAACCTGAAGTGTATTATCATGAAGAAGGGTATTATATTCTTAAATTCCAGTCGATGGCTGATTTGAATGAAGTACATTATGCAAGCCCATATAGCATAAACAACAAACCTATGATCTTGAAGCAATGGTGCCCGAAGTTTGATTTTAATGCTGAGTTCCTTACAGAGCTACATTTGTGGGTTAAATTTCCTAACGTACCTATGAATTGCTGGAGCCGAGATTCATAGAACAGGATAGCTAGTGCGATTGGAGTGCCAAAGTATGCGGACGAATGCACAGCAAAGCAAAGCAGAATATCATTTGCCAGGATGCTTATAGAGGTCAATATCACCAAGCCATTACCAGATGAAGTAACTGTACTGGATCCATCAGGGAAAACATTTCAACAATTAGTTATATTTGAATAGAAGCTAGATTATTGTGAAGAATGTTTAATGATAGGACATAATTGTACAAAGCAGAAAATGAATGATGTGAAGAATGAGGAACAAAGAAAAAACAACTTTCAAAAGAGGAAGCAAGGTCCTAAGAATCTGGTGCAAACCTGGGTGCCAAAGGAAGCTAAAAGAGATACAACTGAAGTTAATGGTGAGAAGAAGGGAAATCAATATGAAGCAGGCAATCAAAAAGCTCAGCAGCCATTAGAGAAAGTGGATACAGAGGAATTGAGTCCACACTCTAAAGAGAATCATTTATTAAAAGGGAAGGCAGCAAAAGAAATTAATGGTCGACCTGTGAATCAACTGATTGAAGCAGCCATTCCAGTGAGAAATGAATTTGAGATCCTGCAGTGTGAAGATGATGTGATGACAAAACTCCTACCTACTAATATAGGTGGAGGATTTATATGTCATCAATAATGACTTGGTTAGTATGGAACATGAGGGGTATAAATAAGAGATATAAGAAGAAAGAATTAGCTAAGTTTCTCAAAGAAAATAAAATTAAAGTAGAAGGATGAGTGGAGACAAGGGTGAAGGAACATAGAGCTCAAACAATTTATAATAAAATTGTCCCAGGTTGGGAATTTGAAAATAATTAGAGCTATGCACATAATGGCAGGATTTAGTTGATATGGGATACTAATGCTTACAAGATTGAAGTTGTGAAGAAGGCAGCACAGATTATTCACTGTTCAGTGGTGAGTAGGAATCAACAATTTGAGTGTGAAATGACAATAGTATATGGATACAATACAGTGGAGCAGATGAGAGATTTATGGCAACAATTGAACAGTTTATCTCAAACAATAACTAAACTATGGATCATTTGGGGGGATTTTAATTCTATCTTAAGTCCACAAGATAGATTGAAATGAGCAACAGTCACTAGCTATGAGATAAAGGATTTCACAGAATGTATTCAACAATTGATGCTGAATGAATTGACATGGAAAGGAGATTATTATACTTGGAAAAATAAGCAACAAGGGGGTGACAGAATATGGAACAGAATAGACAGAGCTTTTGGAAATGCTGAATGGATGGTAAAATATGGCCACTTGCTTAATGAGTATAAACTGCCACATATATCAGATGACTTTCCTATGATGATAACTACTAATGTGAGGGAGCCAAGGATTAGAACAACATTCAAGTTTTTCGATGTATGGGCAACTCATGAGAATTTCCTTCACCTAGTGGAGGATAACTGGAAACAGAGATATCACTCACACAAGATGAGAAATATCTGGATTAAACAGAAAGAATTAAGGGAGAAGCTGAAAAGATTAAATAAAACTGAATTCAAGGGTGTAGCAACACGAATGATTCAAGCAAGAGAGGATCTCCAAGAAATACATCTCAAGTTAAGGCACCGATACTTAGATGAGTTAGCAATGGAAGAAAAGAAGATTATCTGTCAGCTTGAGAAGTGGTCTATGATAGAAGAAAGTGCATTGCAACAAAAAGCCATGGCAAGGTGGATCAAACTTGGAGATGCCAATACAAGCTACTTTTCAGCTGTTATCAAAGATAGAAAATAGAAGAAACAAATACTAGAGCTAGAATATCAAGAGGGAGGCAGATTAACAGAAGCAAGAGATATCAAATTAGAGATAATAAAGTTTTATAAGTCACTTATGAGATCAACTCCGGGTGTGGATGGATATAATGTTGTATTCTATAAAAGAGCTTGGCCAGTCATTAAAAGTGAAATCATTGAAGCTGTGCAAGATTTCTTTACGATAGTCAAAATGTATAAAGGAATTAACTGTACAGCAGTCACCCTGATACCAAAGGTAGCCAATCCTACTACAATCAAGGAGTATAGGCTAATTTTCTGTTGCACTGTTCTATACAAGATCATAGCAAAGGTCCTTGCATGCAGAATTTAGAAGGTGATAGCATCTATTATCACTGAAACTCAATCAGGATTTATCCCAGGAAGGAAAGTAGCAGATAGTGTGATTATGGCTCATGAGTTGGTGAAGACCTATACAAGAAAACATATGTCGCCTAGATGTATGATTAAGGTTGATATTCAAAAGGCATATGATACATGGATTGGAGATTTTTGGAACAAATGCTGACAGAATTGAGTTTCCCTCAAACATTTATCAGATGGGTGATGGAGTGTGTTACTATTGTTAATTACTCTATAGTTATAAATGAAGAGTCAACACCACCCTTTGATGCTGCCAGAGGACTTCGTCAAGGAGATCCAATGTCTCCCTTACTATTTGCTATTGTTATAGAGTATTTGAGTAGAAGTCTCAACAACTTAAAGGAAGAGAGGCAGTTTAAGTATCATCCAAACTGTTCCAAGATAAATATCACACATCTGTGCTTTGCAGATGATCTTCTCATATTTGCTAAAGGTGAAAAAATATCAGTGGGGCTTCTACATAAAAAGTTTGATATATTTACAAGTACTTTAGGGTTACAGGCTAATCAATCCAAGAGTGCTATCTATTATGGTAGGGTTTCAGAAGAAAGCAAGCAGTAAATCCAACAAGTAATTGGATATAGGCAAGGTGAATTACCATTCAGGTATCTAGGAATCCCACTGGCTACTAGAAAACTGAAATTGGTAGAATGGCAGCCTTTAATCACCAAAATTATAACAAGAATATCATCATGGACAGCCAAGAAGCTATCATATACAGGCAGAGTACAACTGGTTAAATCAGTGCTGTTTGGTATTCAATCCTATTGGGCACAACTGTTTATCATACCTGCTAAGGTGATGAAAGCCATAGAGGGATACTACAGGAGCTTTATATGGTCAGGAACAAATGTAATTACCATAAAGTCACTAGTAGCTTGGAGTAAGATGTGCATGCCAAAGTCAGCAGGGGGATTAAATCTCACAAATCTTAAATTGTGGAACAAAACAGCAATAATAAAGATTTGTTGGGATTTGAAGACTAAGAAAGATACTTTGTGGATTAAGTGGATTCATGAGTACTATATAAAATCACAGACTTTGGAGAGTATGACTATCCCCCAACAAGCTAGTTGGATGGTCAAGAAAATACTTAAAGCAAGAGATAACTTGAGATATGTACAACTAGAATACTTGAAGAACAAAAGCATGATCAGAAGCATATATTTGAACATGGTTGGGGAGTTGCCTAAAGTTACATGGAAAAATATTATGTGTGGCAATGAAGCAAGACCAAAAGCAGTTTTTATAACGTGGCTACAATAACAAGATAGGCTGCTAACTGCTACAAGACTGGAAAGCTGGGGAATTCAAGTTGAAAATAATCGTATCATATGTAAAGAGGTAGCTGAAACCAGGGTCATTTATTGGCGGAATGTGTAGTTGGAAGACAGGCTTGGAAGAAGCTAATGCAGTGGCTGCAAATCACTTAGGTGAATATGAGCACATGGAACCAGATGCAATAATAGATTGAGCAGAACACAAAAGGGAAAATTGTGAAAGCAAAGCTAGTTAAGATGGTGTTTACAGAATATGTGTATGCAGTTTGCTTAGAAAGGAACAACAAGATGTTTGCTCATAAAGATAATACATGTGAATCAATGGCTAGAGAGATTGCATATACTTGTCATGTTCGAGCCAATAGTACTACTAGGTTAATACTTAAAAAATATAGAGATGAGAGAAGCAGACTGTGTTATAAAGTCTGGCTGATTTGTACATAATACTTTTGGTTATTAATGAAAAGCTTATAAAATGAAATAGTCATAGTTAACAAATATTTAAACTATTTCAAAATATAAAAATTAAATAATTCAAATAGCATATAAAAATTAAGGCATTTAATTTAAAGAGCATAATTGTTTAATATAAAGTAAAAGGAATTCAAATATTTGTCATCTACAATCACAATTATGCAAAAACAATTTGACTAATCTACAACAATAATTTAATAATTTACCAACTAATTTCTAACAATATAACTAATTTTCTTAGCAATTAAGCCATAGAAAAATTCCCCAAAAATTCAAACTAACCTTGCTATGAGGAAAACTACAGCTTTACAAGGTGAAGATGGCAGTGGCCTACAACTCAAAGCTTGTGGAGATGGAGAATTATGCCGCTACAAAAAAGATAAGTTAGGGTTCGACCAAGACTGTTCTGACGGGACAATGGATGGTAGAGAGAAGAAGAAGAGAGGGGGAAAGAGCTATACCTTGGATAGGGGAGATGGTGGAAGTGTGGAGAAGCTCTAATGGTAAAATGGGGCGGAGGTGGGAAGTGGGAGTGAGAAGGAGGAAAAAGAAGAGAGGAGAAGAGAACAGACTAGCGGACATGGGGTTTTTAAAATTATTTTTTGACCGATTCGGTCAGAACCATTAAATTATTATATTATTTAATAAGATTTCCGACCGATTTGGTTGGTAAAAGCACTGACAAGTCAGGCTTTGGAACTCGCAACTTTTTCGACCATTTCGGTTGGAATATTTAAAAAAATTGTTTTTTATTTTAATTTTTTCCGACCAATTCAATCAAAAATCTCAATCTAGTCAAACTCCGGAATTTTGACTTTTATTGACTGATGGAATCGGTCGGAAATTTAATTCCCTCAGTTTTGCGCCAAAATTAGCGACCAAAATAGTCGGTACACGGTCAAAATAAATTGAGAAAAAACTAAATAATTTTTTTGTCTATTTCCGACTGAAACAATCACAAATTTCCGACCTCTTTTTTCAGTCGGAATTATTCAATCGGAATTTTAGCATTTTCTAGTAGTGCAAGACCTCCCGCTTACTAAACGTGTGCTTTAACCAACTGAGCTACCAGAGCTTGTGTTGTTAGTGTTCAATTCAAAACAATTAATCTCTTATTTCAATATTATAAGTGAATTTGCTGTAAAATTCAGATATAACTACGTATAGTAATTTTCTAAAAGTAAAGATACGAATGATAATATAGTGTATAAGTTAGCTACAACATATAATTTTTCCATATAAGAATGTGAAAGGAATAGTATTTTTCCTCCGAGAGTTCCATTGTTGTGCCTTTTGCAATATTTCCTTTAATTCAAAATAATAACAAAAGAGTTATTTTTTCCATTTGGAAAGAAACAAGGTTAGAAATATTTCATCACAACTTGTTTTTATGCTATGAAGTACTGTTGTCTGATAGTTTTGCAAGAAAAAGGTTTACTTCTTTTATCAAAATTTTGATTTTTTTCTCTCCAAATTTTAGCTCGCCTTGAACTCTTTATGCAGAGTTACAATTTTATTTTACGATATACATTTATGGATTTGTACTCCTCCGCCACTGAAGACCCTTAGGGGTGAATGCATAGTGAAATAGTTGAAAATTTATCTAAAAATATGTCACGACCCAAAACTCAACCTTTCGTGATGGCGCCTATCATGGTACTAGGAAAGCTGACTACTCGGACATTTCCAACACTTTCAAATTATTAATATACTAAAACAGGTTTAAATAAGTAAAAATCTCATAAAAACTAATAAAAACTGTCACAACTCGATACAGAAGTTTCCCAAAACCAGGGTGTCACTGAGTTCATGAGCATCTATACAAATATAAAGTCTGATACTCTGTCTAAGAAAGCAGAAACAGAATAAATAAAATTGAGGGATAGGAGAGGAGAGTCAAGATCTGCGGACGCCAGAGCAGCTACCTCGAAAATCTCCGAATGACTGAACAACTCTGAGAATCAGCAACCACCGTGTCCGAAAATACCTGGATCTGCACACGAAGTGCAGGGTGTGGCGTGAGTACAACCAACTCAGTAAGTAACAAGTTTAACTATTGGGTTGTAAGTAGTGACGAGCTTCACATGGTACATTTCAATTATAGAAATACGTTACAGAAAGGCTTCCAAATTTAACAGATAAATCCCAAAAATATAGGATATGCCAAATACAACGGAGATAAGAGATGATGCATATCGATATCTACATGTCATTTACGCATGCCAACTGGAGTGCAAAACAGTGATAAAATAATATACATACTCTCAGAGTATCAATCACTCAGTCCTACCATTCACTCCATCCTCACGGTCACTCATTCCTCACAATCACCCAGTCCTCACAGTAACTCCATCCTCACAGTCACTAAATCCTCCCAATCGCTCGACACTCACACCGCACTCAATAAATACCTGCGCTCACTGTGGGTATGCAGACTCCGGAGGGGCAATCCAGCCCAAACACTATAAAAAGCCAATCATGGCATGAATCAATAAAATATATTTCGGCATGCAGCCCGATCCCATAAATATCCTCACAATCAGGCCCTCAGCCTCACTAAGTCATCAATCTCTCCAGTCTCTCGGGCTCACAAGAATCATGATAATCAACCCAAACAATGATAATATGATATATCAATAGATGACAACAGAGACTGAGATATAACATAAAAATAATCGTTGTGACTGAGTACATAATTGCAAATAAAGAAAATAATTCAACATGAAACACGACCTCTGTGGATCCCAACAGTAACAATATGTAGCCTATGTATGATTTCTAACATGACTCGTCGCTCAATTTCTAAAACACATGGAGAATATACAAATAACAACAAGATTATTCAACTATACAATTCCACGAAATCGACCAAATCATAATTTTTACAGTGTACACCCATACGCCCGTCACCTAGCATGTGTGTCACCTCAACACCAATCACATAACGCGTAATTCAGGGTTTCATACCCTTAGAACCAAGTTTAGAAGTGTTACTTATCTCAAACCATGCAAATCTCTACTCCAATAAGCCCTTGCCTCGCGAATCGGCCTCCGAATGCCTCTAATCTAGCCACAAACAATTCGATACAATCAACACGATCTAGAGGAATCAATTCCATAAGAAAATACTAAGATCTTAATCAAAAGTCAAAAAGTCAACTCAAAAGTCGCCCTCCGGGCCCACGTCTCGGAATCCAATAAAAGTTACAAAATCCGAAAGCCCATTCAATAATGAGTCCAACCATCGTGCTTTTACTCTCAACCTCACCATGAAATAATAATAATGGCACTACATCACCCTTCGTGCTTTTACTCTCAATCTCTTCATAAAATGATAAATATGGCACGACATAACCCTTCGTGCTTTTACTCTCAATTTTATCATGAAATGATAAATACGGCAATACATCACCCTTCGTGCTTTAACTATCTTTCTCACTATGTATTAAGCAATAAATGAAATAATAATCGGCACGACATCACCCTTCGTGCTTTAACACTCTCCCTTACTATGTTGCAATGAATATATAACATTTGGGGAGATAGAATAAGCAAGAATAAACCTTACGTCAACAACGGTTCCACAATACCAAACCTCAACTTCCAAAAATACTCAATTATCACAACTAGTTCATAAATGCGGAAAGAACGATCAATTAAGTAATAAACTAGTCTAAGCATGGATACCATAATCAAAGAAGGATGTAAATTATAAGAAACAAGTCTCACCTGCATGCTTTAACCCAACAACAATGCATACGTACTCGTCACCTCATATATACGTTGTACCCAAACATTTAAACACATAGCAAATAGGCAAACAAGTCCTAATCCCTCAAGTTAAGGTTAACCACGACACTTACCTTGCTCCAAAATCAACTCAAAGTCCAACCACACCCTTGCCTTTCGAACAAGACTCCGAACCAACCAAATCTAGCAATTTATTAACCAAACGATTCAAAATAAGCCTCAGGAACTACCCACGAATGAAAGAGGTTGAATTTAGGTCATTATTGAAAAAGTCAACAAAAGTTAACTCCGGGGCCCTCTTGGTCCAAACCCGAAATTCGGACCAAAACCCGATTACCCATTCACCCCCGAGCCCGGTTATGTAATTTATTTCGAAATCTGACCTCAATCTGAGGTGTAAATTCCAACTCAATTTGAGGTCTAAATTCCAATTTTACAAAAATCCCTAATTCTACCCAAATCCCCAATTTCTACCATGAAAATCCTAGATTTAAGTTTGAAATCTTATGATATGTAATGGGTAATTGAAAAAAAGTTGGTTAGAGTCACTTACCAATGAACTGGGGAAGAAGAGTTCTTAGAAAAAACGCCTAAAAGGTTTTTAGCGTTAAAAATTTGAAAGAATGAGAAGAATCCCGTCTATCTGCAGTGCAGCACGAGAACACACATGCACCAGCTATTTTCCAAGTCCAAAACCACTCCGACGCCAATCCGAAACTCACACGAGCCCGCGAGGCTCTAAATTAAATATGCACAAAATTCCAAAAATATCATACAAACTCGCTCCCATGATCAAAACACCAAAATAACACCTAGAACTACGAATCGGACACAAAATCTAATGAAATTTTCAATGAAACTTATGGATTTCTATTTTAACAATCGGACGTCTGAATCACGTCAATTCAACTCCGTTTTGCACCAAATTTTGCAGACAAGTCATAAATATAGTAATGAATCTATACCAAGTTCTGGAACTAGAATCCGGACCCGATAGCAACAAAGTCAAACTTTGGTCAAATCTTTAAATTCTTTAAACCTTTAAACTTTAATTTTTTGACAAAATGTGATAACTCGACCTAGGGACCTCCGAATTTGATTTCGCGCATACGCCAAAGTCCCAAATCACGATACGGAACCGCCGAGATAGTCAAAACACGGATCTGGGTCCGTTTGCTCAAAACATTGATCAAAGTTAACTCAAATGGATTTTAAGGCACGAATTCACATTTTAATCAGTATTTCACATAAAAGCCTTCCGAAAAAAGACACGGACACACAAATCGAGAAAGGCAAAAATGAGTTATTTGAGGTTTCAAAACACAAAATTAAGGGTTAAAACTCTAGATGACCTATCAGGTCATCACATTCTTTCCACCACTAAAACAAACGTTCGTCCTCGAACAGACATAGATAGTAATTGGAGTGGTGAAAGGTGTGGATACCTACTCCGCATGTCCGACTCGAACTACCAAGTGGCTGGCTCGACTGGCTGACCTCTACATTGCACTCGAACTGAAGGATAACTCTTAGACCTCAATTGTCGGACCTACCGGGCTAGAATAACCACAGGCTCCTTCTCATAATTCAAATCCTTGTCCAATTAGACTGAGCTGAAATCTAACACATGGGATGGATGACCGTGATACTTCCGGAGCATAGACACATGGAACACCAGATGAACTGTTGATAAACTAGGTGGAAATGCGAGCCTATAAGCAACCTCACCCACTCTCTCAAGAATCTCGAAGGGTACGATATACCTAGGGCTCAACTTTCCCTTCTTCCCAAACCTCATCACACCCTTTATGGGTGAAACCCAGAGCAATAACCTCTCTCCGACCATGAATGCAACATCACGAACTCATCGGTTGACATAACTCTTCTGCCTAGACTGAGTTATGCGAGGTCGATCCTGAATAACCTGGACCTTATCCAAGGCATCCTGTACCAAATATGTACCCAACAATCGAGCCTCCCTCGGCTCAAACCATCCCACTGGCGATCGGCACCGCTTCCCATATAATGCCTCATAGGAGCCATCTGAATGCTAGACTGGTAGCTGTTGTTGTAGAAAAACTCCGCAAGTGGCAAGAACTGATCCCAAGAACCCCCGAAATCCATAACACATGCGCGAAGCATATTCTTCAATATTTGAATAGTGCGCTCGAACTGTCCGTCCGTCTGGGGATGAAATATTGTGCTCAACCCAACCTGTGTGCCCAACTCACACTGTACTTCCCTCCAGAAGTGTGAGGTAAACTGCGTACCTCGATCATAAATAATAGACGCGGGCACACCGTGAAGACGGACTATCTCACGGATGTAGATCTCAGCCAACCACTCTGAAGAATAGGTAACTTCCACATGAATGAAATGCGCTGACTTGGTCAGCCTGTCCACAATGACTTATACTGCATCGAACTTCCTCTGAGTCCGTGGGAGTCCAACATCAAAATCCATAGTGATATGCTCCCACTTCCACTCGGGAATCTTTAACTTCTGAAGCAAACCACCAGGTCTCTGATGCTCGTACTTAACTTGCTGATAATTTAGACACCGAGCTACATATGCAACTATATCCTTCTACATTATTCTCCACCACTAATGCTGCCGTAAGTCCTGATACATATTGGCGGCACCCGGATGAATAGAATACCAGGAATAGTGGTCCTCCTCAAGAATCAACTCATAAAGACCATTCACATTGGGGCACATAAATACGACCCTACATTCTCAAAACCCCATCATCTCCAATAATAACCTGCTTGGCACCATCGTGCGACACTGTGTCCCCGAGGAAAAGCAAATGAGGGTCATCATATTGTCACTCTCTGATGCCCTCATATAAAAAAGAGCGAGTGACTGTGCAAGCTAACACACGGCTGGGCTCAGAAGCATCCAACCTCATGAACTAATTGGCCAAAGCATGAACATCCAAAGCAAGCAGTCTCTCACCGATCGGAATATAAGCAAGGCTACCCATACTCACTGCCTTTCTACTCCCAGGATGATACAAAATGGTGATATCATAATCTTTCAATAGATCCAACCACCTCCTCTGCCTCAAATTGAGATCCTTTTGTTTGAACAAATACTGTATACTCTGATGATCCGTGAATACCTTACACGACATACAGTAAAGATAGTGCCTTCAAATCTTCTACGCATGAACAATCGTTGCCAACTCTAAGTCATGAACATGGTAATTCTTCTCATGAACCTTCAACTGCCGCGACATATATACAATCACCCTGCCATCCTGCATCAATATTCCACCGAGCTCAACACGAGATGTATCACAATACACCGTGTAAGATCCTGAACCTATGGGCAACACCAATACTGGCGCCATAGTCAATGCAACTTTGAGCTATTGAAAGCTCAACTCACACTCGTCTGACTATCAGAATGGGGCACCCTTCTGGGTCAACCTGATCAATGTGGCTGCTATAGATGAAAACCCCTTCACGAATCGGCGGTAGTACCACGCCAAACCTAGGAAACTCCGGATCTCTGTAGCTGAAGTGGGTCTAGGCTAGTTATGAACTACCTCAACTTTCTTAGGATCCACCTTTATGCCCTCTGCTGATACGACATGCCCCCAAAAGGCAACTGAGTCTAACTAAAACTCGCTCTTTGAAAACATGGCATACAACTGGCTGTCTCTCAGAGTCTGAAGTACAATCCTAAGATGCTGCTCGTGCTCCTCTCGACTACTGGAGTAGATCAAGATGTCATCAATAAATACAATCATGAAGGAATCCAAGTAGGGCTTGAACACCCGGTTCATCAATTATATAAATGTTGTTGGGGTATTTTTCTACCCAAATGACATCACTAAAAACTCATAATGCCCATACCGAGTTCGAAAAGCTGTCTTAGGGACATCAGATGCCCTGATCCTCAACTGAAGCTAGCAAGACCTCAAATTAGTCTTCGAAAACACCTTGGTAACCTGAAGCTGATCAAATAAGTCGTCAATCCTCGGCAATGGATACTTGTTCTTGATGGTAACTTTGTTCAACTGCCGATAATCTATGCACATCCTCATCGATCCATCTTTCTTCTTCACGATCAACACAGGTGCACCCCAGGGCGAGACACTAGGTCTAATAAAGCCCTTATCAAATAAATCTTGCAACTGTTCATTCAATTCTTTCAACTCTGATGAGGCCATACGGTATGGTGGAATAGAAATGGGATGAGTTCCTAGAGCTAAATCATTACAGAAGTCAATATCTCTATCGGGTGGCATCCCCAAAAAATCTGCAAGAAACATCAGTGGGAACTCACGAACAACTGGTACTGAGTCCATGGAAGGAACCTCTGCACTAAAATCGTGGACATAAGCCAGATAAGCTAGAGACCCCTTCTCGACCATACGTCGAGCCTTCACATAAGAGATAACTATGCTGGTAGAATGGCCAGGAGTCCCATCCACTCTAATCGAGGCAACCCTGACAAGGATGAGGTCATCGTCTTGGCGTGGAAATCCAATATAGTATGATAAGGTGACAACCAATCCATACCCAAGATGACATCAAAATCTACCATATCAAGAAGTAGAAGATCTACACTAGTCTCAAGACTCCCAATAGTAAACACACACGAACGATATACACAATAAACAATAATAGAATCTCCCACATATGTGAACACATACACAAGAGCACTCAAAGAAGCACGAGGCACAACCAGATATGAAGCAAAATAGGATGACATGTAGGAATAAGTAGAGTGTTATGCCCCGCAGTATTATATTACAATGATGTTACGCCTCACAATATTATATTACGATGATGTTACGCCCTGCAGTATTACGTCGATGTTATGCTCCGCAGTATTAAATTACGATGATGTTGCACCCTGTAGTATTGTACGTTGAGTTTGTCGTAAGGTAATTGACATTAGTCCAAGGAAAAGATTATTTGGAGATTATAAGGATTATGCTATTTCAAACAAGTGATAAGTAAATTCGTGAAGGTGAGAGGGTAAGCAAATCAAAGAAAATGAATTTAGTCGAAGTTTGACATTTTGGGATAAAATACGGTCCGAGCTAAAAATACCCGATATTAATGGACTAGTGCCATACAAGGTACCACATGACTATGATAGTAGGGTACATAGAGTGTATTAAAAGTGAGTAGTATTTTAAGTAATTTGAGGTAATTGATTAATTATTGGGTAATGGAAGATTGTTTAGTTAATTAAAATTAGTGGGTAATTAATTAATAAGTTTGGGATAAGACTTACCCCTCCCCAACGTGGCAAGCATTCTTTATCTACCTAATGACTAATTAAATAAGGTGGAAAGGTGTCACACTTTGACCAAGAAAAGTGACACCAAGCTTGGAACGTGGGGCCCACCCAAATATTAAAGATAATATTTATAACTAAACAATATTTTACTAGTCTCTTAAGCACAGTTTCAGCCAACCTTTTCAATCCTTGTAACTTCAATTCCAATCTCTTAAGAAGTGTTTTCAGTAAGCTTTCCATTCCACAACGTAAATTCTAAATCCCTTGAGAAAGAGTTTCAACAAAGATGATTTTGCAATAGAAACGTTATTGCTTTGGGCATTTCATACGGATTGTTCCCTATTTCGATCTCGCCGTTACGTGTTATCCCAATTGACGTGTGTTAGAGGATTGTCAAGACAATTGACTCAGGTATGTTAAGGCTATCCCTTCTTTCTTTTTGGCATGATCAATGCGATACAAACAAAACGAGCAAATGCACAATTTCCATAAATGACTCTATTCATAGAAATTCTAGAGATGCTTATGTTCTTGATTCCCCATGTGTCATATTATTCTATCATCTGTTCATGGGTCTCAGAAAATACGCAAGTTGATAAAGTTTGTTTCATGATATTACTCAAAGGCATAATGGTCTTATGACACTCCAAAAGATTTTATTGACGTACTTCCCATGCATTGCATTCATTTACATTGACCCATGACCAGATGGCGTTATATACGCGTATATATGTATATTATATATATATGGGATATGGGAAAACGGTTACGGTGTTATATACGCACCACCACCTGATCAGCTGGTATACGTTGATGATTTGCCCACAATGGCCGAAATGATGTGATGGGATGCCCTCAGAGGCTTGATTATGTTATGAATGCATATACCTATGCATGGTATGACATTTATATGCATATGCATGATATTATAAAAATAAAATGATTCACAGAACTTTGCAGACATACATGTCGATTCTTTTGCTCCATGTTTCTCTCATGTCTATTATTTACTAATTTTTATTCCTTACATTCGGTACATTATTTGTACAGACGTCCCTTTTGCATGGGGAAGCTGCATTTCATGCACGTAGGTCTCGATACACAGGTTGAGAGTCCTCAAAGTAGGCGATCAGCTCAGCGAAAGATGTTGGTGTACTCCATTTGCTCTGGAGTTGCTTGTTTGGTTAGTATAAGTTAGACGTGTGTTGTTTGGTATGGCGGGACTCTGTCCCGACCCTTATGAAGATGATGTATTCTTAGAGGCTTGTAGACAGATGTCATGTATGTAAAAGATTATATGGCCTTGTCGACCTATGTTGAGTGTACAAGTGGTTATTTTGGTCCTATAGGCCCGTATGTCTTATGTATAAGTTGGTATCACATGTTGTATTCTATTTATCTCACGGCCGCCTTCCGGCTCAGTTTTCTATGATAGTATGACATGAAAAGATACGTTATGTTGGTACTCAGTCAAGTAAGGTACCGAGTGCCCGTCACGGCCCATCGGTTTGGGTCGTGACAAAAGTGGTATCAGAGCAGTTCTGTCCTAGGGAGTCTACAAGCCGTGTCTAGTAGAGTCTTGTTTATGGGTTTCTCGTGCACCACACTTATAAGCAGGAGGCTACAGGGCATTTAGGATTGTTACTCTTTCTTCCTACTCTAGATCGTGTGGTTGAGCTCAGTTGTAAGAACTCAATTTCCTAAACTCTATCTTACTTATAGTACGACAATACCTACATCTAGAAAGATAGTTGGTATGAGATATAGCTGTGGAAGAGTTGAGTCAGAGGAACTCAATTTTTGCATCATGCTTATGATGGATAAATATGAGGTATTCAGCAAATCATGTGTATAATAAGATATGTAAGCTTCTTGATAAGGACCCCTAAGGCAAGAATGCCTATCCACTCTTACGGTAAAAAGGAATAATGAGGGAGACACAAGTTTTAGCAAGTAAAAGGAGCAAGGTGAAGAAGGGTACAAGGCCCCCAGTTAATGAAGGTTAACAGTATTTACAATTCAGGCAGAGGAATATAAGCCTTTTGAGTTACCTACAACATTAACAGAGGCACGTACAATTGGCTATATCGATCTTAGTTATGCCCTATGGGAGCTAACATATATGGTTTAAGACAAGGACGGAATATCAGGATCCGTCTGGGGTTTGCGTGACCCAAAATGGTGGATGGATTGTTTGCATTAGTTGACATTTCCAAAGGATATTACAAATGTGCTAATAGATCTCCTTGTTAGACACCTAGATGGTGCACTCTAAAATAGTATAGCTAGATATGAGTACTACAAAGATAGGCACTTGAATCCTTGAAGGGATAAATATTACCTTAGTATAGCTCCCGTCCCTAGTAAAGAAAGAATGTTAGGAAATCCGAAGAGCCAGTAGATGGAGCAAGGGGAGCTAAAAGCAAAAGAATGTCTTGTTCGAGTTTTCAGAATAAAGTGATAGACATAAATGTTAGTGGGAAATAAGAAAGGAGTTAATGAAGCATTATGAGTTAGATATGATACATGGATGACAACGGTGGATCAAAAATATGACAGTATTATAGAGTCTATAGTCAATTGAAGGAAAAGACGAGAGGTGACAGGCCTTGAGACAACAAGAGCGTATAGGCCATAAAGTCATATCCTTATTTCAAGAAATAAGTTCGTGACTCCAACGCGACTACCGAAAGGAAAAGTTAGACCCCAGAATGATAGAAATCAGTATGGGCTGGTGAACAAGATAAACTAAACATGAATTATGGACTGAGTGATTGGATAATAGTCAGCATCATGAGAATTTCAAATTTTATTCCGGCGATAATAGAATGGACAACAGAAGACGATTCATGAGAAATTCAGAGAATGGTCATTCAGGAAGACGTTTCCCTAAAGCAAACAATATGAGCAAAGTTAAGCTTAAGGGATTGTATGTGCCAGTTGCACTAAGTTTCACCATCGCGAGTAAGGGGATTTGTTATCCCTGGTACAGAAGGATTGCCGCAAGGCGAGTAAGGGTCAATGATGTTGTGAAACGACACAAAAGATGAAGAGGTAAAACATCTATAGGTAGATCCTCGTGGCTTCAACTCTTAGTACTCCCCTAAAGGGGGGAATATGGAGTGATGTGGCATTAAGTCAGAATTAAGCGGTTCTAGTAACTATAAAATGGTAAAAAAATGTGATAAAAATGAGAAAAGGAATGAGATTTCACTGATTCAAATCCTACAGATATGCTACGATTCCAGAACATTATGCAAACATAATGTCAATGAAAGGAAGTAAGGGTTCCTACATGAGATGCTATTGATAAAAAAGAAGCCAGTGCAAGACGTAAGTTAAGACAAAGGGAATAACCCAAGAGGGATTACGCGAAATACAGATATGAAAATGGACCAACAAGCAGTTAGTAGTTGATTCGGGAAGAGTCTAGTTATGGCTAGATAAGAGGTTACAGACAAATCAACAGATCATGCAAGATAAACATAGTGAACCCCAATATGGGAATTCAGTCTCGCAGACATGATATCGTGATCCTTGAGATATATTCAGATAGGAGTTGGGGTAGTTAAATGTAAATAAAAAAAAGTGCCACTGGAAAGACAATCAAAATATCAGCTCAGAAGCAACCCTACAAGTACAAGGGCGTGGAGCTAAGTAACTACGGATAATTATAAGCAAGGAGGGATATCAAAAATTCTGTCGAGTATACGATATAATAAGCTCGCAGCCTTGCAAGAATCAGAGGGTCCTCCTTAAGTACTACAATGAAAAACTAACTGAGGAAGTAAGGAAGAAGGCTTCGACTTAAGCTCAGTGACCTAAAGAGGAAGTGATCTTATAACAACAGTCTCACAACAGCGTTGTATGTACTACATGAGAAAGTGGAACCTACCATGGCTAAGGAACGGGAAGAAAAATCAAAAGTAATATTCGAGACCATGTGAGTTGCACAAAAATTCTGGCATGTGTGGGAAGTAAGATAAGCTAAGTATACACGCAACAGAGGGGCAGAAAGACCAGGAAAATTAATAGCTTACGTTTAAAGGAAGCTCAGAGGGAACAAACGGGATTATGCACTTAAGACTTCAGAGTGATATCCATGCACCATATATGTTGTCATTCATACAGATGTAGGAGACTCCGAAATAAGTTAAAAGAAAAAACATTTGAGTCCAGGCCATAGACAAAGGATTGAATTGTTAGAAGATTGTATCATGGATATTCCATAATGCCCATGAAAGGCTAAATGTAATAACTAATACCATGAACCACATAAAGGCTGATGAGAAGAGGGAGGAAGCTAAACAGTTACATCAATGAAGTAAATTAGAAATTTGATTATTGGACCCAAAAAATTATAGAAATCATGATTGAGAACATTACAGGATCACTCTTAATATCAGAGGTATCAAAGGGATAGTACAACAACCATATTCTATAACGGCCCTACGATAAAGCCGATAGCACCGGCCTCATAAGAAGTCAGTACGAAGCTTCAAGTTATGGACGTGAATTATACCTATGTCGAAGGGAGGTCATGAAAGAGATAGAAGATGCAATGCGAGATTTAAGTTAAGTAAGGTAAAGGTGAACAGCGTACAAGATACTCAAAGGCAGAAGATCGTGAATAGTCCATGCGGGTAGAAGGCTAGAAGCACTGGGATTCAATATTCAGGAATGATAGCAGCATCGTCAGTGGCGTACCTTCCAGCCTATGGTTTCTAAGTACCAAGAGATCTAGTCAGGAGAATAAAGAAGAGTTAGAGACGATGTGATGTTTCGCTTGATGTTCCATAATAACACAAGGAAATCTATGATGCAAGAAAGTTGAAGGAAGGCTGCGAATAGTATAAATAGATATGTATAGGTCGAAAGCTAAAGTATAGTAAAGCGACAATATTTTATGACAGGAGTAAGAATGAGAAAGGCAAGTAAGAAGGTAACGAAAATGGATAAGTCCTCAGGATTAAGCCCATGAAAACAAGAAGAGCTGATGGTTTCTCAAAGTTATAGAAAGCTCAGTATAGCCTGAATGGACTCAAAGGAGTCTAAGATTAGTAGCATTTAGAAGAGATGGAATGCTGCCCTGATAGTAGAATAAGATTGTAATTGTGATAAAAATAGGATGACATTTGGGCCTTCGCTTGAGTAATGATTTGAAGAAAAAAAAAGAAGAAGTGGAGATTTCATGAATTGTACAGGATTAAAATACCGACATAAGATGAATCATATTGGTATGCTATGAAATACGGTTATGGAAGTATAAGTATCGCCCTTAGGTGGATCAATCTAATTACTCCAGATGTCCCCGATGAGACATAAGCCCTAGTGGCAGTGTTACATAAGAAATCAGTTATCAGTGGTAGATGATAGATCAACATTAAGGTGAATCAACAATGGATGGACAAAAGTCACAAAGTATGAGGTGAGATTAGGCCGTCATTCTTAAGATGAACGGAAATGAGGAAGCATTAAAGGACATAGATTTATACATGTGGGATAAGCAATGAACGTAACCTGGAGTTTGGTAGCAGACCTCAGTAACGATAAATCGAGGTAAGAGATATGGTATATTATGACCTATTTAGATGCAGTAAAGTCATGAAGATAGATAACCTGGCTTATGAAATAAGATATAGCAATACTCGTAAGTTCGACAAAGTACCAAGCAAAGAACTTTAATATACCTATAGATGCCCAGAGGGACATTTTATCAAGCTCTTTATATGTCTACAAAGTGAGGCCTAGAGATTTGGCTAAAAGCTGGAGGAAAAAGGAGATCGCATAGGCGCACTCACAAGCTCAGAGTTGTATAGGCTGCATGATAGAAGGTAACAACAGTTATGAGATTGGAAGGATTCCAACCGTAAGTCATGGTGTAAGAAAGAGGCCTAAAGAGGGGAATGCCCCGGCCTTTGGATTTATTCAAAGAATAGTTGCCTAAATGACAAGGAAAATATTAAAGTATTCGCAACAGCTATGGGTTACGAGAATGATAAGTGCATCAGTCAACATTCGAGGACAAATGTTCCAAAGGGGGGAATGATGTTATGTCCCGCAGCATTACGTCAATGTTATGCCCCGTAGTATTATATTACAATGATGTTACGCCTTGCAGTATTATATTACGATAATGTTACGCCCTGCAGTATTACGTCGATGTTACGCTCCGTAGTATTAAATTACGATGATGTTGCACCCTGTAGTATTGTACGTTGAGTTTGTCGTAAGGTAATTGACATTAGTCCAAGGAAAAGATTATTTGGAGATTATAAGGATTATGATATTTCAAACAAGTGATAAGTAAATTCGAGAAGGTGAGAGGGTAAGCAAATCAAAGAAAATGAATTTCATCGAAGTTTGACATTTTGGGATAAAATACGGTCCTAGCTAAAAATACCCGATATTTATGGACTAGTGCCATACAAGGTACCACATGACTATGATAGTAGGGTACATAGAGTATATTAAAAGTGAGTAGTATTTTAAGTAATTTGAGGTAATTGATTAATTATTGGGTAATGGAAGATTGCTTAGTTAATTAAAATTAATGGGTAATTAATTAATAAGTTTAGGATAAGACTTACCCCTCCCCAACGTGGCAAACATTCTTTATCTACCTAATGACTAATTAAATAAGGTGGAAAGGTGTCACACTTTGACCAAGAAAAGTGACACCAAGCTTGGAACGCGGAGGCCACCCAAATATTAAAGATAAACAATATTTTTCTAGTCTCTTAAGCACAATTTCAGCCAAGATTTTCATTTCTTGTAACGTTAATTCCAATCTCTTAAGAAGAGTTTTCAGTAAGTTTTCCATCCCATAACGTAAATTCTAAATCCCTTGGGAAAGAGTTTCAACAAAGATGATTTTGCAATAGCAACGTTATTGCTTTGAGCATTTCATACGGATTGTTCCCTATTTCGATCTCGCCGTTACGTATTATCGTAATTGACGTATGTTGGAGAATTGTCAAGAAAATCGACTCAGGTATGTTAAGGCTATCCCTTCTTTCTTTTTGGCATGATCAATACGATAAAAATGAAACGAGCAAATGCACAATTTTCATAAATAACTCTATTCATAGAAATACTAGAGATGCTTATGTTCTTGATTCCCCATGTGTCATATTATTCTATCATCTATTCATGGGTCTCAGAAAATACGTAAGTTGATAAAGTTTGTTTCATGATATTACTCAAAGGCATAATGGTCTTATGACACTCCAAAAGATTTTATTGACGTACTTCCCATGCATTGTATTCATTTACATTTACCCATGACCAGATGACATTATATACGTATATATATATATATGGGATATGGAAAAAGGTTACAGCGTTATATACGCACCGCCACCTGATCATCTGTTATACGTTGATGATTTGCCCACAGTGGCCGAAATTATGTGATGGGATGCCCTCAGAGGCTTGATGATGTTATGAACGCATATACCTATGCATGGTATGACATTTATACGCATATGCATGACATTATAAAAATGAAATGATTCACAGAGCTTTGCAGACATATATGTCGAGTCTTTTACTCCATGTTTCTCTCATGTCTATTATTTATTGATTTTCATTCCTTACATACTCGGTACATTATTTGTACAGACGTCCTTTTTGCCCGGGGATGCTGCGTTTTATGCCCGCAGGTCTCAATAGACTGGTCGAGAGTCCTCCAAGTAGGCAATCAACTCAGCGGAAGATGTTGGTGCACTCCATTTGCTTCGGAGTTGCTTGTTTGGTTAGTATAATTTAGACGTGTGTTGTTTGGTATGGCGGGACTCTGTCCCGACCCTTATGAAGATTATGTATTCTTAGAGGCTTGTAGACAGATGTCATGTACGTAAAATATTATATGGCCTTGTCGACCTAAGTTCAGTGTACGAGTGGTTATTTTAGTCTTATAGGCCCGTATGTCTTATGTATAAGTTGGTATCACATGTTGTATTCTACTTATCTCACGGCAGCCTTCCAGCTCAATTGTCTATGATAGTATGACATGAAAAGATACGTTATGTTGGTACTCGGTTGAGTAAGGTACCAGGTGAGCGTCGCGGCCTATCGGTTTGGGTCGTGACATAGAGCTTGGATCAAATAGCACTGAAGTATCTCTATGGCAAACTGGAACAATACCTGTGATGACAACGTCAGATGACTCAGCCTCAGGCCTGGATGGGAAAGCATAACACCCGGGCTGGGCCCCATCACTCTGAACCACGTCTCTGGGAAAACCTCTAACTGGCTGGCCTCTACCTCTAACAGCCTGACCTCAACCTTTAACAACCTGACCTTCACCTCTGGCAGCCTGACCTCTGCCTCTAGCTGGCTGAGCGGGCGGTGAAGCAACCGATGCTGGAATCATGGCAGGAGAACTCTAATGTTTTGTGCTGCCTGGTGCCCGAGGGAAAAATCTAGCAATATGCCTAGGATCACCACAAGTATAACATAACCTTGGCTATTGTGACTATTGACTAGAACTGACCGACCTGGGTAACCACCCTAAAAACTCTGGAGTGGAGGTGCACTAATAGAGGCTGGTGGTGCACTGTACGCTAGCTGATTGGGATGAGACATATGAGGGCCGCGACCACCTGAAGCACTGTGAGATGCCTGGAGCACTGAGTGAAACTGGGAGGATGGCCTCTACCAAAAGTACCCCTGCCTCCAAACGAGGCACCACTGAACCCACCGAAATGACGAGGTCTCTTTTCAGACCCTTGCCCCCTCTCATGTACAAGAAACATCTCGATCTGCCTAGAAACATTTTCAGCCATCTGAAAGGAAATCTCACCCCCGGTCTCCTTGGCCATCTGTAGCCTGATAGGGTGAGCGAGTCTATCAATAACTGTCCTCACTCTCTCTCTCTCTCAGTAGGAAGCAAGATAAGGGCATGGCAAGCTAGATCCACAAAATAGGTCTCGTACTGAGTAACACTCATACTGCCCTACTGGAGACGCTCAAATTGCTTGCGGAAAACCTTTCTTAGTGTGATAGGGAGGAACTTCTCTAGAAATAGATGAGAGAACTGGTCCCAAGTAACTGCAGGCGACTCAGCTGGTCTGGTCAACAAATAATCTCTCCATCACCTCTTGGCGGAACCCGTCATCTGAAACACAGCAAAATCGACCCTATTGGTCTCAACTATACCCATGTTCCACAACACCTCCTGGTAACAGCCAAGATAATCTTGTGGGTCCTCCGAAGGTACACCACTGAAGTGAATTGGAAAGAGCTTTGTAAACTTGTCCAATCTCAATAAGCCCTTGTCACCTCACATATACATTGTATCCAAACATTTAAACACGTAGCAAATAGGCAAACAAGTCCTAATCCCTCAAGTTAAGGTTAACCATGACACTTACCTTGCTCTAAAATCGACTCAAAGTCCAACCACACATTTGTCTTTCGATCAAGCCTCCGAACCAACCAAATCTAGCAATGTATTAACCAAACTATTCAAAATAAGCCTCAGGAATTGCCCACGAATGAAAGAGGTCCAATTTAAGTCATTATTGAAAAAGTCAACAAACGTCAACTCCCGGGACCGCTTGGTCCAATCCTGAATTTTGGACCAAAAATCGATTACCCATTCACCCTCAGCCCGGTTATGTAATTTTTTTCGAAATCCGACCTCAATTGGAGGTCTAAATTCCAATTTTACAAAAATTTCTAACTCCACCCAAATCCCTAATTCTGCCCAAATCCCCAATTTCTACCATGAAAATCCTAGATTTAAGGTTGAAATCTTATGAAATGTAATGGGTAATTGAAAGAAAGTAGGTTAGAGTCACTGACCAATGAATTGGGGAAGAAGAGTTCTTGGAAAAATTTCCTCTAAGGTTTTTAGGGTTGAAAATTTAAAAGAATGAGAAAAATCCCGTCTATCTCAACTTTTGACCAGGCGTAGATGTCGCAATTACGACATCGGGTTCGCAGCAAATGCGAAAAAGCCTTCGCAAATACGAATCCTTCACACCTCTGTTGCCTTCGCAAATGCAAACAATATGTTCGCAAATGCGAACCTGAGAAGATCGCAATTGCGACCCAAATCTCGTAAATGTGAGAAACCAGCCCCCAGCCCATGCTCGCAAATGCAAAGTCTCCTTCGCAAATGTGAGGCTCGCATTTGCGAGCCAGACCTCGAATTTGCAAAGTTTGCAGTCCAGCACCAGAACACACATGCACTAACTATTTTCTAAGTCCAAAACCACTCCAACGCCAATCTGAAACTCACCCGAGCCCTCGGGGATCCAAACCAAATATGCACACAAGTCCAAAAATATCATACGAACTCGCTCGCGTGATCAAAACACCGAAATAACACCTAAAACTACGAATTAGACAACAAATCAAATGAAATTTTTAATGAAACTTAAGAATTTCTATTTTAACAACTGGGCGTCCGAATCACGTTAATTCAACTCCGTTTTGCACCAAATTTTGCAGACAAATGATAAATATAGTAATAAAACTATACCAAGCTCCGGAACTAGAATACGGACCCGGTAGCAATAGAGTCAAACTTTTGTCAAATCTTTAAATTCGTTAAATCTTTAAACTTCAAATTTTTGACAAAATGCGATAACTCGAGCTAGGGACCTTCGAATTCGATTTCGGGCATACGCTCAAGTCCCAAATCACGATACAGACCCGCCGCAACTGTCACAATACGGATCCGAGTCCATTTACTCAAAACGTTGATCGAAGTCAACTTAAATGGAATTTAAAGCACAAATTCACATTTTAATTAGTATTTTACATAAAAGCCTTCCGGAGAAAACACGGGCCGCACATGCAACTTGAGGAAGGAAAAATGGAGCTATTTGAGGTTTCGAAACACAAAATTAAGCGTTAAAACTCTAGATGACCTATCGGGTCATCACAAAGAGTTTGAATTGTTTCCCCTAGTAGAGGACTGTATGTGCACCTAACTGAAACTGCAAAGCTTGTGCCCTTCCTCGAAGGTAACAAGCTTAGCAGTGGATACCTCATTTAAACTGTCTTTAGAGTTTTTATCTGGTTATTTTGATTTGATCTTGTCTCTAGAGTCCAATGAGAAGGTGGTGGAATTATGTTTATTTGGTTGAATAAATTTATTTTTTAAAAAAGGGCTCTTTTCATCCATATATATAAAACTTAAATATTAGGAGTTTGTACCTAGTTCAAATACTTCAAATATTAGGAGTATTAGGAGTTTGTACATAGTTCAAATACATTTATATAACTTAAACATCACAAGTATTTCATGATTTGGGTCTTAAACTACCCAGACTTAATCATAATTAGTAGCTACACACGGACTCTCGTCACCTCGTGCGTACGTACCCCCCACAATTAAAATTAAATCGCAATTTAAATCACCCATGGGGTAAATTCCCTCTTACAAGGTTAGGCAAGAGACTTACCTCATCTCAAAGCTCACTTTCCAGTCACAAATTCACTCTAAGGACCCAACTTGGTACCGAACAATCCGAAACTAGCCACATTGTTATGTAAAATAATCAATATACGCTCAAAAGTTAATAATTTAGCTATTATAGTGATTATCCAACCCAGATTTGAAGATTCTTAAAATTCACCCCAGGGCCCACGTGCCCAGGTTCCGGAAATCTTTGAAGATCATTGTTACCATAACCTCACGAACTTAAATATATAATTTTCACCCAATTCCATAACCATCTTCGTAGTTAAATCCCATTTTTATCAAAACCTAGGTTTTTTAACTAAACCCATAATTTTCACAACTTTACAGGTTAAAATCTACCCATAATCTATGTATTAAACTTACATTGGGTAGTAATTACTTACCTTCAACAAAAGAGAGAAATGAACAAAATAGCCGAAATCCCGACTTTAATGAAATCTCTGCCCAGCAACTCCTTCATCACGAACGCGAAAAGGGACTAGCGATAGCGAAGGCAAAGCCTGTCCAGGCCCTCATTCCTCTTCGCGAACGCGATAGGGTCCTCGCGATCATGAAGGCTAGGCCAGCCCAGGAATCACGAACGAGATTAGCCCTTTACGAACGCGAAAGAGCAATGACCCACAGACCCCTTGGCCGAAAATCCTTCTACGAGTACGCGACAAGGCCATCGCGAACGCAAAGGCCACATGTCCTAAAGCTTTGCGAACGCGGCTTCGTCTTTGTGAACGCGACGAACAAAAGTCCAGTCCCCCCAAATCCTTCATCGCGAACGCGAGGGTCCTTCCGCGTTCGCGAAGAAGGAAACTAGAACTCGCACACCAACAGTTTTGGACTTAGCTCCGGGTTGGCCGAAACGCACCCGAGCCCCACGGGACCCCATCCAACTGCACCAACAAGTCCATGAACATAATACGGACCTGCTCAAACTCTCGAAACTCGTAAAACAACAACGAAACTAAGAATCACACCCCAAAATCGAATTGAATCAAATTATGAACTTCAAGTTTTTAACCTGCTCCGAACGCACTGAATCATACTTAGACTACTCGGAATGATACCAAATTTTGCGTGCAAGTCTTAAATCACCATACAGAACTATTCCCAGGCTAGGAATCCCAAACGGACCTCGATAACACCAAATCATACTCCAAACGAAATTTAAAGAAGTTGAAAACCTTCAATACTCCAACTTTCAATATTAAGCGCCGAAACGCTCCCAATTTATCCGAAATCCGATCCAAACATACGCCCAAGTCTAAAATCATCATACGAACCTATTAGGACCGTCAAATACCGGTTCCGAGATCATTTTCTAAAAATGTTGACCCAAGTCAAATATAACCCTTTTTAGCCAATAATAAGAAATTAAGTGTTCCGATTTCAACCCGAACCCTTCCAAATCCCAAACTAACCATCCCCACAAGTCATAAAACAGTAAATGCACATATGGGAAGTGTTATTTAGGGGAACTAGGATATAGAAAGAAAAATGACCGGTCGGTTCATTATATTCTCCACCTCTTAAACAAACGTTCGTCCTCGAACGGGTCTAGAATTGTACCTGAAGTGCCGAATAAGTGTGGATATCTGCTCCGCATGTCCTCCTCGGCCTCCCAAGTTGCCTCCTCAACTAGTTTACCCCTCAACTTAACTTTTACCGCTTAAAGCTTCTTGGACCTCTACTGGCGAACTTGCCTGTCAACAATGGTAGCTAGTTCCTCCTCATAACCCAAGCTCTCATTTAACTGAACCGTGTTGTAGTCTAACACATGCGACCTGTCGGCATGATACTTCCGAAGTATAGATATGTGGAATACTAGATGAACTCCAGATAGACTGGGAGGCAAAGCAAGCTCATAAGCAACCTCCCCAACTCGTCTCAACACCTCAAACAGACCTATAAACCTTGAGCTCAACTTACCCCTCTTCGCGAACCTCATGATTCCCTTTATCGGCTAGACTTTCAAGAGAACCTTCTGTCAGGACTGAGCTATGCGAAGTCGCTCCTGAATGAACTTTACCTTTTCCAAGGAATCCTTTACCAAAACAGTACCATATAAGTTAGCCTCGCCGGGCTCAAAGCATCCGATGAGAGAAAGACATCGCCGACCATATAAAGCCTCAAATGGAGTCATCTCGATGTTGGACTTATAACTGATCTTGTAAGCAAACTCGGCCAAAGGCAAGAATCGATCCCACTCCGAAGTCAATCACACTTGCTCACTTACTCTAAGCATATCCTCTAAGATCTGAACCGCCCGCTCTGACTGCCCGTAGATCTGTAGATGAAAGGCTGTGCTGAGCTCTACCCAGGTCCCCAACTCACACTGTACTACCCTCTAGAAATGCGAAGTAAACTGAGGGCCTCTATCTGATATGATGGAAACATGAACACCATGCAACCTAACAATATCCTGAATGTAAATCTGGGCCAATCTCTCTGAAGAATACAAGGTCACAACCGAAATGAAGTGTACTGGCTTAGTTAGCCTGTCAACATTGACCCAAACTGCATCAAACTTCCTCAAGATCCGCGGCAACCTAACTATGAAGTCCATAGTGATGCGCTCCCATTTCCACTCAAGTATAACCATCTGCTAGAGCAGGCCACCTGGCCTCTGATGCTCTTACGTAACCTGCTGGAAATTTAGGCACCTCGCTACATACTCAACTATGTCCTTCTTCATCCGCCGCCACCAATAATGCTGCCTCAGGTTGCGATGCATCTTCGTAGCATCTGGATGAATAGAATATCGAGAACTGTGTGCCTCCTCTAAAATCTTCTCCCTCAATCAATCGGAATTAGGGACACATAGACGACCCTAGAGTCACAGAACACCATCTTCACCGATAATAACCTCTTTGGCACCACCCTGTAGTACTGTCTCTATGAGAACCAATAAGTGCGGATCGTCGTACTGGCGAGCCTTGATCTGCTCGAATAGTGAATACTGGGCGACGACGCGTGCAAGAACTTAGTTGGGCTTTGAAATATCCAACCTTACAAGTTAGTTAGCCAAGGACAAAATGTCCAACGCTAATGGCCTCTTCTCTGCTGAAATGAATGCCAAACTACCCATACCCTCTGCCTTTCTACTCAAGGCATCCACCACTACATATGCCTTACCTGGATGATAAAGGATGGTAATATCATAATCTTTCAGTAACTTAAGCCACCTACGCTGCCTCAAATTGAGATCCCTCTGCTTGAACAAATGTTGCAAGCTGCAATGATCAGTGTAAACCTCACAGCAAATCCCATAAAGATAATGCCTCCAGATCTTAAGAGCATGATTTTTCGCGGCCAACTCCAAATCATGTACGGGGTAATTCGTTTTGTGGGGCTTCAGTCGACGTGAAGCATACGTAATAACTCGCCCCTCCTGCATCAATACACAACCCAGACCAATGCGTGAAGCATAGCAATACACAGTAGACATCCCTGAACTGGAAGGCAACACTAACACCAGTGCTGAAGTCAAGGAAGTCTTGAGCTTCTAAAAGCTCACCTCACAATCATCGGACCATCGGAATGGAGCACCCTTATGGGTCAATCTAGTCAAAGGTGCTGCAATAGATGAGAAGACCTCCACAAACCGACGATAATAACCTGCTAACCCCAAGAAGTTCCTGATCTCGGTCGCTGTGGTAGGACGAGGCCAACTCTGAACTGCCTCGATCTTCTTGGGATCTACCTTAATACCCCTGCCTGATACAACATGCCCCAAGAATGCTACATAATCTAACTAAAACTCACACTTGGAGAAATTGGCATATAACTTATGTTCCCACAAGGTCTGAAGCACCACTCTCAAATGCTGCTTGTGCTCCTCCATGCTACGCGAGTAGATCAAAATATAATCAATGAAGACAATGACAAACAAATCAATATACAACTTGAACACCCGGTTCATCAAACCCATAAACGCCGCCGGGGCGATAATCAAAATGAAGAAAATCACTAGAAACTCATAGTGGCCATATCTAGCCCGGAAAGCCGTTTTCAGAACATCCGTATCACGAATCTTTAGCTGATGATACCCTGACCTCAATTTGATCTTAGAGAACACCCTGGCACCTTGTAACTGGTCAAACACATCATCAATGCGTGACAATGGGTACTTGATTTTAGTGGTAAATTTGTTCAACTAGCGGTAATCAATGCACATCCGCATAGTCCCATCTTTTTTCTTTACGAATAACACCGGTGCACCCCGAGGTGACACACTCGGTCTGACGAACTACTTTGCTAGCAACTCCTCAAGCTGTTCTTTCAACTTCTTCAACTCTTTCAGAGCTATGCGGTACAGTGGAATAGAGATATGCTGGTACCTAGAGCCAAATCAATACATAAATCGATATCACGATCTGGTGGCATGCCTAGAAGATAAGAAGGAAACACATCGGAGAACTCTCGGACCACGGGCACTGAATCAATCACCGGAGTCTCTGTAGTAGTATCCAAAACATAAGCTAGATAAGTCAAACAAAACTTCTCGACCATGTGTCAAGCCTTCAACAAAGTGATAACCCGACTAGATATATTGACGGACAAACACTTCCACTCCAATCTAGGCAACTATGGCATCGCCAAAGTAACAGTCGTGGCATGGCAATCAAGGATAGTGTGATATGGAGACAACAAAACCATGCCTAAGATGAACTCAAAGCAGGTCATATCAAGCAACAGAAGATCCGCTGTAGTCTCATAACCACAAAAAGTCATGATACATGATCGATAGAACCAATGCACAACAACAGAATCACCCACTGGAGTGGACACATAAACAAGAGTACCCAAGGTCTCGTGAGGAACAACTAGGAAATGAGCAAACAAAGATGAAACATATCAATATGTAGACCCTGGATCACATAGTACCGAAGCATCCCTACCGTAGATAGAAATAATACATGTGATCACGGCATCTGAGGCTACTGCATCTGGTCTGGCTGGAAAGGCATAGAACTTGGCTGGAGCGCCACTTGACTAGCCTCCACCTCTAGGACGACCCTTACCCACCTACCCTCTGCCTTTGGGCGGCCGGGTAGCTGGTGCTGTAGTCATAGGTTGCTGACCTTGCTGCACTACCTTGCACTAAAGCCTGGGGCACAACCTCCTCACATGACCAAGATCCCCGCACTCGAAACAACCCCTCAGTACGGTGGACTGCTGACCTGAATTCTAACCTTGATGGCCTGAAGGAACACTGGAGGAACCATGAATAGCTGGGGGACGGTAGGAGCTCTCTGGAATGGTGTTGAAATAAAGCCTCACTGGAGCACCCCAAGGAGGCGACGGTGCTGGATATGTGGGCCTGTAAGACTGACCCCACCTTACAAACTGACCTCTGCCCCCAGCCAGGGCACTACTGAACCATGCAGAATATCAAAACCATTTATCCCTCATCGCCTGCTCTCAACTCCGCTGACGGACACCCTCGATCCTCCGAGCTATATCCACAACTAGCTCGTGTGAAGTTCCCATCTCAACATCTCGGGCCATAGTGGATCTATTACCAGAGTGCAAACCAGTAAAAAACCTCCGCACTCTTTCTGCATCGGTAGGAAGTATCATAAGTGCATGGAGAGACAACTCAGAAAATCTCGCCTCATAGTCGGTCACCAATATCTAGCCTTACTGGAGCTGCTCGAACTGAAATCGCAACTCTTTCCACTGTGAGGGTAGAATATATCTGTACAGGAAGAGGCGTGTGAACTGGTCCCAAGTCATGGGATGAGAACCTGCTGGTCTGTCGAGAAGATAGGACTGCCACCATTTACGGGCCCTGGCCTCCAGCTGAAAGGTGGTAAAGTCCACCCCGTGGGACTCCAATATCCTCATATTGTGCAGTCTGTCCCTGCACCTATCAATAAAGTCCTAGGGGTCCTCATGTCGCTCACCTCCAAAGACAGGAGGATGTACCCTATTCCATCCGTCCAATAGCTTGTGCGGCTCGCCGGCTATAACTAGTCTAGGCTCAGGTATGGCTGTTGCAACTAGCTGGGCTCTACCCACGGGTAGCGCGCCCGGGGTCTGATATACGGCAGTTGCATGCCCAAGAGCCTGAGCTGTAGGGTTCTATTCTCCCCCTCCGACCTGAGATGTGGCTGGGTCTGCTGAAAATAAACTAGCCCGAGTCATAAAATCTATGAACCGCAGCATACAACCCATGACCTCCTGAAATCCCGGTGCGGACATGAAGTACACTGAGGCCGGCTCTGCTGCAGGCAGCTCGCCGTGCTCCTCAATAATAGGATCCTCCACTGGATCCACTGGTGGCATAACTAGGGCAGCTCTAGGACACCCTCGTCCTCTACCACAAACTGGAGCCCTCCCTCAGCCTCTAGCAATAGGGGGAGTAGCTGCTCCATTGTCGGGTACATCTGTCATGCGCGTTCTCACCATCTGCGAGAGAATAAGAGAAAGATACTTAGCATAACATCAACTGCACGATAGTAGATGAAGAAAGAGTAGTTTTCTAACACCCTATAGCCTCTCGAAGATAAGTACAAACGTCTCCGCACCGATCCGCAAGACTCTATTAGGCCTGCTCATAACTTGTGAGACCTATGTGAACCTAGTGCTCTGATACCATGTTGTCACGACCCAATTTACCCTATAGGCCGTGATGGCACCCAACGTCGCCGCTAGGCAAGCCAACAGTGAACTAGCCATGTATTTATTCCTTTTAACAATCTCGAAATAGTTGATTTTTATTTATTAAATAAGAGGTGAAAAAATTAATAAAATAAAGCGTAAATAAATATGAGAGCAAGTGTGGTGTAATAAATACTCAAAATCCATCAAATGTCTACTAGCATGTTTCCAAGACCTAGTGTCACAATTGTATGAGCTACTAGTAAAATATACAAAATACTAAATTACTGTATGAAATAGAGTAGACAGAAAGTAATGCAAAAGAGAGACTCCGGGTGCTGCAGAACGGGCTCAAAAAGCAGCTCACGACTAGGCCTCGGGGTATCAGGGGTGCACGTCGGGTAGACTGCCAGATGCACCTGCCTCAGATCCTGCATGGTTAGTGTAGAAGTATAGCGTGAGTATATAAACAACATGTACCCAGTAAGTATCCAGTCTAACCTCGAAGAAGTAGTAACGAGGGGTCGACATCAACACTTACTATGGGCTAACTATAAAATACAGGAATGCTAAATAGACATAGAATATGTGAATAATAATATTAGCACAAAAACTTCAGTGATTAAATAATTCTTTAACTAATAGTAAATTCCAAAAGTCTTCCACTAGCACATGCTAATTGCAAACAAATTCAGAACAATTAAATAAATTATAATCTCTCAATTCAAGAAAATAGAATTAAGTATATTCGGGATCCAAGCATTAACACGCACGATTTATGCCGAGGTCGTACGGCCCGATCCAGAATAATATGTACACTGCCGAGGTCAACCGGTACGAACCATAGATGCATCTATTATACTGTCGAGACATTCGACCCGCTCCACAAGAAGAGAGATTGCTTTATGAACATCAGATTTAAAAGCTATTATAAGGATAATACACAAAGAAGCACAATCTCTATTAGCGGTCAAGTGACCCGCCAAAAATTCAAGCAAGTGAAATTCGGCCTTTACAAATCCTTTACGAGGTTTTAATATAATTTAAATACTTTAATTAACAAGTAGGGTGCAAACATCACAAGTATTTCATGATTTAGGTCTTAAACTACCCAGACTTAAGCATTATTCGTAGCTACGTACGGCTCTCGTCACCCCGTGTGTACGTAGCCCCCACAATTAAAATCAAATCGCAATTTAGATCACTTATGGGGTAAATTCCCTCTTACAAGTATAGGCAAGAGACTTACCTCATCTCAAAGCTCACTTTCCGGCCACAAATTCACTCTAAGGACCCAACTTGGTGCCGAACAATCCAAAACTAGCCACAATGTTATGTAAAATAATCAATATACGCTCAAACGTTAATAATTTAGCTATTAGTGTGATTGCCCAACCCAAATTGGAAGTTTCTTAATATTCACCCCGTGCGCGGGTTCCGAAAATTTTTGAAGATAATTATTACCCATAACCTCACGAGATCAAATATATAATTTTCACCCAATTCTATAACCATTTTCGTAGTTAAATCCAATTTTTATCAAAACCTAGGTTTTTCAACTAAACCCATAATTTTCACAACTTTACGTGTTAAAATCTACCCATAATCTATGTATTAAACTTACATTGGGTAGAAATTACTTACCTTCAATAGCTAGGTGAAAATCCCTCTCCAAGAAGTCCAAAAATCGTCCAACAAAAGAGAGAAATGAACAAAATAGCCAAAATCCTAACTTTAATAAAGTCTTTGCCGAGCTGCCCCTTCTTCGCGAACGCGAAAAGGGACTCGCGATCGCAAAGGCAAAGCCTGTATAGGCCCTCAATTCCTCTTCGCAAATGCGACAGGGACCTCGCGATCGCGAATACTAGGCCAGCCCAAGTATCACAAACGCGATTACCCTTTGCGAACGCGAAAGAGCGATGACTCATAGACCCCTTGGCCCAAAATCCTTCTATGCGGACGCGACAAGGCCATCGCAAACGCAAAGGCCACATGTCCTAAAGCTTCGCGAACGTGGCCTCGTCTTTGTGAATGCGATGAACAAAAGTCCAGTTCCCCCTAAAGCTTCACGAACGCGAAGAACAAAAGTCTAGGCCCCCCAAATCCTTCATCGCAAACGAGAGGGTACTTCCACGTTCGCGAAGAAGGAAACCAGACCCAGCACACCAGTAGTTTTGCACTTAGCTCCGGGCGGCCCGACATGCACCCACGCCCCCTTAGGACCCCGTCCAACTGCACCAACAAGTTAATGAACATAATATGGATCTTCTCAAACTCTCGAAACTCGTAAAATAACAACGATACTAAGAATCGCACCCCAAATCCGAATTGAATCAAATTATGAACTTCTGGATTTTAACTTGCTCCGAACGCGCCAAATCATACTTAGACTTGTTGATATCATTTTATGCTGAGTAAAAATTGAAGTCTTTTGCCAAGGAACTTGAAAATCAACATCTCATTTAGGTTATCTAAAGATTCATTTATTCTAACTAAGATAGCTTTTTCTGTCATATACTTTGCACAACTTGTATATTCATTTAATGATGGAAATATTTTCTTTATTAAGCAATGCTCACCATTATTAACACCATTATGATTGACAACCAATTATTCCCGAAGAAGGACCAAATCATTTATCATAGTATCCTCTTCCCCGTTTCGGACACAAAGCAATAAATGATTAAATGGTGGATCAATTCTTGCTCTCATATTTCTCGCTAGTTGAATCTTTTTATTTACGGTCATAAGTATGATTTTACCAAGCTAGAATTTATGGTATGTGCTCTTATCAATATAGAACTACGGGTAGAAATTGAGAGAGCCTCCAAAAAATATTACCTTTTCACCAAATAATTTATCAATGACCATTATATCTCTAAATCTCCTCTCAACTATTTCAATCATCTGATACTTCGCTCGAGGCGCTTCATCTTATTTTATCAACTTTGCTTTCTTATGAATTTAGCTTCACTATTCTACTTTTATATATTTGTGATGGTCTTTTAAGTTGTTCGAATAGGTATATCGAATTTAGAGTGAGTTGTATGATCCTTGATAAAATTATTGTAGCTAATGCTATAATGCCTCTTGATCTGATTTTTTGCAAGTAAGGCATGACATAAGAATATTTATTTGATTCCTCTGGGGCCATCTACAAAGAACAATCTCATTCTACCATAGTCGACTCTGTACAATATAGTCTTGAAAGCTTGGTCTTGTTCAGGATATAACTTGAATTGCACATTGAAATCTTTCCTAGGCATTTGTATGGACTTTCTTCAATAATTTCTCTGAATTCTAATGCAATATTGTCTTCTCGATCCAAATAAAGTTTAGGTAAATCGTATTTTTCAGCACTCTCTCCTACCCTCTTTAATATATATATATATATATATATATATATATATATATATATATATATATATATATATATATATATAAGGGCAGCCCAGTGCACTAAGTTCCCACTATGCAGGGAAAGGCCGGACCATAAGGATCTATTGTACGCAGCTTTACCCTACATTTATGTAAGAGGCTGTTTCCACGGCTCGAACCTGTGACCTCCTAGTTATATGACAGTAACTTTACCAGGTACGCCAAGACTCCCCTTCAAAAACTCCCCTTCAAAGTAATGCTTTTTAGTGTGTATTTTAGTTGAGTATCAAATGAATTTTCATGTATCCTTCTAACGTCGTCTTATATATCTTCATAATATGTATCCCCCATAATTTTCTAAAGTTAGTTGGATCATAATACACCACTATAGTTCTAAATAAATTTCGAAAAGCTAATCATATTTTGAGTATTATAACCCTGTTCCCCCATTTACTCCTCAATTTATGCTTTATAATTATTTTATGACTTACCGGGTTATTTGGTTCTGGTCCGGAAGGAATTCGGAGTGAAATGTGACACTTAGTCTCATAATTAAAAATTTAAGTTAGAAAAGTTGACCGGATGTGGACTTATGTGTAAACGATCTCAGATTTGAATTTTGATAATTTTGGACTTAGAAGCGTGTCCAGAAAATTATTTGGAGGTCGGTAGAGGAATTAGGCTTGAAATGGCGAAAGTTGAATTTTAGAGAATTTAGACATGGGGGTTGACTTTTTGATATCGGGGTCAGAATCCGATTCTAGAAATTTGAATAGGTCTGTTATGTCATTTATGACTTGTGTGCAAAATTTGAAGTCAAACGGACGTGATTTGAAAGGTTCCGGAGTCGTTTGTAGAAATTAGAAATTTCAAAGTTCATTAGGCTTGAATTGGGGTGTAATTCATGGTTTTAGCGTTGTTTGAGGTGATTTGAGGGTTCGACTAAGTTCGTATGATATTTTAGGACTTGTTGGTATATTTAGTTGAGGTCTCGGGGGCCTCGGGTGAGTTTCAGATGGTTAACGGAATAAATTCAGACTTAAGACCACTGCTGGATATTTTGCTTCTGGTATTTTCGCACTTGCAGAGGTTTGATCGCAGGTGCGAAATCGTATGTGGGAATAAATTTCTGCACCTGCGAGGTCGCAGGTGCGAAAAGGAACGCACACAAGCGGAGGGAACCTTTTGGGGGATCGTAGATGCAGACATTTAGTCGCACTTGCGAGACTGCAGATGCGGCTAATCTGGTCGCAGGTGCGACATGGCCTGGACAGAATAAAATTGGAGGAGTCCCGAGCTTTTGCCATTTTTTGGGCATATCAAGCTCGGGTTGGGCGATTTTTGAGCAAGGTTTTCATGGAAAAACTTGAGGTAAGTCCCTTGTGGTAATTTCTACTCCATAATATTGAGTTATCATCAAATAATCCGACTAGATTACATGTTTTTGAGGTGTAAATCGGGGGTTTGAACTTAGAAATTTGAAAATAAGATTTGAAGATTTGAAGGTCGAGTTGAGGTCAGATTTTGGTAGAATTGGTATGGTTAGACTAGTGGTTGAATAGGCTTTCGGATTTTGTAACTTTGTCGGGTTCCGAGGCGTGGGTCCCACGGGCGATATTTGAGCTAAATTTTAGATTTTTATGGAAAATTAGTAATTCCTTATAGAATTAATTCCAATAAATTTTATTGGCTGAAACGAATTATTTGTGACTAGATTCGAGGCGTTTGGAGGCCAATTCACGAGGCAAAGGCTTAGCGGAATAAGAATTTCACGGTTTGAGGTAAGTAACAGTTTTAAATTTGGTTCTGATGGTATGAAACCCCATATTATGTGTTATGTGAGTGGTTTTTAGGTGACACACATGCTAGGTGACAAGCGTGTGAGCGTGCACCGTAAGAATTGTGACTTGGTCAAATTCCTTGGAACTGCGTAGTTGAATTATCTGTTGATATCCGTACATTCTCTACGTGATAGGAAAATATTGAGCTCACACTCGTATTAAAAATCATGTTTAGACATATGTTGTTATTATTGTACCCACTGGGATTATTTTCTGTGGTTGAATAATATGTTCAAATTGTAATTTTTCACTTAGTCATGTTTATTAATTTTATATCATATCTCAGTCTCTCTTATTTATTATTGATGCATCATATCACTATTGTTGGGCTTCTTATCATGATTTATGAGAGCCCGAGAGACTGGAGAGATTGTTGCTTGATTGAGGCTGAGGGCCTAATTGTGAGGATATTTATGGATCGGGCTGCACGCCGCAGCATGTTTATTGATTTATGCCATGATTGGTTTGATATTGTGCTTGAAATGAAGAAGCCCCTCCGGAGTCTGTACACACCCTCAGTGAGCGCATGTACCTACTGAGTGCGAGCATCAAGTGCGAGTTCCAAGTGCCGAGTGATGAGTGACTGTGAGGAAAGAGTGACTATGAGGTTGGAGTGAATGGGAGGGTTGAGTGACTGTTACTCTGAGAGGATACATTGATTTCATTAAATGCTGCATTTCAGCTGTCATATATCACTATTTTGAAGATTCTTTTGAAAAAATATTATTTCTGTTTCGGTCAAACTTGATATGAAATTTCTGTGAAATCTTAAATGTTGAACTTGCGAGCATGCCTACTCTTTTATATTGGAAAGTACTGTATTTGGACTTAGCTGAGAAGCTCGTCACTACTTTCAGTTCTTTATTTATTATTGTTACTTACTAAGTTGGTTGTACTCATACTACACCCTGCACTTTGTGTGCAGATCCAAGTGATTCCGAATACAGTGGATGTTGATTCTTTCACATAGTCGATTTTTCGGAGATTCAGAGGTAGTTGCCATATTTCGCAGACCTTGTCTCTCCTTCCCTATCTTTTTGTCTATTGAATTTGGTCTTAGATTATTATAGACCGTGTTTTCCAGACTTGTAATGTATAGATGCTCATGTACTCAGTGACACCAGGTTTTGGGAGTGTGTTTATTTTTAATGTTTGTGGGATTTACTCTTAAACTTAATTACTATATTTTCGGTATTTAAAGGAAATTGTGGGTTATTGATGTTGTCGGCTTGCCTAGTATCAAGATAGGCGCCATCACGACAGATGAGATTTTGGGTCGTGACACTGGCCTAACTAAGTTTCAAGGTAAATCATATTATATATATATATATATATATATATATATATATATATATATATATATATATATATATATATATATATATATATATATATATAGAGAGAGCCCAATGACTAAGTTCTCGATATGCGGGGAAAAGCCGGACCACAAGGGTCTATTGTACGCAACTTTACCCTACATTTTTGTAAGAGGTTGTTTCCATGGCTCGAACCCTTGACCTCCTGGTTACATGACAATAACTTTACCAGGTACACCAAGACTCCCCTTCAAAATAATGCTTTTTAGTGTGTATTATAGTTGAGTATCAGATGAACTTTCATGTATCCTTCTAAAGTCGTCTTATATATCTTCATAATATGTATCCCCCATAATTTTCTAAAGTTGGTTGGATCATAATACACCACTATAGTTCTAAATAAATTTCGAAGAGCTAATGACATTTTGAAGAGAACCACCTTGTATAAGCATACAGAAATATTATTATTTGATTCTTATAATTCTTTTTTTATTGCAGCTTACTTGATATTTCAAACGTTCTTCCATTAACAGTAAGTACGTCTTCAAACAATGATGGTCCTTTGACACTATTCAACAATAGTTTCACATAATACCTTTTATCTTCGCTAGAATTTATTAGACTATTCAAGAAAAGAGGATAAATAGGTAAAACATACAAAAGCAAATATTCTTTTCAACATATTACTTCATGGTGCAATATAAATAATTCAAATTAAGAGGTTAGTTATTAATCTGATTCATTCATATGTCGACAAGATAAAACGCAAGTAGGCATAACATTTAAGTTATTTCTTAATACGAATTGCGATGGATGATACTAAATTGATCCTTAAATTTCCCTTTTAGCACTTCTGTTAAATGGCAAAATATATTCTGTTCCTTCTAGCAAAAGTTGTTGGAAAAAACTTTGACCATGCATCCCAAAAGGAAATAGGATCGTAATCACTATACCAATATACATCCAATTAGAAATAGGATTACAACCTCTATACCATATATATTGGCGTGAGTTATTGCTATTTGAAACTTATTCTATGTACAACTTTTCAGCCTAACGTGTGCTAATTTTCTGTTGTATCCTTTCTTTATGAGTTCTTGTTTTAATATATTAGGACTATTTTTGTCTATCAACATTGTATTTATGCTTTATAATAATATAAATATATCAATTGTCACAATTCAAAACCCACTATAGACCGTGATGACGCCCAACGTCGCCGTTAGGCAAGTCAACATGAATGTCACGACCCCAACTTCCCTCCTTAGGACGTCGTGACGACACCAAGTGTCTAAGACTAGGTAAGCCTAACAACATGCGGAATAATTGATATAACAATATATATAGGTCTCAAACTCAACAGCTATATAAAAACAACGTTACAACTCAGCATATACAAATCCCAAGACCCGGCGTGATACAAGTCACAAGCTCCAAGTATGAATACTGGATAATCATATACATCATATCTATATATAAAGGATAATGAAATAAGAGATCTAGAGAGAGGGGGACTCCGAGGCTTGCGGACGCCGGCAGGTATACCTTGCAGTCTCCACAGTAGAATCCTAACTAATGCCTGGGATGGTAAGAGGTACCTGGATCTGCAAAAAAAGATGTGCAGAAGAGTAGCATGAGTACACTACAACGGTATCCATTAAGTGCCAAGCCTAACCTCGGTAGAGTAGTGAGGAGGTCATTTCAGGGCCCTACATGAAATAATAAAACACTGAACAGATGTAGGGAGTGTAACAAAAATAGTATGAAATTGAAACAACGAATAGTATAGCAAGATTAACTACATAGAACTAAGAAAATAGTGCAACACAGAGAAAGACAATTAATACAATGCTAAGGAAACAACGATCAAACACAAGAACAAAAGAATGGGGAAATGTCATGTAACGACCCGACTTGTCATTTTAAGAATTTAGGCCCCGTTCAGTTACTTAAGGTTTCGAGCAGCCTCGCAATATGTATTATGACCCGCGTGTGTGGTCGAGTTTGAATTACGGATGATTCAGAGTGATTTGGGATACTTAGTTCCTAAAGAGGGAGCTTAAGTCTTAGGATTTTGACCGTAGTCGGAACTGTATGAAGACGACTCCGGAATGGAGTTCCGTCGATTTCGTTAGTTCCGTATGATAATTTTAGACTTAGAAGAGTAACCGGAAAATTATTTGGAGGTCCGTAGTGGAATTAAGCTTGAAATGACGAAACTCAAAATTTTGGAAAGTTTGACTAGGGGGTTGAATTTTTGATATCGGGGTCGGAATGCGATTCCGAGAGTTGGAACAACTCCATTATGTTATTTGGGACTTGCCTGCAAAATTTGACATCATTCCGGGTTGGTTTGATAGGTTTCGGCACGAGTTTTAGAAGTTGGAAGTTTTTGAAATTCATAAGTTCGATTTGTGGTGCGATTTGTATTTTTGCCGTAATTTGATGTGATTTGAAACCTCGAGCGAGCTCGTGATATGTTATGGGACTGGTTGGCATGATTGGACGGGGTCCTGAGGGGTTGGGTGTGTTTCGGACCAAATTGGAGTTGTTTGGACTACTGTTGCTGAAGTCTGGTTTCCTTCTTCGCGAACACGAAGGGAGTCCCGCGTTCGCGAAGAGGAATTTGAGGGGCTAATGATTTGTCCTTTGCGAACGCGAACACGAAGAAGGAGCATGGAAAGCCTTCGCGAACGCGGTCCAGGAAACGCGAACGCGAAGAAGAGAGGAAGATAGGGGCCTGGGGTCATTTGGCGAACGCGAACGCAAACGCGAACGCGAAGGAGTTGGTCAGCTGGTCATCGCGAACGTGACGAGGGGTTCGCGAACGCGACGAGGAGGTCGCGAACGCGATTAAGGATTTGAGGCAGTTGGGTTTTGGCCTTCGCGAACGCGAGGCAATGGTCGCGAACGCGAAGAAGGCCTATCCGGGTAGAATTAAAAGTCCCAAAACTGGGGGTTTGAGTTCATAACTCAAAAAAAATAAAAGTTGGAGCTCGGTAGAAGGCAATTTTTGGAGAGATTCTTACGTGGGTGTTTGGGGTAAGTGATTCTTATCCAGTTTTGATTAATTTTCATGATTATGTCTTTGAATCCATCGTTTAATTCGGATTTAATGGAGGAAAAATTAAGATTTTTGTAAAATCTTCCAAAAATAAAAATTTAAGATTTGGAAGTCGAGTTTGTCACACCTCCTTTTTCCCGGGGGAATGGTGTCAAAGGAGTTTTTTCAATTTAAGTGACATTAATCGAAATGGGATATTTTATTAGATTCAGAGTCGCCACTTGGGATAATTTCTGGTGTCCCAAGTCACCGATTTATTTTAAATCCCAAATCGAGGAAATTTGACTCTGTTTTACGGTCCGCGAACACAGAAGACCGGGTAAGGAATTCTGTTAACCCGAGAGAAGGTGTGAGGCACTCTCGAATTCCGTGGTTTTAGCACGGTCGCTTTAATCATACCTGGCTTAATTAAATGGTTTAATTACTCATTTTAGAACCTATGTACATTTACCTTTTTACCGCTTTTAATTACTTTATTATTTGTAATTATGGAATTATTTTGAAACGAATCACGCGTACGTGTATTCATTTTATTTGGTGTGTCATGAATCATGTCACGCGTACGTGTACACAATCAATAACACTTTATTATTTTTAAGGATTGTTTTGTCAAAGTCGCGCGAAAGCATACTTTGCCTTTAATTTGGAAAATCATAATTATGTCATGCGAACGTGTACATAATTACAATAATTGATTGGTTAACACGCACCTAAAGCATACTAAAGTATTCAAAGTATTCTGTTTATTTGCATATTTTATTATTATTACTTTATTACTTATTGAAACGAGTCTTGAATTAGTTCATGGCTATTTATTTTTTTTTAAGATCCAAAACATTTATTTATACTTATATTTTATATTTACCACGAGTCTTGAATTAGTTCCTAACTCATCTCGCTCCCTCATAATTAATTTTTATATATATACAATCCTTGAAATGGCTCAATGAGCTGTACTCTCCCATAAACCCATTTCTTTCGGTACATCATTACACAAAAATAAAAGAATAAATGTCCCACAATTCCAAACCAGAATCCAAGCATGATAAAATAAAAGAATATTAAAAAGAAAAGAAAATCACATTACAAATTGAACCAAATAAGATATTCACTATTAGTCACATTGGAAGAGAGATCAACGTAAAACTAAGAAAACTAATCAATGGAAATATCACAACCTTCCATTGAAACTTGTAACGTGAGTCTTTTGCAAAATTTTTAGAAAAAAGAAAAATTCAAAATAACACATAAAAGGAAAAATTCAAATAAACTCCAAACCCAAAACAGACTATATGGAGTTTACATGAACTCTTGAAGGGAAGTAAAACTATTTTTTTTTAGAAGTGGTATTACCGTAAATTAATAGACTTAACATAAAAACTCATGATGGACTTGATTTTTAGCTTCAGTACGTCTTATTAATAAATTTTATGGCATCAGATATAACTTTATTGATTGAACTATTCTTACCCATTTACCAATGATATTATTTTAACACAAAAAATTTAAGAAAATATTTAGCCAAAATAGTAAATAGAAAATACTTACACACTCAATATTCAAGAAATAATATTTTAAATACACAACAGGGATTAAGAGAAAACTAAAAACTCAAATACTACTCAGATAATAAATGATATATAAACTATAGCAACACAATAACTTTATAATAGATCTTAATTCTTATAAAAATAGCTATTTACAGTTTATCTTTCAACAAACACATTAAAATAGATTAAACAAAAGATTAGAAGAAAACCTGTAATGTGAAGCTTCTTTACCAATAATAGTAAAAACTGGTACGTACAAACTTCAGTTTCAAAATTTCCAAATGAGAAAGACAGCAGCCAAAGGAGACAAAAACTCGGAATCGGAACCAAAGCAGTAACCAAACGTCCACTCGAATCTTTGCTTCTATTCAAACTCTATTTTTCTTTCTAAAGTTTCTTTAAAGAAATAAAGAAGCCCAATATTTTTCAAACTCTCCACTCAATGAAATCTTTTCCTCCTGTCTCTCTCTCTCTCTCGTTCTTTTCTCCTTTTTGTTTTTCTTTTTATAGGGAATAATATTAGTAGTATTTTTTTTTGTTTCTCTCATTTGGAGTGGGGGAATGTGGTTCATATATTGTGTGTGCAGATGGAGATGTGAGGGAGTGGGGTGAGATGTGAGGGAAGTTGGGGGAAGTGGGGAAGTTGGGAATTGGGTAAGATCTCTTTTTTTATTATTATTAAAAATATATTATTTTATTTACTTCTTTTATTTAAAGAAAAAGTAAGGTAAAATACATAAATAAAAATATGAACCCACTTCTTTTAGACTAAGAAAAATATAAGAAAATTAAATATTTGCATATAATTTAAATAATACTAAGAAAAGATACCATAGCATACTTATTTGAATTCTAATTAAAAGAAACCAAATATTTTTTGTAAATTTTCTTTTCTCTTGTAAATAGAAATAAACTTAGACCCTAAGAATGTGAATATATTTTTTTTTTGTTTTTAATATTTTTTTTTTCAAATAAAACCTATTAAGAGTAAGATAAAAGTTTAAAATATTAAGATTAGACCTAAAAGAAATATTTTACACTAAAATAGTATCGAATTTGGGTGCGGTCAAAAATTAGGTGTTCACAGCATGCCCCTCTTTGCTTGGAAACATGAAGAGTTTTCAGGCAAAGAAAATGAACAATGTGACTGATTTTTGACCTCACTATTATTTAAAAGGGAAAAGAAGTTAAAAGAAAAAGATGTACCAAGCCTTGATTTTAGGCAGCCTACATATCCCGGGTTATAAGGAAATCAGGTCACGTGTAGTTCAAGTGGAAGAAGAGTGATGGAATATGCTTAGATGGAGAATCGAGCGAAGTTCCGTTGAGGTTCCGATCCGCGGTCCCTACTATTACAGGAAAACGAATAGAAAATTACATACTCTTGAAGTCTAAGAGTTATAAAATTCCTATCTAAAAGTCGTCTGGAGTCTAGTCTTGATTCTTGAGTTGCTTATCCCATTGACTTTAGACTGAAACTTGATGCTCTCGATGCAACATACTATGAAATATTCTCACAAGCTTGTTTCTTGATCTGATAATAAGAAGATGGATCTTGAGACCCTATGTCTTCGCACGCATTATGTCAAAGTTGGTTGCGGCTGGTGTTGAGATCAAACGTTCCACTTTCTCTGGCGAGAGCTAGAGTTTTTTCTTGCACATCTAATCCGTACTTTGCATAAAAATCTACAAGCCATGAGAAACAAACAAAACGAACAAAAATTTTCTGCCCCAGTTTGCACTAGGAAATTTTATTGAGTTATTGAAAATACATTAAACTATCTTTGCTATTGCAGAATAAAGAATTGAAAAAGATGTGTTTTTTTTAATAATAGGGGATGTCATGCCCTATGTTAATAAGATGGAAGGCAACCAGGGGATGCAGTACCCTGTGTTGGCAATGAGATGAGGCTCGTGGTGTCTAGGATGCTACTAGGGAATGTCGTACCCTATGTTTGCAATAAGAAATGCAACCAGGGGGTGTAGTACCCTGTGTTTGGCAATAAGATGAGGCTCGTGGCTTTCGGAGATGCTACTAGGGAATGTTGTACCCTATGTTGGCACTAAAATACAACCAAGGGATGTAGTACCCTGTGTTTGTGATAATATAAGGCTCGTGGCACTCTGGGATGCTACTAGGGAACGTCGTACCCTATGTTGGCACTAAAATGTAACCAGGGGATGTAGCACCCTGTGTTTGGCAGTAAGATGAGGCTCGTGGCACTCTGAGATGCTACTAGGGAATGTCGTACCCTATGTTAGCAATGAGAAATGCAACCAGGGGATGTAGTACCATGTGTTGGCAATAAGGTTAGGCTCGTAGCCCTCGGGATGCTACTAGGGAATGTCGTACCCTATGTTTGCAATAAAAAATGAGGCTCGTAGCACTCTAAGATGCTACTAGGGAATGCCGTACCCTATGTAGGCAGAATGTAATGTAATCAGGGGATGTAGTACCCTATGTTGGTGATAAGATGAGGCTCGTGGCACTCTAGGATGCTACTAGGGAATGTCGTACCCTATGTTGGCACTAAAATGTAACCAGGGGATGTAGTACCCTGTGTTTGGCAGTAAGATGAGGCTCGTGGCACTCTGAGATGCTACTAGGGAATGTCGTACCCTATGTTAGCAATGAGAAATGCAACCGGGGGATGTAGTACCATGTGTTGGCAATAAGGTTAGGCTCGTAGCCCTCGGGATGCTACTAGGGAATGTCGTACCCTATGTTTGCAATAAAAATGAGGCTCGTAGCACTCTAAGATGCTACTAGGGAATGCCGTACCCTATGTAGGCAGAATGTAATGCAATCAGGGGATGTAGTACCCTATGTTGGTGATAAGATGAGGCTCGTGGCACTCTGGGATGCTACTAGGGAATGGCGTACCCTATGTAGGCAATAAATAATGCAGCCAGGGGATGTAGTACCCTATATTGAAGATAGGGTATTGATTCCCTATAATGAAACTAAAAATAACATGATTACATGTATATTAGGAGAAAATCAAGGATTTGAGAACTTCACTTGGTGGTGTTTGTCTTTTCACGAACTGTTTCCTAAAATTGTTATGTTCCTGTTCTAAACAAAGAAGGATTTGTTAGTTTTAAAATGGTGGTCGGTTTGTGGCCTTGATTTCTTGGGCGATTTGACCTTGCGTCTATTACACTTGTTAGAATAACTGACTCCGTCGATGATTGTACAAGTTGCATGGAGATTCTGTCTTTTCTTTCTGGAGATCTTCTTTCTCAACATCAAAACCTAACCATTTTGCGCCTATCACCATTTGTGTTCATGGTGCAAACAACCTTGCTTCCCAAAAATCTTTTAACTGAGTAACTTTTGTTGACCCTTGGAATATTATTTAGTCCTTCCAGCCTTTTTCTCGTCAAGGAAAATCGCAGATGGCTTTATGCCTTTTCCTATACGGTTTATGCCCAGCAATCTTTGCTTTATATAACGGGGAAACTGTAACCAATTTTGCGGCCTTTTCTTTGCTTTGCTTTGACAAGATTATAATGAAAGGGACTCAAAAAAAATAATACAAAAGAAAACAAGAAGGTGACCTAATAGATATTACAACTTAATCAAGAAGTGTCCCTTTCAGAAGAAAAAATAAGAAAGGACTTATCTGAAGGAAATATGTTGACTTCAATGAACATGACATGCACTTTGGATTGGATGCCCGATCCGTTTGAACCGTCTAATTCTCGAAATCTGTTGTAAACTTCACTTTGAAACTGAGTTCTTTGTCTTAACCATGCTTGTGTCGGGATATATGAAGCCTTAAATCGATCAATGATGCCCTTTTGGGTTTTCACCAATTGACCTCTCTCATTTGTCTTTCTCTCAACTCACCATTGCCTTATAGTGCCCGTAAGGGTTTTCACCAATAAGACTCTCTCATTTATTTTTCTCTCTTTACAATGACTGAGGCATCACCCGTAGTATACTGACTTAGCATTCTCGAAAGTTGATCAGAAGGTCTTAGCAGGGAAAGGTAAAAATAAATATTCAACTGAATTACAACTTTTGGACCCATTTTCATGGAACAACCATCGAAAATAAAATAAAACCATGCCCCAGTTTATTTGAATACTTGGGACATGTGGATTTTTGTTTTGGTGTGACCGAACCCCAGAGTGAGGCTGCCTATGTATCCTTTCGGAATCAGGTCAGACGTAGTTCAATGACATGAACTTGTTTTGATGATTTTTTTTTTTATTATTTTTTTTTCCTTTTAAGTACATTGGTTCCAAAAGAGGGGAAAACAAAGAAATATAAATAAGGCTTCAAAGGGATAACTAGGGTTGACCAGTGTTTGGGTAGCGAGAATGATAGCCTTTCGTCATCCCAACCTGAGAATGCTAAATATAAGAATGCCCCAACAGAGCCATGTCAGACATAGTATCTCTTGACCGCATCTGCGTTGACGGATATATCAGTCACCTTTCCTTCTATATCTGCCAAGTGTAGAGCTCCTTTTGACAATACTTTCTTGACGAGGTAAGGACCTTGTAAATTCGGGGCGAACTTTCCTTTTGCTTCTTCCTGGTGCGGAAAGATACGTTTCAAAACAAGTTGTCCTACCTCGAATTTTCTTGGGCGCACTTTCTTATTGTAAGCGCGTGCCATTCTTTGTTGGTATAACTGACCAAAACAAACTGCCGCCAAACGCTTTTCATCAATCAAATTCAACTGTTCCAATCAGGACTTCACCCATTCAGTGTCCTCAATCCCTGCTTCAACAATGATTCGGAGAGAGGGAATCTCAATTTCAGCAGGTATGACCGCTTCAGTTCCATAAACCAATAAGTAGGGCGTTGCGCCAACTGATGTACGGACAGTTGTCCGGTATCCCAAAAGAGCAAAAGGCAGTTTCTCGTGCCATTGTCTAGACCCTTGGATCATCTTCCTAAGAATCTTCTTGATGTTCTTATTCGCAGCTTCAACAGCTCCATTAGCTTTGGGACGGTAAGGAGTAGAATTGCGATGCTCAATTTTAAATTGTTCACATACCTCCTTCATCAGATGACTATTCAAATTAGCTGCATTATCTATAATAATGGTTTTTGGAATACCGAAACGACAGATAATGTTGGAGTGAACAAAGTCTACTACTGCTTTCTTGGTAACTGCTCTCAATGTAATAGCTTCCACCCATTTGGTGAAGTAATCAATTGCAACCAAGATGAATCTGTGCCCATTTGAAGCTTTTGGCTCGATTGGGCCAATGACGTCCATTCCCCAAGCAACAAAAGGCCAAGGAGCCGACATAGGATACAACTCTGAAGGAGGCGAGTGAATCAAATCACTGTGAATCTGACACTGGTGGCACTTGCGAACAAAACGAAAGCAATCTCGTTCCATAGTAAGCCAATAATATCCTGCCCAAAAGATTTTCTTTGCTAGAACATATCCATTCATGTGCGGGCCACAAACTCCCGAATGCACCTCATTCATAATCATTTCAGCCTCTTTGGCATCCACACATCTCAACAAATTCAAATCCGGAGTTCTTTTGTATAGGATTTCCCCACTCAAAAAGAAACCATTAGAGAGTCGCCTAACAGTTCTCTTTTAATCCCTATTAGCATGTTCCGGATATTCTCTTGTTTTCAGAAACTATTTAATATCACGATACCATGGTTCACCATCTGGTTCTGCTTCAATTGTATTGCAATAACCATGTTGATCCTGAATTTGAATTTCTAATGGGTCAATGTGAGTATTGCCCGGATATGGAAGCATTGAGGCTAGGGTGGCCAAGGCATCAGCTAATTCATTGTGAAACCTGGGAATGTACCTGAATTCGATGGACTTGAACCTTTTGCTAAGATCCTCCACACATTGTCTATATGGAATGAGCTTGATGTCTCGAGTCTCCCAATCACCTTGAGCCTGCCGAATAAGCAAATCTGAATCTCCCATCACTAATAATTCATGCACATTTAGGTTTATTGCCATGTTCAGACCCATGATGCAAGCTTCATATTCTGCTGTGTTGTTTGTACAGAAAAAACGAAGTCGCGCCGTGGCAGGGTAATGTTGCCCAGTAGGTGATACCAGAATTGTCCCAATCCCTACGCCTTTGATGTTGACAGCCCCATCAAAGTATAGTTTCCAAATTTGACTGTCATCTTGGACTACTTCTTCAACTAAATTAACCTCTTCATCTGGGAAATATGTGTTCAAAGACTCATACTCATCATCAACCGGGTTTTCTGCCAGATGATCAGCCAAAGCTTGTGCCTTCATGGCAGTGCGAGTGACATAAACAATATCAAACTCTGTGAACAAGATTTGCCATTTTGCTAATTTGCCAGTTGGCATCGGCTTCTGAAAGATGTACTTCAGGGGATCCATTCGGGATATGAGGTAAGTTGTATAGGCCAAAAGATAATGCCTAAGCTTCTGGGCGACCCAGGTTAAAGCGCAACATGTTCTTTCCAAAAGAGTGTATTTGGCCTCATAAGTGGTGAACTTTTTGCTCAAATAATATATTGCTTGTTCTCTTTTGCCTGTGACATCATGTTGACCCAGAACACAACCAAAGGAACTATCCATTACTGACAGATATAAAAACAGAGGCCTACCAGGTTCCGGCGGGACCAAAATAGGGGGATTTGACAAATATTCCTTGATCTTATCAAAAGCTTCTTGGCACTCATCTGTCCACTTGATAGCAGCGTTCTTTTTCAACAACTTAAAAATAGGCTCACATGTTGTTGTAAGCTGCGCGATGAACCTGCTGATGTAATTCAACCTCCCGAGTAAACTCATGACTTCTGTTTTGTTCTTCGGGGGAGGCAGCTCTCGAATGGTTTTTATCTTGGAGGGATTTAACTCAATGCCTCTTCGACTAACTATAAAACCCAAAAGCTTCCCAGAAGGAACTCCAAATGCACATTTGGCTGGATTGAGTTTGAGATTGTACCTTCGTAGCCTTTCAAAGAACTTTTTCAAGTCTTGCATATGGTCAGCTTGTGTTCTCGACTTAATGATCACATCATCAACATACACTTCAATCTCTTTGTGCATCATGTCATGGAACATGGTAGTCATGGCTCTCATGTAAGTTGCCCCTGCATTCTTCAAACCGAATGGCATAACCCTATAACAATAAGTTCCCCATGGAGTTGTGAAGGCGGTCTTTTTTGCATCTTCTTCATCCATCAGAATTTGGTGATATCCGGCATAAAAATCCACAAAAGATTGGATCTCATGTTTAGCGCAATTGTCAACAAGGATATGAATGTTCGGTAAGGGAAAGTTGTCCTTTGGACTTGCTTTGTTTAAATCCCTATAGTCAACACAAACTCTGATTTTCCCATCCTTCTTTGGCACTGGCACAACATTTGCTAACCATGTAGTGTATCGGACGACCCTGATCACATTTGCACTTAGTTGCTTCGTGATTTCTTCTTTAATCTTATCACTCATGTCTGTCTTAAACTTCCTTTGTTTTTGTTGGATTGGTGGAAAATTAGGATGTGTGGGAAGCTTATGGACCACTAGATCGGCACTCAAACCCGGCATGTCATCATACGACCAAGCAAATACATCTCTATACTCAAACAAAACTTGAATTATGGCATCTCTCGTCTTTTGTTCAGTATGAATGCTTATTTTTGTTTCTCTGATTTCTTCAGGACTTCCCAGGTTAATTGCCTCAGTTTCATTTAAGTTAGGCTTAGGCTTATTCTCAAATTGATCCAATTCCCTTTTTATTTCTCTAAAAGCCTCATCTTCGTCATACTCAACTTCTTGATTCAATATTTCGAGATTAGACAGCTTTTTAAGATCTGGGCATGAATTCCGCGTGCATGTCATGTTTTTAAAGCCAGCACTATCGAAACTGAAAATGATAAGAAATTAACAAAAATTAGGAAAATAAAAAGATAGAATTTTACTACGAAAATGGAACTTCATTTCATTGAATTTGGAAGGATAGAAGGGTTAACATCACAGCAAAGCAATTAAACTAAAATATCTGGATTACAACCCTTAAAATAATCCAAATACAGCAAAACAACAAAACAGGCTACCAAGTCTCCTTCCTGATGGGAAAAGGAATTGCTTCCCAGTTGCTGAGCGAAGTATCTGGACCAATCAGTTGAACACTTGCCCGGCTAGGGCCCTCCCCAACTTGAACCATATTGATCTCATAAAACATCTCCTTGAGACCCTGGCAAACTCCATCAATGTCATCCTGAGTAGAAGGATTTTGGACTTCTTCAAATTGTGGCTTGACAAAAGAGTAGGCAATGTGAGGGATTGGTTTGGACAGATTCCAACCATTCTTTTTGCGGGCCTTGGCTCTGTCTATGTCAGCTGATGTTGGTTTAAAGCCCAAGCCAAAGGTATTTTTCCTCGAAAACGGAGCAATGGGGTTCACAATTCCTTGTAGAGAGGATCCCAATCCTTTTCCTGGTTCATAGCCGTTCCTCAACATCAGCGAAGCTACCATCATAGATGTGGCTGAAAGACGGGGATGCAGAATTGGTTTTCCTTCTTCCACTTGGTCCACCTCAATCACCTCAAATGCTTGATATATGATAGATTCACATCCTTCCTTGGCGTCGATATATGGAATGGACGGGTCTTTATAGACAGATGAGTCGTCCTCCCCATGAACAATAATTTCTTGCCCGTCACACTCGAATTTGTCCATTTGATGTAGGGTGGATGGTACAGCTCTGGCCATATGGATCCACGGCCTTCCCAAAAGAAAATTATAGGAAGTTTCCATATCTAACACTTGAAAGACAATGTTAAAATCAACTGGGCCGATTGTCATGGTGAGTTCGATTTCCCCAATAGTGTCTCTTTTTGAACCATCAAAAGCTCTGATGCTGACACTACTGGTTTGAATTCTGTTAGTGTTGATGTTCAGCTGTTGTAGAGTAGAAAGAGGACACACATCTACACTTGAGCCTCCGTCAATCATGACTCTTTTTACGTAGTGCCCTTCATATTTGACCATAAGATGCAAAGCTCTATTGTGGCTAGCCCCTTCCTCAGGCAAATCATCATCGCTGAAGGTAATTCTATTTACTTCAAAGAATCTTTCAGCCATTTTTTCTAGCTGATTCACCGTTGTCTTTTCTGAGACATATGCCTCGTTCAGAGTTTTGATCAACACACGGCGATGCTCTTCTGAATGCAAAAGCAGAGATAACAAAGATATCTGAGCAGGAGTTTTCCTTAGTTGATCAATGATTGAGTAGTCTTGCAATTTCATCTTCTTAAAGAATTCCTCCGCTTCTTTTTCTGCAACGGGTTCTTTCACTGGCAAGTGACTTTCCCTGGCTTGCTTAGCTTTTCTCAATTCTTCTGGTGAATAACACCTTCCAGAGCGGGTCAAGCCCCCCATTTCACCTGTTTCTTCAACTATCTCTTTTCCTTTGTATGTCATGACAGTCTTGTTATAATTCCAGGGAATAGATTTTGTGTTTGTCACTAGGAGTTGGGCAACAGGTCGGATCACGACTGGCTCTGTTATATTCCTCAAACCATTATTCGGAATGATCTTTTGAATGCCTCCGGGGATGTAAAGTTTTGGCCCACCCAATTGAACCTCAACCTTTTTTGTGCTTCCAGGAACATAGAGAATCGTTTTTTCAGAACATGCCAAGTTCAAACTAGAATTCGCACCTTTCACCATCAATGGTGCCAATTGCGGCGGGCTCACTATCACTTTTGGTTCTGGCCCTATGGTTCTAACAACCATCCCTGTCTTGCTAGACTGCTTATAATCCCGATCATCACAAATCATCCCAATAAAATGTGTATTATCATGAGTTGGGAGCAGATTGTTTGTGATATTAGGAGTATCCTCATTGTTTGTTACCACAATTGCCTTTGCTTCAATCAAATTTTCAATGGCTTTCTTTAATGTCCAACAATTTTCAGTACTATGCCCTTGGGTGTTAGAGTGATACTCACATCTTGCATTTGAGTCAAAACCTTTTGAATTTGGATTCACGTAACGCGGCATAATAGGTTCAATCAACTTCAACTGCATCAACTTTCGAAATAGGCTTGTAACGATTCTCCAATTGGGGTGAACTCTTTCTTTGGCTCCTGTTCTCTCACATATTCTTGTCGGGGACGAGGATTATATGGTGCCTGAAAATTCGGCCGGAGTTGACGGGAGCCTTGTGGAATCGGTGCCCGCCATTGTTGGTGATTAGGAGGCCTAGCATAAGCCTGAGCATTAAACACTGTGTATTGTTGCAGGGGAACTGAGTATCGGGGACCTTGAGGCGGATAATAATGTTGAAGAGAATTGGATAGTCCTTGTTGAAATTGCACGTAAGAAGGAGCTATTCCTCTTTGAACTCCCCCGAACCCAGATGCCATCATGGATCCTTCCTCCTTCTTTTTTCGATTTCCGAAATTGCCTGACCCGCTTTGAATTGCTTGTGTGGTTTCCTTAAGGGCTGCCTGACTCACAATTTTGCCTGACTTCATGCCATTCTCAACTATTTCACCAATCTTAATCGCCTCAGCAAAAGGTTTACCGATGGCGGCCAACATGTAATGGAGGTAATCTGGATCCTGAGCTTGGAGAAAATAGTCAATCATTTCTGCCTCTTTCATTGGTGGTTTGACCCTAGCAGCCTGCTCTCTCCACTTGATTGCATATTCTCTGAAGCTTTCTGTTGGTTTCTTCTTTATGTTGACGAGAGAGGAGCGGTCTGGCACTATATCAATATTGTACTGAAACTGTTGGACAAAATCTTGAGCCATGTCATTCCAAACGTGCCAGTGAGAGATGTCTTGATCTATGAACCACTCTGAAGCAATTCCTGTCAAACTTTCCCCAAAATAAGCCATGAGCAATTCTTCTTTGCCTCCCGCTCCCCTTAGTTGGTTACAATACCTCTTCAAATGGGCAACGGGATCACCATGCCCATCATACTTGTCAAACTTGGGGGTCTTGAAGCCGGGTGGCAAATGAACATGGGGAAACATGCATAGATCGTTAAACGAAACACTCTTGTGGCCCCCTAAACCCTGTATGTTTCTCATGGTTTGTTCCAAGCTCTTCATTTTTCTGGTCATTTTCTCTTGTTCCATATTCTTTTCGGGCTTTTCGATCTCAATTGGGAACACGTTATGAGGAGTGTGCTTGTATGAATCTGGAACCTTTAAAGTCAGTTCTGGAGAGTAATGTTGGGCATCATGAGCATCCAGCTGTGGATCATTATTGGACTTTTGAGCAAGAGCCGGTTGAGGGACAGTGAAAGTATGGACAATGGGTATAGTAGGTGGGTCATTTCTGAGGGGTGCGATTGGAGGACGTGGAATGGAGGTACTGGGGATAGTGGGAAGGTTAAAGCTCGGACTGAATCCAGGTTGGTACAATGGGTTACTTGTTATGGAGATAGGCACTTGAGTGGCAACTGACACATTATGAAGATTGTCCGAAGGCCCTATGGGTAGTGAGGGCGGTGCTTGTCCATTCACCCAGGCTTGGTACATCTCTGCCAATTGTTGTTTCAACACTCTTACTTCTTCAACCAGTCCTGAACCTTATTCAACCAATTGTCCATGGACATCATCATTATCTGACTCATTCTCACTGTTGTTTGCCATTCTACTTTTTCCTTTTGATCTCGTGTTGTAAGGGTGAGTCGCCAGTTTAAACCACAAACCAACCACCTCTGTTTTACTTTATCTTTTAAAATGACAAACAACAAACGTGTTAGAGTTAGGCATTTTGCAGATATTAATCACACATTATATGTTATGCACCTAATGCCATTTTCATTTCTAAAATGATCTTGGAAGGATTTATGTTTCATCCCGTCTTATTGATTTATTGGTTTATTTTCATCTTGAATTTAACGGGTTTTTTTTTATCATTTTTTTTAAAGATTAATTATGGTTATGATCGCATCCGATAAGGATTGCCTACGTATCATGACGCCGCATGAATCAGACCATTACGTAGTTCAGGGGAAAACAATAATAGATTTTTTTTTTTTTTTAACAAAACGAAATAATACAATAACAGAAAGGACATTATATTGAAAATGACTTACCAGACTCTGACAAGACTAAAAGACAGCGATCTTAAAGATTCAACAATGACTCAAACTAAAACATAACTACTACATAAAAAGTTCTAACAACTACGACTATAATTCAACTCCACAATCTTCTGGCTTTCAAACACTGGAACATCTGCTCATGGTGGGGCTTGCCCTGGTTGACCCCCTAATGTACGGTACATCCTTTCTAACTCTGCTGCAAGATGACGGGCAAAAGTAGGTGCATGCTCCAAAAACTTCTTATAATCCATCCCTTGGCAGTTCACATAACTTTGAGCGGTGTAAACAGCCAAATTATGAACTTGCTCTTTGAAGTACTGAAAATTTTGGTCTCGATCTTGTAACTGCTGCTGGCGAGTGGTGGCTATCTCCCTTATGTGGCCCTCACGATCTAAGGCTGACTCCAACTGCGCCCGAAGTCTAGCCTGCTCGAGTCTCGCCTGAACCATCTCCCTATCAAAATTTGCATGCTGGTATTCTCTATTGTACCTTCTCATTTCTTCCAACTGTGCATGGAGCTGAGCTTCTGAACGTACCCAATGGGCCTTCTCTCTCTCGAATTGAGCCCTCTTTTCTTCAAATTGTGTTACTTGGCGATTCTTACTTGATTTGGCCTTCTCATTTAGCTGTACGATCTTTTCATTGGCTTTGTCCAACGACTTTTCAGTCTTTGCCAAGAGGGAATCATAATCTTGCACTTTTTCCATCAGATTGGCAATGGTTCTCTGGTCTTTCCAACTTCTCACTGGCACTTCAGAGGCTTTCTTCATCTGTTGAAGTTGAGCACGAAGGGCTTCATTTTTGCAGATTAGACTCTTCTTTTCCCCTTCGGCTTTTTGTTCTTGCAAGTATTTCTCAAAATTGAGGTTTCTCAGCCTTTCTTCTAAGGCATGAATAGTTGTTTTGTATCCCTTTTCCCGTTCACCCCAAGCCAACCGTTCTTGGATTTTATCATCAAAGGCTTGAACATGCGGCCTTTTTATGGGCCTTTTGGGCTCTAGCACATCATCCACGTGAGACCTCTTCCCAAACCATATAGCATAACCCGGATCTACCTCACCTCTCGCAGGATCTGGCACCTGAGTATCATATTTCAAGTAGCGACAACCATTCCAAATTTGCTGGATTAAAGCTTCGGGGAGTGGGGCTTCGGGGTGTAGCTCAATAACTTGCACACTCAAATCTTCATCCTTAGGTACTACTTGGTACCTTCCTAGCTGTCTTAGAACTCTGTGTGGCGCATACGGCTGGACACTTCTCAAACCCAACAACAACAAATAACTTTTTAGGGCCGACATGTGTATCACCTCTCTTAGCGGGAGCCATCCCAAAGTCCACTCAATTTGACTTGCATTTAAAGATCTTAGGTGGGATATCCAGGCTTCCACCCCTTCTGGAGAGTTGTAATCTTTTACTCTTTCTTCGTAACTCTCAATGAAATTGTCCTTGTTCGGACCATAGCTCATGAACTTGGGGTGATGTCGGAGATGCTCAATCAACCACATTTGTAACAAAATATTGCACCCTTCGAAGAATTTTGCCCCGGACTTGCACAAAGTCAACGCCCGATAAATGTTTGATAGAATGATCGGGGCAAGAGTGTGATGTTCTTTGGTAGTGAGGACCTGTACAACCCTGGCTATGCGAGTATCAATTGTCCGCTCCTTGTTTGGGAAGACCATAATTCCCAGAAACGCCATTATGAAGGCGAAGCGATGATGAATCTGCCATGTGTTTTTGTTTTGCTTGTTTTTAAGGCCCTTTTCATGCATTTCAAACCCATTTGGCTGCCTGAACCTAGAGTACAAGAAGTAGAAAGAACAACACCCTTCGACTACGTTGGTCTTTCTAATTTGCTTACTGATGTTCAGAAGATCAAAGAATCGGTGTACAGAAAGAGCCCTTGGGAATATGAGCTCCTGGTTTCTCAAATCCCTGCCAAACCCTGAATATCCAGCTATCTCTTCTAAAGTGGGAGTTAGCTCAAAATCGGAGAAGCGAAAGACATTGTGAACGGGGTCCCAAAAAGTCACCTAGTGCCTCAATCAAATCGTCCCGTGGTTTAATTTTCATAATATCTGTGAGGGCTCCCAGGTGCTTGGTGACCCATTTCTGACCATCTTCTCCTAAATCATACCACCACATCTGAAGCTGAAGTGGAGCCTCGTCTACAACTGTGAACGGTGTGTTCTGGACAGTGCTCATTTTGTACCTGTGGGTGGTTAAGGTTAGGGTTGACACTAGTCTCAAGAGATAGAACCAATGCACTCCTTTTGCAAACAATCTTTTGTAAATAACTCAATTTTAAGAAAAATCAACGAAAAGGGGGGCTATTTTTGCAATTGTGACCGAAGAAAGGGGTGGCTATTTTTGCAACTATGGCCCCTTCTTACTTTCAAGGATAGCTTTAGGGCCGGGGGAAGGGCATTATGGTAAAAGTGATTCACAATTGACAGACACGTCCGTTCTTGCGAGAACAGCCCTTCAATAATTTTGAAGATATTCTAAGGCTATTCCGACAGGAACGATTTGGGATTAACCGAAGCTGGATCTGCTTATTTGTTTTTTGATTAAAAAAAACACTAGACACATTTCTTCTTTTTTTTTTAGTTATTTTATAAAAATGGGGCCGAACCCTATGAAGGTTGCCTACGTATCTCACATCCGGTGAGAATCAGACCCGCGTAGTTCGTAAATATTTCAGGAATAGGATGACACTTTTTTTTTTGAAAAATTCAGAACTTTTTTTTTTTGGGGTAAATACTGAGATTTTCGAAAATCGGGTAAATTTTCTCCCTCATATTTTCTTCTTTCTGGTTTTCCCTCAATATTTTTATATTTTTATTTTATTTAAGAAACCGGTCAACATGCACAAACCAAATCAAACATAATGCATGAGTAGCACATAAGATGCGTCATGATGGTCATGTAATTTCGGGTACACCTGTCCTAGACGGACCCAACCCCTGTGTTGAGTCCCCAAAATCAAATGCACATGATGCAAACAAACGTTCCTACTAGGGATCCGGCATGAGGCTATGTTATTCAAGGTTTAAATCCTAAGGGGAGTGTTTTAGACCTGGCTTACCCAAGCGGACAGCTCGAGCCGAGGTGAGGGTAACGTACCGGGAGCACGAAAGTCTATCCGGCCTAGTTACTGACCCAGCTTCGTTCTAATTGGTATGACTTCTAACCGAAAAGTGGGCCACGCGCACGTGTGCACCATAAATTCAGAAGACTCAGAAGGGAGGCGTAAGAAGACAATTTAATGCAGTTCAAATAATATCAAAGCGGTAAATAAGCGACAATTAGCACATTAGACCAAACAATATATTAATAACATCAAATCAATAAATCCAAGTATAAATCATCTTATAAGCTCGAATTCTGAACCCCGAACCAGAAGTTCTGGGTTCTTGTCCCCAGCAGAGTCGCCAGAGCTGTCACACCTCCTTTTTCCAAGGGGAATGGTGTCAAAGGAGTTTTTCCAATTTAAGTGACATTAATCGAAATTGGATGTTTTATTAGATTCAGAGTCGCCACTTGGGATAATTTCTGGTGTCCCAAGTCACCGATTTATTTTAAATCCCAAATCAAGGAAATTTGACTCTGTTTTACGGTCCGCGAACACAGAAGACCGGGTAAGGAATTCTGTTAACCCGAGAGAAGGTGTGAGGCACTCTCGAATTCCGTGGTTTTAGCACGGTCGCTTTAATCATACCTGGCTTAATTAAATGGTTTAATTACTCATTTTAGAACCTATGTACATTTACCTTTTTACCGCTTTTAATTGCTTTATTATTTGTAATTATGAAATTATTTTAAAACGAATCACGCGTACGTGTATTCGTTTTGTTTGGTGTGTCATGAATCATGTCATGCGTACGTGTATACAATCAATAACACTTTATTATTTTTAAGGATTATTTTATCAAAGTCGCGCGAACGCATACTTTGCCTTTAATTTGGAAAATCATAATTATGTCACGCGAACGTGTACATAATTACAATAATTGATTGGTTAACACGCACCTAAAGCATACTAAAGTATTCAAAGTATTCTGTTTATTTGCATATTTTATTATTATTACTTTATTACTTATTGAAACGAGTCTTGAATTAGTTCATGGCTATTTATTTTTTTAAGATCCAAAACATTTATTTATACTTATATTTTATATTTACCACGAGTCTTGAATTAGTTCCTAACTCATCTCGCTCCCTCACAATTAATTTTTATATATATACAATCCTTGAAATGGCTCAATGAGCTGTACTCTCCCATAAACCCATTTCTTTCGGTACATCATTACACAAAAATAAAAGAATAAATGTCCCACAATTCCAAACCAGAATCCAAGCATGATAAAATAAAAGAATATTAAAAAGAAAAGAAAATCACATTACAAATTGAACCAAATAAGATATTCACTATTAGTCACATTGAAAGAGAGATCAACGTAAAACTAAGAAAACTAATCAATGGAAATATCACAACCTTCCATTGAAACTTGTAACGTGAGTCTTTTGCAAAATTTTTAGAAAAAAGAAAAATTCAAAATAACACATAAAAGGAAAAATTCAAATAAACTCCAAACCCAAAACAGACTATATGGAGTTTACATGAACTCTTGAAGGGAAGTAAAACTATTTTTTTTAGAAGTGGTATTACCGTAAATTAATAGACTTAACATAAAAACTCATGATGGACTTGATTTTTAGCTTCAGTACTTCTTATTAATAAATTTTATGGCATCAGATATAACTTTATTGATTGAACTATTCTTACCCATTTACCAATGATATTATTTTAACACAAAAAATTTAAGAAAGTATTTAGCCAAAATAGTAAATAGAAAATACTTACACACTCAATATTCAAGAAATAATATTTTAAATACACAACAGGGATTAAGAGAAAACTAAAAACTCAAATACTACTCAGATAATAAATGATATATAAACTATAGCAACACAATAACTTTATAATAGATCTTAATTCTTATAAAAATAGCTATTTACAGTTTATCTTCCAACAAACACATTAAAATAGATTAAACAAAAGATTAGAAGAAAACCTGTAATGTGAAGCTTCTTTACCAATAATAGTAAAAACTGGTACGTACAAACTTCAGTTTCAAAATTTTCAAATGAGAAAGACAGCAGCCAAAGGAGACAAAATCTCGGAATCGGAACCAAAGCAGTAACCAAACGTCCACTCGAATCTTTGCTTCTATTCAAACTCCATTTTTCTTTCTAAAGTTTCTTTAAAGAAATAAAGAAGCCCAATGTTTTTCAAACTCTCCACTCAATGAAATCTTTTCCTCCTGTCTCTCTCTCTCTCTCTCTCGTTCTTTTCTCCTTTTTTTTTTATAGGGAATAATATTAGTAGTATTTTTTTCTGTTTCTCTCATTTGGAGTGGGGGAACGTGGTTCATATATTGTGTGTGCAGATGGAGATGTGAGGGAGTGGGGTGAGATGTGAGGGAAGTTGGGGGAAGTGGGGAAGTTGAGAATTGGGTAAGATCTCTTTTTTTATTATTATTAAAAATATGTTATTTTATTTACTTCTTTTATTTAAAGAAAAGGTAAGGTAAAATACATAAATAAAAATATGAACCCACTTCTTTTAGACTAAGAAAAATATAAGAAAATTAAATATTTGCATATAATTTAAATAATACTAAGAAAAGATACCATAGCATACTTATTTGAATTCTAATTAAAAGAAACCAAATATTTTTTGTAAAGTTTCTTTTTTCTTGTAAATAGAAATAAACTTAGACCCTAAGAATGTGAATATTTTTTTTTTTTTAGTTTTTAATATTTATTTTTTCAAATAAAACCTATTAAGAGTAAGATAAAAGTTTAAAATATTAAGATTAGACCTAAAAGAAATATTTTACACTAAAATAGTATCGAATTTGGGTGCGGTCAAAAATTAGGTGTTCACAGAGTTGTTATTGGAATTCGATAAAGTTGGTATGGTTGAACTCGTATCGGAATGGGTGTTCGGATTTCATAAAAATTATGTCGGGTTCCGAGAGACGGGTCCCGCGTTGACTTTTATTGACTTTTTGGAATAAAGTTTTAAGTCGACGTATTATTATCCGAAATTATTTCCGATGAATTTTAATGAAGTTATACAATTAATTTGGATAGATTTGAACTGTCAGGAGGTCATTTCAAGCAAGAAGACGATTTTGGAACATCGGCATAACTTCAAAGAGGTAAGTGTCTTGCTTAACCTCGAGTGGGGAAAATCCCCCTTAGGCATTGAGTCTTATGTGCAACTTGGGTAATTGAAAACTATGTACGCGAGGTGATGAGTACGTACTTGGTTTATATGTGCAAATTTTATTGAGTTAAAAGTCTTGAACATATTGTGTAGTACATTGAATAATTATTGGTATATATTTTATCATCTACTTGTCGTGCCTAAACCCTTGTTGTTGAATCTATTGTTATATGAAAATGTGATGTGATTGTTATTTGATTATTTATGAAATTTTGTAAATTTGCTGGCTTGATAATTATTGGAATTTAATTTATTTTGGATTTTTCTCTCTGCAAATAATTAATTAAATGAGCTTAAGAAGAGATGTTTATATAATTATTGAAAAATTGATCTTTTATGAAGACTTTACTTTATGTTGAGTAATATCTATCTCTATTGATTTTTTTTGGTGTTGTACACATTCTGTGGATCATTTGGCTATTTGCTGTGAAATTAATTGACTTGGTTGTAGCTTTGAAATTTGGTTGTGGCCATTCGGCAAAATTATGATATGAATTGATTTTTGTTATATTGTTGTGATAATTTTCCGTGTAAATTGTTGTGTTATGTGAGTTGTTATTTTGGGGAGATAAGGGTGGCATTTCACCGTTGATATTATGTGGTTATAGGGGTGGCATTTCACTGTTGTGTTTGTTGGCTATTGATATTATCTGGGCGGAGCGATAAGGGTGGCTATAGGAGCGATAAGGGTGGCAATAGGAGCAATAAGGGTGGCTAGTGATATTGTCTGGGCGGAGCGATAATGGTGGCTATAGGAGCGATAAGGGTGGCTATTGTCAGGGACAATATGTGATGATGTGGGGTTGTGGTATTGAAAATTTTCAAGTGATGTTGTAATTTTCTTGTGTTTATTTTTATACCTTGTGCAACTTGTCTTGTTGTTAGTAAATTGATAATAATTTTATTTTGTTGAAATTGAGAGCCTGTGGTTATTTCCAGGTGGTTTATAAAATGAAATGTGGGCACGAGGTGCCGTGAATTGTGATATGAAATGAGAATATTGGCATGTGAATTGTCCGCGCAGTTATGATATAAAATGTGGGCACGAGGTGCTGTGATGAAATGATAATGATATTTGGCACGTGAATTGTCCATGCAGTTGTGATATGAAATGAGGGCACAAGGTGCCGGAAAAATATGATGATTTAATTATGGGCACGAGGTGCCGTGGAAATATGAAAATGGGTTGAGACCCGTATTTACGAAAAATATGAAAATGGGCTGAGACCCGTATTTTGATGATTTTGAAATGAGGTGTCACATGGTGACTTTTTAATTGAAAGAATTATATTTAAAATATTTATTTGAAAGGATTTTTACTTAGAAAGTATTATATAAAAGAATTGTATTTTGAAAGATATTTATTTGAGGAAATTGTATTTGAAAAGATTTATTGAAAGAATTATATTTGAAAAATAATTATTTAAGAGAATTATATTTGAAAGAGTTATCTGGAAGAACTATGTGAAAGACATTTATTTGAAGGGCTTGAATTAATTGGGTGTAATTGTGTTTATTAATTGTTGAGTGATATTAGTGGTGTTCTTGTTGTCTGTTGTGCATATCACTGGTTGTTTTATCCTGCCATTATTATTATTTGTTTCCTATTATTTTGTATATTATATTACACAGGTTATTAGACTAGTGAGTGTCTTGACTGTACCTTGTCTCTACTCCATTGAGGTTAGTCTTGATACTTACTGGGCACCGCTGTGGTGTGCTCACTCTACACTTTTGCACATTTTTGTGCAGAGCCAGGTATTGAAGATATCATACTTGAGTAGAGTTAAAGCGGGATCGTAAGGATTCAAGGTAGAGCTGCTTGATCGTCGCAGTTCCTTGGAGTCCTTTCATTTCATTGTACTGTTAACTTGTAATCATACAGTATTGTATATTAGGTCCTCGTGATCATTCTATGTATTCAGTTAGAGTTCGTGACTCAGTACTACCAGTCTTGGGAGGTTGTATATTGTAATTATTTCCGCTGTTAGTGTTGGTTACTTATTTAATTAAAAAAATGGCTTTAAAAATACAATGAAAATCGGCTTACCTAGTCTTAGAGACTAGGTGCCATCACGATTCCTGTGGTGGGATTTTGGGTCGTGACAAGTTAGTATCAGAGCTCTAGGTTCATAGGTTCTACGAGTCACGAACGAGTCTAGTAGAGTCTTGCGGATTGGTATGGAGACGTCTGTACTTATCTTCGAGAGGCTACAGAACTGTTAGGAAATTTCCAGTTCTTTCATTCCTGTCGTGCGAAATTTGTTGAATTTGGAATTTGAACCTTTATATCTCCATTCTCTCATAGATGGTGAAGACACGTGCTACTGGGTTAGCTAAGCAGGCATCCGCACATACTGCTAGGGCTGCAAGAGGCCGAGGTAGAGGTCGAGGAAGGGCACGTGCTGCGACTAGAGCACCTGTCAGAACAACAGTTGAGGAGCCAATAGTAGCTCTAATTGGGAGACAGGTACCAGAAGCCCCTGTTGTTACCCCCGGACTTCAGGAGACCTTAGCACATTTCCTGAGTAAGTTTGGTACATTAACTCAGGCGGGATTGATCTCTGTTTCACCAAATATTTCGTAGATTGGGGGAGTAACTCAGACTCCTATCACAACTCCAGAGCAGCAGGTTCACGTTGGTCAGGTTCCGGGTGTAGTACTGGTACAACCTGTTATTCCGATTCGGCCTGAGGTCGGGCCCGAGGTATCAGAAGAAGAACAAAAGAGACTTGAAAGGTTTAAGAGGTATAGTCAACCAACTTTCAGTGGCACAGCTACAGAGGATGCCCAAGAATTTCTAGAAAATTGTCACCGTATTCTCCGCACCATGGGTATTGTGGAGGTGAGCGGAGTTGTCTTTACTACAATTCAATTGTCAGGCACAGCGTATCGGTGGTGGCAAATCTATGAAGAAGATAGACCAGCCGATGCAACACCACTAACTTGGGCTCAATTTTCGGAAATGTTCTTGAAAGAATTTGTTCCCTAGACTCTCAGAGATGCGCGACGCACAGAGTTTGAATGGTTGCGTCAGGGCACTATGATAGTGTCAGAATATGCCATCAGGTTCAGTGAGTTAGCCTGTCATGCACCTATCTTGGTTCCTACAATCAGAGAGCGGGTCCGAAGATTCATTGAGGGGCTCGATTATGATATTAAAATATGTATGGCTCAAGAGTTGCAAGGAAGATTGATGGTGTTTTAGGCGAGGAAAGGGAGTCTAAGGAGGCCAAAAGGTCTCGAAGATCTGGAGGGTTCAGTGGATTTTACTCTTCAGCTAGAACCTATTATAGCGGAGGCTCGAGCAGTCAGTCAGCTCAGTCCACACATCAGAATACTCGCAGTGCTCCAGTTTACAGTGCACCACCGACACGAGATTCTTATAGTGGTTATTCCAATTATCCGGTACAGACTCAGTATGAGCATACGCGACCTCAGAGGGGTTGTTACGAGTGTAGTGATACTAGGCATATCATGAGAGATTGTCCTAGACTTGGGAGGGGTGGATTTCATCAAAACACTCCAGCTACAAGCTTTATTCCAGTTGATACTCCACGTGCACAGTCAGTTAGAGGTGGAGGACAAGCGGGTAGTGGGCGCCTCAGAGGTGGAGGCCCGATCCGTTGATTTAATCACTATGATTTGGCTGAGGCCAATATACTAGACGGTGTCGTTACAGGTGCGATCCTGATTTTTATTATAAAAAGATATTTTTCTTAATTTGATTCGGTTCTAAATATTGAGGTGAATCCTCTTATTATGCTCCACTTATGGGTGAGCTTCGTAAATTTATGACCCACTTATATGTGTATCCCTGTTGGGAGATTTAGAGATTTTATTTTTGTGCACCATTGAGGGCTATAAGTCCAAAAGCAAAATTTTATTATTCGATACAGTGGGTTTAATGTGTTTCGGAATAATTGATTCTAATTTTTATGAATTATACGCCCTACCGGTATGAGGGTTCATTATATGTTATCAAAATTATTTATGAAATATATTGAAAAGAAGAAAGAAAGGAAATTGAAAATTTTAGTTGGCACAATGTGCAAAATACTTGTGACTCGGAGTTGAGGACTAGATCCTCGAATTTTATATATGATGTGAAATATTTAAACCGGGCTGCAAGCCGCGATGGAAGTTATATAAGGACGAGGTCCATGTGGTGAAATGTTTATGAGTTTAAAATTCTCCCTTGTGAAATTTAATTTGTGCAATAATATTAATAGGGAGTCATGCCTGTTTGGCTTATTTGATAATGCTTGTATATTTTCTGTTCATATTCATCCATTTTTGTGCTGTAAATATTGAGTTTTAGCCTATGAGGTGAGTGTCCAGGTGGCGTTAAATGTGACTCATTAATCCGAGTAAGTAATCATGAGGTCTTCATGCCCAACGTTCTGTTGTCAGTGTTGTGAAAATTTGAAACGAGGTGATGATTAATATGAGATTAATTGATGATGTTGGAATTAATTATGAACAACTTTTAAGACCAGAGATGTAGTGATGAGCATACATATGATGTGCTTCATGTCCTGATATCATTATGATCAGGCAATGCTGAGATTAATGTTATTGTTATATATCCTGTGGTATTTTGTTGGATTGTGGATATATTGTTAGGAGTTGTTTGGGTGTTACTCTGGCAGGTGGATAGGCCCAATTACAGGGGAGACTCTGCTGAAATTTCTGAAAAATTTGGGAGTTAGTAAAATTTGGAAGATTGAGAATTTGCAAAAGAAGAGATAAATATGTTATGTGTTTGAGGGCGAATGATCCTAAGCGGGGAATAATATAGCACCCCAGAGAAAGTTTTGAGTTACTTCACCACTATTGAGGAAATTTATATGTGCATAGGCACGAGTTGCTATAGCCAGTTGAGACTAATGTTGTGCGTTGTTGTGAGAATTCAGGCATTTTTGGAAATGATTGGAGAGTTAGGGATTTTGCTTTAAAGCTTATAAGAATGGAGAAAAGAAATAATCTCAATTGAGATGGTGTTGTCGGACCCGTGTTAAATTGTGGGAGTGTAAAGTCACTCACAAGTATGTGTGCAAGAATATACTCAGTAATTTAAAGTCCTCAGAAAGATTCTTAGCACGTTCGAGGACGAACGTTTGTTTAAGAGGTGGAGAATGTAATGACCCGACTTGTCGTTTTAAGAATTTACGCCCCGTTCAGTGACTTAAGGTTTCGAGCAGCCTCGCAATATGTATTATGACCCGCGTGTGTGGTCGATTTTGAATTACGGATGATTCGGAGTGAATTGGGACACTTAGTTCCTAAAGAGGGAGCTTAAGTCTTAAGATTTTGGCCGTAGTCGGAACTGTCTAAAGAGGTGGAGTTCCGTTGGTTTCGTTAGCTTCGTATGATGATTTTGGACTTAGGATCGTGTCTGGAAAATTATTTGGAGGTCCGTAGTGGAATTAAGCTTGAAATGGCGAAACTCAAAATTTTGGAAAGTTTGACCGGGGGGTTAACTTTTTGATATCGAGGTCGGAATGCGATTCCGAGAGTTGGAACAACTCCGTTATGTTATTTGGGACTTGCCTGCAAAATTTAACGTCATTCCGGGTTGGTTTTATAGGTTTCGGCATGCGTTTTAGAAGTTGGAAGTTTTTAAAGTTCATAAGTTCGATTTGTGGTGCGATTTGTATTTTCGGCGTAATTTGATGTGATTTGAAACCTCGAGCGAGTCCGTGATATGTTATGGAACTGGTTGGCATGATTGGACGGGGTCCCGAGGGGCTCGGGTGTGTTTCGGGGTGGTTTCGGACCAAATTGGAGATGTTTGGACTGCTGTTGCTGAAGTCTGGTTTCCTTCTTCGCGAACGCGAAGGGAGTCCCGCATTCGCAAAGAGGAATTTCAGGGGCTAATGATTTGTCCTTCGCGAATGAGAACACAAAGAAGGAGCATGGCAAGCCTTCGCGAATGCGGCCCAGGCAATGCGGATGCGAAAAAGAAAGGAAGATAGGGGCCTAGGGTCGTTTGGCCTTCGCGAACGCAAAGCGTGGAACGCAAACGCGAAGGAGTTGGTCAGCTGGTCATCGCGAACGTGACGAGGGGTTCGCGAACGTGATGAGGAGGTCGCGAACGCGATGAAGGATTTGAGGCAGTTGGGTTTTGCCTTCGCGAACGCGAAGCAATGGTCGCGAACGCGAAGAAGGCCTATCCGGGCAGAATTAAAAGTCCCAAAAATGGGGGTTTGAGTTCATAACTAAAAATAAAAGTTGGAGCTCGGTAGAAGGCGATTTTTGCAGAGATTCTTGCGTGGGTGTTTGGGGTAAGTGATTCTTATCCAGTTTTGATTAATTTTCATGATTATGTCTTTGAATCCATCGTTTAATTCAGATTTAATGGAGGAAAAATCAAGATTTTTTTAAAATCTTCCAAAAACAAAAATTTAAGATTTGGAAGTCGAGTTTTTATTGGAATTCGATAAAGTTGGTATGGTTGAACTCGTATCGGAATGGGTGTTCGGATTTCATGAAAATTATGTCGGGTTCCGAGAGGCGAGTCCCGCGTTGACTTTTATTGATTTTTTGGAATAAAATTTTAAGTCGACGTATTATTTTCCGAAATTGTTTCTGATGAATTTTAATGAAGTTATACAATTAATTTGGATAGATTTGATGTATCAGGAGGTCAATTCAAGCAAGAAGGCGATTTTGGAACATCGGCAGAACTTCAAAGAGGTAAGTGTCTTGCTTAACCTCGAGTGGGGGAAATTTCCCTTAGGCATTGAGTCTTATGTGTAACTTGGGTAATTGAAAACCATGTACGCAAGGTGACGAGTACGTACTTGGTTTATATGTGTAAATTTTATTGAGTTAAAAGTCTTGAACATATTGTGTAGTAAATTGGATAATTGTTGGCATATATTTTATCATCTTCTTGTCGTGCCTAAACCCTTGTTGTCGACTCTGTTGTTATATGGCAATGTGATGTGATTGTTATTTGATTATTTATGAAATTTCGTAAATTTGCTGGCTTGATAATTATTGGAATTTAATTTCATTTTGGATTTTCCCTCTGCAAATAATTAATTAAATGAGCTTAAGAAGAGGTGTTTATATAATTATTGAAAAATTGATCTTTTATGTAGACTTCGCTTTATGTTGAGTAATTTCTATCTCTATTGATTGTTTTTGGGTGTTGTACACATTGTGTGGAGCATTTGGCTATTTGCTATGAAACTAATTGACTTGATTGTAGCTTAGAAATTTGGTTGTGGCCATTGGGCAAAATTGTGATATGAATTGATTTTTGTTATGTTGTTGTGATAATTTTCCGTATAAATTGTTGTGTTGTGTGAGTTGTTATTTTGGGGAGATAAGGGTGGCATTTCACCGTTGATATTATGTGGTTATAAGGGTGGCATTTCACTGTTGTATTTGTTGGCTATTGATATTGTCTGGGTGGAGCGATAAGGGTGGTTATAGGAGCGATAAGGGTGGCAATAGGAGCGATAAGGGTGGCTATTGATATTGTCTGGGCGGAGCGATAAGGGTGGCTATAGGAGCGATAAGGGTGGAAATATGAGCGATAAGGGTGGCTATTGTCAGGGACGATATGTGATGATGTAGGGTTGTGGTGTTGAAAATTTTCATGTGATGTTGTGATTTTCTTGGTTTTATTTTTATACCTTGTGCAACTTGTCTTGTTGTTAGTAAATTGATAATAATCTGATTTTGTTGAAATTGGGAGCCTGTGGCTATTGCCAGGCGGTTTATAAAATGGAATGTGGGCACGAGGTGCCGTGAATTGTAATATGAAATAGGGATATTGGCATATGAATTATCCGTGCAGTTGTGATATAAAATGTGGGCACAAGGTGCTGTGATGAAATGATAATGATATTTTGCACGTGAATTGTCCGTGCAATTGTGATATGAAATGAGGGCACGAGGTGCCGGGCAAATATGATGATTTAATTATGGGCACGAGGTGCCGTGGAAATATGAAAATAGGCTGAGACCCGTATTTACGAAAAATATAAAAATGGGCTGAGACCCGTATTTTGATGATTCTGAAATGAGGTGTCACATGGTAACTTTTTAATTGAAAGAATTATATTTAAAATATTTATTTGAAAGGATTTTTACTTAGAAAGTATCACATAAAAGAATTGTATTTTGAAAGATATTTATTTGAGGAAATTGTATTTGAAAGGATTTATTGAAAGAATTATATTTGAAAAATAATTATGTAAGAGAATTATATTTGAAAGAGAGTTATCTGGAAGAACTATGTGAAAGACATTTATTTGAAGGACTTGATTTAATTGGGTGTAATTGTGTTTATTAATTGTTGAGTGATATTAGTGGTGTTCTTGTTGTCTGTTGTGCATATCACTGGTTGTTTTATCCTGCCATTTATTATTATTATTATTATTATTATTTATTTCCTATTATTTTGTATATTATATTGCACAGGTTATTAGACTAGTGAGTGTCTTGACTGTACCTCGTCTCTACTCCATTGAGGTTAGTCTTGATACTTATTGGGCACCTCTGTGGTGTGCTCACTCTACACTTCTGCACACTTTTGTGCAGAGCCAGGTATTGAAGATATCGGACTTGAGCAGAGTTAAAGCGGGTTTCAAGGTAGAGCAGCTTGATCGTCGCAGTTCCTTGGAGTCCTTTCATTTCATTGTATTGTTAACTTGTAATCAAACGGTATTGTATATTCGGTCATCGTGATCATTCTATGTATTCAGTTAGAGTTCGTGACTCAGTATTACCAGTCTTGGGAGGTTGTATATTATAATTATTTCAGCTGTTAGTTTTGGTTACTTATTTAATTATAAAAAAAATGGCTTCAAAAATGCAATGAAAATCGGCTTACCTAGTCTTAGAGACTAGGTGCCATCACGACTCCTGTGGTGGGATTTTGGGTCATCACATGTCAACAAAAGTCACTACCGAGGTACCGCCTCGTAGTCTCAAATCACAAAATAAATCACAATCTTTCCTTATATCACCGCGGGAGCCTTTAAATTTAGTTTTGAAAATTATTTTTCTTGAAATAGCATTCCGCGTTTTAGCCCACCTTATCACACCGCATGGCTTCTAGTAGTTTTCCTACTAGCCACGCATATCAAGCCCACCTTATCTCATCACATGCGTTTCAATACCCAGACCTTATACCCCGCATGCGTATCAATATCACAACGTATCACAAATCGCACCACAAGTGCCCAATATCACTATTTGCTAGAGAAACCAAACAATAACAGAATTGCATAATAAGGAGCCCACGACTCAACCGCAATGTACACAATGTCTCAACAATAATAACTGGAAGAATAACTCAATGGAAATATATTTCACAACTTAACACTTTGTCTCAATAGGAATCACGGCTTCTGCAACTCAATACAAATTTCAACAACACGATATTCCAAGAAATAACAATTTCAAGTGAAAATTCAATAGTTAAATAATGAATACGGAATAAGGAAACAAGAATTTCAACTAAACACGTAGAGTAATTAGCAAGTAAGAGATAAGACAAGTAGACATGTGAAGTTAGACTAAATATGATGACTATAACATGTTAAATTAACTCAATTAAAGCATGAAAGGAATCTACATAGCTAAAAACCGGTAATTTATATATTTAACCCGTGTACACACTCGTCACCTTGCGTACACGGCTCTTACACATCACGATTATCACAAGAAACACCAATCGTAAGGGGAAATTCCCCCACACAAACTTAGACAAGCCACTTACCTCAAACCACGCTAAATCAATCCACTAGAAGGCCTTTCCCTTGATTTTCCATCTCCTAACGGCTTGAATCTAGACAAAATAATTTCATACTATAAATATTATTGTAGGAAACTAATTCAAACAACGAAATTATGATCTTTGCAAAGAATTAAAAAATTGACCCAAAAGTCAAACACGGGCCCACGCCTCGGAACCTGACCAAAATTATAAAGTCCGAACACCCATTCGATATTGTCACGACCCAATTTTCCCTCCGTATGACGTCGTGATGGCACCTAGTCTCTACAACTAGGTAAGACTAACATTTGCGGAATAATGAAATGAAAACATAAATTTAACAACTAACTGTAGCAGTAACAATATAACTGGGTACCATGCCACCTGGCATGTACAATAACGAACTATTCAAAATACATAGAATTCCCAAAACCCGGAATATCGTGAATCACAAACTACAGAAGTAAAGTCTACTGCCTCTATACATCAGAGTCTAACAAAGGAAAAATACAGAAGATAATGGACATGGGAAAGAGTAGAAGGGGACTCCGAGGTCTGCGGACGCGGAAGATATACCTTGAAGTCTCCAAAGCTGTCCCGACTCACTGATAGTGCGGCTGATAAGGAACACCCGGATCTGCACACGAAAAACATGTGCAGAAGAGTAGCATGAGTACACCACAATTGGTACCCAGTAAGTGCCAAGCCTAACCTCGATAGAGTAGTGACGAGGTCAGGTCCGGGCCCTACTGGAATATGATAATAAAGCAAGGCAAAAATGAAATATCGCAGTAAAATAAAGACTGAAATTTAACAAGAAAGAATTCATAGAAGGTAACAACTTGATGTTTGGCATATTTCGATATGTGTTGATGTTACTTTACCCATGTTTTAACCACTTCTTGATGTTATTTAATCTTTAAAACGCCCAACATGGTATAATTATTGGTTTGATGACTAATTAAGTTATGTGTGACGATTTAAGGTGTTCGGAGTGCAAAATATGAAGAAAAGGTGGTTTAGCCAGAGGAAGAAGAGTTGGATGCGTCGCATCCAACCTAGGAAAACATCATCCTGCGTGCAACCTTAGCAGTGAAGTTGGGCCATAGCGTTCGCCATCGCGTGCGAAACTGGGAAGTAGAAAAGAAGGCTGGATGCGTCGCATCCACCTTCGCAGGCAAAAATTGAAATGGAGGACAAGGTGGATGCGTCGCATCCACCTTAGCATCAATCCCTGAAGCCGAATTGGACTAGGAATAGGAGAGCTTTGGACCACGACTTTTGTACGCAATATATAAGCTAAAAAGGCCTCTTTTAGGTTATCTAACATATTGGGAAGAGGGAAAAAGCCAGGAAAAAGCTGTGAAGGCCGGAATTCATCAAGTTTCATCTTTCTCCCACCAAACTTAGTAATTTTTATGTTTCTTTGTATGATTTGTTGTTTGGCTACCATGTCTATATGGAGCTAAACTTCACGTTCTAGGGTTGTGGTTCTTTCATGACTATTGTTATTCGGATATTGATTTTGACTTCTTGATTTCTCATATTAGTTTATTTATTCAATCTTGCACTTAATTATTTAATTGCTTGATCACCAATTGAATATTATCTACGAATCTAGAATTGAACTCGAAAGTGGGAATTCTATATTGCATATAGGATTGAGTAGGGCAAGTTCTTGAACTCGGGCATCGGGGAACGGATTCGTGGTTAGGATAGACATATACCTAATTACCTTGCTTGGTTGATTTACAGGAATTATAAATGCGTTCTTGTTGATTCTAACTCCATAGACATATAGGCGTTAGGTTAGCTTGAATAGGCGAGTAAGAACTCGACAGATTCTTATGAGCAATATTAACCCTGTCAACCAATAAGCTAGATAAATTAGTCGGTCAATTCAATTGAAGAATACAATAGGATTGTTAGATAGACCATAACCCTAGATCGTTTTCATTACATTGATATCATTAAAATCTGCTCTTTCTCTGTTCAAAGTTTATTATTTATATTTTTCTTATTTAATTAGTTAGAATAAAATATTTTTAGATTTAATTCTTGTTTAGATAATTAAGATAGGCTAATTTAGTTAATAGCTAATCATAAGTCCTCGTGGGTTCGACATCCGACTTTGAGTCACTTTATTACTTGACGACCGCGTATACTTGCGTGAGTGTGTTTGGTCGCAACAGGTTTTTGGCGCCGTTGCATAGAGTGAGAAGGGAACACGAAGCTAGAACGAGAATAGAAAGAGATTTGGACATCGCAATCCAACCACAGCCAATAGATATGGCAGGCAATGAAGAGCGTCCGGTAATCGAAGCCGCAAGGCCCAATCTTGCGAATATGACTCAGGCTATTGTGAAGCCTGATATCACTGGGCATTTTGAACTCAAACAGTACATGGTACAGCTGATTCAGTCCACAGGACAATATGTGGGTCTATCTCATGAGGACCCGCAGAGGCATATTCAGAACTTCTTGGAAATCACGGACACTTACAATTATCCGAACGTCTCCAAGGACTATGTCAGGCTGACACTATTCCCTTTTTCACTGTTGGGGGAAGCTAAAGAATGGTTGCAAAAGGAGCCCGCGAACTCTATCCACACTTGGGATGATCTAGCAAGGAAATTCCTGATCAAGTTTTTCCCAACTAAGAAGACAAAGTCGTTGAGGAGCCAAATTCTTGGGTTCCAACAACGGGATGGCGAGACACTTCGTCAAGCTTGGGAAAGATACAAGAAACTACTCAGAGACTGCCCGCATCATTGTCAAACTGATGAGGTATTGGGTCACACTTTCGTTGATGGGTTAGATGAAGCATCAAAGATGAATCTTGACTCAGCTTGTGGGGGTAGTTGCATGGCAAGACCGTATAGTGAAATACAACTCCTGCTAAATAATTTCACTGCTAATGACCATAATTGGCAAGGAGAGGGGGATTCACGAAGGGTAATTAAACAGAAGGCCGCCGGTTTGATTGAGCTTGATGACTTTTCCGCCATGAGAGCCGATATAGCAAAATTGGCAAATCAGATGAATAGAATGACAACACAACAAATGCAACATGTACAGCAGATGTCTATTTGTTGCGAACTATGCGGAGACAGTCATATGATTGACATGTGCCCCACGAATCCTGAATCTATATACTATGTGGGACAACAAAACAGAGGTCCTATGAATCAACATGCGCAATATGGGAACACTTACAACCCAAACTGGAGGAATCATCCTAACTTCTCATGGGGTGGGAGTCAACAGAATCAGTATAGGCCTCAAGGGAATTTTACTCAACCTCAGAAGCCACCCCAACAAATGGAAGAAAGTACGAATGACTTGCTGAAAAAGTTGTTACTAGACAATCAACAGCTCAGGACCGATTTCAGAAATCTTGAGAGGCAAATGGGGCAGTTAGCAGCAAACCAAAATACTAGACCTACAGGCTCACTCCCCAGTGATACAGAGAAGAACCCTCAAATTAATGCAGTTACACTTAGAAACGGGAGGGAACTAGAGGAAGCGCCAAGGAAGATAAAAGAAAAACCTATACCTGGGGGGAGTTGACACCTAAGGCAACACAAGAGTCAAAGGAAGATGATGCAAGTTCAGAGCGAATGGAGGTTACAAGGCCACCACCACCTTTCCCCCAAAGATTGCAGAAAAGGAATGACGATCGCATGTTCAACAAATTTCTCTCCATGTTGAGTCAGGTTCAATTAAATATTCCATTAGTGGATGTACTTCGTGAAATTCCAAAGTACGCTAAGTACATAAAAGACATAGTGGCTCATAAGAGGAAATTGACTGAGTTCGAGACGGTTGCACTTACTGAGGAATGCACATCAAGGGTCCAAAACAAGCTTCCCCAAAAGCTTAAGGACCCTGGCAGCTTCACTATTCCAGTACAAATTGGTAATATTAACGTGGGACGTGCTCTGTGTGATTTGGGTGCAAGCATAAATCTGATGCCGTTATCCTTGTTTAAGCAATTAGGTCTGGGAGCTCCGAGACCAGCCACCGTGATGTTGCAATTAGCTGATAGGTCCATAGCCTACCCCGAAGGAGTGATTGAAGATGTGCTGCTGCAAATTGGAAAATTCATCTTCCCAGCTGACTTCATTATTCTAGACTTCGAGGCTGATGAACAAGTTCCAATCATATTGGGACGACCTCTCTTGGCTACTGGCGATGCAATAATTAAAGTGAGAGAAGGGAAAATGATTATGAGAGTGGACAACGAGGAGGCAGTCTTCAATGTCTACAAAGCAATCCAACTCCCCCGCCACTATGAGGAGCTCTCTATGATATCTGTGGTGGAGGTGGATGAGAGACTTCTTAACACGAGTGTATATCTAGGCGACTGTTTAGAAAAAGCAATCATGCTGTTTGATAGCTTGGAGATGGATGATGAGGTTGAGGAGATGAAGGGAATCCTAGATACATCATGTGGTTACATGCAAGGAATAATCCCGTTTGAGCCCCTGAATAGGCCAAGTGGCCCCCCACCAAAGCCGTCAATTGAAAAAGCTCCAAATTTGGAACTTAAACCCCTACCCCTCACCTTCAATATGCTTATTTGGGAAGTTCTGACACCTTACCTGTTATTATTTCTGCTCACTTGTCTAAATTACAGGAAGAAAAGCTATTAAGGGTGCTACGTGAGCACAAGCGAGCAATTGGGTGGACAATGTCTGACATTAAAGGCATTAGTCCAGCTTTCTGCATGCACAAAATCCTCATGGAGGACGGACACAAGCCAAGTGTAGAACACCAACGCCGACTAAATCCAATCATGAAAGAAGTGGTAAGGAAAGAAGTGATTAAGTGGCTTGATGCAGGTATTGTATTTCCAATCTCTGATAGTAAATGGGTAAGCCCCGTTCAATGTGTGCCGAAGAAAGGGGGGATAACCGTAGTAGTTAATGAAAATAATGACTTAATTCCTACAAGAACTGTAACTGGATGGAGAATTTGCATAGATTACAGAAAACTAAACAATGCCACCCGGAAAGACCACTTTCCCCTGCCTTTTATTGATCAAATGCTTGATAGATTAGCTGGCCAGGAATACTACTGTTTCCTGGACGGTTATTCGGGGTATAATCAGATTGCTATAGCCCCAGAAGACCAAGAGAAAACTACATTTACATGTCCTTATGGCACGTATGCGTTCAAGAGAATGCCCTTCGGTCTTTGTAATGCACCTGCGACTTTTCAAAGGTGTATGATGGCTATTTTCACTGACATGGTTGAAAGATATGTAGAAGTATTCATGGACGATTTTTCTGTGTTTGGATGTTCTTTTGATAGTTGTTTGATGAACCTTGATAAAGTGCTAGCTAGGTGTGAAGAGACGAACTTGGTGCTAAACTGGGAAAAGTGCCATTTCATGGTACGTGAAGGTATAGTTTTGGGGCACAAGGTTTCAAAAGATGGTCTACAGGTGGATAAAGCAAAGGTGGAGACGATCGAAAAATTGCCCCCGCCGACATCCATCAAAGGCATTCGCAGTTTCTTGGGTCATGCAGGTTTTTATCGTCGTTTCATTAAAGATTTTTCGAAAATTTCTTCCCCTTTGTGCAGGCTTCTAGAGAAAGACGTTACCTTCAAGTTTGATAATGCATGTCTGAAAGCATTTGAGGAGCTGAAGGGAAGATTGGTGACTGCACCAATTATCATTGGCCCCGATTGGGCACAACCATTTGAGTTGATGTGCGATGCAAGTGACATAGCAATTGGAGCGGTGTTGGGGCAAAGGAGGGATAAAATCTTTCACTCCATTTATTATGCAAGCAAAACTATGAATCCAGCTCAGATGAATTATACAGTGACTGAAAAGGAGTTGCTTGCAGTGGTGTGGGCATTTGACAAGTTCAGATCCTATCTAGTGGGAACCAAAGTCATCGTCTACACAGATCATTCAGCTATCAGATACCTATTTGAAAAGAAAGACGCCAAGCCGAGGCTGATTCGTTGGGTCCTCCTCTTGCAAGAATTTGACTTAGAGATCCGAGATCGAAAAGGGACAGAAAATCAAGTGGCCGATCATTTGTCCAGATTAGAGAGCCGGAACCATGTAGCTGAAGGAGGGTCAATTAAAGAAACATTTCCGGATGAGCAAATATTGGCAATCACCTCAGGTGAAGCCCCATGGTATGCAGATTATGTGAATTTTATCGCAAGTGGGGTAACGCCACTAGAATGGACAGTTGACAATAGAAGAAGATTCCTACATGATGTAAGGTTCTACGTGTGGGATGAGCCATTCCTATATAGGCAGTGTGCAGATCAGTTGGTGAGAAGGTGTGTTCCTGAGGAAGAGATGAAGGCTATACTACATGACTGCCATGCGTCACCATATGGAGGTCATCACGGCGGGGATAGAACCGCCCAAAAAGTGCTACAATCAGGTTTTTATTGGCCAAAATTGTTTAAGGATGCACATGCCTTCGTTAAAAATTGTGATAGATGCCAAAGAACTGGAACTATCACGAGGAAGCACGAGATGCCCTTGCAAAATATACTGGCGGTAGAACTTTTTGATGTTTGGGGGATTGATTTTATGGGACCATTCCCATATTCTAACGGACACAGATACATCTTGGTGGCGGTCGACTATGTTTCTAAGTGGGTAGAGGCCATAGCTCTTCCTACTAACGACGCAAAAGTTGTGGTAGGCTTTGTAAAGAAGCACATCTTCACACGTTTTGGGACCCCAAGAGTGTTGATAAGCGACGGGGGAACTCACTTTTGTAACAAACTGCTGAATAATATTCTTGCAAAATACGGAGTCAAGCACAAAGTTTCCACTGCCTATCATCCCCAAACGAGTGGTCAAGTAGAAGTTTCCAACAGAGAGGTCAAGCAGATTTTGGAAAAGACAGTAAGTATGAATAGAAAGGACTGGGCCGGGAAGCTGGATGACGCATTATGGGCATATCGCACTGCGTACAAGACCCCAATAGGCACTTCTCCGTACAGGTTGGTTTATGGGAAGGCCTGCCATCTGCCCGTCGAGCTTGAACACAAAGCTTATTGGGCGATTAAAAAGCTAAATATGGAGATGGACTTGGCCGGTGAAAAGAGATTGCTACAACTCAACGAGCTTGATGAGTTTCGATTGCATGCGTATGAAAATGCCAAATTGTATAAAGAGAAGACCAAAAGATGGCATGATAAGCATATCCAACATCGTGAGTTTGAACCAGGTCAACAAATTCTACTGTTTAATTCAAGGCTAAAGCTTTTTCCAGGAAAGCTTAAATCTCGATGGTCGGGTCCGTTTGAAGTGGTTAGTGTGAAACCTCATGGTGCGATAGAATTGTGTGATAAAGGGTCCAATACGACATTCTTGGTAAATGGCCAAAGAGTAAAACACTATTGGGGTGGTGACATTGCACGTCACAAGACCACAATAGATTTAGTGGAGGCATGAAGAACATGTTGCGTCGTGCCGCGACGTTAAATCAGGCGCTTCTTGGGAGGCCACCCAAGTTAGTTAGTTTTTTATTTTTATTTTAATTTTTTTTCTCCTTTCTTTTCGTAGGACATAGATTTTATTCAAGAAAACGAGGCGGATGCGTCGCGTCCCCCTCAGCAAAAAAATTGACGGGCCAATTGCTCAAGGCAGTGAAGTCTGCCTATCGCGCCCGTATCGCGTCCGAAAATTTTTTGAAGGAAGACAAGGGGATGCGTCGCGTCAAAGCTCGCACGCACAGGTAAGTAATATATATTTTAACACATCTTAAGATAACCTATTCGAACAAAAAACGTTTCTTGCGACGCATCCACTCGTCTCGTTTTGGCGACGCCTACGAACGCAGAACAGAATTCTCTCATCGAAATTGTATCGCAATAAGATCAAACGCGACAGGTACGCATCATCCTCTTCGTTCTTCCGTTGGCTTCTCTCCCAATTCGTCTCTCCTCCCTCCTTCAATGGTAGCAACAAGTAGGTTTTGCAATTTCAAGATTTTTAGGGCTGTCGTTCTTGGTAGTTGTAATGGTTGAGAGATGATAAACTATAATTCCCTTCATCTCGTCCAACTTTAGGAGGGTAGTTGCACTGCTCAACTGATAGAATGAACTAGGCACACTTGTTGCATACCACATGTTCGACGAATTGTCCCTGAGAAAAATTTAGGCGTCGATGAAGTCTGAGTAACCGAGCAACATTGGTGTATGCTTGAGAATAAGTGTGGGGTCGAGTGAGGGGCTATGTGAAATTGAGTTTTTGAAGAAAGTTATCACATACTTGCTGAAAGTCATGAGCTACAATTCCATGAAGAGTAAATGGCATGACTTTACGAATAAATTGAAGTCTGCAAGCTGTCGCAATTGCTCTCAAGCTGAACTTCGCTGTTTCATCTGCTAATTGTTGAATTCTTTGCATTGCAGGTACTTAGATTCGTAAAATGACAGCAGCGAGTAAACCATCCAAGCAACAAGACAAAGATGGTAACAAGCAACCGCCCAAAAAGCCTACCGGAAGGGCAGCGGGCGGTCCAAATCCACAGAAAAAGAGGAAGCGGACGGAGAAGGAAATGGAACTGCTGCCTAGGCAGTTAAGTGATGATTCAGAGCAAGAGGAGGAGGAAACATTGGTCCGGAGGACAGTGAAGAAGGGTATTACACCAAGCAAAGGAATAGAGATACGAGAGCCTGTGACATACCAAAGAAAAGCTTCGAGAATGAGTGCTCCAACTGATAAAGGGAAGGAGAAGATTACTACAGAATCTGAATCCGATTTCGATTCGGACAATGACCACCTACAGATCAACATGAGTGATGAAGACGAAGGTGAACCCATAGACCGAGTTGATTGGGAGAAATACTTTGTTAATGAGAAGGCATTTCGAGCCTATAAGAAGATATTGGTTTCAAAGAAGTACATTCCGGAAAAGCCGATAAACATCGGACCACTTAAGACAAAGTACTCAGAGTTTCTCAAGTCAATTCGAGAGGTGCAAAAATGGGGACCCATTCTGAAAGGTCATGGCAAAGCCAACCTCACCATTGTTAGAGAGCTCTACGCCAATTGGCATCACGCACGGGGAAACATTGTGCGAGTAAGAGGGGTAGATATTAATGTGTCAGCTGAAGCTCTGAATAACTTCTTAAGGGTGCCACACACACTCACTGACAGGTTTGACGCCATATGCAAAACACCAGATTATGCACACATTAAGTCTGTCCTATGCCCTACCAGGAAGGATGCAGAATGGAAGCATGGGAGTATGGAGTACCACTCTATAGCAAAGGAATTCATGAGTGCGTTGGCACGTGTGGCTCTAAATTTCATTTGTAACCGACTGCTACCATGCCAACATAAAACTGATGTCCCTCGTTACCGCGCACTCGTATTATATGCTTTATTAGAGGGGATACCACTCAACTTCGGAGCCATCATGCATGATCAAATGCAGCGAACCAGGATGAATTACAAGTGGAGGCTGTTCTTTGCTAATACCCTAACGGCTTTTTTAACAGAGAGGGGAGTACTATGGGACAAGGAGAATGACGACATTGAGGCTAAAGCTCCAGGACCATATGATGTCACTCATGTTCTAGAGCCGAACAAGGGAAGGTCTTCTAAGCTCACCGTCCAACAATTATTTGAGCATATGCAAGCAGATATGCAAGAGAACAGGGCTGAGCTGATAGCGACTCGTGTCGAGTTGAGTGCCACCAGGGATGAGTTGAGACAGACTCGTGCGGATCTAAGCCGAGTTCAGACCGAGCAGGCCACGATGATGAAGGAGATATCATTACTCCTCAGAGCTCTGGTTCAATGTGCAGGTACAGACATCTCCCAGCTGATTGCATCATCCACTGCCGGACCATCCACTCATGTTCCTCCCATAGTCACCGAGGCTCCACTCAACAGGCCTATTGAGGTCGCTGTAACACCTGATACAGAATCAGCACCAGTTGTTGATGATAGGAATGCTATGGATGCAGATGCTCCTCCACCTTGACTTAAGGGAGTCCTTCTCACCCTACTTTACCTTGTTTGTGTGCGTTGGGGACAACGCACAGTCCTAAGTGTGGGGTGGGGGTGATTTATGTTTGATGTATGGATGAATGTACTAATATATTCACTGGATTAATGGCATAAAATAGCAGTAAATTCATCTATATGGAGTAACTATCAGTTTATCTATTAGTTTATTCAATCTTAAAAAAAATATATATATATATATATATATATATATATATATATATATATATATATATATATATATATATATATATAGTATCTTTGTAGATAGTAATAATCCCCTGTGGTTTTTCTTTGTGCCTCGGTTCTTTTCCATGGGATGTAGTTTGAACCGGGTAATTTTGTTTTCTTTTTAGAGTAGAGTAGGAATGTAGGGAATAAAAGGAGGAAGAATGATGAACCTAGGTGACCTTGACTTGGTTGATACTGGCATATTTAAGCGTTTACATATGTAATATCTTCCCTTCTCACTCTGAAATTATTGATGATGCCTTGTTAAAACAGATAGCATGTTTTGTTGCAGCCTATTTCTCATTTTCTTGACTTGTGTTCACTTTGCGCTTAATGCTTAATATCTCGTTGCTCCGTGAATACTTGCATTGTTTGAGAGTCGGAATGTGATCGTCCTTAGTGAGTCATGTGCCATGTGTGGTGAGTTTTTTTTTGTGTTGTCCATGTATTGTACTTGTGTCTAGAACTTGCCCTGTATGTGAGTTGAAGCGAAATTTTAGGTGATGCTCGGTTTGAAAAATAATTTTAGGCTTTCTTTGATCTTTTTGAGCTTATTGCTTATCACAAATAAAATCTATCCCTAGTTAACCCTTTTTGAGCCTGTAGACCTTTTATTTGGTACCCACATTACAAGCCTATACCCTTTTTATTCTTAATTGACATTGTTTTGATCCTTTTACCTCTTAAAGCACTTTAATTGTTAGATGAGCGCTAAAAGAAGTAAGAAGGGACTAAGTGTGGGGTGACTTTTGAGTGGAACCAATGAAAGAAATAAGGGTGCACTTATTTTGTAAAATAATACGCCACTAGCGAAAAAAAAAAAAGAAAGAAAAATATAAATGAATAAATTGTTGTCTTGTTCTTGCTAGTGGGTATGAATTAAAGTAGTGCTTAAAGAAGGAGGAAATATTGTTGGGGTGATATTATTTGTGAAATTGAAGTGGTGTTGAAGAATTTGCGCTTAAGTTATTTGATGATGTGTTAAAGTGCTTAGGAAGTTGAGTCACTATTCCTAAAATATATCCTACCCGTCCCTTAGCCCACATTACAACCATGAAAAAGTCCTAATTGATTTTAGATCGAGCGAGCTTACATTAGTAGAGATTTACATTAAGGGCATGCCTATGGTACCAACTACATGCATGTGACTTCTTTTGTGAGAGTGAGCGATTTTCTTTGTGAGCATGAGATTCGAATGTGTGGATTGATTTTACTCTCTCTGCTTTTGTTGTGAGGGCACATGGTTTCACGAGGGATAGGTAACGTTATTAGACTTCTCTATGATGTTGGTTGTTCAAGCCATGAGTGCATTGTGACATTGAGTCGGTTTTTGAGGTTAGGATTGTTGTGAGCATGTTGTCTTTGTTCGAATATGTTTAAAGAATGGCATAAGTAAAGGGAAGGGTATGTGATGCATAGCCTAGAGCCTAATTGTTGCAAATAACCACGGTCATAGGTGCAGTGTGCTTTGAATGATAAGAGCTTAATTTTGTTTCGTCTACTATAGGATGGTTTGTTCGAGGACGAACAAAGGTTTAAGTGTGGGGTAGTGATGTTTGGCATAATTCGATATGTGTTGATGTTACTTTACCCATGTTTTAACCACTTCTTGATGTTATTTAATCTTTAAAATGCCCAACATGGTATAATTATTGGTTTGATGACTAATTAAGTTATGTGTGACGATTTAAGGTGTTCGGAGTGCAAAATATGAAGAAAAGGTGGTTTAGCCAGAGGAAGAAGAGTTGGATGCGTCGCATCCAACCTAGGAAAACATCATCCTGCGTGCAACCTTAGCAGTGAAGTTGGGCCATAGCGTTCGCCATCGCGTGCGAAACTGGGAAGTAGAAAAGAAGGCTGGATGCGTCGCATCCACCTTCGCAGGCAAAAATTGAAATGGAGGACAAGGTGGATGCGTCGCATCCACCTTAGCATCAATCCCTGAAGCCGAATTGGACTAGGAATAGGAGAGCTTTGGCCCACGACTTTTGTACGCAATATATAAGCTAAAAAGGCCTCTTTTAGGTTATCTAACATATTGGGAAGAGGGAAAAAGCCAGGAAAAAGCTGTGAAGGCCGGAATTCATCAAGTTTCATCTTTCTCCCACCAAACTTAGTAATTTTTATGTTTCTTTGTATGATTTGTTGTTTGGCTACCATGTCTATATGGAGCTAAACTTCACGTTCTAGGGTTGTGGTTCTTTCATGACTATTGTTATTCGGATATTGATTTTGACTTCTTGATTTCTCATATTAGTTTATTTATTCAATCTTGCACTTAATTATTTAATTGCTTGATCACCAATTGAATATTATCTACGAATCTAGAATTGAACTCGAAAGTGGGAATTCTATATTGCATATAGGATTGAGTAGGGCAAGTTCTTGAACTCGGGCATCGGGGAACGGATTCGTGGTTAGGATAGACATATACCTAATTACCTTGCTTGGTTGATTTACAGGAATTATAAATGCGTTCTTGTTGATTCTAACTCCATAGACATATAGGCGTTAGGTTAGCTTGAATAGGCGAGTAAGAACTCGACAGATTCTTATGAGCAATATTAACCCTGTCAACCAATAAGCTAGATAAATTAGTCGGTCAATTCAATTGAAGAATACAATAGGATTGTTAGATAGACCATAACCCTAGATCGTTTTCATTACATTGATATCATTAAAATCTGCTCTTTCTCTGTTCAAAGTTTATTATTTATATTTTTCTTATTTAATTAGTTAGAATAAAATATTTTTAGATTTAATTCTTGTTTAGATAATTAAGATAGGCTAATTTAGTTAATAGCTAATCATAAGTCCTCGTGGGTTCGACATCCGACTTTGAGTCACTTTATTACTTGACGACCGCGTATACTTGCGTTAGTGTGTTTGGTCGCAACACAACTCAATACATATAGATAACAACAGGGGATCTCCCGAGATACTGTCTCGTAGTCCCAAACATAAATGTGCAGGGGGATCTCCCGGAATACCGTTCCGTAGTTCCAAAGTAAATATGCAAGACAAGGGGAATATTCCGGAATACTGTTCTGTAGTCCCAAAGTAAATATACAGTACAAGGGGATCTCCCGGAATACTGTTCTGTAGTCCCAAAGTAAATATGCAGTATAAGGGGATCTCCCGAAATACCATTCCGTAGTCCCAAAATAAATATGCAGTATAGGGGGATCTCTCGGAATACCGTTCCGTAGTCCCAAAGTAAATATGCAGCACAAAAATAGAAATAAAAATACATCATGAAATCTTACGATTTAGACTAAGTACTAGTCAAGGAAGAAGCAGGAAATTCACTAAGCATGCTGCACAGAGTTCACATAAGCAATTAAGACACGTAGACATGTTGTATTAGACAAAACTGGATAGCTAATCATATTGGAATAACTCAATTAAGAATGAAAATAGATTAATACTCATTAAAATAGTATAACACAAAATAAAAGGAAAACATGTTGCTGCTCAGTAAGAAAATTGGGTTTTTCCATAACTAGCCCGTGTACGTACTCGTCACCTCACGTACATGGCGCTCACATATCACAATAGTTCCTAATCTTAAGGGGATTTCCCACACACAAAGTTAGACAAGCCACTTACCTCGAACCAAGCTCAATCAATCGGTAACAATGCCTTTTCCACGAATATCCGACTCCGAATGGCCCAAATCTAGCCAAAACAATTACATATCTTAATTACAACTATAATAGACTAATCTAATTAATGAAATCAAGATTTTAATAAAAAATCAGAAATCCGTCCTAAAAAGTCACAAAATCCGAAAGCCCATTCACTCACAAGTCCAACCATACCAAATTTATCAAAATCCGACCTCAAATGATCACTCAAAACCCCAAATCAAACTTTTCAAATCCCTAGACTCCAACTCCCAATTTCCACCTTAAATACACACTAACTAGATGGGAAAATAAACGGGGAAGTAAGATTATTGATCAAAAATAAGCACAAGGGACTTACCTAAGAAACCCCTCAAAATGCTGCCAAGAAACCGCCAAACCCGAGCTCAAAATATTGAAAATGAGCAGAAATCAAGAACCTTTGCATTTAAGTGTTCTGTCCAGAAATCTCGCACCTGCGGACTCTATGTCGCATCTGCGACGCCGCACTTGCGGAAATTCCATCGCAGGTGCGGATTCCACTTAGAATCCCAGGTTCCGCTCCTGCGGCTATGCGACCGCATCTCCGACTATCACAGGTGCAAAAATGCATTGCACCTGTGGTTCTTGCCCAGCTCCTTCTTGGCCGCATCTGTGGCTCCTCCTTTGCACATGCGATCCCGCACCTACGGTCTCCCCTCTGCAGGTGCGAAAACACCAGAAACCAGAAAATCTTTAGCAACTAGCCTAAGTCCAAATTCAATCCGTTAAGCATCCGAAACACACCCGAGGCCCCCGGGACCTCAACCAAACATACCAACAACTCTTAAAACACCATACAAACTTAGTCGAGCCCTCAAATCACATCAAACAACGCTAAAAACATGAATCACCCTTCAATTCAAACTTAATGAACTTGAAACTTTAAACTTCTATAACCGATGTCGAAACATATCAAATCATGTCCGATTGACCCCAAATTTTGCACACAAGTTGTATTCAACATTATGGACCTACTCCATTTTCCTTAATCAGAATACGACCCCGGTATCAAAAGCTCCACTACCGGTCAAAATCTCCAAAAATTTGACTTTCGCCATTTCAAGCCTAAATGAGCTACAGACCTCCAAAACACAATCCAGATAGGCCCCTAAGTCTAAAATCACCCAACGGAGCTAATGCAACCGACGAAACTCTATTCCTGAGTCGTCTTCACACAGTTCCAACTATGGTCAAAATCCTATGATTTAAGCTTTCATTTTAGGGACTGTGTCCCAAAACACTCCGACACCAAAAATAAAACCTCTCGGCAAGTCACATAAGCAGAAAAAGATACGGGGGAAACAGTAAATAGGGAATCAGGGCTATTACTCTCAAAATGACCGATCGGGTCGTTACATCCTCCCCCTCTTAAAATATTCATTCGTCCTCGAACGAGCATAGAGACATACCTGAAGTAGTGAAAAGATGAGGATAACGGCTGCGCATATCCTGATCGGTCTCCCAAGTCGCCTTCTTGACCGGCTGGCCCCGCCACTGAACCTTTACTGATGCAATGTTCTTTGACCTTAGTTTCCGAACATGCTTGTCCAAAATAGCCACTGGCTCCTCAACATAGGATAGATCCTTGTCCAACTGGACTGAGCTGAAATCCAACACATGAGACGGATCGCCGTGATACCTCCGGAGCATCAAAATATGAAATACCAGATGAACTCCTGCTAGGCTGGGAGGTAAGGAAAGCTCATAAGCAACCTGCCCAACTCGTCGCAACACTTCAAAGGGGCCAATAAACCTTGGGCTCAGCTTGCCCCTCTTTTCCGAACCTCATAACACCCTTCATAGGCGAAACCCGGAGCAAGACCCGCTCTCTAATCATGAATGCAACATCGCGAACCTTCTAATCTGCATAACATTTCTGTCTGGACTGGGCTGTGCGAAGTCTATCCTGAATCACCTTAGCCTTCTCAAAGGCATACTGAACCAAGTTTGTACCCAATAATCTAGCCTCGCCCGGCTCAAACCATCCCACTGGGGACTGACACCGCCTACCATACAGAGCCTCATACGGTGCCATCTAAATGCTGGACTGATAATTGTTGTTGTAGGAAAACTCTGCAAGTGGAAAAAGTTGGTCCCAAGCACCCCCAAAATCTATCACACAAGCGCGGAGCATATCCTCCAGTATCTGAATAGTGCGCTTGGACTGTCCATTCGTCTGAGGGTGAAATGTTATGCTCTACTCAACATGAGTACCCAACTCATGCTGTACAACACTCCAGAACCGTGATGTAAACTGCGTACCCCGGTCAGAGATAATAGATATCGGCACGCCATGAAGCCTGACGATCTCACGGATGTAGATTCGAGACAGCTGCTTGGAAGAATAGGTAGTCATCACAGGAATGAAATAAGCTGACTTGGTCAGCCTGTCCACAATCACCCAAACTGCATCAAACTTCCGCTGAGTCCGTGGGAGTCCAACAATGAAGTCCATGTGATCCGCTCCCATTTCCACTCGGAATCTCTACCTTCTAAAGCAACCCACCCGATCGTTGATGCTCATACTTCACCCGCTGGCAATTTAGACATCTAGCCACATACTCTACTATGTCCTTCTTCATCCTCCTCCACCTATAATGCTGCCTGAGGTCCTAATACATCTTCGCGGCACCCGGATGAATGGAGTACCGTGAGCTGTGAGCCTCTTGGAGAATCAACTCACGCAAACCGTCTACATTGGGCACACATAACCTGCCCTGCGTCCTTTATGCACCATCCTCCCCAATAGTGACCTCCTTAGCATTACCGTGCTGGACCGTGTCCTTAAGGACAAGCAGATGGGGGTCATCATACTGACGCTCCCTGATACGATCATAAATAGAAGACCAAGAGACCACACAAGCCAATAATCGACTCGGCTCAGAAATATGATGCAATCGCACCTGTTGTCATCTGATGCAATCGCACCTGCGGAAATATGCTCGCAGGTGCGAGCTCGCAGAAGCGAGCTTGGAAAGCGCAGGTGCGGGCAGAGGGCTGTGAGGCAGTGGTCATAGGTGCGAGGGAATTTCAGCGCCTGCATGATCGCAGATGCGGACGGATGGGCGCAGAAGCGGAGCGAGCCTCGCAAATGCGAGCACGCAGAAGCGGCCTCTAGCTCACAGAAGCGGCCTCTAGCTCACAAAAGCGGAGGCAGTGGAGGCCTTGGAAAACTGCAGAAGTGGTTGGTTTCTCGCACCTGCGAGACCGCAGAAGCGGCTAAGTGAGTCGCAGGTGCGGAACCCCTGGACAGTATACATTTTGAAGGGTTTTCGAGTTTTGCCATTTTTGGACTTTCAAGCACGGATTTTGGGGCGATTTTCAAAGAGAATTCGCGGGAAATCTTGAGGTAAGTCACTTGTGATCATTTATACTCTATAATATTGAATTATTATCGAATAATACAACTAGATTACATGTTTTTGAGGTGTAAATCGGGGATTTGAACTTAGGAATTTAAAAATAAGATTTGAAGATTTGGAGGTCGAGTTGAGGTCGGATTTTGGTAAAATTGGTATGGTTAGACTCGTGGTTGAATGGAATTTCGAATTTTGTAAATTTTTTCGGGATTCAAGACGTGGGCTCCACGGGTGATTTTTGAGCTAAATTCGAATTTTGTTGGAAAATTTGTATTTTCTTATGGAATTAATCCCAATAAATTTTATTGACTGAATCAAATTATTTGTGGCTAGATTCAAGGCGTTTAGAGGCCGATTCACGAGGCAAAGGCATTGCAGAATAAATAATTACACGGTTTGAGGTAAGTAACAGTTCTAAATTTGGTCTTGAGGGTATGAAACCCCGAATTTTTGTATTATGTGATCAGTTTTGAGGTGACGTACATGCTAGGTGACGGGCGTGTGGGCGTGCACCGTAGGAATTGTGACTTGGTCAAATTCCATGGAACTGTGTAGTTGAATAATCTATTGTTATCTGTAAATTCTCCATGTAGTAGAGAAATTGAACCACAAATCATGTTTAGATTATGTGTTGGCACTATAGGGACCCACAGAGGTCGTGTATCTCTTGAACTATCTGCTTAATTGTTGTTTTGTACTTAGTCGCAGTTTACTTTTTTATTTTATCTCACTCTCTATTGTTCCTTATTGATGCATCATATCATTGTTGTTTGGGCTGAATTCATGATTATTGAGAGCCCGAGAGACTGGAGAGATTTATGACTGAGTGGGGCCGAGGGCCTGATTGTGAGATATTGATACTATAGCACGTGAGTTATCCGTGCAGCACGTGAGTTGGCCGTGTAAATCCTTATATTATACTATAGCACGTGAGTTGGCCGTGCAGATCCATATATTATACTATAGCACGTGAGTTGTCCGTGCGGATCCAGATATTGATACTATAGCACGTGAGTTGTCCGTGTGGATTATAGCGCTTGGGCTGTAAGAGCCCCTCCGGAGTTTGTACATAACCCAAGTGAGCGCAGGTACCTACTGAGTGCAAGTGTTGAGAGAATGGAATGGCTGAGTGACTGTGGTCCTGAGAGGATGCATTTGATTTTATTATTGTTGTACTCCAGCTGTCATATATCACTGTTTGGAAATTTTTGAGAGATATTATCTTATGTTTCAGTTGAACTTGACATGAAATTACCGTTTTGGGTTTAAATGTTGAACTTGAAAGCATGCCTACATTATTATGTTGGAAATTACTGTAATTGGACTCAGCTATGAAGCTCGTCACTACTTTCAGTTCCTTATTTATTATTGTTACTTGCTGAGTTGGTTGTACTCATACTACACCCTGCACTTCGTGTGTAGATCCAGGTGATCCCGAACACAATGGGGGTTGATTCTTTCACACAGTTGATTTTCTGAAGATTCAGAGGTAGCTGCCATGTTTTGCATACCTTGTCTCTCCTTCCCTATCCTTTTGTTTATTGTATTTGGTCTCAGATTATTATAGATTATGTTTCAAAGACTTCTAATGTATATATGCTCATGTACTCAGTGACACCAGGTTTTGGGAGTGTTTGTGTTGGGATATGCGAGATTTTTGGTATTATATTTAAACATAATATTTTCAAACTTAAAGGAAATCGTGGGTTATTGATATTGTCGGCTTGCTTAGTATTGAGATAGGCTCTATCATGACAGGTTAGGATTTTTGGGTTGTGACAGATAACCACGGTGATAACTCTGAATTGGAGGCAAACTGATAGGATCTGATGGTGCATTGTAGGCGGGCTGCCCCAAATGAGGCACCTAAGAACCATGACTCCCTGAAGCACTGTGAGATGCCTGAAGCGCTGACTGAAATGGCCTGGAAGGATGGCCCCTACCAAAAGTACCCTTGCATCCAGATTAGGCATCACTGAAACTACTGGAATGATAAGGCCTCTTATCAGACAACGGCCCCCTCTACTGAGCATGAACCATCTCGATCCGTCTAGCAATATGTACGACCCTCTGAAAAGTAATATCATCTCCAGTCTCCTTGGCCATCTGTAGCTTGATAGTGAAAGTGAGCCCATTAATGAATCTCCTCACTCTCTACCTCTCATTGGGAAGCATGATAATGGCATGTCGAGCTAGGTCCACAAATCGGGTCTCGTACTAGGTAACCGTCATACTACCCTGTTGAAAATGCTTAAATTGCATTCGGTAATCCTCTCTCATAGTGACAGGAATGAACTTCTCCAGAAATAGATGTGAGAACTGATCCCAAGTAAGTGCAAGTGAACCAGCTGGTCTAGTCAACATATAATCTCTCCACCACCTCTTGGCAGAACCAGTCATCTGAAACACTGCAAAAAATCGACCCCATTGGTCTCAACTATACCCATGTTCTGCAGCACCTCATTGGCAGCGGTCTAGATAATTTTATAAGTCCTCAGAAGGTTCTCCACTAAAATAAATAGGAAAGAACTTGGAAAACTTGTCCAACCTCAACAAAGCCTCAGAAGACATAGCGGGCCTATCAACGACTTGTGCCGCAACAACCTACTGAACCACCCCAACTAGCGGGGCTGCTGGAGTCTGATACTGGGAGACACCTACTACGGGATGTGAGTAGCGGGAGTCTGTGCGCCTCTCCCAGCCTGAGAGACGGCTGGTGTCACCGGGAATGTGCCGATTTGAGCCACACTCTCCATAAGGCCCGCCAAATGGACTAGAGCATCCTGAAGCACTGGAGTGGCTATGAACCCCTCTGGGACCTAAGCTGGTCCGACGGGTACAGTCCGAACTGGAACCTCCTCCTCGTGATCAATCTGAGGCTCCACTGTGGGTGTTGCTGCTCGAGCTATAGGCTGAGCTCTGCCTCTACCTCGGCCTTTGGCTAGGCCTCGGCCTCTGCCCCTAGTAGTAACTACCACAGGGGGCTCCGACTCCTATCCGGCTGTAGATACAGTCCGTGTCCTCTCCATCTGTGAGAGAATAAGAATAGAATGGTTCAATCTTCAATGATAGAATAAAATCGCACGATAGAGAAAGAAAGAAGTGAAATTATTCTTAAACTCCACATCCACTATAAGATAAGTACAGACGTCTCCGTACCGATCCTCCAGACTCTACTAAGCTTGATCGTGACTCGTGAGACCTAGGCAACCTAGTGCTCTGATACCATCTTGTCAGGACCCGGAATTCCCATCCTCGGGACCGTGATGGCGCCTAACATTTAACTTGCTAGGCAAGACAATATTAGAATAATTTTTAGCCATTTTAACAATTCAAATTAAATAATAACCAAGAAACTAAATAAACTAAAATAGAGTGAGAAAAACCATAACAACAACGATATCTAGATACAAACCCAGACATGGTGTCACAAGTGCACGAATGACTAGAATAATATAAATAATAGTCTGAATGAAAGTATAACTATCTGAAATGAAATAAACAACTAGAAGAAGATAGAAGGGGAATTCAGGGCTGCGAACGTCGAGCAGCTGTACGTCAAGTCTTCATCAAGCAATCAACCCAAGCAATCTACTGACTGTCGCTTAGATCGACTCCAAAATCCGCACAAGAAGTGCATAGTGTAGTATGAGTACAACAGACCTTATGTACTCTGTAAGTGCCAAGCCTAACCTCGACGAAGTAGTGACAAGGCTAAGGCGGGTTACTTACAATAACCTGAACACAGTATAATAATAATAACAGAAAAGGAGCACAAGAAAAGTAAGGAAGTTCACTTATAAAAATGAACTCAATCCTCGAAATCAGTAAAACCAGAAACATCACTGCTCAGAATCTTGTATCAAAACACTAAAAGCTAACACAATGCAACAATGAATACAGAACACAAAATCTGTTGCGACGTGCAACCCGATCCCACCGTACAAACACAATCCTCTCTTATTTCACCATTTCAATATCAATAATAACATGTAAAATCCGTTGCGGCGTGCAACCCGATCCTACCATATAATCAGAATCAATATCATAATCCTCCCTTATTTCACTATGTCAAAATCACAAATAAAATGTCAATCCTCTCTTATTCCACCCGTTGAGGCGTGCAACCCGATCCATAAACAAAATCAATAAATGTAATCAATTCAACAACTCAATTCACAGGAATTGCTACAACTAAAGAATAGGAAAGCAAAGCAATAAGGAACCCTGTACCAAATCAAGGAATGCTACAATTAATACAAAGCAACAGGAGAGGCCAAATATATGACGGTTAAAGTGTACAAGTAAGACAATTAAGGCAAGTAGAAAATAATCTTAGAATCATGGAAGAAACGATCATTTCAACATGAGAGTAGTAACTGGCATGTAGCAAGTTAAGGCATAGGAAGCAATTAAAGCATGCAACAGTTAAGTCGTGGAATAAAATAATTAATGGAATACGGGAAGCATGAAACAATTATTTTTACGGTGTATATACACTCGTCATCTCGCATATACGCCGCTACATGTAATTCACATAACACATAACTTAAGGGTTCTTAATTCCCTCAAATCAAGGTTAGACCCAACACTTACTTTGCTCTGCAAGCAAATCAAAGCTCAAACGGGGCCTTTCCTCTAAAATCTGCCTCCAAACCAATCAAATCTAACCAAAATCGACTCTATAACATCAAACAATGCTAGAGAAATCAATTACAATACATAAAGTTAAGATCTTTACACTTTTCCCAAAAGGTCAATAAAAGTCTACCCCGGGCTCGCTTGATCAAAACCCGAGATTCGGACCAAAACTCAATTACCCATTCAACCCCGAGCCCGATATGTGATTAGTTTCGAAATATGACCTCACTTTGAGGTCTAAATCTCAATTTACAAAACCCCCCCAATTCTACCCAATTCCTTAATTTTCTACCATGAAAGAGCATAGATTAAGGTTAGAAATCAATGTGTGTTGATGGAAATGGAAAAAAATGAGTTAAAGTATACTAACCTATGAAAAGATGATGAACTTTATCTTCAAACTCACCACTAGGCCTAGCTCTAATCAGAAGATGGAGAAAAATGGGTGAAATCCCGTATTTAGAACATTTTAAAGTCGGAGCGTCAGGTGTTCATCGCGTTTGCGAGACACCTGACGCGATCGCGAAGTAGCTGCGGTCAAAAGGCTTCGCGTTCATGAGCGGATGCATGCGTTCACGATGGTCTGTCTTCCTGTCCATTGCGTGCGTGAGCCTTGGCTCGTGTTCGTATAGAACAACCCCCAGTTCCCCCTCCCAGGCCCCTTACTCTTCGTGTTTGCCTAGTGCTGGTCGCGTTCGCGAAGGGTGATCCCACCATGGCTACGCGTTCGCATCCACAGCCTCGCGTTCGCATAGAGGAAGAACCTCCCCAACCCAGATTACTCTTCGTGATCGCGAAGAAGAATACACCAGACATCAGCAGACTCCAAAACCAGCAATAGCCTAAGTCCAAAAATCACTCTGTAGCCTATCCAGAACTCACTCGAGCCCCTCGGGCTCCAAACCAAACATGCACATAAGTATAAGAACATCATACAAACATGCTCGCGTGATCCAAAGGAACTCAAGAACATGAAATTTTCAAAGGAACTCAAGAACATGAAATTTTACAATCGGACGTCCGAATCACGTCAAATCAACTCCGTTTTGCACCAAATTTTGCAGTCCGAACCCGATAGCAACAAAGTCAACCTATGATCAAACTTAGAAATTCATTAAACCTTTAATTTGCTAGTTTTCAACAAATTGCGTTAAATCAAGTTAGGGACTTCCAAATTCGATTTTGGGCATACGCCCAAGTCCCAAATCATGATACAGACCCACATGGACCGTCAAAATATTGATCCGGTGTCACGACCCGAAATTACCACCTTTGGGACCGTGATGACGCCTAACATTTCACTTGCTAGGCAAGCCAACGTTAGAATAATATTAGCCATTTTAAACAATTTTAAATTAATTAATAACAAAGAAACCAATGCAGAAGTAAAGTCTGAAATGTAGTGGATAATCCATAAAAATAGCGATGTCTAAATACCATCCCAGAATTGGTGTCACAAGTGCACGAGCTTCTAGAATAATACAAATAAAGGTCTGAATAAAATAAAGTTGTCCAAAAGCAAACACACAACTAAAATAAAGTAGACGGGGACTTCATAACTGCGGACGCTGTGCAATTATACCTCAAGTCTCCTCTGAGTAGATGGAATCCGAGCAAGCCTATGATACGTCGTTGGGACCAACTCCGAAATCTGCACAAGAAGTATAGAGTATAGTATCAGTACACCCGACCCCATGAACTGGTAAGTACTGAGCCTAACCTCGACGAAGTAGTGACGAGGCTAAGGCATGTCACTTATATTTACCTGTACGCAATAATAGTAATAACCACAATAATAGAAATAAATCAGGTAACTTATTTTAATAGTTGAAGCCAACTCAGCAGTCATAACCAATTATTATTTCAATCAATTTCCGTTGCAGCGTGTAACCCGATCCCACATTATATTCATATTCAATTCTGTTGCAGCGCGCAACCCGCTCCTCCAATATATTCATATTCAATTCTATTGCGGCGTGTAACTCGCTCCTCCAATATAGAATTTTAAATAAATATGTTGCGGCGTGCAACCCGATCCTCCAATATGGACTTTTAAATAAGTTTATTGCGGCGTGCAACCTGATCCCCCAATATATTCATTTCAATCAATTCTGTTTCGGCATGCAACTCGCTCCTCCAATATACTCATTTACCAATTCTTATAAAAGAAATTGTCCCAATAAATGCAACAATTAATATGAAATTATAAGACAACAAGCATGCAATAATTATGATTTAATTATGAAACAAACAATGACAAATAATAATTTATTATGGAAATCAGGGAGAAAATAGGCAGTTTAATATTTAATATGCTAAATGTCAAGTAGCAATTAAGACACATAAATCAAATAAGCACTTAACAATTATTCCAGGAATTCAAGAATTAATAGTTGACAAAGAATAGGAGAGAAATAATTATTATAACAATTAATTCTCGTCTTAAAACAATTTAAGATGTTTAATAATTAAGCAAACAATTAAATTGACAAAGTATAGGCACTCGTCACCTTGCTTATACATCGTTGCACATGATATTCACATAGCAAATAATTCAGGGGTTCTATTCCCTCAAGTCAAGGTTAACCACGACACTTACCTCGCTTCACAACCAAATTTCAAGAATCCAATAAACCTTTGCCTCGCGAATTCGTTTCTAAAATCCTCAAATCTAGTCATAAACAATTCAATATACTCAATAAAAATCGTTGGAATTAATTCCATATGAATTTATAAATTTTCCGGATAAAAATCCAAAATTTATTTTAAAAATCACTAGTGGGACCCAAATATCGAATCCCGAAAAATCTCACGAAATCCGATCACCCGTTCCGATATGAGTTCAACCATACAAAAATTATCAAATTCTGACAACGGATTGACCTTCAAATCTTAATTTTACATTTTTGGAAGATTTTATAAAAATCTGATTTTTCTTCCATAAATTCACGGATTCATGATGTAAATGAGTATGGAATCATGGAATATAATCAATATAGGATAAGAAGTACTTACCCCCAATGAATTTCTTGAAAACTCACGAAACGGTGTCTCAAACCAAGCTCCCAAGGTCCAAAAATGAAATAATAACCTAAGCCTCGGTTATATAGTACATTCTCTGAACTCACCATGTGCGGTCCGCACAATTCCAAGTGCGGCCGCACATCCCAGCTCCTGCGGTTGCACAAAAATTGTGTGGCTGCACTCTCTTGGAGCTGCACTGCCGGGCTTTAGTATTTTGGCTACAACTTTCATTTTTGAATCATCTCAAAATTCCTTGTAGATCAAAAGATATAAGTTTTCGAAGTCGGACCAACGAATCTGAGAGTTCCAGAGTGCGGCCGCACACAAAATTGTGCGGTCCGCACTAGGTGGAGTGCGGCCGCACACATAATTGTACTGTCCACACTAGGTGGAGTGTGGCCGCACACAAAATTGTGCAGTCCGCACTTGACTTCTGCGGACATTTCCAAAAGTTCGAGAACAACATTTGAGTGCCGAAATGCCCGGATTCGCTCAAAACTCACCAAGAAGCTCACCGAGCCACTCGAGATCCCGTTCAATTATACCAACTAGTTATGTATCATAATACAGACTTATTCGGGGTCTCAAATCACATAAAATAACATCGAAATTAAAATTTACACCTTGATTCGTACTTTAGAGTTTTAAACTTTTCCTTTTACAAAACTTGTGCCGAAACATGTTAAATGAATTCGGAATGACTTCAAATTTGGCACACAAGTCATAAATGATATAACGGAGCTATTCCAATTTTTGGAATCGAATTTCGACCCCGATATCAAAAAGTCAAATCCGTGGTCAAACTTTTGGAAATCTTTAGCCTTTAAATTACTAGTTTCCATTAAATGGTCATAACTTGAGCTAGGACCTCCAATTTAAATTCCGGGATTACGCCCAAGTCCCAAATCACAATACGGACCTACCGGAACTGTCAAAACACTGATCCGGATCCGTTTTAATCAATGTTTCATAGAAAAACTTTTCAAAAAATTATACGGATTGCGCACGCAAGTCGATGAATGACAAATAGTGCTTTTTGAGGTCATAGAACACAAAATTAATTATTAAATTTAAAGATGACCTTTTGGGTCATCACATTCTTCACCTTTAAAACAAACGTTCGTCCTCGAATGAAATTAGAAAAGTTCCTGAGCTGGTGAAAATGTGTGGATATTTACTCCGCACGTCCGACTCGGACTTCCAGGTAGATGCTTCTACCGGCTGACCTCTCCATTGTACCAGAATTGAAGGATAACTCTTTGACCCCAACTGTCGGACCTGCCGGGCTAGAATAGTTACCGGCTCCTCCTCATAAGTCAAATCCTTATCCAATTGGACTGAGCTGAAATTTAACACATGGGACGGATCACTATAATATTTCTGGAGAATAGACTTATGAAACACCGGATGGACCGCTGATAAACTAGGTGGTAATGCAAGCATGTAGGCTACTTCACCCACCCTTTCAAGAATTTCAAACGGTCCTATATACGTAGGGCTCAACTTTCCCTTCTTTCCGAACCTCATTACACCTTTCATATGTGAAACCCGGAGCAATACTCTTTCTCCAACCATGAATGCAATATCATGAACCTTACGGTCGGCATAACTCTTTTGCCTAGACTGAGCTGTGCAAAGTCGATCCTGAATAATTTTGACCTTATCCAAGGCATCCTGTACCAAATCGGTACCCAACAACCGAGCCTCTCCCGGTTCAAACCAGCCAACTAACGAACGACATCGCCTTCGGTATAATACCTCATTTGGAGCCATCTGAATGCTCGAATGGTAGCTATTATTATAGGAAAACTCCACAAGTGGCAAGAATTGATCCCAAGAACCTCCAAAATCTATAACATAAGCGCGAAGCATATCTTCCAATATCTGAATAGTGCGTTCTGACTGTCCGTCTGTCTGTGGATGAAATATTGTACTTAACTCAACCCGCATGCCTAACTCACATTGTACAGCCCTCCAGAAGTGTGAGGTAAACTGTGTACCTCGATCTGAAATAATAGACACGAGCACACCGTGAAGGCGGACAATCTCACGAATGTAAATTTCAGCTAACCGCTATGAAGAATAGGTAACTGCCACTGGAATAAAATGTGCTGACTTGGTCAACCTGTCCACAATGACCCAAACTGCGTTGAATTTTCTCTGAGTCCGTGGAAGCCCAACAACAAAATCCATAGTTATATGCTCCCACTTCCACTCAGGAATTTCTAACTTCTGAAAATGCTCGTACTTAACTTGCTGACAATTCAAATACCGAGCTACATATGCAACTATATCCTTCTTCACCTTTCTGGGTCAATCTGGTCAATGGGCTTGCTATAGATGAAAACCCTTCCACGAACTAGCGATAATAACCTGCCAAACCCAGGAAACTCCGGATCTCTATAACTGAAGTAGGTCTAGGCCAATTCTGAACAGCCTCAATCTTCTTAGGATCCACCTTTATGCCTTCTGCCATTACAACATGCCCCAAAAAGGCAACTGAGTCTAACCAAAATTCACATTTTGAAAATTTGGCATGTAATTGATTATTCTTCGAAGTCTGAATCACACTCCGAAGATGTTGTTCATGCTCCTCTGGACTACTGGAGTAAATAAAGATATCATCAATGAACACAACCACAAAGGAATCCAAATAAGGCTTGAACACCCGATTCATCAAATCTATAAATGTTGTTGGGGCATTTGTCAGCCCAAATAACATTACTAGAAATTCGTAATGACCATACCGAGTCCGAAAAGCTGTCTTAGGGACATCATATGTCCTAATCTTCAACTAATGGTAACCAAACCTCAAGTTGATCTTTGAAAACACCTTGGCACCCTGAAACTGATCTAATAAGTCATCAATTCTTGGCAGTGGATACTTGTTCTTGATAGTAGCCTTGTTCAACTACCGATAATCTATACACATTCGCATTGAACCATCTTTCTTCTTTACAAATAATACTGGTGCACCCCAGGGCGAGACACTGGGTCTAATGAATCCCTGATAGAGCAAGTCTTGTAAATGTTCCTTCAATTCTTTCAACTCTGGCGGGGCCATACGGTATGGTGGGATAGAAATGGGCTGAGTGACCGGAGCTAAATCAATACAGAAGTCAATATTTCTGTCGGGTGGCATCCCCGGCAAATCTGCAGGAAATACTTCTGGAAATTTACGAACAACTGGTACTGAGTCCATAGAAGGAACATCCGTACTGGGATCGCGAATATAAGCCAAATAGGCTAGACACCCTTTCTCGACCATACGCCGAGCTTTCATATAAGAAATAACCCTGCTGGTAGAATGACCAGGAGTTCCTTTCCACTCTAACCGAGGTAACCCTGGCATGGCTAGGGTCACCGTCTTGGCATGACAATCCAATATAGCATGATAAGGTGACAGCCAATCCATACCCAAGATGACATCAAAATCTACCATATCAAGAAGTAGAAGATCCACACTAGTCTCAAGACTACCAATAGTAACCACACACGAACGATAGACATGATCTACTATGACAGAGTCTCCCACCGGTCTAGATACACACACAGAAGCACTTAGAGAATCACGAGGCACAACCAAATATGAAGAAAAATAGGAGGACACATATGAATAAGTAGATCCTGGATCAAATAGAATTGAAGCATCTCTATGGCAAACATGAATAATAGATGTGATCACAGTATCGGATGACTCGGTCTCAGGCCTAGCTGGAAAAGCATAAAATCGGGGCTGGGCTGCACCACTCTGAACTGTGTCTCTGGGATGGCCTCTAACTGGCTGGCCTCCATCTCTAATGGTCTGACCTCCACCTCTAATGGCCTGACCTCCACCTCTAACTGCATGACCCCTACCTCTAACTGGTTGAGCAGGCGGTGAAGCAAACGGTGCCGGTATGATAGCACGAGAATCCTGCCGAGATCTATTACTCAATAACCTAGGGCAATATCCCCTGATGTGACCAATGTTCCAACATTCATAACACCCATCCTGATGTCGTGGCTGCTAAAGCTGACCCGAATGGGCCGGATAACTACCGTAGCGACTCTGGAGTAGTGGTGCACTGATAGGAGTTGAATGTGCGCAAAATGTTGGCTGCCCAGAGTAAGGCATAATAGGACCGTGACTCCCTGAAGCACCGGGAGATGCCTGAAGTGCTGAATGAACGGTCTGGGAGGATGACCCCTACCAAAATTACTCCAGATGAGGCATCACTGAAACCACCGAACTGACGAGGCCTCTTATCAGACCTCTTCCCTCTCTCCTTTGCAAGAACCATCTTGATCCTCCTCACATTAGCAGTCGCCTGAAAGGAAATCTCACTTCCAGTCTCCTTGGCCATCTGAAGCCTGATAGGGTGAGTGAGTCTCTCAATAAACCTCTTCTCTCTCTCTCTCTCTCTCCCTCAGCAGGTAGTAAAAGGAGAACATGACGGGCAAAATCCCCAAAATGGGACTCAGACTGAGTAACAGTCATACCGCCCTGCTGTAGACGCTCAAATTACTTGCGGTAATCCTCTTTCAGAGTGATAGGAAGGATCTTCTCCAGAAATAGCTACGAGAACTGCTCCTAGGTAAGTGTAGACGATCCAACTGGTCTGGTCAATGTATAATCTCTCCACCACCTCTTAGCGGAACCCGACATCTAAAATACAGCAAAATCGACCCCATTGGTCTCAACTATACCCATGTTCAGCAACATCTCATGGCAGCGGTCAAGACAATCCTGGGGGACCTCAGAAGGTGTACCACTGAAGTGAACGGGAAAGAGCTTGGTAAACTTATCTAGTCTCAATAAGGCCTCAAAAGACATGGCGGGTCTATCACCGGTCTGTGCCGCAACAACTGGCTGAACTATCCCAACTGGCGGGGCTGCTGGAGCCTGATTCTGGGGAGCCATCTGCTTCGGAGCAGGAGTAGTGAGAGTTTGTGCTCCTCTCCCAGCCTGTGAGATGGCTGGTGCCACTAGAAATGTACCATTCTGGGCCACGCCCTCCATAAGACTCACCAATTGGACTAGAGCGTCCTGAAGCACTGGAGTAGCTATGAATCCTTCCGAGACCAGAACTGCTCCAACTGGTACATTCTGAACGGGAACCTCCTCCTGAAGATCCACCTGAGGTTCTACAACAGATGCTGCTGCTCGAGCTCTAAACTGAGCTCTACCTCTGCCTCGGCCTCGACCTCGGCCTCTAGCATGACCTCGGCCTCGATCCCTACCCCTAGCCATAGTTTCCACCGGGAGCTCTGGTCCTTGTCCTTCGGTAGATGTATTACGTGTCCTTGCCATCTGCGAGAGAATAAGAATAGAATGGTTAAATCATCGATGATAGAGTAAAATCACACGACAGGATAAGAAAGAAATGATATTGTTCCTAAATTTCATAGCCTCTGAAAGATAAGTACATACGTCTCCATACCGATCCTTCAGAATCTACTAAGTTTGCTCGTGAGACCTATGTAACCTAGTGCTCTGATACCAACTGTCACGACCCGAAATTCCCACGTTCGGGACTGTGATGGCGCCTAACATTTCACTTGCTAGGCAAGCCAACATTAGAATAATATTAGCCATTTTAAAAAAATTTAAATTAATTAATAACAAAGAAACCAATGCGGAAGTAAAGTCTAAAATGTAGTGGATAATCTATAAAAATAGCGATATCTAAATACCATCCCAGAATTAGTGTCACAAGTGCACGAGCTTCTAGAATAATACAAATAAAAGTCTGAATAAAATAAAGTTCTCCGAAAGCAAACAGACAGCTAAAATAAAGTTGACGGGGACTTCAGAACTGGAGATGGTGTGAGTAGCTGGAATCTGAGCAAGCCTATGGTACATTGCTGGGACCAACTCCGAAATCTGCGCAAGAAGTACAGAGTGTAGTATCAGTACAACCGCCCCCATGTACTAGTAAGTGTTGAGCCTAAACTCGACGAAGTAGTGACGAGGCTAAGGCAGGTCAATTACATTTACCGGTATGCAATAATAGTAATAACCCCAATATTAGAAATAAATCAGGTAGCTTATTTTAATAGTTGAAGCTAACTCAGCAGTCATAATCAATTATTATTTCAATCAATTTCTATTGCAGCGTGCAACGCACTCCCACAATATATTCATATTCAATTCTGTTGCGGCGTGCAACCCGCTCCTCCAATATATTCATATTCAATTCTGCTGCAGCGTGCAACCCGCTCCTCCAATATAGACTTTTAAATAAGTCTATTGCGGCGTGCAACCCGATCTTCCAATATGGACTTTTAAATAAGTCTGTTGCGGCGTGCAACCCGATCCCCCAATATATTCATTTCAATCAATTTTATTGCGGCGTGCAACCCGCTCCTCCAATATATTCAATTTCCAATTCTTATAAAAGAAATTGCCCCAATAAATGCAACAATTAATATGAAATTATAAGACAACAAGCATGCAATAATTATGATTAAATTATGAAACAAACAATGACAAATAGCAATTTATTATGGAAATCATGGAGAAAATATGCAGTTTAATATTTAATATGCTAAATGTCAAGTAGAATTAAGACACATAAATCAAATAAATATGTAACAATTATTGCAGGAATTCAAGAATTAATAGTTGACAAAGAATAGGAGAGAAACAATTATTATAACAATTAATTCTTGTCTTAAAACAATTTAAGATGTTTAATAATTAAGTAACCAATTAAATTGACAAAGTATAGGCACTCGTCACCCTACATATACATAGTTGCACATGAAATACACATAGCAAATAATTCAGAGGTTCTATTCCCTCAAGTCAAGGTTAACCACAACACTTACCTCGCTTCGCAACCAAATTTTAAGAATCCAATAAACCTTTGCCTCGCTAATTCGTGTCCGAAATTATAACGACCCGACTTGTCGTTTTAAGAATTAATGCCCCGTTCACTGACTTAAGGTCTCGAGCAGCTTCATAATATGTATTATGCCCCGCGGGTGTGGTCGAGTTTGATTTTCAGAAGATTCAGGATTAAATTGAAAGAACAATTCTCATTTTTGAAGCTTAAATGAAAAGAGTTGACCAGAGTTGGACTTTTGAGTAAACGACCCCGGAATAGATTTTTGATTATTCCACTAGCTTCGTATGGTGATTTTGAACTTAGGAGTATGTCCGAAAAATTATTTGGAAGCCCGTAGTTAAATTAGGCTTGAAATGGCGAAAATAGGCAGTTTAAGTTGGAAGTTTGACCGGGGACTTAACTTTTTGATATCGGGGTCGGAATCCAGTTCTGGAAATTTTCATAGGTCTATTATATCATTTATGACTTGTGTGCAAAATTTGAAGTCAATCGGACATGATTTGATGGTTTCAGCGTCGAATGTAGAAGTTGAAATTTCTTAGTTTCATTAAACTTGAATTGGGATGAGATTCGTGTGTTTGATGTGATTTGAGGCCTTGATCAAGTTTGTGTTAATGTATTGGGACTAGATGATACGGGTTTCGATCAAGTTTGTGTTGATTCGAGATGGTTTCGGACCAAGTTTGGGTGTTTTGATGTTGTTGGTTGCTAGTTCTGGTGTTGTTCATCGCGTTCGCGAAGAAGGGTTTTGATGTTGGGACTTTGTTCTTCGCGTTCGGGAAGAAGGAAGTTTTTCTGTCCGTCATCTGACTTTGGAGGCTCATATCTCGCAATCTATAAGGAATTTCACGATGATACAAAAATGAAAGTTGTAGCCCTTTGTGTCTAGTTTTCAGAAAGGTAAACCATTTATCATTTGGAGTTGTGTACACTACCGGCTGCCTGTCACTTAGACTTTGAAAGCTTATATCTCGCAATCTAAAAGGAATTGGGAGATGAGAAACAAATGAAAGTTATAGCCCTTGGAGTCTAGTTTTTATAAATTTAAACCATTCAGCATGTGGAGTTTTGTACAAAACATTATAACCATTATACTAGAGGCTATCTAAGAAGAGTTTGAAAATGGATATTGGAGAATTTGTTCATCACGAACGCGAGGGGAGGGTCGCGAACGCGAAGAAAAAACCCTTGGGCAGCAGAATAAAGTCCAAATTAGTCTCATTCTTCCATGTTTGGGCCAAAGAAGCTCGGGTGAGGCGAGTTTTCAAGAGTTTTTCAAGGAAAACATTGGGGTAAGAATTCTTAACTTGATTTTGGTTAAATTACATGAATCTATTGTTGTTTTTAGCACTAAATTAGTGAATTGGGTTGAAAATGGTAGAAATACTCTAGACTTTAATTTAAGATTTGAAGGGCGATCTCTTATCGTAATTTGATAATTTTTGTATTGTTGAACTCGTATCGGAATGGGTGTTCGGATTTCATAAAAGTTTTGTCGGATTCCGAGGGGCGGGCCTTGCACTGACTTTTTAGAATAAAATTTTAAGTTGGTGTTTTATTATCCGGAATTATTTCCGATAAAATTTAATGAAGTTATACAATTAATTTGGATAGATTTGAGGTGTCCGGAGGTCAATTCAAGCAAGAAGGCTATTTTGGAATAGCGGCCTAACTTCAAAAAAGTAAGTATCTTACCTAACCTTGAGTGGGAAAATTACCCCTTAGGCATCGAGTCTTATGTACCATTTGTGAAAAATGAAAAGCCGTGTAAGGGAGGTGATGAATACGTACTCGGGCTTATATGTGCAAAATATATTAGGTTAAGGTCTTAGGCATATTGTGTCATAGCACAACTTGCCAAACCTACGCGATCGTGGACTCGCCCACGCGATCAATAGCACAAATTTCCAGCTGCCTAATTAACCCTAGGCGATCGCATACCTTCTCACGCGATCGTTTAGAAGGAAACCAGAACTTCAGCTATCAAGCCAAGTCCAAAAATGATCTGTTAAGCATCCGAAACTCACCCGAACCCCTCGGGACCTCAACCAAATATACCAACAAGTGCTAAAACATCATACGGACTTAGTCGAGTCTTCAAATCACATCCAATAACACTAAAAACATGAATCACACATAGATTCAAGCCTAATGAACTTTGAAACTTTTAATTTCTACAAACGATGCTGGAACCTACCAAATCAAGTCCGATTGACCTCAAATTTTGCACGCAAGTCATAAATACATAACGGAGCGATGAAAATTTTCGGAACTGGATTCCGACCCCGATATTAGAAAGTCAACTCCCCGATCAAACTTCCAAACTTAAATTCCTATTTTAGTCATTTCAAGCCTAATTTAACTACGGACTTCCAATTAAAATTTCGATCACGCTTCTAAGTCCAAAATCACCATACGGAGCTGTTGGAATCATTAAAATTCTATTCCGGGGTCGTTTTCTCAAAATGTTGACCGAAGTTGAACTTAGCATTTTAATGCCAACTTAAGGAACCAAGTTTTCCGATTTTAACCCGAACACTTCCAAATCCCGAACCAACCATCCCCGCAAGTCATAAATTTATAAAAGCACAGAGGAGTTTTATTTAGGGGAACGGGGTTTTAAAAGTCAAAATGACCATTTGGGTCATTACATTCTCCACCTCTTAAACAAACGTTTGTCCTCGAACGAGTTTAGAATTATACCTGGAGTGGTGAAAATATGAGGATAACAGCTGCGCATCTCATGCTCTGTCTCCCAAGTCGCCTCCTCGACCGAATGACCCTTCCACTGAACTTTCACGGAAGCAATGTTCTTTGACCTCAGCTTTTGAACCTGCCTATCCAAAATAGCCGCTAGTTCCTCAACATAAGATAGATCCTTGTCCAACTGAACTGAACTAAAGTCTAACACATGAGACGGATCGCTGTGATACTTCCGGAGCATAGAAACATGGAACACCAGATGAACTGCAGAGAGACTAGGTGGTAGTGTAAGTCTGTATGCCACCTCTCCAACTCTTTCAAGAATCTTAAAAGGCCTAATATACCTAGGGCTCAACTTGCCCTTCTTCCCAAACCTCATCACACCCTTCATAGGCAAAACCCGGAGCAAGACCCGCTCACCAACCATGAATGCAACATCATGGACCTTCCGATCCGCATAACTCTTCTATCTAGATTGGGCTGTACGAAGTCGATCCTGAATCAATTTAACCTTTTCCAAGGCATCATGAACCAAGTATGTACCTAATATCCTAGCCTCGCCCGGTTTGAACCAACCCACTGGAGACCGACACTGCCTACCATATAAGGCCTCATATGGAGCCATCTGAATGGTCAACTGATAATTGTTGTTGTAAGCAAACTCCGCAAGTGGTAAGAACTGGTCCCAAGCACCCCCAAAATCTATCACATACGCATGAAGAACATCCTCCAGTATCTGAATAGTGCGTTCGGACTGCCCGTCCGTCTGAGGGTGAAATGTTGTTCTCAACTCTACCCGAGTTCCCAACTTTCGCTGTACAGCCCTCCAAAACCGTGTACCCCGGTCAGAGATGATAGATACCGGTACGCCGTGAAGTCTGACAATCTCGCGAATATAGATTCGAGCCAACTTCTCGAAAGAGTAGGTAGTCATCACAGGAATGAAATAAGTTGACCTGGTCAACCTATCTACAATCACCCAAACTGCATCAAACTTCCGATGAGTCCGTAGAAGCCCAACAACGAAATTCATAGTGATCTGCTCCCATTTCCACTCCGGAATTTCTAAGTTCTAAAGCAATCCACCTGGCCGCTGATGCTCATATTTTGCCTGCTGACAATTGAGACACTGAGCTGCATAATCCACTATGTCTTTCTTTATCCGCCTCCACCAATAGTGTTGCCTCAAATCCTAATACATTTTTATGGCACCTGGATGAATGGAGTACCGCGAACTGTGAGCTTCCTGGAGAATCAACTCACGCAAACCATCTACATTAGGCACACATAGCCTGCCCTGCATCCGTAATACACCGTCATCTCTAATAGTGACTTCCTTGGCATCATCGTGTTGAACTGTGTCCCTAAGGACAAGCTTATGGGGGTTATCGTACTGACGCTCTCTGATACTATAATAAAGAGAAGACTGAGAAACCACACAAGCCAAAACTCGGGTCGACTCGGAAATATCCAACCTGACAAACTGGTTGGCTAAGGCCTGAACATCCAAGGCTAAAGGCCTTTCTACTACCGGTAAATATGCTAAGTTGCCCAAACTCTCTGCCTTATGACTCAAGGCATCGGCCACTACATTAGCCTTCCCGGGATGATAGAGAATGATGATATCATAATACTTAAGCAACTCTAACCATCTCCGCTGCCGCAAATTAAGATCCTTCTGCTTAAACGAATGCTGTAGACTCTGGTGATCGGTGTAGACCTCACAATGGACACCGGCAAGTAATGCCGCCAAATCTTCAAAGCATAAACAATAGCTGCTAACTCAAGGTCGTGGACTGGATAATTCTTCTCATATACCTTTAACTATCTTGTATCACCACTGCGCCGAGACCAATACATGATGCATCACAATATACAGTATAAGACCCTGAGCCTGTAGGTAATACCAATACTGGGGCTGTAGTCAAAGCTGTCTTGAGCTTTTGGAAGCTCTCCTCACACTCCTCGGTCCACCTGAACGGAGCACCCTTCAGGGTCAATTTGGTCATAGGTGCAACAATAGAAGAGAAACCCTCTACAAATCGGCGATAATATCTTGCCAAACCAAGGAAACTACGGATATCCGCAGCTGGGGACGGTCTAGACCAACTCTGTACTGCCTCAATCTTCTTCGGATCTACCTTGATCCCCTCGCACGAAACTATATGTCCCAAAATTCCCATTGAATCAAGCCAGAATTCACACTTAAAAGTTTTTGCATATAACTTCTTTTCTCTCAAAGTATGAAGCATAGTTCTTAGGTGTTGTTCATGATCTTCCCGACTCCGGGAGTACATCAGAATGTCGTCAATAAATACAATGATGAAAGAATCAAGAGAGGGCTAAAATACACTATTCATTAAGTGCATAAATGCTGCTGGGGCATTGGTCAGCCCAAAAGACATAAAAAGAACTCGTAATGACCATACCGAGTCCTGAAAGCAGTCTTCGGGATATCGGGTTCCCGAATCTTCAAGTGATGATAGCCTGAACGCAAGTCAATTTTAGAGAATACCCTAGCACCCTGAAGCTGATCAAATAGGTCATCAATACGTGGCAATGGATACCTGTTCTTCACTGTAACCTTGTTCAGCTGACACTAATCAATACACATCCGCATAGAACCATCCTTCTTCTTCACAAATAAAACAGGAGCTCCCCAAGGTGATACACTAGGCTGAATGAACCCCTTTATCAAGCAATTCCTGTAACTGTTCTTTTAATTCTTTCAACTCTGTTGGGGCCATACGATATGGTGGAATAGAAATGGGCTGAGTGCCTGATAACAAATCAATGCCAAATTCAATATCCCTATCGGGTGGCATACCCGGAAGATCCGCTGGAAATACATCAGGAAAATCCCTTACTACAGGAACTGACTCCACGGTAGGAGTATCAATACTAACATCTCTCACATAGGCCAGATACGCATCACACCCCTACTCAACCATTCGTTGAGCTTTAAGAAATGAAATAACCCTGCTAGGAACATGATCTGAGGTACCTCTCAACTCTAGCCGCGGTAGACCTGGCATAGCCAACGTCACCGTCTTGGCGTAACAATCAAGAATAGTGTGATAGGACGACAACCAATCCATGCCTAAAATAATATTGAAATCCACCATACTGAGCAATAATAAATCAGCTCTGGTCTCAAAACCACTGATAACAATTAAACACAACCGATACACGTGGTCCACAATAATAGATTCACCCACGGGTGTAGATACATAAATAGAAGAACTCAAGGAATCACGTGATACGCCCAAATACGGGAAAAAATAAGATGACACATAAGAATAAATGGAGCCTGGATCAAATAAGACTGGTGCATCTTTATGATAGACCGGAATAATACCTATGATAACAGAATCGGATGCAACGGCCTCTGTCCTAGCAGGAAGGGCATAATATCTGGCCTGGCCTCCCCCTCTAGGGTGGCCTCTACATGTCCTACCTCCACCTATGGCTGGCTGTGCAGGTGGAGTGGCAACTGGTGCAATAATTATAGCCTGAGAAGCCTGAGGGCCCTGTGTAGTAGGTCGGGCCTGAGAAATCTGTGGAGGTGCACCCCTCCTAAATCTGGGGCAATCTCTCATAATATGACGAGTGTCACCACACTCAAAACAAGCCCTCGAAGGACGTGGCTCCTAGGACTGGCTCGGGCCTAATCGACTAGACTGCCCACTAAAAGCACCCCGTACAGGAGGTACAGTAGACACTGGTGGTGCATAATATGGAATCTGAGGTCTGGGAGTAGCTGGAATACCATTGGAAGCTGGTAGTGCTGAATGAATAGGACGGCTCAGATAACCTTTACCATGACGGGCTGCAACTGGGGCACGAGAATTAGTATTTGTGCCAGAATCTCGGGGTCTCTTAGCTTCCCTCTCTTCCCTCTCCCGAGTCCGCATACCTTCCAATCTCCTAGCAATTGACACCACCTGTTGGTATGTGATGTCCATCTTTAGCTCTCGGGCCATACTGAATCTGATACTAGGGTGGAGACCCTCAATAAATCTGCGAACCCGCTCTCGAACAGTAGCAACTGAGGCTGGTGCATGCCTAGCCAACTCACTAAATCGGACCGCATACTCTGACACGGTCATAGAACCAAGGCGTAGCTACTCAAACTCTACGCGCCATGCATTTCTAAGACTCTGTGGAACATACTCTCTTAAGAACATGTCTAAATATTGAGTCCAAATGAGTGAAGATGCCTCAGCGGGACTATCCAACTCATATGCCCGCCACCACTGGTAGGATGCTCCTCTAAACTGGAATGCCGTGAAAGAAACCCCACTGGAATCCACAATACCCATAGTATGAAGGATACTGTGACATTCCTCCAGAAAACCCTGAGCATCCTCTAAAGTTAAACTGTTGAAAGTGGGAGGGTTGTACTTCTTGTACCTCTCGAGCTTGAGCTGCTCCCCCTCTGAAACTGCTATCCTAATCTCAGGCCGAACTAGGACATCTGGCTGCACTGGTATAACCTCTGGGGCATGGTCAACTTGGGCCCGTGGCTCTGGAGTACGGGCGGTGGGAGTCTGTGCTCCTCCCCTGGCCTGAGATGTGGCAGGAGCAAGTGGAATTAACCCTGCCTGAGCTAGAGTGCCAAACATGCTCAAAAACTGGACAAGAGTCTCCTGAAGTGTAGGAGTAGTAACAGGCATCTCAGGTGCCTGCTCTCCAATTGGAGCTACTGGTGGCTTTGGTGCAGGTGCTCTGGCTGCACCGCGTGGTCTTCCTCGGCCTCTGCCCCGACCCCGGCCTCTTGCGGCTCTAACAGGGGGCGCGGGTGTCTGATCATCGGATCCAGTTGTGCGTGTCCTCACCATCTGTGAGAGAATAGAAAGATAATGGTTAGAACTTTGAAGTCAACAGTGCGCACGATAAGGAATCAAAGAAGTGAATATTTTCCTAACAGTTCCATAGCCTCCCGAAGATAAGTATAGGTGTCTTCGTACCGATCCGCAAGACTCTACTAAACCTACTTGTGACTCATAACACGTATGAACCTAGTTCTCGGATACCAACTTGTCACGACCCCAAATTCCCTCTGTAGGATATCGTGATGGCACCTAGTCTCTAAGACTAGGTAAGCCTATCAATGCGGAATAATAATAGAAATATGAAATAAATAAATCTTCAATTTACTTAGTTACAACTCCCAACATCCAGTAGAAAGAAGTCACAAGATTCTAAGAATTTATCCTCATTGTCTCTATATATCAAAGTTTAAAGAAAATAAAGAAGCAACAGGATAATAATAGAAGGGGACTCCGGATTCTGTGGACGCTGGCAGATATACCTCGAAGTCTCCGTACACAGGTAGCGCACTGATGTCTGGGCTGGTAAGATGTACCTGGATCTGCACAAAAAGATGTGCAGAAGTGTAGTATGAGTACACCACAACGGTACCCAGTAAGTGCCAAGCCTAACCTCGTTAGAGTAGTGATGAGGTCAGGTCAGGCCCTACTGAAAAATAAATAATGACACGGTAAAATGTTTAACAATATAATAAGATAAAATGACAATGAAAATGAATCAAGTAGTATGCCACCATTTAATTACACCAAATAATGGCAATTAATACCTCATGGAAACAAAATAGTATTCTTTTTAACTTTAAGAAAATCACAACAATAATCAAAGGCAACTGCGACCATAAATCAATTCACAATAAGGGCACTCTCGAGGTACCGCCTCGTAGTCCCAAGTCATAAATAAATTCACAATATCTCATTTTCTTATATCACCGCAGGAGCCTTCACAATTTATTTTAAAGAAAATATTTTTCCCGAAATAGAATCCCATATTTTAGCCATGCTTATCACACCGCATGACTTCTAGTAGTTCCCCCTACTAGCCACGCATATCAAGCCACCCTTATCTCACCGCATGTGTTTCAACACCCAAACCTTATACCACCGCATGCGTATCAATATCGCAATATATCACAATTTGTACCTCAAGTGCCCAAATATTTCAAATTTTCAAAAATAAATCAACAACAATATTTTTTTCCATAATAAAGAGCCCACGGCTCATGCCAAAATAATTCATGATAATATTTTTCCATAATAAAGAGCTCACGGCTCCATCACAATTAGTACGAAAATCTCACAACATATTAAGCAAATATAATAATTCACAAATTTACTACCTTGTTTTAAATATCAAATTTTTATATATAGAATACTTTATTTTTTTATAATATTTGAAATTAAAGAAATTCCACATTTAATTAATACACCGAATAAAAGAAACCAAGTTTCAACTAACAGGTAAAAACAATTAGCAGGAGAAGATCAAGCAAACTAAAAGTATATAAATCAAATCAATAATGGAGAATATAACAAGATTTAATAATTTAATTAATATGCAACAGTGATCTACACAATTTAAAAACATAATCTTTCACATTTAGCCCGTGTACACACTTCTCACCTCGTATACATGACTTTCAACACATTTCATTTATCACTTCAATACCAATCTTAGGGGAAATTTCCCCCACACATGGTTAGACAAGTCACTTATCTCGACTTGCTCCAATTTAACCAAGTAGTATGCCTTTTCCTCGACTTTCCGACTCTGATCGATTCGTATCTAGTCATAATTAATTTGATACAATCAACAAAAATTATAGAATCAATTCCATAAGAAAATACTACTTTTTTAAATAAAATCTGAAATTAACTCAAAAATTGTCCATGGGGCCCACGTCTCGGAATCCGGCGAAAGTTACAAAATAAGAATGCCCGTTCAACCACGAGTCTAACCATACCAAACTAACTAAATTCCAATAATAATTCGAGCCTCAAATCCTCAAATCTATCCAAGAGGGTTTTCAAAATTTTCCAACTTAAATCACCAATTAACTGATAAAAACAGTGATGGAATTGGGTAATCAAACCAAAATTGAGTTAAGAACACTTACCACGATGTTTTCTCTGAATATCTCCCAAAACTTGCCTGAATCCGAGCTCCAAATTGTTAAAAATGGAAAATGGGACGAAGTCCCATTTTTCAGGACTTAAACTTTCTGCCCAGGCTTTTTCTTCTATGCGATTGCGACCAAAGGCACGCGATCGCGAAGAACAAAATAAGGTTGCCCATAATTAAGCTTATGCGATCACGGATAACTCCACGCGATCGTGAAACCCAACATTCCTAGATCTACGTGATCGCAGACTCATCCACGCGATCGTGAAGGGTTAAGCACGTGGACCAGGTTCTGCCTCGTTTCCTCTTCAAGAACGCGGCCTTAGCCACGCGTTCGCATAGCACATCTTGCCAAACCTACGCGATTGCGGACTCGCCCATGCGATCACATAGCACAAATTTTCAGCTGCCCAATTAAGCCTACGCGATCGCATACCTTCTCACACGATCGCGTAGAAGGAAACCAGAACCTGTAGAAACTAGAACTTCAGTTATCAAGCGAAGTCCAAAAATGATTCGTTAAGCATCTGAAACTCACCCGAGCCCCTCGAGACTCAACCAAATATACCAAGAAGTCCTAAAACATCATACAGACTTAGTAGAGTCTTCAAATCACATTCAACAACACTAAAAACACGAATCACACATAGATTCAATCCTAATGAACTTTGATACTTTCAATTTCTACAAATGGCGCCGGAACCTATCAAATCAAGTCCGATTGACCTCAAAATTTGCATGCAAGTCATAAATGGCATAACAGAGCAATAAAATTTTCAGAACTAGATTCCGACCCCGATATCAAAAAGTCAACTCCCCGGTCAAACTTCCAAACTTAAATTTCTATTTTATTCATTTCAAGCTTAATTTAACTATGGATTTCCAATTAAAATTCCGAACATGCTCCTAAGTCCAAAATCACCATACGGAACTGTCGGAATTATCTGTAATGACCTGGCCGGTCGTTATGAGAGTTAGAGCCCCGATCCCCTAACACCTATTTTCCCCACGTTTGTTTCCGCTATTAGGACTTGCCGGAGTGATTGGTAATGGAATTCGGAGAGTTTTGGGACACTTAGTCCCTGGTTGTGAGTTTCAGCCTTAGAGTTTGGAAAATTCTAAATTCTTAGGCTTGAATCCATGCTTAATTCATGATTTTGGTATTTTTCAATATGATTTGAAGGCCCGACTAAGTTCATATGGTATTTTAGGATTGGTTGGGATGTTTGGTTGAGGTCCCGGGGGCCTCGGGTGAGTTTCGAGTATTTAACGGATCGAAAAGTTGGATTTGTGTTGCTGCTAAAGTCTTCAGGCATCTGGTATTTTTGCACCTACGGTGGAGAGACCGCAGGTGCGGGATCGTACGTGCGGAGAGGAAAGCACAGAAGCGAAAAGGTGGAGGAGTGCAGGGGGTCACAGGTGCGAGGTGAATTCCGCATCTGCGATACCCGCAGATGCGTTAGGGTCATCGCATGTGCAAAAGATCCGCAGAAGCGGAAGGGTTTTCCGCAGGTGCGGCCCTTTTATCGTAGGTGCGGAGATAGAAGAGGTAAATGAAATGAGCAGATGCATCGTTTGGACCGCAGGTGCGAGAAACGGCCACAGGTGCGAGGATCGCTGGGCAGAAAAGGGGATTTCGAGGGTTTGAAATTGCATAACACAAAATTCGATTTAGAGCTTGGTGGGAGATAATTTCTCGAGGGATTTTGAAGGAGAACTATTGGGTAACTAATTCTTCTTCTATTATAATCATAATACATTAATCTATTGTTGTTTTCCTCATCTAATTAAGGAATTTGAGGGTAGAAGTTTGGAAATGGGGGAAAAGGTTCCCCAATTGAAAATCAAAGTTTTGAATGAGAATTTGACGTCGGATTTAAATGATTTTTGTTCGAGTGAAATCGTGAGTGAATGGGTGTTCAAAATTTATAATTTTTACCCGATTCTGAGACGTGGTCCCGGGGAAACGTTTTGATCGTTTTTCCTAATTCACGTTTTAGCTTCGAATTAATTAGTTAAATTAGTTACTTGTAGTTATATTTACATTATGCAATTAATTTGAATAGATTTGGGCCATTTGGAGTCAGATACTCATGGCAAGAATGTGATATCGAGTTGATTTGAGTGGTTCGAGGTAAGCGGCTTGCCTAACCTTGTGTTGGGGACTTTCCCCTTAGGATGTTGGATATTAATTGATGTGTGAGAGCTGTGTACGTGAGGTGACGAGTACGTACACGGGCTATTATTGCAAAAATCCCGTTTTTCCTTTCTAAATCATAAACTATTTTTCCTTATTAAATTGCACTAATACGTTTAATTATTTAGCTTAGATTAGAGAAGCATGCTTACGTGTTTTAACTGCCTATTTGACATTCTGTGCGCCATGCTTAGTTAAGTCCCTACTTTCCTTATCCGTGTTCAGTGTAAACTATATAACTCGATGTCATACCTATCATTTCATTTTGCGTTGCATATTTAAATTGGGACTACAGATGTATTCTGGGAGATCCCCCTGTCTTGCACATTTATTTGGGACTACGGACGTATTCCGGGAGATCCCCCAATACTGCATATTTACTTTGGGACTACGGACGTATTTCGGGAGATTCCCTGTACTGCATATTCATTCAGAACTAGGAGACGGTATCTCGGGAGATTCCACATTGTGTTTACCTTGTTCTGAGTCGAGGGCTCCCTTAACTGTTAAAGTTTCGAGAATTTTTTTAACTGTGTTACCGTAAACTTTACTTATATCTTTTACTATTTAATTTATTATATTTACTCCGGTAGGGCCTTGACGTGACCTCGTCACTACTCGACCGAGGTTAGGCTTGGCACTTACTAGGTACCATTGTGGTGTACTCATGCCCTTTCCTGCACATGTTTTCGTGTGCTGATCCAGGTGCGAGCTTTTAGCTTCGGGGTTAGTGCGTGCTGCTGCTTCTAGGAGACTTCAAGGTACTTCTGCTTGCGTCCGCAGATCCTTGGAGTCCCTTTCTACTCCCTCTCCTAGAGACTTTCTTTATTATATTCAGACTTTTGTATAGAGCTACATAGATTATATTAACTTGTGACTTAGTGATATTCCGGGTCTTGGGAAATTATTTTGTATATGACGAGTGGTACTACTTTTGGTTATTCACAATATGTTGTTTTTCTTTAAAATATTGTGTTTTCTTTACATTTTTCGTAATATTAGGCTTACCTACTCGTAAAGACTAGGTGCCGTCACGACACCTTACGGAGGGTTAATTTGGGTCATGACAAGTTGGTATCAGAGCACTAGGTTCATAGGAGTCGCGAGTCACAAGCCGATTTATTAGAGTCTCACGGATCAGTGCGGAGGCGTCCGTACTTATCTTCGGGAGGCTATGTAACTATTAAGAACAATCATATTTCTTTGATTTCCTTGTCGTGCGAGTTATTGACATCAAAAATTCTAAAATTCTATTCTATTCTTTCTCACAGATGGTGAGGACCCGTACTGGGAGGATCGATGATCAGGCACTCGAGCCCAGTACCAGAGCCGCCAGAGGCCGGGGTCGGGGTAGAAGACGACCACGCGGTGTAGCCCAAGCACCTACGAGAGCTGTGTTAGAGGAGCCCCCAGCAGCTCCAGCTGGAGGGCCAGCACCGGAGATCCCTATTGCTCCTCCAGCCCTCCAGGAGACTTTAGCTCAGTTCATGAGCATGTTCAGCACTCTGGCTCAGGCTGGACTATTTCTGATAGCTCCCGCTACATCTCAGGCCGGGGGAAGGGCACAGACTCCCGCAGCCCGCACTCCTGAGCAGAGGGTCCAGGTTGATCAGGACCCAGAGTATATTATTATGCCCCCAGTGGCTCCGGTTCATCATGAGACCAGGGTAGCTGCTTCTGAGGCAGAGCATCTCAGACTTGAAAGGTACAAGAAGTACCACCCACCTACCTTTATAGGACTAGCTTCAAATGATGCTCTGGGTTTTCTTGAGGAGTGTCATCGTATTCTCCACACTATGGGCATTCTGGAGACGAGTGGGGTTTCTTTCATCGCTTTCCAGCTGAGAGGAGTGGCATATCAGTGGTGGCATGCCTATGAGCTGAGTAGTCCGTACGAGGCAACCTCACTCACATGGACTCAGTTTTTAGAGATGTTCTTGCGTGAGTATGTTCCTCAGAGCCTCAAGAATGCTTAGCGTGCAGAGTTTGAGCAGCTGCGTCAGGGTGCTATGACTGTGTTGGAGTATGCAGTCCGTTTCAGTGAGTTAGCTCGCCATGCACTGGCTCTAGTTGCTACAGTCAGAGAGAGGGTTTGTCGCTTCATTGGGGGACTCCACCCCAGTATTCGGACCAGTATGGCCAGGGAGTTAGATATGGACATCACTTATCAGCAGGCAGTGGGCATTACTAGGAGAGTGGAGTGCATGTTCACCCGGGATAGGGAGAAAAGAGAGGTCAAGAGGTCTCGAGAAACTGATCATTATTCAGGAGCTCGTGCACCAGCAACACGCTATGGTAGGGTTTTTATGAGTCGCCTTGTTCATTCAGCTCTTCCAGCAGCCAATGGTGTTCCAGCTCCTCCTAGACCTCAGGAGCCCTATTATGCACCGCCATTATCCAGTATGTTTCTTACTCGAGATGCTATTACCAACCAGTCCAGCAGGCCAGGTTCGAGTCAGTCTCAGCAGCCGCATCCTCCGAGGAGTTGTTTTGAGTGTGGTGACATTCGTCACATCGTTAGAGATTGCCCCAGATCTAGGAGGGGTGCACCTTCACAGACTTATCAGCCTCCACATGCTCCATCGGGTCCTCCGGCTATTCTTCCTGCCCCAGCTGCCACTCCACCTTCTCAGGCAGCTCGAGGCGGAGGTCGGGGAGGTAGAGGTCGCCCTAGAGGGGGAGGCCAGGCCAGGCACTATGCCCCTTTAGCCCATTTAGAGGCCGTCACTTCAGATTCAATTATCATAGATATCGTCCCTATCTATCATAGGGATGCATCTGTATTATTTGACCCAGGCTCTACGTATTCATATGTGTCTTCTTATTTTGCTCCACATTTGGGGATATCTCGGGATTCTTTAAGTTCCCCTATTTATGTATATACTCCTATGGGAGATTCTCTTATTGTGGACCTCGTATATCAGTCGTGTTAGATTACTCTTAGTGGTTTTGAGACTAGAGCCGATTTGTTATTACTCGGTATGGTAGATTTTGATGTTATCTTGGGCATGGACTGGTTGTCGCCCCATTATGCTATTCTTGATTGTCACGCTAAGGTCGTGACGCTGGCAATGCCAGGCTTGCCGAGATTAGAGTGGAGAGGTACCTTAGAGTATACTCCCCGTAGGGTCATTTCATTTCTTAAGACTCAGCGAATGGTTGAGAAGGGGTGTGATGAGTATTTGTCCTCTGTGAGAGATATAAGTATTGATACCCCCACCGTTGAGTCAGTTCCAGTAGTGAGGGATTTCCCTGATGTGTTTCTAGCTGATCTTCCGGGTATGCTGCCCGATAGAGATATTGATTTCGGCATTGATTTGTTGCCAGGCACTCAGTCCATTTCTATTCCTACCTACCGTATGGCTCCTCCTGAGTTGAAGGAGTTGAAGGAGCAGTTATAAGAGTTGCTGGATAAAGGTTTCATCAGGCCCAGTGTATCACCTTGGGGTGCTCCGGTCTTATTTGTAAATAAGAAGGATGGTTTTATGTGTATGTGTATTGATTACCGACAGTTGAACAAGGTTACAATGAAGAACATGTATCCTTTGCCTCGCATCGATGATTTATTTGATCAGTTACAGGGTGCCAGGGTGTTTTCCAAGATTGACTTGCATTCTGGCTATCATCAGTTGAAGGTTCGGGAGCCGGATATCCCGAAGACTGCTTTTAGGACCAGATATGGTCACTGTGAGTTTCTTGTCATGTCATTTGGGCTGACCAACGCCCCAGAAGCCTTTATGCATTTGATGTACAGTGTGTTCCGGCCTTATCTTGATTCCTTCATCATTGTGATTATTGATGACATCCTGATATATTCCCGATCTCGGGAAGATCATGAGCAGCACCTAAGGACCGTGCTTCAGACTTTGAGGGAGAAGAGGTTATATGCAAAATTTTCTAAGTGTGAATTATGGCTTGATTCAGTGGCATTCTTGGGCCACATAGTGTCTTGTGATGGGATCAAGGTAGATCCGAAGAAGGTGGAGGCAGTGCAGAGTTGGCCTAGACCGTCATCAGCTATGGAGATCCATAGTTTCCTTGGTTTGGCAGGGTACTACTGTCGCTTTGTAGAGGGATTTTCATCTATTGCGGCACCTATGACTAGATTGACCCAGAAGGGTGCTCCGTTCAGGTGGACCGAGGAGTGTGAGGAGAGCTTTCAGAAGCTCAAGACAGCTTTGACTACAGCCCCAGTATTAGTATTACCTACAGGTTCAGGGTCCTACATTGTCTATTGTGATGCCTCGAGGATTGGCCTTGGAGCAGTATTGATGCAGGACGGTAGAGTAATTGCCTACGCGTCTAGACAGTTGAAGGTGCGTGAGAATAATTATCTGGTCCATGATCTCGATTTAGCAGCTATTGTTCACGCACAGAAGATTTGGCGTCATTATTTGTACGGTGTTCCTTGTGAGATTTACACTGATCACTAGAGTTTGCAGCACTTGTTCAGGCAGAAGGACCTTAATTTGTGTCAGCGAAGGTGGTTGGAGCTACCTAAAGACTATTATATCACTATATTGTACCACCCAAGGGAAGGCCAATGTAGTGGCCGATGCCTTGAGTCATCGGGCAGAGAGTTTGGGGAGTTTGTCATATCTTCCGGCAGCTGAGAGGCCCTTAGCCTTGGATGTTCAGGCCATAGCTATCCAGTTCATAAGATTGTATATTTTAGAGCCTAGCCGGGTATTAGCTTGTATGGTTTCTCGGTCTTCTCTTTATGACCGTATCAGGGAGCGTCAGTATGATGATCCTCATCTTCTAGCTCTTCAGGATAGGGTCAGGCGAGATGATGCCAGGGATGTGACTATAGGTGATGATGGCGTGATGAGGATGTAGGGCCGGATCTGTGTGCCCAATGTTGATGGGCTTCGGGAGTTGATTCTCAAAGAGACCCACAGTTCGCGGTACTCCATTCATCCCGGTGTCGCGAAGATGTACCGGGATTTGAGACAACACTACTGGTGGAGGAGGATGAAGAAGGATATAGTTGGGTTTGTGGCCAAGTGTCTCAACTGTCAGCAGGTCAAATATGAGCACCAGAGGCTAGGTGGATTACTTCAGAGGTTAGAGATCCCAGAGTGGAAGTGGAAGCGGATCACCATGGACTTTGTAGTTGGACTTCCACGGAGTTTGAGAAAGTTCGATACTATTTGGGTGATCGTGGATCGGCTGACCAAGTCAGCTCATTTTATTCCAGTGTTGACCACTTATTCTTCTGAGAGGTTGGCTGAGATTTATATTAGAGAGATTGTCCGCCTTCATGGTATTCCAGTATCCATCATTTCAGACAGAGGTACACAGTTCACATCACGGTTTTGGAGAGTCGTACAACAGGAGTTGGGTAGTAGGGTGGAGCTGAGCACAACCTTTCACCCTAAGATGGATGGGAAGTCCGAACGCACGATTTAGATTCTTGAGGATATGATCCGTGCCTGTGTGATGGAGTTCAGAGTGTCATGGGACCAATACTTGCCACTTGCAGAGTTTGCTTACAATAACAATTACCAGTCCAGCATTCAGATGGCACCATATGAGGCTTTGTATGGTAGGCGATGCCGATCCCTAGTGGGATGGTTTGAGCCGGGCGAGGCCCGATTGTTGGGTACAAATTTGGTCCAGAATGCCCTGGATAAGATGAAAGTGATTCAGGAGAGACTTCGCACAACCCAGTCCAGGCAAAAGAGTTATGCGGATCGTAAGGTTCGTGATTTGGCATTTATGGTTAGTGAGCGGGTCTTGCTTCGGGTATCGCCTATGAAGGGTGTCATGAGGTTCGGGAAGAAGGGCAAGCTGAGCCCGAGGTTCATTGTTCCTTTTGAGATATTGTGGCGAGTTGGGGAGGTTGCTTATGAGCTTGCCTTGCCTCCCAGCCTAGCAGGAGTTCACCCGGTATTCCATGTGTCTATGCTCCGGAAGTATCACGGTGATCCGACTCATGTATTGGATTTTAGCTCAGTCCAGTTGGACAAGGATCTATCTTATGTTGAGGAGTCAGTAGCCATTTTTGACAAGCAGGTCAGAAAGCTCAGGTCAAAGAATATTGCTTCAGTAAAGATCCAGTGGAGGGATAAGCCGGTCGAGGAGGCGACTTGGGAGACCGATCAGGATATGCGCAGCCAGTACCCTCATATTTTCACAGTTTCAGGTATGTATTTATACTCGTTCGAGGACGAACAATTGTTTTAAGAGGGGGAGGATGTAACGACCCGGCCGGTCATTTTGAGAGTTAGAGCCCCGATCCCCTAATAATTGTTTTCCCCACGTTTGTTTCCGCTATTGGGACTTGCCGGAGTGATTGGTTATAGAATTCGGAGTGTTTTGGGACACTTAGCCCCTGGTTGTGAGTTTCAACCTTAGAGTTTGGACCGTAGTCGGAACTGTGCGAAAACGGATCTAGAATAGAATTATGTCGACTCTGTTAGCTCTGTTGAGTGATTTTGGGGTTAGGAGCGCGTCCGGAATGTGTTTTGGAGGTCTGTAGTAGATTTTGGCTTGAATTGGCAAAAGTTAGTTTTTCGGCGATTTTGGCCGATAGTAGAAATTTTGATATCGAGCTCGGAATATAATTATGAAAGTGGTTGTAGGTTCATAGTGTCATTTGTGACCTTTGTGTAAAATTTGAGGTCATTCGGACTAGATTTGATGTGGTTCGGCGTCGTTTGTAGAATTTGAAAAATTCTAAATTCTTAGGCTTGAATCCGTGTTTAATTCCTGATTTTGGTGTTGTATGATGTGGTTTGAAGGCCCGACTAAGTTCGTATGGTATTTTAGGATTGGTTGGTATGTTTGGGTGAGGTCCCGGGGACCTCGGGTGAGTTTCGAGTGCTTAACTGATTGAAAAGTTGGATTTGTGTTGCTGCTGAAGTCTTCAGGCATCTGGTATTTTCGCACCTACGTTGGAGAGACCGCAGGCGCGGGATCGCACGTACGGAGAGGCAAGCACAGAACCGGAAAGGTGGAGGAGTGCCAGGGGTCGTAGGTGCGAGGTGAATTCCGCATTTGCGATGCCCGCAGATACATTAGCGTCATCTCATGTGCGCAAGATCCACATAAGTGGAAGGGTTTTCTGCAGGTGCAGCTTTTTCATCGCAGGTGCGGAGGCAGATGAGGTAAATGAAATGCGCAGATGTACCATTTGGACCGCAGGTGCGAGAAACGGCCGCAGGTGCGAGGATCGCTGGGCAGAAAAAGGGATTTCGAGGGTTTGAAATTTCATAACACAAAATTTGATTTAGAGCTCGGTGGGAGACGATTTCTCGAGGGATTTTAAAGGAGAACTATTGGGTAACTAATTCTAACTGTATTTTGATCATAATACATTAATCTATTTTTGTTTTCCTCGTCTAATAAAGGAATTTGAGGATAGAAGTTTGGAAATGGGGGAAAAGGTTCACCAATTGAAAATCTGAGATTTGAATGAGAATTTGATGTCAGATTTAGATGATTTTTGTTCAAGTGAACTCGTCAGTGAATAAGTGTTCAAAATTTATAATTTTTACCCGATTCTGAAAGGTGGGCCCGGGGAGACGTTTTGGTCGTTTTTCCTAATTTCACGTTTTAGCTTAGAATCAATTAGTTGAATTAGTTACTTGTAGTTATATTTACATTATGCAATTAATTTGAATAGATTCAGGCCATTTGGAGTCAGATACTCATGGCAAGAATGTGATATCGAGTTGATTTGAGCGGTTCGATGCCATACCCGTCATTTCATCTTGCGTTGCATATTTAAATTGGGACTACGGACGTATTCCGGGAGATCCCCCAATACTAAATATTTAATTTTGGGATTACGGACGTATTCTGGGAGATTCTCCTGTATTGCATATTCATTCAGAACTACGGGATGGTATCGTGGGAGATTCCACATTGTGTTTACCCTCTTCTAAGCCGAGGGCTCCCTTAACTGTTAAATTTTCGAGAATTTCTTTAACTGTGTTACCATAAACTTTACTTATGTCTTTTACTATTTAATTTATTATATTTACTTCGGTAGGGCCTTGACCTGACCTCGTCACTACTCGACCGAGGTTAGGCTTGGCACTTACTGGGTACCTTTGTGGTGTACTCATGCCCTTTCCTGCACATGTTTTCGTGTGCAGATCCAGGTGCGAGCTATCAGCCTTGGGGTTAGTGCGTGCTGCTGATTCTAGGAGACTTCAAGGTACTTCTGCTTGCATATGCAGATCCTCGGAGTCCTCTTCTACTCCCTCGCCTAGAGACTTTCTTTATTATCTTCAGGCTTTTGTATAGAGCTACATAGATTATAGCAGCTTGTGACTTAGTGATATTCCGGGTCTTGAAAAATTATTTTGTATATGCCGAGTGATACTACTTTTGGTTATTCACAATATGCTGTTTATCTTTAAAATGTTGTGTTTTCTTTACATTTTTCGTAATATTAGGCTTACCTAGTCGTAAAGACTATGTGCCATCACGACACCTTACGTCGGGTTAATTTCGGTCGTGACATCATCAAAATTCTATTCCGGGATCGTTTTCTCAAAATATTGACCGAAGTCAAACTTAGTATTTTAAGGCCAACTTAAGGAACCAAGTGTTCCGATTTCAACCCGAACACTTTCAAATCCCGAACCAACCATCCTCGTAAGTCATAAATTTATAAAAGTCAAAATGACCGGTTGGGTCATTACATCAAGCCTTCATCCAAAGATAAAAATTAATCTGTACAATTAGGATACATTGTATTAAATTCTAAGGGTCTAAGAAAAATTAATTTAATACAATGTATTTACTATTTCCTTATATAAATTCTAAGGGTCTAAGAACAATTATTTTTCTATCTTAAAATTTTATGACAAAATTTTTCAATCTAGAAATAAATTTAGTTGGATTTGAATATTACCATTCATATGAACTCTTTTCTTATTTTTTGTATTTTCAATTTGAGTTCCAACAGGAATAAGATGTAGCTCATATTAAGGACTTGAGGAAATATAATTCATATTTCTAAGACAATGAAAAACATAGTATCGTTGCATTATATTTAAGTACAAGTCAACATACTATATATTCGACTCTAAGCTACTAAAGAAAATGCATAACCCATACATTAAAGTTATAATAAAGCATTAGATACTTTTGTGTGGCATAGTTTTTTTGTCACGACCCAAAATTCCACTACAGGAATCATGATGTCACTTAGTCTCTAAGACAAAGTAAGCCGATTATAATTACAATTCAAGCCATTTTTTATAATAGAAACTAACAGCGGAAATAATTACAAACAACCTCTCAAGACTGGTAATACTGAGTCACGAACTCTAACTGAATACATGAAATGATCTAAAGGATCGAATACTCAATATTGTTTGATTAATAATTAACAGTACGACAAAATAGAAAGACTCTAAAGGAATGCGACGACGAAGCAGCTCTACCTTGAATCTTTACGATCACACTTTAACTCTGTTCGAGTCCGATATTGTAACGACCTGGCCGGTCATTTTGAGAATTAAAGTCTCGTTCAGCGGCATAAGACCCTGAGCAGCTTCATATTATGTGTATTGACTTGCGTGCGTGGTTGAATTCAGTTACCGGTTGTTTCGGAGTGATTTGGGACACTTAGTCCCTAAAACGGAAGCTTTAGTCTTAGGATTTTGACCGTAGTCGGAACTATATGAAGATGATTCCGGAATGGAGTTCTGTCAGTTCTATTAGCTCCGTTGGGTGATTTTTGACTTAGGAGCGTGTTCGGACTATAAATCCGAGGTCTGTAGCTGATTTAGGCTTGAAATGGCGAAAGTCAAATTTTTGGAGATTTGGACCGGAAGAGGACATTTTGATATCGGGGTCGGAATGCGATTCCGAGAGTTAGAACAACTCCGTTATGTTATTTGGGACTTGCCTGCAAAATTTGATGTCATTTCGGGTTGATTTGATAGGTTTCGGCATCGGTTTTTGAAGTTGAAAGATTTAAAAATTTATAAGTTCGATTCATGGTGCGATGCGTAGTTTCAACTTTAGTTGATGTAATTTTAGGGATCGACTAAGTTCGTATAGTGTTTTAGGATTGGTTGGTATGTTTGATTGAGGTCCCGGGGCCCTCGGGTTAGTTTCGGGCGCTTAACGGACTAAAAGTTTGATTTGTGTTACTGCTAAATCTTCAGGCTTCTGGTATTTTCAAACCTGCGGTGAAGAGACCGCAGGTGCGAGAGCGCACGTGCGGAGAGGCAAGCGCAGAAGCGGAAAAATGGAGGAGTGCCAGGGGTCGCAGGTGCGAGGAAAATTCCGCATCTGCGAGCAAGGTTGAGGCGCAGGTGCGAGAAGAGCTGGACCGCAGGTGCAAGGAAGCACAGGTGCGGTTTGGACGTGCGCACCTGCGGTCGCGCAGATGCGGCTAATTATGTCGCAGGTGGGGTCACGCCTGGGCAGAAAAGAGAAATCCGAGGGTTTGGTTTCATTCTTCGTTTTTGGACTTGAGAGCTCGGAATTTGGCGATATTTCGAGGGATTTTCAGAGGAAGCTTTGGGGTAATGATTCCTAACTCGTTTTTGGTTGTATTCCATTAATCTATAGTTGTTTTCTCCATTTAGTTTCGGATTTTTGGTGTTGAAATTGGAAAAAATTGGAAGAACTTCTTCAATAAAGATTTTGAGTTTTGAAGGGGAATTTGTGGTCGGATTTGAGTAATTCCTATATGGTTGGACTCGTGAGTGAATGGGTGTTCGTATTTTGTGATTTTTATCAGATTCCGAGATGTGGGCCCGGGTTGACTTTTTAGGGCGAATTTTGAAATTTTTATTAAAATATTGATTTCATTGATTAGATAAGTCTATTATTGTTGTATTCATGTTATGCAATTGTGTTTGGCTAGATTTGGGTCATTCGGAGTCGGATATTCGTGGAAAGGCATTGTGACCGATTGTTTGAGCCTGGTTCGAGGTAAGTATCTTGCCTAACCTTGTGTGGGGGCCTTCCCCTTAGGATTTGAGTCTTCTATGTTGATTGTAGTCCGTGTACACGAGGTGACGAGTGCGTGCACGGACTTATTTGTGGAAAGTTGGCCTTTTAGGGTTCTTAGGTCCTTGTATTCATTGAATATGCAGTTGTTCTTGTTATGATTATATATCTTAATTACTAGATTCACATCTACCTGCTTAATTAGAATCAATTGCTTCATGATCCACTATTATTGTTACTTGATTCATATGTGCTTTAATTGAAACTGTTATCTCTTTATAGCCATGCTATCTTTTCATAACTGCTTATCTTTATTTGGAATTTATATTATTTCATCCTATAATTGTTCAGTCTTAATTGAGGTTATGATTATTTTTACGCTGCTTATCTTTAATTGAATTGTTGAATATCCTTCATAATTTTCTCAACCTTAAAAGAAGTTTAGATATCCTATATCTTAGTCGACTTATTTTATTTGGCATTATTTGATTCGTAATAGCTTCCCTATTGTTGAAGTGTATATTGTGGGATCGTTGCTACACATTAGTTTTCCCTTTGTTGAGTTGTTCTCTTTACGCCTAGCATTCTTTACTGTGGTTATTCCTTGTGAATTGGTTCTACCATTTCTTTGTGAATTAAAGTTCTTGAGTTGATTTACTTGTCGTACTTTGTATTATTGTCATTGTTGCTGTTGTGCTTGTTATGGTGATGCACGAGGTTTATGCCGTGCGGTTGTTATTATGGGGTTGCACGAGGTTTCTGTCGTGCTATTGTTACCATTGATATTTGCACATGCGGCGTGACAAGGCGGGATATGTATATATATTTATATATATATATATATATATATATATATATATATATATATATATATATATGTGGGTTGCGCATGTGGCGAGACAAGGTGGGAACATTATTATGCACGTGTGGCGAGACAAGGTGGGCATTTATGTTACTATTGCACACGTGGCAAGATAAGGTGGGCTGTGTCAGGGATTGATTTGTGATGATTTATGGCCTGGGGGCATTCTTGTTGTTGATATTTGTGTAGTGGTATACGTACCTATGTGAGCTTTTTCTTGTGAAAGCTGTGAGAAAATATTCTACGTATTGTCCGTTCTTCTTCTTCCTTATGGTTATTTGCTGGTATGCACTATGTAAGGACACTTGCACAAGCATACACGTAGTTAAGCACTCTTATCGGATAAGAGGTGTTCTTGATATTGTTGAGCATAGATTCTCACCCTTGTTTACTTGTCTTCTATGTGAGAATAGCTCTATTGGCACGTGAGTCGTCAGTGCGGTTATGAGATGTTATGAGGGCACAGGATGCCAAGTGTTAGAGTTCAGGTATTGAGACCCGTGAGTTGTGATTTGTCCAAGGTTCGGTACCTCGTGGAGTTGTTGACTAAAACCTGATGTAAAAGCGGTTGTAGTTGTTGAGTTATTACTTGTCCTTGCTGTATTTGTGATTTCGGATGAAGGTTGTGTTCCATTCACCTTTCTGTGTCATTTTCATGATATTACGCTGATACTTGTTGTTTCCTTCCTTATTGCCATCACTGTACTGTGAGCCATATTGCATAATCTTTATGTGACATCATACTTCTGTTATTCATGTACGTATATCTATTATTCCTCGCCACTACTCCACCGAGGTTAGTCTTGATACTTACTGGGCACCGCTGTGGTGTGCTCATGCTACTCTTCTGCACATTTTTGTGCAGATCCAGGTACTTGTTCGTTAGCTAGCTGTGTGGACTATTGCTGTGGAGACTCAAAGTAAACCTGCTGATGCGTTCGCAGGCTTCGGAGTCACCTTCAACTTTTCATTTTACACTGTTTATTCTTATTTCTGGACAGTTGTAATTAGAAGTTTTCTAGCAAATACTCTGTAGAGCTTATGACTTGTACTACCGGTTTTGGAAATTTTTAGAGATTCTATTTAAATAATGTTATTGTTTTAATTATTGTTAAGCTTACCTAGTCCCTAAGACTAGGTGCCATCACGATACCCAATAGAGGAAAAATTGGGTCGTGACAGATATCTCCAATACCTGGCTCTGCACAAAAATGTGCAAAAGTGTTGTATGAGTACACCTAAGTGGGTACCCAATAAGTATCAAGACTAACCTCAGTAGAGTAGTGACGAGGTATAGTCAAGACACTCACTAGTCTAATAACCTATGCAATATAGTATACAAAAATAATAGAAAATAAATAACAATGATGACAACAATAATCAACCAGTGATATACACAGTAGGGCAAGAAGAACAACATAAATATTCCTCAACTAATAATGAATACAAGTACAACCAATTAATCAAGTCCTTCAAATATAAATCTTTCACCTATAAGTTTTTCAAATAAAAATCTTTAGAATATAATCCTTTCCAATAAATATATTTAGAATATACTTCCTTCAAATAAATATCGTTCCAATATAATTCTTTCGAATAAATATCTTTCAAATATAATTCTTTCAAATAAATATCTTTCGAATATAATTCTTTCAAATATAATTGTCACGACTCAATTTCACCTATAGGTCGTGATGGCGCCCAACATTACAGCTAGGCAAGCCAACTAGGGATTTAAACACATATTCAACTCTTTAAAAATTAACCGAGAAATTAAACTCTTCTTACTTGCAAGAATTAAGACAATATAAAAAGATCTGGTAAATTGAAAACCAGGAACAGAATTAAATCCAAAAATTCTACTAGTTTGTGTGCCAAGACCTGGTGTCACAAGTGTATGAGCATCTAGTAGATTATACAAAAATTTTATATATTGTCCGAAATAAAATAGACAGAATAAAATTTCAAGAAGAGGCACTAGTTGCTGCAGAACGGCTCAGAAAGGCAGCTCACCACTAAGCCTCTGGATAACGTGGGTGCGCGCTGATAGGTCCAATTATAGCACCTGTCTCACGTCCTGCACAAAAAGTGCAGCAAGTTTAGCATGAGTACGTAAACAACGTGTACCCAGTAAGTATCAAGCTTAATCTAGAAGAGGTAGTGACGAGAGGTCGACTTTGACACTCACTAAGGGTCAATAACAATAAATAAAATAAAGATAGAAATATTTAAATCAACATGATTTATAGAATTTACAATGATTTTCTTTAACCAGTAGAAATAATTAATTTCCTTCAAATGCGACAAATTCTAATTTATTAATTAACTTCACAAGATGCAACTAAAATAGCAAAGTATCGTGTAATTATTATTATTAGGCACGATTTCTCCCGAGGTCGTACGGCCCGATCCAAAGTGTCGTGTACACTGCCGAGGGACGTGCGGCGCGATCCATAGATGCATCTATACTGCCTAGGCGTTTGGCCCACTCCACAAGAAAGGAGGACATTTTCTTATGTACTCTCGAAATGAGAGTATATATATTATAAAATTAATACGAGAGGATGTACAATTTCTTTTAACAATTAGTTAATTTATACAAAAATTCAAGTATATGAGATTTCAATCTTTTACTATTCTCTAACAATTCACAATATAGTTCCAATACTTTAATTAAATAAATGATACAATTATCACACGTAATTCATGAATTGAGTCCTAACCTACCCGGACTTTAGCATAAATAGTAGCTACGCACGGACTCTCGTCACTTCGTGCGTACTTAGCCCCCACAATTAGAAATAATTATTAATTTAAATCACCTATGGGGTAAATTCCCCCTTACAAGGTTAGACAAGAGACTTACCTTGTCTCAAAGTCCACTTCCAGATCAAAATATCGCGTAAAAACCTCAATTTGATGCCGAAAAATTCAAAACTATCCAAAAGTTATATAAAATAATTAATACATGCTCAATAATTCAAAAATAGACTATTAAATTAATTATCCTATCCAAAATGGTAAATTCCTAAAATTTACCCCGGACCCACGTGCCCGGATGCCGGAAAATATTCGGAGGAAAACGTTACCCATAATCTCAAGAACTCAAATATACAATTTCCATCCAATTCCATAACCATTTTTGTGGTTAAAATCTCATTTTTATAAAAATCTAAGTTTTTAATCTAAACCCTTAATTTCTAAGATTTACCTGGTATAATCTATCCATAATCTATATAGTTAACTCAAAGTGTGTAGAACTAACTTACCTTCAAGTTGCTAGTTGAAATCCCCTCTCAAAAAACTCTGAAATCGCACAAAAATAGAGGAAAAACAGACTAAAAATGAGTGAGCCTCGCCCTCTTTTTAACATTCTGCCCAACAGTCATTTTCGCACCTGCGGAAAAGCCTCGCAGGTGCGAGTTTCACTCGCCTGCCAAGCTTCGCATCTGCGCACCATTCCTCGCACCTGCACGTTCGCAGGTGTGCCAAAAATTACGCATCTGCGGTCGATGGCATGCTACTCTCTTTCGCACCTGCGACTGGTGGCTTGCACCTGCAAGCTCGCACCTGCGGCTGCCTCTGTGCAGGTGCGATCGCACCAGAAACTGGAAGCTTCAACTCTTTCTCCCAAGTCCAAAATTGGTCGGAGCCTCGTCTGGTTAACCCCCGAGGCCCCCGGGGCCCCGCCCGAACATACCAATAAGTTTGAAATCATAAAACGGACTCGCTCGAACCCTCGGAACGTGTAAAACAACATCAAAACTAAGAATCATACCTCAAACCAAATTGATTCAACTTAAAATTTTCAAATTCTTCAAACTTACTCCGAAACTTACTCCGAATGCGCCGAAATATACTTATACTACTCGGAATGACACCAAAATTTACGTACGAGTCTTAAATCACCATACAGATCTATTCCTAGGCTCAGAATTCCAAACGGACCTCAATTTTTCCAAAACTACCCCAAACCAAATTTCAAGAACCTTAAACCTTTAAATAGCTAGTTTTAACTATTAAGCGCCAAAACGCTCCCGGGTTGTCCAAAACCCGATTCGAACATACGCCCAAGTCCGAAATCATCATACGAACCTATTGGAATAATTAAATCCTGATTCTGGGGTGGTTTTCTAAAAATGTTGACCGAAGTCAAACTTGGCCTTTTAAAGCCAAACTAAGGAACCAAGTGTTCTTATTTCAACCCGATCACTTTCAAATTCTAAACTAACCATCCCCGCAAGTCATAAATTAATAAAAGAACATACGGGGAGTTTTATTTAGGGGAACGGGGTTCTAAAAGTCAAAATGACCGGTTGGGTCATTACATTCTCCACCTCTTAAACAAACGTTCATCCTCGAACGAGTTTAGAATTATACTAGGAGTGCTGAATAAGTGTGGATATCTGCTCCGCGTGTCTTCCTCGGCCTCCCAAGTCGCTTCCTCGACTAGTTGGCCCATCCACTGGACTTTTACTGCAGAAATCTCCTTGGACCTCAACTGGCGAACCTGTCTATCAACAATGGCAACTGGCTCCTCTTCATAACCCAAGCTTTTATCTAGCTGTACTGTGCTGAAGTCTAACATATGTGACAGGTCGGCATTATACTTCTGGAGCATAGATACATGGAAAATCGGATGGACTCCTAATAGACTGGGAGGCAAAGCAAGCTCGTAAGCAACCTCCCCAACTCGTCTCAACACCTCAAATGGGCATATAAACCTTGGGCTCAACTTGCCCTTTTCCCCAAATCTCATGATTCCCTTCAATCGGCGAAACTTTCAAGAGGACTTTTTCACCCACCATAAACGATAAATCACGCGCTTTCTAATATACGAAACTATTATGTCTGCACTGTGCTGTACGAAGTCGCTCCTGAATCAACTTTACCTTTTTCAAGGCATCTTTCACCAAATTAGTACCATATAACTTAGCCTCACTGGGCTCAAACCATTCGATGGGCGAACGACATCGCCGACCATAAAAAGCGTCAAATGGAGCCATCTCGATGCTGGATTGGTAACTGTTATTATAAGAAAACTCGGCCCAAGGCAAGAAACGATCCCACTGACCTCCAAAGTCAATCACACATGCCCTGAGCATATCCTCCAAAATCTGAATTGTCCACTATGACTGCCCGTCAGACTGTGGATGAAAGGCTGTGCTGAGCTCTACACGGGTCCCCAATTCACTCTGTACTGCTCTCCAGAAATATGAAGTAAACTGAGGGGCTATATTTAATATGATGGAAATTGGCACACCGTGCAACCGAACTATCTCCTGAATATAAATCTGGGCCAACCTCTCTGAAGTATACGTAGTCACAATCGGAATGAAGTGTGCTGACTTGGTCAACCTGTCAACAATGACCCAAACTGCATCAAACTTCCGCAAGGTCCGCGGCAACCCAACTACAAAGTCCATAGTAATGTGTTCCCATTTCCACTCCGGTATAGTCGTCTGCAGAAGTAGGCCACCTGGTCTCTGGTGCTCATATTTAACTGCTGGAAATTTAGACACCTAGCTACATACTCAACTATGTCCTTTTTCATTTGCCGCCACCAATAATGTTTCCTCAAGTCACGATACATCTTCGTAGCACCTGGATGAATAAAATACCGATAACTGTGTGCCTCCTCTAGGATCGTTTTCCTCAGTCCATCCATATTAGGAACATATAGACGATCCTGGAATCGCAGAACACTATCCGCGCCAATAGTAACTTCCTTGGCACCACCCCGTAGTATTGTTTCTCGAAGAACCATTAAGTGTGGATCATCACACTGGCGAGCCTTGATCTGCTCAAATAGTGAAGACTGGGCCACAACAAATGCAAGAATTCGGCTGGGCTCTGAGATATCCAGCCTCACAAGTCTATTAGCCAAGAACTGAATATCCAAAGCTAATGGCCTCTCCTCTACTGAAATGAAAGCCAAACTACCCATACTCTCCGCCTTTCTACTCAAGGCGTCTGCAACCACATTTGCTTTACCTGGATGATATAGAATAGTAATATTATAATCTTTTAGTAACTCAAGCCATCTGCGCTGCCTCAAATTTATATCTTTCTGCTTGAACAAATGATGCAAACTACTATGATCAGTGTAAACCTCACAAGAGACTCCATAAAGATAAAGCCTCCAAATCTTAAGAGAGTGAACAATCACAGCTAACTCCAAATCATGCACTAGATAATTCTTCTCGTGGGGCTTCAGCTGATGTGAAGCATATGCAATAACTCGCCCCTCCTGCATTAATACACACACAAAACCAACGCGTGAAGCGTCACAATACACTGCATACATCCCTAAACCAATGCTAGCACTGGTGCTGTAGTCAATGTTGTCTTGAGCTTGTGAAAGCTCACCTCACAATCATCGGACCAACAGAACGGAGCACCCTTCTGGGTTAATTTGGTCAAAGGTGCTACAATAGATGAAAAACCATCCATGAACCGTCAATAATAACTTGCTAAACCTAGAAAATGGCTAATCTCAGTCGCCGAAGTAGGACGATGCCAATTCTGAACTACCTCAATCTTTTTGGGATCAACCTTAATGCCCTCACCCGATACAATATGCCCCAAAAATGGTACAGAATTTAGCCAAAACTCACATTTGGAGAACTTAGCATATAGCTTTTGTTCCCAAAAGGTTTGAAGCACCACCCTCATATGCTGCTCGTGCTCTTCCTTACTGCGCGAGTAGATCAAAATATAATCAATGAAAACAATGACAAACGAATCAATATATGGCCTGAATACCCTGTTCATTAAATCTATAAACATCGTCGGGGCTTTAGTTAACCCGAAAGACATCACCAGAAATTCATAATGACCGTATCTAGTCCAAAAAGCAGTATTCGGAATATCCGAATCCCGAATCTTCAACTGATGGTACCCCGACCTCAAGTCGATCTTAGAGAACATCCTAGCACCCTGCAACTAGTCAAATAGATCATCAATACGCGATAACGGGTACTTGTTCTTAATAGTGACTTTGTTCAATTGGCTATAATCAATACACATTCGTATCATTCCATCCTTCTTCTTCAAAAATAACACTGGTGCACCCCAAGGCGATACACTCGGTCTGACGAACCCTTTGGCTAGTAACTCCTCAAGCTGTTCTTTCAATTCTTTCAATTCTTTCGGAACCATGCAATACAGTGGGATAGATATAGGTTGGGTATCTGGAGCCAAGTCAATACAGAGATCAATATCACGATCTGGTGGCATGCCTGGAAGATCTGAAGGAAATACATTAGAGAACTCCCAAACTATAAGAACTTAATCAATAGTCGGAGTCTCTGCAATAGTATCCCGAACATAGGCTAGATAATCCAAACAACCCTTCTCGACCATATGTCAAGCCTTTAGAAACGAAATAACCCGATTAGATGCACTAACAGACGAACCCTTCCACTTTAGCCTAGGCAATGCTGGAATAGCCAAGGTAACAATGTTGGCATGGCAATCTAGGATGGCATGATATGGAGATAACCAGTCCATGCCCAGGATGATTTCAAAGTCGGTCATCTCAAACAACAGAATATCTGCTCTAGTTTCATAACCACAGAATATTATAATGCAGGACCGGTAAATCCGATCCACAACAACAAAATCGCCCAGAGGAGTACCCAAGGACTCACGAGAAACACCCAGGAAATGAGCAAATAGAGATGACACATATGAATATGTAGATCCTGGATCAAATAATATGGAGGCATCTTTTCCGCAAACAGAAATAATACCTATAATCACGACATCTGAGGCCTCAACATCTGGTCTGGCCGAAAAAGCGTAGAACCGAGCTGGAGTGCCAACTAGCTAGCCTCAACCTCTAGGACGACCCCTACCCACCTGTACTCCACCTCTTGGTGGTCGGACAATTGGTGGAGCAACTGGTGCGGTAATCATAGGCTGCTGACCCTGCTGCACTGGTCTACCCCGAAGCCTAGGGCAGAATCTCTGCATATGACTGGGATCCCCGCTCTCGTAACAACTCTTCGGTGCGATGGGCTGCTCACTAAGAGTCTAGCCCTGGTGGCCTGAATACCCACTGCAAGAACCCTGAATAGCTGGTGGGCAATAAGAACTCTCTGGCATAGCACTGAAATAAGGTCGCACTTGAGCACCCCGAGGAGGCGGTGGTGCTGGATAAAGGGGGCCTGCTGGACTGCCCTCTCATGAACTGACCTCTGCCCCCAGATGGAGCACCTCTGAACTCTCCAGAATATCTAAACCGCTTATCTCTCATAACCTGCTCTCGGCTACGCTGACGCATACCTTCAATCCTCCAGGCTATCTCCACAACCAACTCATAAGAAGTCCCCATCTCAACCTCTCGGGCCATAGTGGCCTGAATGCCAGTATGTAAACCAACAACAAACCTCCGCACTCTCTCTGCCTCAGTAGGGAGTATCATAAGTGCATGGCGAGATAACTCAGAGAACCTCGCCTCATAATCGGTCACTGACATCTGACCCTGTTGGAGCTGCTCAAACTGAAACCGCAACTCTCCCTTCTGGTAGGGTGGAATATACCTATCCAAGAAAATATGAGTGAATCTGTCCCAAGTCATGGGAGGAGAATCTGCTGGTCTGCCAAGAAGATAAGACTTCCACCATCTACGGGCTCTGCCCTCTAGCTGAAAAGTAGCAAAGTCCACCCCATGAGACTCCAATATCCTCATGTTGTGCAGTCTGTCCCTGCATCGATCAATGAAATCCCGGGTATTCTCATGTCGTTCACCCCTAAAGAAACGAGGATGTAGTCTAGTCCATCTGTCCAATAGCTTCTGCGGCTCGGCGGTCGTAGCTGGTCTGGGCTCAGGTATAGCTGCTGCCACTTGTTGGGCTCCACCGATGGGTAGCGCACCCTGGGTCTGATATACAGCAAATGCCTGCCCATGAGCCTGTGCGGTAGGGGTCTGTGCTCCACCGCCTGCCTGAGATGTGGTTGGGTCTGCCAGAAATAAACCAGCTTGAGTCATAGTGTCCATGAACTGCAACACACGACCCATGACCTCCTGGAATCCCGGTGCAGACGTGAAATCCACCAGAGCTAGCTCTGCCACGGGCACCTCACCCTATTCCTCCATAATGGGATCCTCTGCTGGACCCACTGGTGGCATAACTGGAACAATCCTGGGATGTCCTCGTGCCCTACCAAGGGCTGGAGCCCTCCCTCGGCCTCTAGCAACTGGGGAGTAGCTCTTCCCTGGTCTGGAAGGAAGATGAAGAAAGGTAGTTTCCTAACGCCCTATAGCCTCTCGAATATAAGTACAGACGTCTTCGTACCGATCCGCAACACTCTATTAGGCCTACTCATAACTTGTGAGACCTACGTGAACCTAGTGCTCTGATACCACGTTGTCATGACCCAATTTCACCTATAGATCGTGATGGCACCCAACACTACAGCTAGGCAAGCCAATTAGTGATTTAAACACATATTCAACACTTTAAAAATTAACCGAGTAATTAAACTCTTCTTACTTTCAAGAATTAAGACAATATAAAAAGATCTGGTAAATTGAAAACCAGGAATATAATTAAATCCAAAAATTCTACTAGTGTGTGTGCCAAGACCTGGTGTCACAAGTGTATGAGCATCTAGTAGATTATACAAAAATTCTAAATATTGTCTAAAAATAAAATAGACAGAATAAAATTTCAAGAACATGCACTAGTTGCTGCAAAACGGCTCAGAAAGGCAGCTCACCACTAAGCCTCTGGATAACGTGGGTGCGCGCCGATAGGTCTAATTATAGCACATGTCTCAGGTCCTGCACAAAAAGTGCAGCAAGTGTAGCATGAGTTAGTAAACAACGTGTGCCCAGTAAATATCAAACTTAATCTCGAAGAGGTAGTGACGAGAGGTCGACTTTGACACTCACTAAGGGTCAATAACAATAAATAAAATAAAGATAGAAATATTTAAATCAACATGGTTTATAGAATTTACAATGATTTTCTTTAACCAGTAGAAATAATTAATTTCCTTCAAATGCGACAAATTCTAATTTATTAATTAACTTCACAAGATGCAATTAAAATAGCAAAGTATCGTGTAATTATTATTATTAGGCACGATTTCTCCCGAGGCCGTACGGCCTGATCCAGAGTGTCGTGTACACTGCCGAGGGACGTGGAGCGTGATCCATAGATGCATCTATACTGCCTAGGCGTTTGGCCCACTCCACAAGAAAGGAGGACATTTTCTTATGTACTCTCGAAATGAGAGTATATATATTATAAAATTAATACGAGAGGATGTACAATTTCTTTTAACAATTAGTTAATTTATACAAAAATTCAAGTATATGAGATTTCAATCTTTTACTATTCTCTAACAATTCACAATATAGTTCCAATACTTTAATTAAATAAATGATACAATTATCACACGTAATTCATGAATTGAGTCCTAAACTACCCGGACTTTAGCATAAATAGTAGCTACGCACGGACTCTCGTCACCTCGTGCGTACGTAGCCTCAACAATTAGCAATAATTATTAATTTATATCACCTATGGGGTAAATTCCCACTTACAAGGTTAGACAAGAGACTTACCTTGTCTCAAAGTCCACTTCCCAATCAAAATGTTGCGTAAAAACCTCAATTTGATGCCAAAAAATCCGAAACTATCCAAAAGTTATATAAAATAATTAATACGTGCTCAATAATTCGAAATTAGACTATTAAATTAATTACCATATCCAAAATGGTAAATTCCTAAAATTTACCCCGGGCCCACGTGCCCGGATTCCAGAAATATTCGGAGGAAAACGTTACCATAATCTCAAGAATTGAAATATACAATTTTCATCCAATTCCATAACCATTTTCGTGGTTAAAATCTCATTTTTATAAAAATCTAGGCTTTCCGTCTAAATCCTTGATTTCTAAGATTTACCGGTTATAATCTATTTATTTAACTCAAGGTGTGTATAACTAACTTACATTCAAGTTGCTAGTTGAAATCCCCTCTCAAAAAGCTCTGAAATCGCACAAAAGTGGAGGAACAACGGACTAAAAAAATGACTGAGCCTCGCCCTCTTTTTAACATTCTACCCAACAGTCATTTTCGCACCTGCAGAGGGCTAGCCGCGCCTGCGGCTCCGCACCTGTGGAAAAGCCTTGCAGGTGCGAGTTTCCCTCGCCTTCCAAGCTTCGCATCTGCGCACCATTCCTCGCACTTGCGCATTCACAGGTGTGCCAAAAATTGCGCATCTGCGGTCGATGGCATGCTCCTCTCTTTCGCCCCTATGACTGGTGGCTCACACCTGCGAGCTCGCACCTGCGGCTGCCTATGCGCAGGGGCGAGCGCACCAGAAGTTGGAAGCTTCAGCTCTTCCTCCCAAGTCCAAAATTGGTCCAAGCCTCGTCTGGTTAACCCCCGAGGACCCGCCCGAACATACTAACAAGTTTGAAATCATAAAACGGACTCGCTCGAACCGTCGGAACGTGTAAAACAAAATCAAAACTAAGAATCATACCTCAAACCAAATTGATTCAACTTAAAATTTTCAAATTCTTCAAACTTACTCCGAACGCGCCGGAATATACTTATACTACTCGAAATGACACCAAAATTTGCATGCGGGTCTTAAATCACCATACACGGCTATTCCTAGGCTCGAAATTCCAAACGGACCTCAATTTCTCCAAAACCTACCCCAAACCAAATTTCTAGAACATTAAACCTTTAAATATCAAGTTTTCACTATTAAACGCCAAAACGCTCCCGGGTTGTCCAAAACCCGATTCGAACATACGCCCAAATCCGAAATCATCATACGAACCTATTGGAACCGTCAAATCCCGATTCCGGGGCCGTTTTCTAAAATTTTTGACCAAAGTCAAACTTGTCCTTTTAAAGCCAAACTAAGGAACCAAGTATTCCGATTTCAATCCGATCACTTTGAAATTTTTAAACAACCATCCCTGCAAGTCATAAATTAATAAAAGCACATACGGGGAGTTTTATTTGGGAAAACGGGGTTCTAAAAGTCAAAATGACCGGTTGGGTCATTACAATAATTCAATCAAATAAAAGTCACCCTGTGACACCTCATTTCATAATCATAAAATACGGGTCACAACCCACTTTCCTATTTCCAAGGCACCTCATGCCAATATCTCTATCACAACCGCATGGACAACTCACGTGCTAATATCATCATCATTTACTCACGGCACCTCGTGCCCACATTTCATATCACAACTACACGGACATTTCACGTGCCAATGTCATTTTCATTATATAACCACGACACCTCATGCCCATATTTCATATCATAACTGCACGGACAATTCACGTGCCAATAATAAATTCATCCCATTTCCTCAGCACCTCATGCCCATATCATAATTCGCTCGGCAATATCCACAGGCTCATAATTTCAACATATATCTGACTATTATCAAATTTACTGAATTTATAAAATAAATTGCACAATATATAAAAGAAGTCACAAGAAAATCACAACATCGCATAAAATCACCAACCCAATACCCCTACACCATCACATATCATCCCTGACAATAGCCACCCTTATCTCTCCTATACCCACCCTTATCACTCCTATAATAGCTACCCTTATCGCTCCGCCTAGACAATATCCCAACACACATAACCACAGTGAAATGCCATCCTTATACCCACATAATATGAACAGTGTAATGTCACCCTTATCGGCCGCATAACAGTAACCTAAATCACATAACAATTTACATGGATATTACCACGATAACACAAAACAACAATTCATATTATAAATTGCCCATAGGCCACAACCAATTCCAAAGATGCAACAAAATCAATTAATTTCACAGCAAATAGCCTAAGGCTTCACACAACGTATACAAACCTCGAAAACAACAACGAGGAAGGAAAATTAACTCAGCATGACACAACACCTTCTTTAGTCCAAATATTTGAAAAATATATTAGTACCTCAATTTAAACTTATTTAATAAATTATTTGCATACGGAAAAACCTATAATATAATTATTTTCAGGAAATATCGAATCAACAAACACGCGAAATTCACATAAAATTTCAAGTCGCAATCACACCAAATTATCATATAAATACAAACTCAACAAACAAAGAATGAGGCATGACAAATCAAGGAGTTACTAAATTTCCACAATTTTCCAATTTAATACATAAGGGTGTCTACAAATTTTTAACCGATATAGTTTGCACATATAAACCAAGTACATATTCGTCACCTCGCGTACATGGTTTTCCAATCACACAATTTCCACATAAGACTCAATGCCTAGGGGAAATTCCCCCACACAAGGTTAGGCAAGATACTTACCTTTTTGAAGTTAGGCCGATATTTCAAAATTGCCTTCTTGCTTGAATTGACCTGCGGACAGCTAAAATCTATCCAAATTAATTCAATTCAGTCAATACTAATTATAGGAATTAATTCCATATAAAAATACTAATTTTCCAACAAAATCCGAAATTTAACTCAAAAATCGTCTGTGGGGCCCACTTCTCGGAATCTGATGAAACTCACAAAATCCGATAACCCATTCAATTACGAGACCACTCATACCAATTTTATCAAATTCCGATAATAACTCGACCTCCAAATCTAAAATTTTCGTTCTTGAAAGGTTTTGCAAAAATCTTGATTTCTTCCATTTAAATCTGAAATAAATGATGAATATAATCATGAATTTATGAAATATAATCACTTTTGGATATAGGACACTTACCCAAGTCGAAGTTGTGAAGAAATCCTCAAAATCGCCCAAGAACCGTGCTCCAAAAATCCAAAATGAAATAAAGAAAATGACAATTTTTGGTCCTTAAGTTTCTGCCCATCCGTCACTAAAAGTCCATTTTTCGTCACTAAAAGTCCACACCAGAACTTGTTTGCACTAGCAGTTATTTTTCACTAAAAAGGCTTTAACTCCATCATACGAACTCGGAATTCGACGATTCTATTCCTATGTGTCACAAATAATAATATGAACCCAGTCGTTCAATCAAAACTCAATTCGGAGCTCATTTTCTCAATGCGATACCAATTTTGCTCGTTAAACAATTAACTCATATTTCACGCTAAAAACCCAATGCACACTGTTGTAGCCAAAATCTGCATTACTAGCTTCAGTCAATCGACCATAACATTCTGTACAAATTTCCAAATGATGAATTGTTTATTATTCTGGAAACTAGAATCAAAGGGCTACAACTTTCATGTTTTGATAATTTCCAGATTCCTTATAGATTGCAAGATATAAGCTTCCAAAATCACCTCTGCGCATCAGAAATTTCACACATTGCTGTAAAAAAAACCAACAGTTAAAATGATTCGAAACTCACCCAAGGACCTCAAGACCTCAACCCAATACACCAACAAGTCCTAAAACCACGAATCATACCCCAATTCAAGCTTAAGGAACTTAAGAATTTCCAACTTCTACATTCGATGCCGAAACCTATCAAATTAATTCCGATTAACCTCAAATTTTGTACAAAAATCATTAATGACATAACGGATCTATGAAAATTTTTCAGAACTAGATTCGGACTCCGATATCAAAAAGTCAACTCCTCGGTCAAACTTCCCAAAAATTCAACTTTCGCCATTTCAAGCAAAATTTCACTACGGACTTCCAAATAATTTTACGGACACGCTCCTAAGTCCAAAATCATCATACGGAGCTATTGGAATCATGAAAACTTCATTTCGGTGTCGTTTACATATAATTCACCATCCGGTCAATTATTTAAACTTAAGCTTCCAAAACAAGAATTGTTCTTTCAATTAAATCATGAATCATCCGAAAACCAGACTTGACCACCCTCGTAAGTCATAATACACCTTTCAAAGCTGCTCGAGACCTTAAGCCAACGAACGGAACGTAAATTTTTAAAATGACAAGTCCAGTCGTTATATTTTTCCCCTATTAAGTTGGCTAAATATGATCAGTATTAATTTTTTTCCAAAGTCTATATTTTTAAAAATAATATTCAATAACTCAATTACATAGTTTAATAATATTTGCTTAATTTTAAAAAAATTATGTTCTTTAAAATGGAGTACACGCGCAACGCGCGTATCCTAAAACTAGTTAATATAAGAATGTGAAAGCACTACTATTTTTCCCCCGAGAGTTCAGTTGTTCGCAATATTTCCTTTCATTCAAAGCAAAAACAAAAGAGATGTTTTATTCCATTTGTACAGAAAACAAGGTGAGAAATATTTCACCACAAAACTTTTTTATGCTATCAAGTATTGTGCTTGTTTGACAGTTTTGTAAGAAAAACGTTTACATTTTTATCAAAACTTTGAATTTTTTCCCCAAGTTTTAGCTCGTCTTGAACTCTTTATATAGAGTTACTATAATGACCCAATCGGTCATTTTGACCTTTAGAATCTCGTTTCTCTAAATACAACTCTCCGTATGTTCTTTTAATAATTTATGACTAGCGGGGATGGTTGGTTCGGGATTTGAAAGTATTCGGGTTGAAATCGGAACACTTAGTTCCTTAATTTGGCTTTAAAAAGCCAAGTTTGACTCCGGTCAATATTTTGAGAAAACGACCCCGGAATCGGGATTTGACGGTTCCAATAGGTTCGTATGATGATTATGGACTTGGGCGTATGTTCGAATCGGGTTTTGAACAATCCGGGAGCGTTTCGGCGCTTAATAGTGAAAATCAGCTATTTAAAGGATCAAGGTTCTTTAAATTTGGTTTGGAGTAGGTTTTGGAGTAATCGAGGTCCGTTTGAAATTTCGATCCTATGAATAGTTCTGAGGAATTTAGAAACTTGAATTTCATATTTTGATCCAATTCGGTTTTGGGGTGAGTTTCTTAGTTTCGTTGTTGAATTGCGTGTTTTGAGAGTTCGAGCAAGTCCGTGTTATGTTTACAGACTTATTGGTGCATTTGGACGGGATCACGGGGGACTCGGGTGAGTTTTGAACCACCCGGAGCTAAGTTGAAAAAACTAGAAATTTCAGTTCTGGTTTCCTGCTTCGCGAACGCGGAAGGACCCTCGCGTTCGCGAAGAAGGAAAATAGGAGCTGGGCATTTTGCCTTTGCGTTCGCGTGAAGGGTGACGCATTCGCGAAAGAGGACTAGGACCGGCAAGGGTTTTCCCTACACGTTCGCGAAGGGCAGGCCAGTAAGCCTTCGCGTTCGCGAAGGGTAATTTTAAGGCTGTGAAATTTTGCCTTCGCAAACGCGAGACACTGACCGCGTTCGTGAAGAAAGGGTTCACTGTACCGGACAGAATGTCTTAAAAATGGGATTTCACCATTTTTAACCCCATTTCTTCCATTTTTGGGCAATTTTGGAGCTTTTGAGAGTGGATTTCAACTAGCAACTTGAAGGTAAGTTAATTCTACATACTTTGAGTTAAATACATAGATTATGGGTAGATTATAACCTGTAAATTGTGAAAATTAAGGGTTTAGAGGAAAAACATAGATTTTTATAAAAATGAGATTTTAACCACAAAAATGGTTATGGAATTGGATGGAAATTGTATATTTGAGTTCTTGAGATTATGGGTAACGATTTTCTCCGAAATTGTTTGGAATCCGTGCACGTGGGCCCGGGGTGAACTTTAGGAATTTTACCATTTTGGATTGGGTAATTAATTTAATAGTCTGATTTCGAGTTATTGAGCATGTATTAATTATTTTATATAATATTTGGATAGTTTTGGATTTTTTGGCACCGAATTGGAATTTTTACGCGATATTGTGATCGGGAAGTGGACCTTGAGACAAGGTAAGTCTCTTGTCTAACCTTGTAAGAGGGAATTTATCCCATAGGTGATTTTAATTAATAATTATTGTTAAAAATTGGGGGCTACGAACGCACGAGATGAATAGAGTCCGTACGTAGCTACTAATTATGCTATGCCCGGGTAGTTTAGGACTCCAATCATGAAATACTTATGATAATTGCATCCTCTATTTAATTAAAATATTGGAATTATATCGTAAACTGTTAGGGGAAATAGCAAAAGATCGAAATTTCATATACTTGAAGTTTTGGGTAAATTATTTATTTGTTAAAAGAAATGGTACATCCTTATGTGTTAGTTTTATAAAAACTTCTCATTCCGGAGGTTCATAAGAAAATGACCTCCTTTCATGTGAAGCGGGCCGAATGCCTCGGCAGTATAAATGCATCTATGGATCGTATCGCATATCCCTCGACAGTGTATACGACACTCTGGATCGGGCCGAACGACCTCGGCAGGAATCGTGCCTAATAATAATAATTACACTATACTTTGATGTTTTATTACAACTTGTGAAGCAAATTGATAAAATAAAAATTATTGAAAATTGAGAATAATTAATTCTGCTCGTTAAGGAAATTATTGTTGTTCATATAAATCATGTCTAATTAAATATTTCTATTTTAATATTACTGACCCATAGTGAGTGTCAAAGTCGACCTCTCGTCACTACTTCTTTGAGATTAGGCTTGATACTTACTGGGTACACGTTATTTACGTACTCATGCTCCTCTTGCTGTACTTTTTGTGCAGGACCTGAGACAGGTGCTATAGGTGGACCTACCAGCACGTACCCACGTTATTCAGAGGCTTAGTGGTGAGCTGCCTTTTTGAGTCGTTATGCAGCAACTAGTGCCTCTTCTTGTATTTGCATTCTGTCTATTTTATTTCAGACTATTTAAATTTTTTGTATAATCTACTTGATGCTCATACACTTTTAACACCGGGTCTTGGATCACACACTAGTAGAATTGTAGATTTTATTATTTTTCTTGGTTTTTATTTAATCAAATCTTTCATATTTTCTTAATTATTGCAAGTAAGAAGAGTTTAATTACTCGAAAAAATTTTAAAAGAATAAATGTATGTTTAATTCACTAGTTGGCTTGCCTAGCTGTGATGTTGGGTGCCATCACGACCTATAGGTGAAATTGGGTCATGACAACATGGTATCAGAGCATTTGGTTCGCGTAGGTCTCACAAGTTATGAGCAGACCAAATAGAGTCTTGTGAATCGGTACAAAGACGTCTGTACTTATATTCGAGAGCCTATAGGGTGTTAGGAAACTACCTTTCTTTATCTCTCATCGTGCAATTGATGTAGTACTAAATATCTTTCTCTTATTCTCTCACAGATGTTGAGAACGCGCTCTAATGAGGCTCCAGACCAAGGAAGAGCTACTTCCCCAGTTGTTAGAGGCCGAGGCAGAGGCCGAGGAAGGGCTCCAGCCCGTGGTAGGGGACGAGGACATCTCAGAATTATTCCAGTTATACCACCAGTGGGTCCAGCAAAGGATCCTATCATTGAGGAGCACGGCAAAGTGCCCGTAGCAGAGCCAGCTCCGGCGGACCCTTACCGCACAGGCCCATGGGCAGGCAGCTACTGTATATCAGACCCGGGGTGTACTACCCATAGGTGGAGCCCAACCAGTGGCAGCAGCTACACCTGAGCCCAGACCAGTTGTGGCCGCATAAGCTATTAGATAGATGGACCAGGCTACACCCTCCTATCTTTAGGGGTGAGCGACATGAGGATCCCCAGGACTTCGTTGATCGGTTCAGGGACAGACTCCACAACATGAGGATATTGGAGTCCCATGGGGTAGACTTTGTTACCTTTCAGCTGGAGGGCAGGACCCGTAGGTGGTGGGAGTCCTATCTTCTGGGCAGACCAGCAGATTCTTCTCCCATGACTTGGGATAAGTTAACCCGTATTTTCCTGGATAATATATTCCACCCTCCTAGAGGAAAGAGTTGCGGTTTTAGTTTGAGCAGCTCCAGCAGGGTTAGATGTCAGTGACCGATTATGAGGCGAGGTTTTCTGAGTTATCTTGCCATGCACTTATGATACTCCCTACTGATGCAGAGAGAGTACGAAGGTTCGTTGCGGGTCTACATACTGGCACTCAGGCCACTATGGCCCGAGAGGTCGAGATGGAGACTTCTTATGAGTTGGTTGTGGAGATAGCCCGAAGGATTGGAGGTGTGCGTCGGCGTAGCCGAGAGCAGGTTATGAGAGATAAGCGATTTAGATATTCTTGAGAGTTCAGAGATGCTCCGTTTGGGGGTAGAGGTCAGTTCCTGAGAGGACAGTCCAGTAGGCCCCCATATCTAGCACCACTGCCTCCTCGGGGTGCACCAGTGCGATCATATTTCAGTGCTATGCCAGAGAGTTCTTATCGCCCACAAACTATTCAGGGTTCTTCCATCGGGTATTCAGGTCACCAGGGCTAGACTTCCAGTCAGCATCCCATCACACCGAGAGGTTGTTACGAGTGCGGGGATTTCAGTCACATTCAGAGATTTTGCCCCAGGCTTCGGGGTAGACCAGTGCAGCGGGGTCAGCAATCTATGATTACCGCACCAGTTGCTCCACCAGCCATCCGGCCACCCAGAGGTGGAGGGCAAGTGGGTAGGGGTCATCCTAGAGGTGCAGGCCACCCAGGCGGAGGCCAACCAATTGGTGCTTTAGCTCGGTTCTATGCTTTTTCGGCCAGACCAGATGTAGAGGCCTCAGATGACATGATCACAGGTATTATTTCTGTCTGCGGCAAAGATGCCTCTGTATTATTTGATCCAGGGTCTACATATTCCTATGTGTCATCTCTATTTACTCATTTCCTGGGTGTTTCTCGTGAGTCCTTAAGTACTCCTGTTTATGTGTCCACCCCTGTTGGAGATTCTGTTATTGTGGATCGAATCTATCGGTCCTGCATTGTTACATTCTATGGTTATGAAACTAGAATAGATCTTATGCTACTTGATATGACCAACTTTGAGATCATCCTGGGCATGGACTGGCTATTCCCATATCATGCCATCCTAGATTGCCATGCTAAGACTATTACTTTGGTGATACCGGAGTTACCTAGGTTGGAGTGGAAGGGTTCGTCTGTCAGCGCATCCAATCAGGTTATTTCCTTTCTAAAAGCTCGACACATGGTCGAGAAGGGTTATTTGGCTTATCTAGCCTATGTTCGGGACACTACTGCAGAGACTTTAACTATTGATTCAGTGCCTGTAGTCTGGGAGTTCTCTGATGTATTTCCTTCGGATCTTCCAGCCATTCCACCAGATCGTGATATTGATTTTTGTATTGACTTGGCTCCAGATACACAACCTATATCTATCCCACTGTATCGCATGGCTCCGAAAGAATTGAAGGAGTTGAAAGAACAGCTTGAGGAGTTACTAGCCAAAGGGTTTGTCAAACCGAGTGTATCGCCCTGGGGTGCACCAGTATTATTTGTGAAGAAAAAGGATGGAACAATACGAATATGCATTGATTATCGCCAATTGAACAAAGTTACCATTAAGAACAAGTACTTTTTGCCACATATTGATGATCTATTTGACCAGTTGCAGGTTGCTAGGGTGTTTTCTAAGATCGACTTGAGGTCGGGGTACCATCAGTTGAATATTCGGGATTCGGATGTTCCGAAGACTGCTTTCCGGACTAGATATAGTCATTATGAGTTTCTGGTAATGTCTTTCCGTATTCAGGCCATATATTGATTCGTTTGTTATTGTCTTCATTGATGACATTCTAATCTACTCGCGCAGTAAGGAAGAGCACGAGCAGCATATGAGAGTGGTGCTTCAGACACTGCGGGAACAAAAGCTATATGCTAAGTTCTCCAAATGTGAGTTTTGGCTAAATTCTGTAGCATTCTTGGGGCATATTGTATCGGTCGAGGGCATTAAGGTTGATCCCAAAATATTGAGGCAGTTCAGAATTGGCATCGTCCCACTTCGGCGACTGAGATTAGGAGTTTCCTAGGTTTAGCAGGTTAGTATCGTCAGTTCGTGGAGGGCTTTTCATCTATTGCAGCACCTTTGACCAAATTAACCCAGAAGGGTGCTCTGTTCCGATGATCCGATGATTGTGAGGTGAGCTTTTAGAAGCTCAAGACAACATTGACTACAACAATAGTGTTAGTGTTGCCTTCAGGTTCGGGGATGTATATAGTGTATTGTGACGTTTCACGCGTTGGTTTTGGTTGTGTATTAATGCAGTAGGGGCGAGTTATTGTATATGCCTCATATTAGCCGAAACCCCACGAGAAGAATTACATGGTACATGATATGGAGTTAGCTATAATTGCTCACGCTCTTAAGATTTGGAGGCATTAGCTTTATGGGGTGTCTTGTAAAGTTTATACTGATCATCGCAGTTTACAGCATTTGTTCAAGCAGGGGGACCTAAATTTGAGACAACGCAGATGGCTTGAGTTACTAAAAGATTATGATATTACTATCATGTATCATCCTGGCAAAGCAAATGTAGTTGCAAATGCCTTTAGTAGAAAGGCAGAGAGTATGGGTATCTTGGCTTTCATTTCAGCAGAGGAGAGGCCATTAGCTTTGGATATTCAGTCCTTGGCTAACAGACTTGTGAGGCTGGATATTTCAGAGCCCAGCCGAGTTCTTGCATGTGTTGTGGCCCAGTCTTCACTATTTGAGCAGATCAAGGCTTGCCAGTTTGATGATCCACACTCATTGGTTCTTCGAGAAACGGTACTTCGGGGTGGCGCCAAGGAAGTTACTATTGGCACGGATGGTGTTCTGCGACTCCAAGATCATCTATGTGTTCCTAATGTTGATGGACTGAGGAAACGGATCCTAGAGGAGGCACACAATTCTCGGTATTCTATTCATCCAGGTGCTACGAAGATGTATCGTGACCTGAGACAGCATTATTGGTGGCGGAGGATGAAAAAGGACATAGTTGAGTATGTAGCTAGGTATCTAAATTTCCAGCAAGTTAAATATGAGCACCAGAGGCCAGGTGGCCTACTTTAGCAGATGACTATACTGGAGTGGAAATGGGAACGCATTACTATGGACTTTGTAGTTGGGTTGGCGCGGACCTTGCGGGAGTTTAATGCAGTTTGGGTCATTGTCGACAGGTTGACCAAGTCAGCACACTTCATTCCGGTTGTGACTATGAATACTTCAGAGAGGTTGGCCCAGATTTATATTCAGGAAATAGTTCAGTTGCACGGTGTGCCAATTTCCATCATATCAGATAGAGGCCCTCAATTTACTTCACATTTATGTAGGGCAGTACAGAGTGAGTTGGGGACCCGTATAGAGCTCAGCAAAACCTTTCATCCGTAGACCGACGGGCAGTCAGAGCGGACAATTCAGATTTTGGAAGATATTCCCAGGGCATGTGTGATTGAATTTGGAGGACAGTGGGATCATTTCTTTCCTTTAGCCTAGTTTTCTTATAACAACAGTTATCAATCCAGAATTGAGATGGCTCCATTTGAGGCTTTATATGGTCGGTGATGTCGTTCGCCCATCGGATGGTTTGAGCCCGGTGAGGCTAAGTTATTGTTACAACCCAAATTCGCGTACATTAGATTAAGATGTAAGTTAGTCGACGTAAATCCGAGAAGATATTATCTTTGAGATGATAAGAAGTTAATCCTATTGGTCTTAAACGATACAAGGGTGTATAGGAGTGGTTAACAAGTATTAGAAGTTAAACGAATCAAGGATGTTGTAACCCGTATTTTCGGGTAAAACTAGAGGTACTTAATTGTCCCAATAGCTCATGTTTTAGTGTATTTCAATCATATAATATCCGTATCATACGTCTTGAAGTCAAGCGAGTTATGAAACAAAAGTCGACAAAAGTTTTCGTAACTTATGTTTATAATTTTACTTAAACTTTAAGTCAAATATTACTATGTTTTTATCCCAATGTACATGGAATTACGGGGTTATATACCCACAAAACGGAACATCTATGAGTCTAGTTTCCAACGCATTAAACCGTTCGTCGATACGATCTCAGAATAGAGAGATATTCACGTTTTTACAAGACTGCGCCAAGCAGCTCTCTCTATGGGGCCCACATAGGCGGTTTAAGACATATGGATATATATAAGATGCCTCAACCCCATTTTAAGTCATTCCTTTTAAGTATATTCAGACCTTAGAACCCTAAAAACACTCTCTTAAGGATCTCTCATGATCCAAGACCCAAACAAAGGGCAAACAACACAAATCAAGTATCGGGAATCTTGTGGCGCTAGTAAGTTTCTTGTTCTACTTGTTGTTGCTGATTTTTGTGTTGTTACAGATCGTGTGGGAGGTTGTTGTAAGTGTTTTATGTTCTGTAAATACTCCCTCAAGTTTTTAATATCAACCCTAGGTGATTTCAAGTCTTCTAAAGTAATTCTAGTGCTGAAAAACCCGAATTGATTGCTAGTTTTGCTTTCTTGTTCTTGTGGCAGCATTGGAGGGATTTTTCGTGGATAATTAAGGTCAAATTGGAGTTGTTCTTTATATTTAAAGGTAATTAACCTCTTACTCTACATGTATTTAAGATTATTCAAGTTGCGGCTAAGTCGTTGAAGCTAGAACTTGTGAAATATATATCGAAAGGCTTAGTAGTAATGTTGTTGGTTGATGGACTGTTTTGGGAGGCTCAATATGATTATTGTTGATGTTATTTGGGCTGTTTGGTGATTGTCTTGACTTGTGGGAAGTCACATAAATAGGGGAGGTGTTGTCTGTTTCATCGTAAAATAGGTTCTGGTCGATACATAATAGTTACGACGCTTAAACGATAATGATAGTGTCATTTGTCTTATTGTAGACTAAGGAGTCGTGACATTTACATAGCTTGAGGTTGGGAAGTATATACAAGGTATGTGAGGCTATCCCCTTCATTCTTTTGCACGACTCCGATTGTACATAATGTAATGAACGAGCTTCCAAACATACTCTACTCTTAGAAGCTAGCAGTACTTACATTGTTGCCCTTCTTATGGAATAATTGATGCTGATATTACTTCTCTTATTCTTATGTTATCAAAGTTGTTGGTACTTCCTGATTCTTATAAGATTCTTGATGAAGAATTAATCCTAATAACGTGTACGAAGGATATCGACTTTACATCACTCCGAAAGGTTCAAAATGTGACTCCAATGAGTCCAGCACGCATCATATTTATGTATCTATTTTATTCTACCAAGCCGCGCTATAGTCGGCCAGGTACGGAACCTAGTGTGCAACCACTAATCAGTTGGGTTTTACCGAGCTCCACGTGGCCGAGTATGATTCTACCGAGCCTTATGATGGCCGGCTACATTTTACCGAGCCTATTACGGCCGAGTACGATATGATGATGATGCCCACATGAGCGTATGTTTTAAACATTTATGTATATATATATATATGTATGTATCATGCATTTCGTGTCAGTAGCCCTCAGAGGTACCAGATGCCGCAGGTTGTATATTTTCTATCCTTGTTTACATTATTGTTCCTACTTATGCTTTCATGCCTTACATACTCAGTACTTTATTCGTACTGACGTACTTTTTATTTGTGGACACTACATGTCGTGCTGCATGTCCTAATATATAGGTAGACGCAGCTCCCCCACCATAGTAAGCTGCCTAGTTTCAGCGGTTATTGGCGAGATTCCTTCTCCGGACTTGCCGTGGTCTTGGTATGCATTTTTGTTATAGACATTATGGGTATGTTGGGGCCCTGTTCCGGCAATGTTGCAGCACTTAGGTTCCTATAGAGGCTCATAGACAGGTGTCGACTAATGTATGGTTTGGAATGCCTTGTTGGCTGATTTTTGTTGTTTAGTCTTTCATGGTATCGTGGTAGCTCGTACCTTATATATAGTTTCTTGACAGTCTTGTCGTCCCATGTTATGTATGTTAATGCCATTATCTTTCATTGTTGGTTGTTCATGATCCATGTCTACCATTTATATTGATCTCACCGGCCCTTAAAGATAATAAGCAAGGTTAGATAAAATGTACTATGGTGCTTGGCAAGTATGGCCCGGGTGCTAGTCATGACCCTCCATTTGGGTCGTGACAAACTTGGTATCAGAGCAAGTCCGTCCTAAGGGTTGTCTATGTCTAGTAGAGTCTTGATTATGGATGTGTAGCGCGCCACATTTATAATCAAGAGGCTACATGACATCTAGGGTTGTTACCTTCTTCCTAAATCTATATCGTGCGTAGAGTTGAGTCGTAAGTGTTCATATCTAATATTCACCTTGTTTGCTTTTAGCGATTCCTTCGACTAGGAAGCAAGTGATTAGTAAACGGCTTTATACAGCTGCAGGAGAGGGTACCAGTCAGGTGCCTCCAGCCAGAGCAGGCCAAAGTGAGGCTCAGAGTGAGATGCCGTCTCATACGTCTCCGTCTCCTCCAAAGGATATTAGGAGGCACCCAGTAACTCCAGTTCCTCCGTCTGGCACTACAGACCATGATATGCACAGTGCGGTGTAATTGTTGACTAGCTTGGTAGCTGCTCAGGCTCAGAGGCAGAATACCGGTGCTGCTGATAAACCAGTTAGTTCGAGAGTTCATGATTTTATTAATCTAGCCCCTCCAGTGTTTACCGGATCAGACCCCAAGGAGGACCCGCATACTTTTATTGATTAGGTTCATCGTACATTGCGGGTTATGCATGCTAGTGATATGGAGGCAGTAGAGTTGGCTTCTTATCGGTTACGGGATTTAGCGGTTTTTTGGTATGATAGTTGGGAGAGATCTAGGGGTTCGAACGCTCCTACAGCTGTGTGGAAGGAATTTTATGAGGCCTTTCTTCGTCACTACTTGCCAGTTGAGATACGGCGAGCTAGAGCTGATAAGTTCTTGAACCTTCGGTAGGGTAATATGAGTGTACGAGAGTATAGTATGCAGTTTGATTCTTTAGCAAGGTATGCTCCACATATGGTGGCCGAGATGAGCGATAGGGTGCACCTGTTCGTGAAGAGGTTGGGACCACATCTGATAAATGAGTGCACGACAGTCTCCTTGGTAGAGGGCATGGATATTTCTCGTATTCAGGCTTATGCCTAGACCCTATAGGATCATAAATGCCAGCAAAGGGCAGATAGGGAGCAGGATAGGGGCTAGCATAAGAGGGCGAGATTTGTAGGGTATTCTTATAATTTCAGAGGTAGTATCATGCCCTAGTCTTCGAGGAGTTCGGCACCACTTGTAGCTAGTGCTCCTCCATAGTTTCAGAGGCCTCGGTATGATCGATTTACCTTTTATGGTTCAAGTCAGAGTTCGAGGGCATCAAGATCACAATATCATAGGGATACTAGTCAGACAAGACCCCCAACTCCTCGTTGAGGTCAGTGCGGCAAGTCCCACTTTGGACTGTGCCGTCGAGGTTCCGATGCGTGTTATTCTTGCGAACAGCCTGGCCATATGATGCTGGATTGTCCTAACAGAGGAGGTGGTGGTATGGCTCAGCCGATTGGATCTGTGTCTGGTTCTTCCTCATCAGTTCAACCTCCAACATAGGGTTTTCAATAGTCGACAGGTCGTGGTAGAGGTAGAGGTGCAGTGCCGAGTTCGAGTGGTGCTCAAAATCGAACCTATGCTCTAGTAGGTCGACAGGATCTCGAGTCATCTTCGGATGTTGTTACATGTATATTGTCTATGTTTTATTATGATGTATATGCGCTGATTGATTCGGGATCTACATTATCATATGTTACACCCTTTGTGGCTAATAAGTTTCGCGTTGAACCTAAATTGAAAAGAAACCACTTGCGATATCCACTCCGATAGGAGATTCTGTGATTGCTAAAAGGGTATATAGAGGTTACACTGTGATGATTTGTAGTCGTCAGACCTCGGCAAATTTATTTGAGTTAGAAATGGTTGATTTCAATGTGATAATGGGAATGGACTGGTTGGCCTCATGCTATGCAAATGTTGACTATCATATGAAGATGGTTAGGTTTCAGTTTCCTGGTGAACCTGTCATTGAATGAAAGGGGAACATTGCTACGCCGAAAGGTAGGTTTATTTCCTATCTTAAGGAAAGAAAGATGATCTCAAAAGGTTACATTTATCATCTTGTTCGCGTTAGGGATACGGAGGCGAATCCGCCTACTCTACAATCAATCCCCGTGGTCAATGAATTTCCAGATGTTTTCCCAGATGAACTCCCAGGCTTTCCTCCTGAAAGGGAGATTGAGTTTAGCATTGATGTGTTGCCTGACACTCAACCGATCTCAATCCCTCCATACAGGATGACCCCGGGAGAGTTGCGAGAGTTGAAGGCGCAGTTGAAGGACTTGCTGGATAAGGGTTTCACTAGGCCTAGAACTTCGCCTTGAGGTGCGCCAGTCTTATTCGTGCGGAAGAAAGATGGGTCGTTAAGGATGTCTATCGATTATCGACAGTTGAATAAGTTTACTATAAAGAACAAGTATCCACTTCCAAGGATTGACGACTTGTTTGACCAACTCCAAGGTGCCAAGTATTTCTCCAAGATTGACTTGCGTTCAAGGTATCATCAAGTAAGGGTTAAGGAGAAGGATATTCCAAAGACGGCCTTCCGGACAAGATATGGGCACTTTGAGTTCTTGGTGATGTCGTTCGGGCTAACAAATGCCCCAACAGCTTTTATGGATCTCATGAATAGTGTATTCAGGCCCTATCTTGATGTGTTCGTGATCATATTCATTGATGACATTCTGGTGTATTCTCGTTCGGAGGCGGAACATGCGGGCCACTTGCGGATAGTATTACAGACCCTTCAGGATCATAAGTTATATGCTAAGCTCTCTAAATGTGAATTCTGGCTGAACTCAGTAGCATTCCTTGGCCATGTGATATCTGATGAGGGTATTAGTGTCGACACTCAGAAGATCGATGCAGTGAAGAATTGGCCGAGACCTACAACACCGTCAGAAGTCCGCAGCTTCCTGGGGCTAGCAGGATATTATAGGCAGTTTGTAGAAGGGTTTTCCTCTATATCAGCACCATTGACTAAGTTAACAAAGAAAGCTACCAAGTTCCAGTGGTCTGACGCTTGTGAACGTAGTTTTTAGGAGCTAAAGAATCGATTGACATCTGCGCGAGTGCTCACTCTCCCAGAAGGAACAAAAGGTTATGTGGTATATTGTGATGCCTTAGGTATAGGTTTGAGGTGCGTATTGATGCAACATGGGAAGGTGATTGCTTATGGATCAAGACAATTGAAGAAGCATGAAAAGAATTACCCGACTCATGATTTGGAATTGGCTGCAGTAATATATGCTTTAAAGATATGGCAGCACTACTTATACGGTGTCCATGTTGACATCTACACAGGTCACAAGAGTTTACAATACATCTTCAGGCAGAAGGAGTTGAATTTGAGGTAGCGTAGGTGGCTTGAATTACTGAAAGACTACGATATCGAGATATTGTACCATCTCGGTAAAGCCAATGTTGTGGAAGACGCTCTCAGCCATAAGTCAATGGGAAGCTTAATACACATTGAGGCACGTAGACAAGGATTGACCAAAAAGCTTCACCAGCTGGCCAATATGAAAATCAGATTGTTAGACTCTGATGACGGAGGTGTTATTGTACAGAATACAACAGAATCATCTTTGGTAGCCTAGGTAAAAGCACGACAATATGAATATCCTACCTTAGTAAGATTGAGAGAGGGCATTCAGCAGTGTAAGATTACAGCATTCGAGATTGGAGGAGATGGGGCACTGAGATACTAGGGCCGATTATGTGTGCCTAGTATGGCAGGGTTGCAAGAGAAGATTATGATTGAGATTCATCAGTCCCAATATTCTATCCATCCCGGCTCGACAAAGATGTATCATGACGTTAAGGAGCAGTATTTGTGGGATAACATGAAGAAGTCTATTGCAGAATTTGTAGCCCAGTGTCCAAATTGTCAACAAGTAAAGATCGAGCATCAGAAACCCGGTGGATTGATTCAGAATATAGAGATTCCGGCCTGGGAATGGGAGGTGATTAATATAGACTTCATTATTGGATTACCTCGCTCTTATCATAAGTTTGACTCCATCTGGGTGATAGTTGATCGACTTACAAATTCTGCCCATTTTCTGCCAATTAAGACAACTTACACGGATGAAGATTATGCGAAGTTGTATATCAAGGAGATTTTTAGAATTCATGGTGTGCCGGTATCTATTATATCAGACAGAGGAGCTCAATTTACGGCTACTTTTGGAGGTCTTTTCAGAAGGGTTTAGGCATACAACTGAATCTCAGCATTGCATTCCATCCGCAGATTGATGGACAGGCTGAACGTACTATTTAGACGCTTGAAGATATGCTACGAGCATGTGTTCTATATTTCTAGGGGAATTGGGATAACCATCTGGCACTCATAGAATTCGCCTACAATAATAGCTACATTCCAGTATTAAAATGGCCCCGTACGAGGCACTGTACGAGAGGAGATGTAGATCACCAGTTGGATGGTTTGAAGTCGGTGAGATAGAATTATATGGGCCATATTTGATTCACCAAGCCATTGAGAAGGTGAAAGTGATACAAGAGCGACTGAGGACGGCACAAAGCAGACAAAAGTATTATTCCGATGTCCGACGTCGTGATCTGGAATTTGGGGTTGGTGATTGGGTTTTCTTGAAGATCTCGCCAATGAAGGGAGTTATGTGTTTTGGGAAGAAGGGTAAGATATGTCCGCGGTATATTTGGCCGTACAAAATTCTTCGACGAATTGGACAGGTTTCTTATGAGTTAGAATTGTCATCCGAATTGGAATTTGTCCACCTGGTATTCCATGTATCTATGTTGAGGAAATGTATTGGAGACCCTTCTCGGGTCATCCCTATCAAATATGTACAAGTTATAGAGGATCTATCATATGAAGAAGTGATAGTGGCTATATTAGATCGACAAGTCCGCAAGCTGAGAACAAAGGATGTAGCTTCCGTCAAAGTATTGTGGAGGAACAAGAATATAGAAGAAATGACATGGGAAGAAGAAGATGAGATGAAGTCTAAATACCCTTACCTGTTCCAGATTGAAGATAACGAGGATGCCGGGGGAAAGCAGGATGCATTAGAAGGTGAAACGGCTCTATGAGGTAAGCAATAGCTTGTGAATACTCTTTTTTAATACAAAATGGTGATATGTAGATAATGTACATATCCATAATGCTTTGTATAGTCTTGAAAGGCCATAGGTTGGGTTTAACTACTTGCAAGTTTGGCTAGTGTCCATTTTATAGGGGAAACTCAGCCGGAAATTTTCGTCGGAATCCACGATGAGTTAGACTCCACTTAAACCCTTACATTCAAGGACGAATGTTCCTAAGTGGGGGAGGGTGTTACAACCCAAATTCGCGTACATTAGATCACGACGTAAGTTAGTCGACGCAAATCCGAGAAGATATTATATTTGAGATGATAAGAAGTTAATCGTATTGGTCTTAAACGATACAAGGGTGTATAAGAGTGGTTAACAAGTATTAGAAGTTAAACGAATCAAGGATGTTGTAACCCGTATTTTCGGGTAAAACTAGAGGTACTTAATTGTCCCAATAGCTCATGATTTAATGTATTTCAATCATATAATATCCGTATCATACGTCTTGAAGTCAAGCGAGTTATGAAACAAAAGTCGACAAAAGTTTTCGTAACTTACGTTTATAATTTTACTTAAACTTTAGGTCAAATATTACTATGTTTTTATCCCAATGTACTTGGAATTATGGGGTTATATACCCACAAAACGGAACATCTATGAGTCTAGTTTCCAACGCATTAAACCGTTCGTCGATACGATCTCCGAATAGAGAGATATTCATGTTTTTACGAGACTGCGCCAAGCAGCTCTCTCTATGGGGCCCACATAGGCGGTTTAAGACATATGGATATATATAAGATGCCTCAACCCCATTTTAAGTCATTCCTTTTAAGTATATTCAGACCTTAGAACCCTAAAAACACTCTCTTAAGGATCTCTCATGATCCAAGACCCAAACAAAGGGCAAACAACACAAATCAAGTGTCGGGAATCTCGTGGCGCTAGTAAGTTTCTTATTCTACTTGTTGTTGCTGATTTTTGTGTTGTTACAGATCGTGTGGGAGGTTTTTGTAAGTGTTTTATGTTCTGTAAGTACTCCCTCATGTTTTTAATATCAACCCTAGATGATTTCAAGTCTTCTAAAGTAATTCTAGTGCTGAAAAACCCGAATTGATTGCTAGTTTCGCTTCCTTCTTCTTGTGGCAGCATTGGAGGGATATTTCGTGGAAAATTAAGATCAAATTGGAGTGGTTCTTTCCATTTAAACGTAAGGAACCTCTTACTCTACATGTATTTAAGATTATCCAAGTTGCGGCTAAGTCGCTGAAGCTAGAACTTGTAAAATATATATCGAAAGGCTTGGTAGTAATGTTATTGGTTGATGGACTATTTTGGGAGGCTCAATATGATTATTGTTGATGTTCTTTGGGCTGTTTGGTTATTTTTTGGACTTGTGGGAAGTCATATAAATAGGGGAGGTGTTATCTGTTTCATCGTAAAATAGGTTGCGGTCGATACATAATAGTTACGACACTTAAACGATATCGATAGTGTCATTTCTCTTATTGTAGACTAAGGAGTTATGACATTTGCATAGCTTGAGGTTGGGCAGTATATACAAGGTATGTAAGGCTATCCCCTTCATTCTTTTGCACGACTCCGATTATACATAATGTAATGAACGAGCTTCCAAAGATACTCTACTCTTAGAAGCTAGCAGTACTTACATTGTTGCCCTTCTTATGGAACGATTGATGTTGATGTTACTTCTCTTATTCTTATGTTATCTATTTTACTCTACCGATCCGCACTATAGCCAGCCGGGTATGGAACCTATTGTGCAACCACTGATCAGTTGGGTTTTACCGAGCACCACATGGTCGAGTACGATTCTACCGAGCCTTATGATGGTCGAGTACATTTTACCGAGCCTATTACGGCCGAGTACGATATGATGATGATTCCCACAGGGGCGTATGTTTTAAAAGTTTATATGTATATATATATGTATATATATATATGTATGTATCATGCATTTCATATCAGTATCCCTCAGAGGTAACCAGATGTCACATGTTGTATATTCTTTATCCCTGTTTACATTATTGTTCTTACTTATGCTTTCATGCCTTACATACTCAGTATTTTATTCGTACTGACATCTTTTTTATTTGTGAACGCTGCATGTCGTGATGCAGGTCTTGATATACGGGTAGACGCAGACCCCCCACCACAGTAGGCTGCCCAGTTCAGCGGTTATTGGCGAGATCCCTTCTCCGAACTTGCCGTGGTCTTGGTATGCATTTTTGTTATAGACATTATGGGTATATCGGGGCCCTGTTCCGGAAATGTTTCAGCACTTATGTTCCTTTATAGGCTCATGGATAGGTGTCAACTCATGTATGGTTTGGAATGCCTTGTCGGCTAATTTTTGTTGTATAGTCTTTCATGGCAGCGTGGTAGCTCGTACCTTATATATAGTTTCTTGACAATCTTGTCGTCCCATGTTATGTATGTTCATGCCATTATCTTTCATTTTTGGCTATTTATGATCCATGTCTACCATTTATATTGATCTCGTCGGCCCTTAAAGATAACAAGGAAGATTAGATAAAATGTACGTTGGTGCTCGGCATGTATGGCCCAGGTTCTAGTCATATCGTGACAGTTATATGGCACTGACTTAGTGAAAGATACCTTGGAAAAGGTAAAGTTGATTCAGGAGCAACTTCGTATAGCACAGTCCAGACATAAGAGTTACGCGGATCGGAAAGCGTGTGATTTATCATTTATGGCGGGTGAAAAGGTTCTCTTGAAGGTTTCGCCGATGAAGGGAATCATGAGATTTGGGAATCATGAGATTTGCGGACGTTGCTTACGAGCTTGCTTTGCCTCCCAGTCTATCGGGAGTTCATCCAATTTTCCATGTATCTATGCTCTGAAAGTATCATGCCGACCTATCACATGTATTAGACTTCAGCACGGTTCATCTAGATAAGAGTTTAGGTTATGAAGAGGAACTAATTGCCATTGTTGATAGACAGGTTCACCAGTTGAGGTCCAAGAAGATTTCTGTGGTAAAAGTATAGTGGAGGGGCCAACCAATCTAGGAAAAGACTTGGGAGGCCAAGGAGATCATGCGGAATAGATATCCACACTTATTCAGCACTCCAGGTATAATTCTAAACCCGTTCGAGGACAACCGTTTGTTTAAGAGGTGGAGAATGTAATGACCCAACCGGTTATTTTGACTTTTAGAACCCCGTTCCCCTAAATAAAACTCCTCGTATGTGCTTTTACTAATTTATGACTTGCGGGGATGGTTGGTTCTTGATTTGGGAGTGTTCAGGTTGAAATCGGAACACTTAGTTCCTTCGTTTGGCTTTAAAAGGCCAAGTTTGACTTCAGTCAACATTTTGGGAAAACGACCCCGAAATCAAGCTTTGATGGTTCCAATAGGTTCGTATTAAGATTTTGGACTTGGGCGTATGTTCGAATCGGGTTTTGGACAACCCGCGAGTATTTCGGCGATTAATAGTGAAAATCAGATATTTAAAGGTTCGAGGTTCTTTAAATTTGGTTTGGAGTAGGTTTTGGAGTAATCGGGGTCCGTTTTAAATTTTGAGATTATGAATAGTGTTGTATGGTGATTTAAGACATGCACATAAAATTTGGTGTCATTCTGGGTAGTAAAAGTATGATTCGGCGCTTTCGGAGGAATTTAGAAACTTGAAGTTCATATTTTGATCCAATTTGGTTTTGGGGTGCGATTCTTAAGTTTGTTGTTGATTTGCATGTTTCGAAAGTACGATCAAGTCCGTGTTATATTTACAGACTTGTTGGTGCATTTGGACGGAGTCTTGAGAGGCTCGGGTGAGTTTTGAACCACCCGGAGCTAAGTTGAAACAACCAGAAATTCCAGTTCTGGTTTCTTTCTTCGCGAACGCGGAAGGACCCTCGCGTTCGCGAAAAAGGAAATAGGAGCTAGGCATTTGCCCTTCGCGTTCGCGTGGAGGGTAACGCATTTGAGAAAGCCCGGGAGTTTTGGCCTACACATTCGCAATGGTCAACGCGCGTTCGCGAAAGAGGACTGGGACCGGCATAGATTTTCCCTACGCATTCGCGAAGGGTAGGCCAGTAAGCCTTCCCGTTCGCGAGACCCCAGTCGCGTTCGCGAAGGGTAATTTTAAGGCTGTGAAATTTTGCCTTCGCGAACGCGAGGCACTAACCGCGTTTGCAAAGAAGGGGTTCATTGTACCAGATAGAATGTCTTAAAAATAGGATTTCACCATTGTTTACCCCATTTCTTCCATTTTTGGGCCATTTTGGAGCTTTTTGAGAGGGGATTTCAACTAGCAACTTGAAGGTAAGTTAATTCTACACACATTGAGTTAAATACATAGATTATGGGTAGATTATATGTCACGACCCGAAATTTCCACCTTCGTGACCGTGATGGAGTCTAACATTTCACTTGCTAGGCAAGCCAACGTTAGAATAATATTATCTATTTTAAAATAATTTTTAAATTTGTTAATAACAAGGAAACAAATGCGGAAGTAAGGTCTAAAATGTAGTGAATAATCCATAAAGATAACAGTGTCTAAATACCATCCCAGAATTGGTGTCACAATTGCACGAGCTTCTAGAATAATACAAATAAAGGTCTGAATAAAATAAAGCTATCTAAAACAAAACACACAGCAAAAGTAAAGTAGACGGGGACTTCAAAATTGCGGACGTCTTGCAGTTATACCTCAAGTCTCCTCTGATAGCTGAAATTCGAGCAAGTCTATGGTACGCCGCTGGGACCAACTCCGAAATCTGCACAAGAAGTGCAGAGTGTAGTATCAGTACAACCGACCCCATGTACTGGTAAGTGCTGAGCCTAACCTCGATAAAGTAGTGACGAGGCTAAGGCAGGTCACTCACACTAACCTGTACGCAATAATAGTAACAACAACAATAATACAAATAAATCAGGTAACTCAATTTTAATAGTTGAAGCCAACTCAACAGTCATAACTAATTATTCTTTCAACCAATTTCCGTTGCAGCGTGTAACCCGTTTCCATAATATATTCATCTTCAACCCTCCAATATATTTATTTTAATCAAGTATATATATAGACTTTTAAATAAGCCTGTTGCGGCCTGCAATCCGATCCCCCAATATAGACTTTTAAATAAGTCTGTTGCGGCGTGCAATCCGATCCCACAATATAGACTTTTAAATAAATCTGTTGCGGCATGCAATCTGATCCCCCAATATAGACTTTTAAATAAGTCTGTTGCAGCGTGCAATCTGATCCCCCAATATAGACTTTTAAATAAGTCTGTTGCGGCGCGCAATCCGATCCCCTAATATAGACTTTTAAATAAATCTGTTGCGGCGTGCAATCCGATCCCCCAATATACATGTATTAACTTTTATTTCCGTTGTGGCGTTCAACCCGTTCCCCCAATATAACTTTAAACAACTAATAAATGTAATAAAAATTACTCCAATAAATACCACGTCCAATGAGAAACTATTAAGAATCAAGGCACACAATAATTATAATTTATTTATGAACAAACAATGGCAATTAACAATTAATTGTGAAAATCGTGGAGAAAATAAGCAATTTAATATGCTAAATGTTAAGTAACAATTAAGACACATGATTCAAGTAGCATGTAGCAATTATTGTAGAAATTTCAGAATTTATATTTGACAAAGAATAGGAGAGAAACAATTATCATAACAATTAGTTCGTGTATTAAAACAAATTTAGGATTTTCAAATAATTATGCAAATAGTTCATTTGACGACGTATAGACACTCGTCACCTCGCCTATACGTCGTTCACATGCATTTCACATAACAAATAATTTAAGGGTTCTATTCCCTCAAGTCAAGGTTAACTACGACACTTACCTCGCTTTGCAAATTCCAACAAATTGTTCGACCACATCTTTCCCTTTTGAATTTGTCTCCAAAAGCGTCAAATCTATTCACAAACAATTTGATATACTCATTACGAATCATAGGAATTAATTCCATATGAATTTACTAATTTTCCGGATAAAAATCTAAAATTCATTTTAATATTCGACAGTGGGACCCACATCAGAAATCCTGGAAAAACTCACGAAATCCAAACACCCGTTCTGCTACGAGTTCAACCATATAAAAATTATCCAATTCCGATGTCAAATGGACCTTCAAATCTTAAATTTTTATTTTTGGAAGATTTTATAAAAATCTGATTTTTCTCCCAACATTTCACGGATTCGTGATATAAAGGAGCATGGGATCATGAAATATAATCAATATAGGATAAGGAACACTTAACCCAATGTTTTCCCGTGAAAGTCGCCCAAGAAAGGGGTTGAAAATGGGTCGAAACCCCATTTCCAGAACATAAGTTCTGTTTTTTAGATATTTACTCATCGCGATCGCAGAAATTCGTTCGCGATCGCGTAGAACAAATTTTGCCCATGTTCGTTTAGCTCTACGCAATCGCGTAAAAGACCATGCGATTACAGAGAACAATTTCTCAACCTTACGTGATCGCGTACAGGTTTATGCGGTCGCGTAGCACAATTTCGGTGCTTCAGCTTCTGCCTCATTCCTTCTCCGCATTCGCAGCTTGGTCCTTGCGTTCGCAGTGCACTGGGGGTTAGCCTTCCGTGTTCGCGTGCCTATCTTCGTGAATGCAAAGAGTAAAACTCATGGCTCAGAATTTTCTCTTAGCGATCGCAGGAATGGCTTCGCAATCGCGAAGCACAATGAATCAGATGACAGCAGAAACTCAAAAACCAGATTTTCTAAGTGCAAAATCATCCTGTAGCCTATCCGAAACTCACTCGAGCCCTCGGGGCTCCAAACCAAACATGCACCCAATTCCTATAACATCATACAAACTTGATTGCATGATCAAATCTCCAAAAAAACACCTAGAACTATGAATTGAACATCAAATCGAACGAAATTTTCAAGGAAACTTTAAAACTTATATTTTCACAACCGGACGTCTGAATCACGTCAAATCAACTCTGTTTCTCACCAAATTCGGCAGACAAGTCATAAATATTATAGTGGACCTACACCGGGCTCTGGAACCAAAATACGGACCCAGTGTCAATAAATCCAACATCAGTAGATTCTTAAAAAATATTAAGCTTTCAAACTTTTAAGTTTCATCAAAATTCTATATCTCGGGCTAGGGACCTCGGAATTTGATTATGGGCATACAACCAAGTCCCAAATCACGATACGGACCTACTGGAATTGTCAAAATACTGATCCGAGTTCGTTTGCTCAAAATATTGACCAAAGTCAACTCAGTTGAGTTTTAAAGCTCTATTTCACATTTTAATCCATTTTTCACACAAAAACTTTCTGGAAAATTATACGGACTACGTACGCAAGTCGAGGAGTGATATATAGTGCTTTTCGAGGTCTTAGAATATAGAATTAATAATTAAATTTAAAGATGACATTTTGGGTCATCATATTCTCCACCTCTAAAACAAACGTTCTTCCTCGAACGAAGTTAGAAAAAGTACTTGAGCTGGTGAATATGTATGGATATTTACTCCGCATGTACGACTCAGACTCCCAGGTAGATGCCTCTACCAGCTGACCTCTCTATTACCCTCGAACTGAAGGATAACTCTTAGACCTTAACTGTCGGACATGTCGGGCTAGAATAGCCACCGGTTCCTCCTCGTAAGTCAAATCTTTGTCCAATTGGACTGAGATGAAATCTAACACATGGGACGGATCACCATGATATTTTTGGAGTATAGACACATGGAACACCGGATGAACCACCGATAAACTAAGTGGTAATGCAAGCTTGTAGGCTACTTCACCCACCTTTTCAAGAATTTCAAAGGGTCCAATATACCTAGGGCTCAACTTGCCCTTCTTTCCGAACCTCATTACACCCTTCATTGGTGAAACCCGAAGCAATATTCTTTCTCCAACCATAAATGCAATATCATGAACTTTACGGTCAGCATAACTCTTTTGCCTAGACTGAGCTGTGCGAAGTCGATCCTGAATAACCTTAACCTTATCCAAGGCATCCTGTACCAAATTGGTACCCAACAACCGAGCCTCTCCCGGTTCAAACCAGCCAACTGGCGAACGACATCGCCTTCCGTATAGTGCCTCATATGGATCCATCTGAATGCTCAACTAGTAGCTATTATTATAAGCAAACTCCGCAAGTGGCAGGAATTGATCCCAAGAAACTCCAAAGTATATAACACAAGCGCGAAGCATATCTTCCAATATCTGAATGGTGCGCTCTGACTGTCCGTCTGTCTATAGATGAAATATTGTACTCAATTCAACCCGCGTTCCTAACTCATGCTGTACAGCCCTCCAGAAGTGTGAGGTAAACTGCGTACCTCGATCTCAAATAATAGACATGGGAACACCGTGAAGGCGAACAATCTCATGAATGTAAATTTCAGCTAACCTTTCTGAAGAATAGGTAACTGCCACTGGAATGAAATGTGCTGACTTGGTCAACCTGTCCATAATGACCCAAACTGCATCAAATTTTCTCTGAGTCCGTGGGAGTCCAACAACAAAATCCATAGTGATACGCTCCTACTTCCACTCAGGAATTTCTAACTTCTGAAGCAAACCACCCAGTCTCTGATGCTCGTACTTAACTTGCTGACAATTCAGAAACCAAGCTACATATGCAACTATATCCTTTTTCATTCTCCTCCACCAATAATGTTGCCGCAAATCTTGATACATTTTGGCGGTACCTAGATGAATAGAATACCTGGAACTGTGTGCTTCTTCAAGAATTAATTCACGAAGCCCGTCAACATTAGGCACACAAATACAACCCTGCATTTGTAGAACTCCATCTTCCCCCACAGCAACCTGTTTGGCATCACCGTGCCACACTGTGTCCTTAAGGACAAGTAAATGAGGATCACCATATTGCCTCTCTCTGATGCGCTCATATAAAGAAGATCGAGCTATTGTGCAAGCTAGAACCCGACTGGGTTCTAAAATATCTAACCTCACGAACTGATTAGCCAAAGTCTGAAAATCTATAGCTAACAACCTCTCACCAACCAGAATATACGCAAGGCTGCCCATACTCACAGCCTTTCTACTCAAAGCATCAGCCACCACATTGGCCTTTCCGAGGTGATACAAAATGGTGATATCTTAGTCTTTCAACAATTCCAACCATCTTCTCTGCCTCAAATTAAGATCTTTTTGTTTGAACAGATACTGAAGGCTACGATGATCAATAAATACCTCACACGAGACACCGAAGAGGTAATGCCTCCAAATCTTCAGCTCATGAATAATGGCTGCCAATTCTAAGTCATGAACGGAATAATTCTTTTCGTGAACTTTCAACTGCCGCGACGCATATGCAATTACCTTGCCATCTTGCATTAATACTATACCAAGGCCAATGTGAAATGCATGAAAATATACCGTATACGATCCTGAACATGTGGGTAATACCAACACTGGTGCCGTAGTCAAAGCAGTCTTGAGCTTCTAAAAGCTCAATTCACACTCGTTTGACAATCTGAGTGGGACACCCTTTTAGGTTAGTCTAGTCAATGGGCTTGCTATAAATGAAAACCCTTCCACGAACTGATGATAATAACCTGCCAAACCCAGAAAACTCCGGATCTCTGTAACTGAAGTAGGTCTAGGCCAATTCTGAACAACCTCAATCTTCTTAGGATCCACATTTATGCCTTCTGCGGATACAACATGTCCCAAAAAGGCAACAGAGTCTAACCAAAACTCACATTTTGAAAATTTGGCATATAACTGATTTTTCTTCAAAGTATGAAGCACACTCCGAAGATGCTACTAATGCTCATCTCGACTGCTAGAGTAAATCAAGATATCATCAATGAATACAACCACAAAAGAATCCAAATAGGGGTTGAACACCCGATTCATCAAATCCATAAATGCTGCTGGGGAATTTGTCAACCCAAATGACATCACTAGGAATTTGTAATGCCCATATCGAGTCCGAAAAGCTGTCTTAGGGACATCAGATGCCCTAATCTTCAACTGATGGTAACCAGACCTCAAATCGATCTTCGAAAATACCTTGGCACCCTAAAGCTGATCAAATAAGTCATCAGTTCTTGGCAGCGGATATTTGTTTTTGATAGTGGCCTTGTTCAACTGCCGATAATCTATACGCATCCGAATAGAGCCATCTTTCTTCTTTACAAATAGTACTGGTGCACCCCAGGGCGAGACATTGGGTCTAATGAATCCCTGATCAAGCAAGTCTTGTAATTGTTCTTTCAATTCCTTCAACTCCAGCGGGGCCATACGGTATGGGGGGATAGAAATGGGCTCAGTGCCCGTAGCCAAATCAATACAGAAGTCAATATCTCTGTCGGGTGGCATCCCCGGTAAATCTGCAGGAAATACTTCTGAAAATTCACGAACAGCTGGTACTGAGTCCATAGAAAGAACATCCGCACTGGGATCACGAATATAAGCCAAATAAGCTAGACACCCTTTCTCTACCATACGCCGAGCTTTCTTATAAGAAATAACCCTGCTGGCAGAATGACCAGGAGTTCCTTTCCACTCTAACCGAGGTAACCCCGGCATGGCTAGGGTTGTTGTCTTGGCATGACAATCCAATGTAGCATGATAAGGTGACAGCCAATCCATACCTAAGATGATATCAAAATCTACCATATCAAGAAGTAGAATATCCACACTAGTCTCAATACTACCAATAGTAACCACACATGAATGATAGACATGATCTACTACAACAGAGTCTCCTACCGGTGTAGATACACATATAGAAGCACTCAGAGAATCACAAGGCACAACCAAATATGAAGCAAAATAGGAGGACACATAGAAATAAGAAGATCCTGGATCAAATAGAAATGAAGCATCTCTATGGAAAATTGGAATAATACCTGTGATTATAGCATCAGATAAATCGGCCTTAGGCCTAGCTGGAAAAGCATAAAATCGGGGCTGAGCCCACCACTTTGAACTGCGTCCCTGGGACAGCCTCTAACTGGCTGGCCTACACCTCTAACAGTCTGACCTCCACCTCTAATGGTCGTACCTCCACCTCTAATTGCATGACCTTTACCTCTACTTACCTGACCCCTACCTCTAGCTGGCTGAGCAGGCGGTGAAGCAACCGGTGCCGGTATGATGGTATGAGAATCCTGCCGAGATCTGTTACTCGCCAACCTAGGGCAATACCTCCTAATGTGACCAATGTTCCCACACTCATAACACCCATCCTGATGTCGTGGCTACTAAAACTGAAGCTGACCCGAATGGGCCGGATAACCGCTGTAGTAACTCTGGTGTGGTGGTGCACTAATAGGAGCTGAATGTGCACTAAATGATGGCTGCCCAGAGTAATGCATAATAGGATCGTGACTCCCTGAAGCACCGGGAGATGCATGAAGTGCTGAATGAAATGGCCTGGGAGGATGACCCCTACCAAAATTACCCTTGCCTCCAGACGAGGCACCACTGAAACCACCGAACTGACGAGGCCTCTTATTAGACCTCTGCCCTCTCTCCTGTGCAAGAACCATCTCGATCCTCCTCGCGACATTAGCAGCCGCCTGAAAAGAAATCTCACTTCCGGTCTCCTTGGCCATCTGAAGCCTGATAGGGTGAGTGAGTTCCTTAATAAACCTCCTCGCTCTCTCTCCCTCATTAAGTAGTAAAAGGAGAGCATGACGGGCCAAATCCACAAAATGGGACTCATACTGAGTAACAGTCATACTGCCATGCTGTAGATGCTCAAATTGCTTGCGGTAATCCTCTCTCAGTTTGATAAGAAGGAACTTCTCCAGAAATAGCTGAGAGAACTGCTCCCAGGTAAGTGCAGGCGATCCAACTGGTCTAGCCAATGTATAATCTCTCCACCACCTCTTGGTGGAACCTGTCATTTGAAATACAGCAAAATCAACCCCATTGGTCTCAACTATACCCATGTTACGCAGCACCTCATGGTAGCAGTCAAGATAATCTTGTGGGTCCTCAGGAGGTGTACCACTGAAGTAAACTAGAAAGAGCTTAGTAAACTTATCCAGTCTCAATAAGGCCTCAAAATACATAGCGGGCCTATCACCGGTCTGTGCCACAACAACTGGCTGAACTACCCCAACTGGCGGGGCTGCTGGAGCTTGATCTGCGGAGCCATCTACTCCGGAGCGGGAGTTATGGGAGTTTGTGCTCCTCCCCCAGCCTGTGAGACGGCTGGTGCCGCTAGAAATGTACTATTCTGGGCCACGCCCTCCATAAGACTCACCAAACGGACTAGAGCGTCCTGAGGTACTGCAGTAGCTATGAATCCTTCCGGGACTTGAACTGGTCCAACTGGTACATTCTGAACTGGAACCTCCTCCTGAAGGTCCACCTGAGGTTCTACAATAGGAGCTTCTGCTTGAGCTCTAGACTGAGCTCTACCTCTGCCTCTGCCTCTGCCTCGGCCTATAGCACGACCTCGGCCTCGACCTCTACCCCTGGTCATAGTTTCCACCGGGGGCTCTGGTCCCTGTCCATCGGTAGATGTATTACGTGTTCTCACCATCTGCGAGAGAATAAGAGTAGAATGGTTCAATCATCGATGATAGAATAAATTTGCACGACAGAATACGAAAGAAGTGATATTATTCCTAAACTTCATAGCCTCTAAGAGATAAGTACAGACGTCTCTGTACCAATCCTTCAGACTCTACTAAGCTTGCTCGTAACTCGTGAGACCTATGTAACCTAGTGCTCTGATACCAACTGTCACGACCCGAAATTCCCACCTTCGGGACCGTGATGGCGCCTAACATTTCAATTGCTAGGCAAGCCAATGTTAGAATAATATTATCCATTTTAAAACAATTTTTAAATTTGTTAATAAGCAGGAAACAAATGCGGAAGTAAGGTCTGAAATATAGTGAATAATTCATAAAGATAACGGTGTCTAAATACCATCCCAGAATTGGTATCACAAGTGCACGAGCTTCTAGAATAATACAAATAAAGGTCTGAATAAAATAAAGTTGTCTGGAAACAAACACACAGCTAAAGTAAATAAGACAGGGACTTCAGAACTGCGGACGTCGTGCAGCTATACCTCAAGTCTCCTCTGATAACTAAAATCCGAGCAAGTCTATGGTACGCCGCTAGGACCAACTCCGAAATATGCACAAGAAATGCAAAGTGTAGTATCATTACAACCGACCCCATGTACTGCTAAGAGTTGAGCCTAACCTCGACGAAGTAGTGACGAGGCTAAGACTGGTCACTCAAATTTACCTGTACCCAATACTAGTAACAACAACAATAATAGAAATAAATGAGGTAACTCATTTTTAATAGTTGAAGCCAACTTAGTTGTCATAACCAATTATTCTTTCAACCAATTTCCGTTGCAGCGTGCAACCCGTTTCCAGAATATATTCATTTTCAACCCTCCAATATATTTATTTTAATCAAGTATATATATAGACTTTTAAATAAGTCTGTTACGACGTGCAATTCGATCCCCCAATATAAACTTTTAAATAAGTCAGTTGCGGCGTGCAATCCGATCCCCCCAATATAGACTTTTAAATAAGTCTGTTGCGGCGTGCAATCCGATCCCCCAATATAGACTTTTAAATAAATCTGTTGCAGCGTGCAATCTGATCCCCCAATATAGACTTTTAAATAAGTCTGTTGCGGCGTGCAATCCGATCCCCCAATATACACTTTTAAATAAATCTGTTGCGCCGTGCAATCCGATCCCCCAATATACATATATTTACTTTCATTTCCGTTGTGGCGTGCAACCCGTTCCCCCAATATAACTTTAAACAACTCATAAATGTAACAAACATTACTCCAATAAATACCACGTCCAATGAGAAACTATTAAGCATCAAGGTAAATAATAATTATAATTTATTTATGAACAAACAATGGCAATTAACAATTAATTGTGAAAATTGTGGAGAAAATAAGCAATTTAATATGCTAAATGTGAAGTAACAATTAAGACACATAATTCAAGTAGCATGTAGCAATTATTGTAGGAATTTCAGAATTTATATTTGACAAAGAATAGGAGAGAAACAATTATCATAACAATTAGTTCGTGTATTAAAACAAATTTAGGATTTTTAAATAATTATGCAAACAATTAGTTTGACGATGTATAGATACTCGTCACCTCGCCTATACGTCGTTCACTTGCATTTCACATAACAAATGATTTAAGGGTTCTATTCCCTCAAGTCAAGGTTAACACTACACTTACCCCGCTTTGTAAATTCCAATAAATTATTCGACCACAGCTTTCTCTTTTGCATTTGTCTCCAAAAGCATCAAATCTATTCACAAACAATTTGATATACTCAATACGAATCATAGGAATTAATTCCATATGAATTTACTAATTTTTTGGATAAAAATTTGAAATTCATTTTAATATTCGACAGTTGAACCCACGTCTCAAATTCCCGAAAAAACTCATGAAATCCGAACACTCGTTCCGCTACGAGTTCAACCATACAAAAATTATCCAATTCCGATGTCAAATAGACCTTCAAATCTTAAATTTTCGTTTTTGGAAGATTTTATAAAAATCTAATTTTTCTCCCAATATTTCACGGATTCGTGATATAAATGAGCATGGAATCATGAAATATAATCAATATAGAATAAGGAACACTTACCCCAATGTTGTTCCGTAAAAAGCGCCCAAGAATCACCTTACCCGAGCTCAAAAATTGGAAAAGGTTGAAAATGGGTCGAAACCCCATTTTCATACCTTAAGTTCTGTTTTTCAGATTTTTACTCATCGCGATCGCGGAAATTCGTTCGCAATCGCGTAGAACAAATTTTGCCCGGGTTTGTTTAGCTCTACACGATCGCGTAAAAGACCATGCGATCGCAGAGAACAATTTTTCAACCTTACGGGATCGCGTACAGGTTTATGCGATCGCGTAGCACAATTTTGGTGCTTCAGCTTCTGCCTCATTCCTTCTACGCGATCTCAGCTTGGTCCTCGCGTTCGCAGTGCACTGGGAGTTAGCCTTCCGCGTTCGCGTGCCTATCTTCGCGAACGCGAAGAGTAAAACTCACGGCTCAGAATTTTCTCTTCGCGATCTTAGGAATGGCTTCGCGATCGCGAAGCACAATGCACCAGATGACAACACAAGTCAAAAACCAGATTTTCTAAGTGCAAAATCATCTCGTAGCCTATCCGAAACTCACCCGAGCCCTCGGGGCTCCAGACCAAACATGCACCCAAGTCCTAAAATATCATACAAACTTGCTTGTGCGATCAAATCGCCAAAATAATACTTAGAACTACGAATTGAACAACAAATCAAAGAAAATATTTAAGAAAACTTTAAAACTTATATTTTCACAACCAGACGTCCGAATCACGTCAAATCAACTCTGTTTCTCACCAAATTAGGTAGACAAGTCATAAATATTATAATGGACCTACACACGGGCTCCAGAACCAAAATACGAACCCGGTGTCAATAAATCCAACATCAGTAGATTCTTAAAAATCATTAAGCTTTCAAACTTTTAATTTTTCATCAAAATTCCATATCTCGGGCTAGGGACCTCAGAATTCGATTTCGGGCATACGTCCAAGTCCCAAATCATGATATGGACCTACCGAAATTGTCAAAATACTGATCTGAGTCTGTTTGCTCAAAATATTGACCAAAGTCAACTCAGTTGAGTTTTAAAGCTTTATTTCACATTTTAATCCATTTTTCACACAAAAACTTTTCGAAAAATTATACGAATTGCGCACGCAAGTCGAGTGATAAATAGTACTTTTTGAGGTCTTAGAATACAGAATTAATAATTAAATTTAAAGATGACATTTTAGGTCATCACATTATAACCTGTAAATTGTTGAAATTAAGGGTTTAGAGGAAAACCCTAGAGTCTTATAAAACTGAGATTTTAACCACGAAAATAGTTATGGAATTGGATGAAAATTATATATTTGAGTTCATGAGATTATGCGTAACGATTTTCTCTGAAAATTTTCGGAATTCGGGCCCGGGGTGAATTTTAGAAATTTTACCATTTTGGGTTGAGTAATTAATTTAATAGCCTAATTTTGAGTTATTGAGCATGTATTAATTATTTTATATAACATTTGGATAGTTTCAGATTTTTCGGCACCGAATTGGGATTTACGCGACATTGTGATCGGGAAGTGGACCTTGAGACAAAGTAAGTCTCTTGTCTAACCTTGTAAGAGGGAATTTACCCCATAGGTGATTTTAATTAATAATTGTTGTTAAATTATGGGGTCTACGTACGTACGAGGTGACGTGAGTCCGTGCGTAGCTACTAATTATGCTATGTCCGGGTAGTTTAGGACTCCAATCATGAAATACTTGTGATAATTGCATCCTCTATTGAATTAAAATATTAGAATTATATCGTAAATTGTTAGGGAAAATAGCAAAAGATCAAAATTTCATATACTTGAAGTTTTGTGTAAATTATTTATTTGTTAAAAGAAATCGTACATCCTTATGTATTAGTTTAATAATAACTTCTCATTCCGTAGGTTCATAAGAAAACCTCCTTTCATGTGGAGCGGGCTGAACGCCTCGACAGTATAGATGCATCTATGGATCATGTCGCGCGTCACTCAACATTGTACACGACACTCTGGATCAGGCCGAACGACCTCGGCAGGAATCGTGCCTAATAATAATAATTACACGATACTTTGATGTTTTACTACAACTTGTGAAGCAAATTGATAAAATAAAAATTATTGAAATTTGAGAATAATTAATTCTGCTCGTTAAGGAAATTATTGTTGTTCATATAAATCATGTTTAATTAAATATTTCTATTTTAATATTATTGACCCATAGTGAGTTTCAAAGTCGACCTCTCGTCACTACTTCTTCGAGATTAGACTTGATACTTACTGGAAACACGTTGTTTACGTTCTCATGCTACTCTTGCTGCACTTTTTGTGCAGGACCTGAGACAGGTGCTATAGGTGGACCTACCAGCGCTTACCCACGTTGGATCATTACACTTAGTGGTGAGCTACCTTTCTAAGTCGTTCTGCAGCAACTAGTGCCTCTTCTTGTATTTGCATTCTGTCTATTTTATTTCAGACAGTATTTAGAATTTTTGTATAATCTACTAGATGCTCATACACTTGTGACACCAGGTCTTGGCACACACACTAGTAAAATTATGGATTTTATTATTTTTCTTAATTTTTATTTAATGGGATCTTTCATATTTTCTTAATTATTGCAAGTAAGAAGAGTTTAATTACTCGAAAAAAATTTAAAATAATAAATGTATGTTTAATTCACTAGTTGGCTTGCCTAGCTGTGATATTAGGCGTCATCACGACCTATAGGTGAAATTGGATCGTGACAGTTACAATTTTATTTTGAGATATCGTTTTATGGGTTTGTACTCCTCCGCCACAATGGAAGACCCCCTAGGGGTGAATGCATAGTGAAATAGTATATATTTTACTATATATATATATATATATATATATATATATATATATATATATTAAAAATCCAGCTACTAACGATGTACAAAATATTTACACAATCAAATCAAATCTCTAAAAGATTATACGTATTTCTATTTGAAGCATTAATTGTATCCTAGAATAATTGTTCAATATCACGCTTGTTCTATAACATGGGGAAGAGAAAGGAGATGGAAAGAGGAAGGAAGAGCGTAATAATCTAAGAACTCGTTTGGCCAGAGTTGCCCAAAACTACTTATTTTGATAAGGATTAATAGTATTTTTTTAGAAGTCTTTTTCGAAAAAATACTTTTATGTTAGCAAATTGTGTTTGGTCAATATTTTCAAAAATTACTTTTGTGTGTCAAATTATGAAAAAGAATATTTCGATTTACACTAATTTAAAAGAGAAAAATAAATTAAATATTTATTATAAAAAAATTAATTAATATTTATTTTTATTTAATAATTTATAATGTACTAAGTAAGAATAATATCAGATATTTTAATCAATAAAACACATATTTATACTAAATCAATAATATTGGGTATCTGTATTATTAATTATTGTTTACATGATGATTTGAATTATCAAAATACATCATTTAGTATAAATTAACAATCTATTTTATAAATCAGTATATATCGAAAATCCACCATGAAAGAATGTAAATCACTCATATATGATAACATATCTATGGAACTTTCTCCTAATTAATTCTATTGAGTAATGCCTCCATAATAATAGAAGATTTGCCTTGATCATCCTTTTCTTTTTTTAATTTTCTTATTTATTTCATTAATTTGAATTGTGAAATAATATATCAAATATAAAGAATGAGTTTTGAAATAAAGATTTATGGATTAGAAGCAAATTGTTTCAAGCAATCCAGTGAAAATAAAAGAGAAGAAAAAAGATGGTTTAAAAAAAAAAGGAGAAGCTTAAAGGATAATTTGGAAATATAAATTTATCTTCTGATTCTACTTTTTGGAAGAAGCTAGAATTTGGGACTTCTCTCAGAAGCATAAAAAAATATTTCTGCCGCTTCTCAAAAGCATTCTCCGTATTGGCCAAGCACCTCAAATATTTCAAAACACTAATATATATTTTTGGCAAAGAAAATGCTTTTAGTCTCCTTGGCTAAATATAGGCTCTAACTTACACATATTGTGTTGAAGGATTACACATATTTTTAGACTATTAAATCTTGATTGCTGTTTGTAAAATTAAAATTGCTTCCATTGCCGATAGTTTGGATCCGTCCATGTACGTGGTGCAATTATGTGCTTATTATAAAGTTTGTTTAGTACTGCTAATCAATCGTGCGCGTAACAAAAAAGAAAGAAGAACAAAATAGAGAAAACAAAAGAGGTAATCATTCAATCAATATGGCCTTTAGTTTTTTTTTTTTTTTTTTACTAAACCTCTCCTAAATTAGGAGGATGTATAGTGTTTCTACACTTCCCCTCCAGCGTGATTCGAACCCAGGATATAACGACCTAACCGGTCGTTTTGACTGTTAGAACCCTGTTTCCCTAAATAAGACTACTCGAATGTGCTTTTATTAATTTATGACTTGCGGGGATGATTGGTTCGAAATTTGGAAGTGATCGGGTTGAGATCAGAACAATTGGTTCCTTAGTTTGGCTTTAAAAGGGCAAGTTTGACTTCGGTCAACATTTTGAGAAAACGACCCTGGAATCGAGATTTGACGGTTCCAATAGGTTCGTATGATGATTTTCGACTTGAGCGTATGTTCGAATCGGGTTTCTGACAATCCGGGAGCGTTTTGGAGATTAATAGTAAAAAAAAAAATCAACTATTTGAAGGTTTAATGTTCTTTAAATTTGGTTTGGAGTAGGTTTTGGAGTAATCGAGGTCCATTTGAAATTCCGAGCCTAGGAATAGCTCCGTATTGTGATTCTGGTCTTAGGAGCATGTTCGAAATTTTATTTGGAAGTCTGTAGTTAAATTAGGCTTGAAACGGCTAAAATAGGAATTTAAGTTTGGAAGTTTGACCGGGGAGTGGACTTTTTGATAACGGGGTCAGATTTCGATTCCGGAAGTTGGAGTAGGTCCGTAATATCAAATGTGACTAGTGCAAAATGCGAGGTCAATCGGACGTGATTTTATAGGTTTTGGCATCGATTGTAGAAGTTGAAGATTCAAAGTTCATTAAATTTGAATTAGAGGGCGATTCATGATTTCGATGTTATTTGATATGATTTGAGGCTTCGAGCAGGTCCGTGTTATGTTATGGGATAGGTTGGTATGATTGGACGGGGTCCCGGGGGCCTCGAGTGTGTTTTGGGGTAGTTTCGGATCATTTCGGGTTGTTTTGGAACTGTTGTTGCTAGTGTCTGGTTTTCTTCTCCGCAAACGCGAAGGGAGTCCCGCGTTCGCAAAGAGAAATTAGAGGGGCTGTTGATTTGGCCTTCACGAACGCGAAGGAGGGCTCGCGAATGCGGAGAGGTGCGTGATGGACTTACGCGAACGCGAGGGGCCAGTTGTGAACGCGTAGAAGGGAATGGAGGAGATGGGCTTGAGGTCGTTGGCCTTTGCGAACGCGAAGAGTGGAATGCGAACGCGAAGGAGCAGGATAGCTGGCCATCGTGAATGTGACGAGGAGGTCACGAACGCGAAGAAGAGATTTTGGGTAGTGGCGTTTTGGCCTTCGCGAATGCGAGACCTTGGTCGCGAACGCGAATGAGGAGTGACTGGGCTCGGCAGAACATTTTTATAAATGGGGTTTGAGTTCATTTCATCATTTTCACACAGCTTGGACAATATTTGGAGCTTTTGAAGAGGGAATTTCATCATCAAGCATGAGGTAAGTGATTTCTACTAGTTGTGAGTTAAATACAAGGTTTATACATGGATTTAGACATGAAAATTTATAGAAATTTGGGATTTTGAAGAAAAACCTAGAAATTGGTATTTTTGAATTTTAACCACGCAAATGGCTATGGAATTGGATGAAAATGGTATATTTGAGTTCTTGAGGTTATGGGTAACGATTTCCTCCGAAACTTTTCGAAATCCGGGCACATGGGCCCGGGGTGAATTTTAGGCTTGATACTTACTGGTACATCTCGTAAATATTATTATTTACTCTTGGTGAGTGTCAAAGTCGTTCATCTCGTCTCTACCTTTTCGAGATTAGGCTTGATACTTACTAGGTACATGTTGTTTTTCGTACGCATGCTGCACTTGCTGTACATTTTATTGTGCAGGAACATATATGTCTCGCGGTCTTGTGGGCGCAGAGGTGTGGTTAAAATTGTGGGGACATAGGTGAGCTGCATTCTGTATTACGATCAGCAGCCAACATAGTCTCTTTTAGAGTTATTATATTTTTTCTGTCCAATTTATATTCCGGACAGATACTGTATTTTATTTTAACTCCCTAGTAAATGACCATGCACTTGTGACACCGGGTTTTGGGAATGGTTATGAATTGTTTAGAAATTTAGTTGCTAAAACTATTTATCATTTACTCTATGCGTTCTATCTTTATTATTTCATTGAAGAAATTTTGATTTCAAAAATACTAAAAGGGGTAATTAAACTAAGTTTGTATTATTGGCTTGCCTGACAGCGGTGTCCGGTGCCATCATGACCTTTAATGGATTTTTGGATCGTGACAACATGGTATCAGAGCACTAGGTTCACTTAGGTCTCACGAGTCATGAGCAAGTCTAGTAGAGTCTTACGGATCGGTACGGAGACGTCTGTATTTATCTTTGAGAGGCTACAGGGCTGTTAGGAGCATTTCCCTTCTTGATTCCTCATCGTGCGATTCGATTCCTTTGAGGCTTATGCCTTTATTTCTTTCCTACTCAATCTTATGCGACGTCAATCGCTTATTATAAATCGGGAATTGAGGAATTGTAATGGTACTACAGATGTGGTGTAGGATGTTTCTCCCTGCGTAATTGATTTGGGCTTTGGGCGTCACATTGCAGAACGATGTTCTGTCATTTCAGCTCAGTGGCTATATTTCGGATGGTTTTTGAGGCTATGCACAGGTTGCTACGATGTTCATGAATTATTATTTCGTGAAATTGATGAAATGGCGGGGTGCTCGTTTATGTACCGATGCAGTGAACGACCTGAAAGAAGGTTATTCTCAGTACATGATGTAAAGGTGCGACGTTTAATCCTAACAAAGGAAAGGTAATCGTACTATGAATGTTCAGATTTGGGGTTGATGGAGTAATGAGGTTTGATATTTTCGAGCGTGGTAGAGTTTTCAATTGTGATGTGGTGTCATCGCCTTGTTAAATGTGTTAATGTTCGCCGGTGTTATGGTTTTCTTTAACTTGCCTTCATGGCGGGGTGTTAGGAATGGGTATCGGGGAAGCAGTTGTCGGAAATAGCGGTGTGCAACACTTCAGGATTTAATTGGTATTTCTAATATCACGGGTCAAGGAAGATGATCTTCCAGGAGGATTAAGGCTGGTAGAAATTTGTTAGTTCAGGTATTACAGAGATGGATTTTGATTTGATACAATATTTGGGTAACTAAGGATCAGGAAGGACATGTGGGAGGTGTCTTGTGGTGGTTAAAAATTCTAAAAGGCCAAGTGTGAGAAATAGAAGTCGAGTAGTTGCTTTAAGGAGAGGGTTTGACCAAAGTGGGAGAGTGACAGGGTAGCATATGGGTTACATGGCAGGATAATTACACGTCTTGAGGAAAGTTTGGAGTGAATTGGGATTCATGATGGACAGTGACTAGGTCTACAGACTTAAGTTGTAATATTAGCTACTATATCGAGGAAGATTGGGTGTGACAGGAGCGAGTTGCTTAATATGCAGTGGGATGCAACATGACTTTGGATTGGAATGTATCGTTGCACCTTTAGTTGATATCAACGGGGAGTGAATGGACTTGTACAGCTGGTGAACGAGCACGGGCTCAGGATGGGTTGTTGGTTTCGTGGTAATAGTACTCGGTGCAGCGTTGTTGGAGGATGTCAGCATGGAATTTCCACAGGTGGGATATCTCCTGTGAGCAGATTAGCAGTTGCATAGTGTTGATGGAGCTTCTACGAAGAATTTTACTGACTATCCAGTAAGATGTCAAGTATGTGAATGTGGCTAGTGATTCAGAATGTTCATGAAATGTGTAACATAAGGATTTCGAGGAATTTGGTGGGTCATTACAACTAAGGAAGGAAGACGTCAGTGGTAATTTGAGCAAAGTATTTGGGGAATGTGTGCTATATTTGGCCTTATCGATTCATGTTCAGGCTTTGGGAAGAATCAGGGTTTATGCTTCATGTGGAGGTGATGTACAAGGAAAGTGATCTAGCTGGGTGCTTCGTTGTGAGGGTATTTATGTACTAACGGGGCAATGGAGTTTGGTTATATTCGAGACTAGGTCAGAGTGGGTGACTCTTAGCAACGGTTCAGTGAGTTCAAGAATTTAAGGCTGGCACTTGAAGATTTCAGTTCCGTGGTATGGTTAAGGATCGAGTTCTGCAGTGGATTGCGAACGGGACTTAGAGTGTTCTATATTATTATCGGGTAAGCGGTGCAGTGTTGGAGGAAAGGAAGAAATGGCTTAGGATTTGTGGGAGGTTCTACATAATGTGTATACCAGTCGGAGAGACTATCATGCGCTGGAGAAAGGTATAAGGTGATTCATAGGTATTGAGATGATATAGTCTCGCGATTCGGGTCATTCAGGATGAGTGCGGATCGAGTTCTATATATTGTGAATGGAGCTAACGTTATTTCTAAGGCATGTCAAGGGTAAATTTAAATAAGTTAGGTCGGTTGCAATGGTTGAATCAGCGTGATTGTGGAAATGATTGGTTCATTCGGTGTGTGAAGTTATAACATGTGATTTGTGGTTATATGTGCAGGCTTGATAGCCATCAATAATTGATTGATTGGGAGGTAGTTTATTCAAATGGCCTTGTTGGGTAGATGGATCCCAGAAGAGTTATGGTGGTTTAGACCACTACTGGAGGAGTTTATTTCCTGTGGTTATGGGAATTCAGTAGCGTGTTGCAATGGTTCTCCTGAATTGAGTTAAGCAAAAAGGTTGTTGTATGATGAAATGTTTGGTCTATTAGTGGTTCAAGAGTTATGATAGAATTCTTGTACCCTCGCGTATTGGCATGATAAGTGCGGTGAGAGGTATGGAATTGGAAGTTGAGGATCGAGGTTGCAGTTCGGTTTTGACAATAATGTCACAACTTCAGACGAGCAGAAAAGGATTTAGAGGTTTAAAGCAAGCTGGTATTGTCTTCGGCATCACCTGAGATCGGTGTCATGTGTAAGAGGCTTTGTGTATTGATATGCAGATCCTTGATTCGCTTTTCAGCATTTGTATGGCCGGTGGTATGGATGTGCAGACTTGTGGTCTGGTGCGTAAGGTCGTGGGAGCATATTCCATGGGAAGATTGTATAAGTGTGACAAGTAGTCACTTGATTGATTAAATATTTAACAACCAAGTATAAAGATTGTGGCGATATCGCTAATGTGAGAATTTATGCCTGAAGGGCGCTCTATTCAGTTGGTTGAGAATTGTGAAAGTTTGTTTCGAATTGGACGGTTGTTCTTATGTGTCATGGAAAAAAAGGGTCGTTGTGGATCCTTGAGAGATTATTTACACAAGTATGGTATGATTAGAATCGGTTTGAGGTCCGTTGATGGGTCCAAATATGGATGTGTACTCTACACCAGCCTGGGTGTGTTCATTCAGCATAACATTCCTTATGGAAGAATATTGAGGCGTGGGATGTTAATTTCGTCGCCAGCTATTCCAGGTGATACTTTATTGTCCCATGTGGGCTGTGAGACGACTTGATTATTTGTACAATGTGATGAGGTCCCACACATTAGTGGTATTATGTGAGCAGGATGGCTCTCGAGATGCAGATCATATATCGCACCTTAGTTGTGCTTGAGTTTTATAGCGTATGACGCTATCCGTCTCCCCAGGATTTACATTATGCACTTGGCGTGCTTATGGTTCATATTCAGTCATTCGTAAGTATACGTGTTATGGTTCGAGGTGTGTTTTCCTTAGATTATTGCGTGTGGATCGGGTGGCACGCTGCCACGGGTAACATGATTGGATCGGGTGGCACGCCGCCACGGGCATTATATGTGAATTGGGTTGCACGCTGAAATAGCGTGATGTTGGGCACATTTCCCTATATCTATTCGTGTGTGTTTTGTTCACATTTTCTGAGAAAGATTCATGACATTTTTTTTTCTCTCAACTTTTTGGTTGTTTAATTAGTTACGTGGGTTAAGTAGTTCTTTCCAGAGTTTATTTTTCCTTATGTATCACATTCGAGTTTGTAGCATATTGGTGCATTGTTGGCGTCATACGAGATCTTGGTTAGGGTTTGAGGTGGCTTATTTCCTGTGTAGTTTATACTGGGTAAGACGAGACTATTGGACCTGAAATTAGTGCAATCGGATTTATATAAGGTATATTAAAGAATAAATATCATCGTTCAGTTCAGAATGAGATAATGGTCCTTGTCAGAAGGAGAAACTCAATAATTTGTTGACTCGGCAGTTGGTTATGAATTTCTACACATTTCTTCCCTCGTAGAAGCATTGCAAGAGTTGGAACAGGACTTATATGTATCATGAGATGTGTTGTGGACATCAAATTTGTAGAATCTCGACTATTGTTATCGGGGATGTTATTATGAGCATGTAAATGGTGCAGTGCATGGTCTAAATTCAACAAAGGTGTGTAATCCTGTATTGGTGCATCATGTAGTGATTGATATAGTGTTCATAGGTTGGAAACAGGCATGGTGGAGAATTCTGGATGTTAGAATTGGGCTCTAAGGCTTATTTGCCTAAATAAAGGGGATAATCTTCAGATTGGCTCGAGCTAATTTGCTCAACTGGGTGTGGTAGCACGGGTAGGTGCACGAGGTGTTAAATAGTGATTTTGTACAACTCCGGAACAGTCCTTAGCACGTTCGAGGACAAACGTATAATTAAGTAGGAGAGAATGTAATGACCCAACCGGTCGTTTTGACTGTTAGAACCCCGTTCCCCTAAATAAAACTCCCCAGATATATGCTTTTATTAATTTATGACTTGCGGGGATGGTTGGTTCGGAATTTGGAAGTGATCGGGTAGAGATCGGAACAATTGGTTTCTTAGTTTGGCTTTAAAAGGGCAAGTTTGACTTCGATCAACATTTTGAGAAAACGACCCTGAAATCAGGATTTGACGATTCCAATAAGTTCGTATGATGATTTTGGACTTGGGCATATGTTCGAATCGGGTGTCCGACAACCCGGGAGCGTTTTGGCGATTAATAGTAAAAACAATCAACAATTTTAAGGTTTAATGTTCTTTAAATTTGGTTTGGAGTAGGTTTTGGAGTAATCGAGGTCCGTTTGAAATTCCGAGCCTGGGAATAGCTCCATATTGTGATTCTGGTCTTAGGAGCGTGTTTGGAATTTTATTTGGAAGTCCGTAGATAAATTAGGCTTGAAATGGCTAAAATAGAAATTTAAGTTTGGAAGTTTGACCAGGGAGTGGACATTTTGATATCGGGGTCGAATTTCAATTTCGGAAGTTGGAGTAGGTCTGTAATGTTGAATGTGACTTGTGTGCAAAATTCGAGGTCAATCGGACGTGATTTGATAGGTTTTGGCATCAATTGTAGAAGTTAAAGTTTCAAAGTTCATTAAATTTGAATTAGGGTGCGATTCATGATTTTGATGTTGTTTGATGTGATTTGAGGCTTCGAGCAGGTCTGTGTTATGTTATGGGATAGGCTGGTATGATTAGACGGGGTCCCGGTCGGGTGTGTTTCGGGGTAGTTTCGGATCATTTTGGGTTGTTTTGGAACTGTTGTTGCTGGTGTCTGGTTTCCTTCTCCGCAAATGCAAAGGGAGTCCCGCGTTCGCGAAGAGGAATTAGAGGGGCTGTTGATTTGGCCTTCGCGAACGCGAAGGAGGGCTCGCGAACGCGGATAGGTGAGTGATGGACTTACGCGAACGCAAGGGGCCAGTCACGAACGCGTAGAAGGGAATGGAGGAGACAGGCCTGAGGTCATTGGCCTTTGCGAACGCGAAGGGGCAGGTTAGCTGGCCATCGCGAACGCGACGAGGAGGTCGCGAACGCGAAGAAGGGATTTTGGGCATTGGCGTTTTGGCCTTCGTGAACGCGAGACCTTGGTCGTGAACGCGAAAGAGGAGTGACTGGGCTGGGCAGAACGTTTTTATAAATGGGGTTTGAGATCATTTCACCATTCTCACACGACTTGGACAATTTTTGGAGCTTTTGAAGAGGGGATTTCATCATCAAGCATGAGGTAAGTGATTTCTACTAGTTGTGAGTTAAATACAAGGTTGATACTTGGATTTAGACATGAAAATTTGTAGAAATTTGGGATTTTGAAGAAACACCTAGAAATTGGTATTTTTGAATTTTAACCACGGAAATGGCTATGGAATTGGTATATTTGAGTTCTTGAGGTTTTGGGTAACGATTTCCTCCGAAATTGTTCAGAATCCGAGCACGTGGGCCCGGGGTAAATTTTAGGAATTTTACCATTTTGAGTTGGGTAATTTATTTAATAGCCTAATTTCGAATTTTCGAACATGTATTAATTATTTCATATAACTTTTGGATAGTTTCGAATTTTTGGCGCCGAATTGGGATTCTTACACGACATCGTGATCGGAAGTAGGCATTGAGACAAGGTAAGTCTCTTGTCTAATCTTGTGAGGGAGAAATTACCTCATAGGTGGTTAAAACAATAATTGTTGCTAATTATGGGGGATACGTATGCACGAGATGACGAGAGTCCGTACGTAACTACTATCTATGCTAAAGTCCGGGTAGTTCAGGACTCAAAGCATGAATTATGTGTGTAAATTGTATCCTTTATTTAATTAAATTATTTGAAATATATTGTGAATTGTTAGGGAAAGATAGTAAAAGATGGAAATCTTATATGCTTAATTTTCTGTTAAAATTAATTAATTGGTAAAACAAATTGTTCATCCTCTCGAATTGATCTTATAATAAATATACTCTCCTTCCGGAGGTACATAAGAAAATGTCCTCATTTCTTGTGGAGCGGGTTGAACGCCTCGGTAGGATAGACGTTGTAACGACCCGGATGGTCGTTTTGAATATTATAACCCCGTTCCCCTATTTACTGCTCAATTTATGCCTTGCAATTGATTTATGACTTATCGAGTTAGTTGGTTCGGGTCCGGAAGGAATTCGGAATAAAATGAGACACTTAGTCTCATAATTGAAAATTTAAGTTAGAAAAGTGGACCGGATATGGACCTATGTATAAACGACCTCGGATTTGAATTTTGATGATTCTAATAGCTCCGTATGGTGATTTTGGACTTAGGAGCGTGTCCGGAAAATTTTTTGGAGGTCCGTAGAGGAATTAGGCTTGAAATGCCGAAAGTTGAATTTTTGGGAAGTTTGATCGGGGGGTTGGCTTTTTGATGTCGGGGTCGAAATCCGATTCTGAAAGTTTTAATAGGTTTGTTATGTCATTTATGACTTGTGTGCAAAATTTGAGGTCAATCGGACGTGATTTGATAGGTTTCGGCACTGTTTGTAGAAATGAAAAGTTTCAAAGTTCATTAGGCTTGAATATATGTGTGATTTATGTTTTTAGTGTTGTTGGATGTGATTTGAAGACTCGACTAAGTTCGTGTGATGTTTTAGGACTTGTTGGTATATTTGGTTAAGGTCCCGAGGGCCTCGGGTGAGTATCGGATGGTTAACGAATCAAAATTGAACTACAACAGCTGCTGCAATTTCCTTCTGTTGGAAATTTCTTCTGCTAGATTCGAGCCCAGAACTCGAGCCCAGATTCGAGCCCAGATATGAGCCATGATCGAGCCCAGGGTTGAGGGCCACGATCGAAGGCAGGGTCGAAGACCAGGGTTAAAGACATGTTCGAAGGCCAGGGTTGAGGGCCATGATCTAGGATCAGGATCGAAGCCCCGATCGAGGCCAGGATCGAGGCCCAGGATTGAGGCCCAGGATCGAGGCCTAGGATTGAGGACCTCGATCGAGGAAGAACCGAGGGTGTCTTGGCAGAATTATAAAAACAGGGACTTCATCCCATTCGCCATTTTTGACAAAATTGGAGCTTGATGAGAGGCGATTTTTTTATAGATTTTCAAGGAAAACTTGAAGTCCCTTGTAATCATTTCTACTCCATAATATTGAATTATCATTGAATAATCCGACTAGATTACATGATTTTGAGGTGTAAATCGGAGATTGGAACTTAGAAATTTGGAAATAAGATTTGTAGATTTGAGGGTCGAGTTGAGGTCGGATTTTGGTAAAATTGATATGGGTAGACTCGTGGTTGAATGGGATTTTGGATTTTATAACTTTTGTTGGGTTCCGAGACATGTGCCCCACGGGGCAATCTTTGAACTAAATTTCGGATTTTTATGAAAAATTAGTATTTTCTTATGGAATTAATTCCAATAAATTTTATTGATTGAAACGAATTATTTGTGACTAGATTCGAGGCATTCGGAGGACGATTTGCGAGGCAAAGGCATAGCAGAGTAAAGAATTTCACGTTTTGAGGTAAGTAACAGTTTTAAATCTGGTTCTGAGGGTATGAAACCTCGGAATTTAGTATCATGTGATTACTTTGGAGGTGACGCACATGCTAGGTGACGGGCGTGTGGGCATGCACCGAGGGGAAACTGATCCGCCTCGTAAGACTGTAAAGTTGAATAACTTGTTGTTAGCTGTGTGCTCTCTATGTGTTGTGGAAATTTGACTAGAAACCATGTTTAGGCTATATGTTGGTACTGTTGGGACCCACAAAGGTCGTGTACATATTGAACTATTTGCTTAATTGTTGTTTGTACTCAGTCACAGTTTACTTGATTATTTTATCTCAGTCTCTATTGTTTATTATTGATACATCATATCATTGTTGTTTGTGTTGATTTTCATGATTTCTGATAGCCTGGGAGACTGGAGAGATTTATGACTGAGCAAGGTCGAGGGCCTAATTGTGAGATATATTATTACAGCACGTGAGTTGTCTGTGCGGATCCTTATATTATACTAGAGCACGTGAGTTGGTCGTGCAGCACGTGAGTTGTCCGTACGGATCCTTATATTTTACTATAGCATGTGAGTTGGTCATGCATCATGTGAATTGGCCGTGCGGATCCAGATATTTATATTATGGCACGTGAGTTGTCCGTGTAGATTATAGCGCTTGGGCTGTAGGAGCCCCTTCGGAGTCTGTACACCCCCAGTGAGCGCGGGTACCCATTGAGTGTGAGTGATGAGGGCTGAGAGCCGAGTGGTTGAGCTGTTGTGATGAGTTGAGTGACTATTGCCTAAGAGATTGTGCTTGCTTTGCATTTGGTTGCTATCTATCATTGTTGTGAAATCTCTGAAAGATTTTATATCCCGATTACATGAACTTGAACTGTATAAAATTGATTTGACTTAAACTTCCGGATTTGAAAGCATGTCTATTCTTTGTTGGAATTACTGAAAGTGAACTATAACTGCGTAGCTCATCATTATCTTCAGTTCCTTATTTATTATTGTTACTTGCTGAGTTGGTTGTACTCATACTATACCTTGTACTTCGTGTGTAGATCGAGGTGTTCCCGGACATAGCGAGTGTTGATCATTTCGCACAGTTGATTTTCAGGAGATTCAAAGGTAGCTGCCGTGTTTCGCAGACCTTGTCTCTCCTTCCCTATCTCCTTGTTTACTGTATTTTGGTCTTAAACTATTATAGACCGTATTTTTCCAGACTTTTATTCATATTAGATGCTCATGTACTCAGTGACACCAGGTTTTGGGGAGTGTTCGTATCAGTATTTGTGGGATTTTGTATTGTATTTAAATATTATATTTTCAAACTTAAAAGAAAGTGTGGTTTATTGATATTATCAGCTTGCCTAGTGTCGAGATAGGTGGCATCACGACAGGTTGGGATTTTGGGTCATGACAAGTTGGTATCAGAGCCTAGGTTACATAGGTCTCACGAGTCATGAGCAGGTTTATTAGAGTATTGCGGATCGGTACGGAGACGTATGTACTTATCTTCGCGAGGCTTCAGAACCCTTAGGAAAATTTCACTTTCTTGTATTCTGTCGTGCGAATTTGTTGATTCCGAAAATTAAATTTCTGTTATTCTATTCTCTCACAGATGGTGAGGACACGTACTACCGGATTAGATGATCAGCCACCAGTGCCACCAATTAGGGCCGCGAGAGGTCGGGGCCGTGTTAGAGGCTGGGGCCAAGGTAGAGGTCGAGGTGTAGCTCGTACCACAGTTGGACCAGCACCTGTAGTACCACCAGTTAATCCAGCTCAGGAGAAGATTCCAGATATAGTTGAGCCGATAGGATCACCTTAGGCACCAGCTATGCCCATTGAGATTCTAGGCTTTCAGGAGACTTTGGCCCAGATATTGGCAGTTTGCACTGGTCTTGCTCATGTGGTTTCGGCTCAGGCCGCACCTGCCACTTCTCAGGCCAGGGGAGGTACTCATACCCCCATTGCCTGTACTCCAAACCAGGTAGTACAGGGACTTCAGATACCGGGGGCACTACTAGCCCAACCGATTGCAGCTGTTCAGGCCCCGGTAGTTCTTGTTATGGCAGATGATGAGCAGAGGAGACTTGAGAGATTTGAGAGGCTTCGACCTCCACCATTTAGCGGTACTGAGTCAGAGGATGCTCGGGATTTTCTGGATAGGTGTCAACGGATGCTTCGGACAGCAGGTATTCTGGAGACCAGTGAGGTCTCATTCACTACTTTTCAATTTTCTGGGGCTGCACTCAGATGGTGGGAGACTTACGAGAGGTGTAGGCCTGTTGGCATGGCACCCCTTACTTGGCAGCAGTTCTCCGTGGTCTTTTTGGAAAAGTTCGTACCTCAGTCCCGAAGAGAGGAGCTGCGCAGACAATTTGAGCAGCTTCGCCGGGGTGATATGTCCGTGACGCGGTACGAAATGAGATTTTTTGAGTTGGCTCGTCACGCAATTTGGTTGGTTCCCACTGATAGGGAGAGGATTAGGAGGTTCATTGATGGCCTCACATATTAGCTACGGTTACTTATGACTAGGGAGAGAGTATCCGGTGCTACTTTTGATGAGGTAGTGGACATTGCTCAGCAGATAGATATGGTTCGTAGCCAGGAACGTGGAGAGAGAGAGGCTAAGAGGCCTCGTGGTCAGGGTGATTACAGCGGTGTTCCTTTAGGGGGCCAGTTTCACCGTGGTAAGGGTCGTTCTTACAAACACGCTTAGACGGGTCGTCCAGCTCATCGTGGTGCATCAGCTAGCCATGGTTCTTATAGTGCTCACTCAGGCCAGTCTTCATTCAGTGCACTACCAGCGCAGAGTTCTTATCATGCCTCTTCCGCTCAAGCTTCTATAGGTTATTCCTAGAGTTATCAGGAGCTGTAGTTCCATCAGAGGAGGGGTTGTTTCGAGTGCAGAGAATTTGGTCATCTCAAGAGAGAGTGTCCTAGGTTGTTAAGTGGGGCTCCACAACAGAGTCCTCGACTGACAGCACCAGCACCAGCAGTTCCATCACCCGCCCAGCCAGCTCGGAGTGGGGGTCAGGCAGCTAGGGGTCGTCCAAGAGGGGGAGGCTGATCAGGTGCGGGCAGGCTCGATTCTATGCTTTTCCTGCTAGGCCAGATGTTGTTGCCTCAGATGCAGTGATCACATGTATTGTTTCAGTGTGCCACAGGGAGGCTTCTATGTTATTTGAACCTGGTTCCACTTATTCATATGTATCATCGTATTTTGCTCATTATCTAGATATGCCCTGTGAGTCCTTAGTTTCACTTGTTTGTGTATCTACACCGGTGGGCGATATTATTACTGTGGACCGTATGTATCGGTCGTGTGTGGTAACTATTGGGGAACTAGAGACTAGGGTTGATCTCTTATTACTCGGTATGGTTGATTTCGATATAATCCTGGGTATGGATTGGTTGTCTCCATGTCATGCTATTTTGGACTATCACGCAAAAACCGTGACATTGACGATGCCGGGGTTGCCGAAGGTTGAATGGAGGGTTTCTTTAGAGTTTGTTCCTAGCAGGGTAATTTCTTATTTCAAGGCCCAACGTGTGGTTGGAAAGGGATGTTTGTCATATTTGGCCTTTGTGAGAGATGTTGGTGCAGATACTCCTATCATTGATTCAGTACCGGTCGTGCGAGACTTTCCAGATGTATTTCCTGCAGACCTGCCGGGTATGCCACCTGACAGGGATATTGATTTTGGTATTGACTTGGTGTAGAGCACTCAGCCCATTTCTATTCCCCCGTATCATATGGCACCAGCTGAGTTAAAAGAATTGAAAAGCAACTTCAGGAACTCCTTGAAAAGGGGTTTATTAGGCCTAGTGTGTCACATTGGGGTGCACCGGTTCTGTTTGTGAAGAAGAAAGATGGTACTATGCGGATGTGTATTGATTATAGGCAATTGAACAAAGTTACAATCAAGAATAAATATCCTTTGCCGCGTATTGATGACTTATTTGACCAGCTTCAGGGAGCGAGGGTGTTCTCCAAAATTGATTTGAGATCGGGGTATCACCAGTTGAAAATTCGGGATTCAGATATTCTAAGGACGGCATTCAAAACTCGTTATGGCCACTACGAATTTCTTGTGATGTCTTTTGGGCTAACCAATGCCCCATCAGCATTTATGCATTTGATGAATAGTGTGTTCCAGCCGCATCTTGATATATTTGTAGTGGTATTTATTGATGATATTCTGGTGTACTCACGTAACCAGGAGGAGCATGCACAACACTTGAGTATTGTATTACAGAGGCTGAGAGAGGAGAGACTTTATGCCAAATTCTCTAAGTGTGAGTTCTGGCTTAGTTCGGTGGCATTCTTGGGACATATAGTGTCCAGTGAAGGAATTAAGGTGGATCCGAAGAAAATAGAGGCAGTTCAGAATTGGCCCAAACCATCTTCAATTACAGAGATTCGGAGTTTTCTCGGCTTCGCCGGTTATTATCATCGCTTTGTGGAGGGTTTCTCGTCTATTGCATCACCTATGACTAAATTGACCCAGAAGGGTTCTCCGTTCAGGTGGTCGGATGAATGTGAAGAGAGCTTTCATAAGCTCAAGACGACTTTGACTACAGCTCCAGTATTGGTGTTGCCTATAGGCTCAGAGTCTTATACTTTGTATTGTGACGCATTGCGTATTGGTCTCGGCGCAGAGCTGATGCAAGATGGTAGGGTGATTGCCTATGCATCCAGACAGTTAAAGGTACATGAGAAGAATTATCCAGTCCACGATCTTGAGTTAGCAGCTATTGTTCATGCCTTAAAAATTTGGCGACATTACTTGTACAGTGTCTAGTGTGAGGTATATATTGACCATCAGAGTCTACAACATTTATTTAAATAGAAGGATCTTAATTTGCGGCAGTGGAGGTGGTTAGAGTTGCTTAAGGATTATGACATTACCATTCTCTATCATCCCAGAAAGGCCAATGTGGTGGTCGATGCCTTGAGTCGTAAGGCGGGGAGTTTGGGAAGCTTAGCATACTTACTGGTAGTAGAGAGGCCTTTAGCCTTGGATGTTCAGGCCTTGGCCAACCAGTTTGTTAGATTGGATGTTTCCGAGCCGAATCGAGTTTTGGCTTGTGTGGTTTCTCGGTCTTCTTTATATGATCGCATTAGGGAGCACCAGTATGATGATCCCCATTTGCTTGTCCTTAAGGACACGGTTCAGCACGGTGATACCAAGGAAGTCACTATTGGAGATGACGGTGTATTACGGATGCATGGCAGGCTATGTGTGCCTAATGTAGATGATTTGTGTGAGCTGATTCTCCAGGAAGCTCACAGTTCGCGATACTCTATTCATCCCGGCGCCACGAAGATGTATCAAGATTTGAGGCAGCACGATTGGTGGAGGAAATTGAAGAAAGATATAGTTGGGTTTGTAGCTCGGTGTCTAAATTGTCAACATGTAAAGTATGAACATCAGAGACCAGGAGGATTGCTTCAAAGACTTGAAATTTCATAGTGGAAGTGGGAATGTATTACCATGGACTTCATAGTTGGGCTCCCACAGACTTTGAGAAAGTTTGATGTTGTTTAGGTGATAGTAGATCAGTTGACCAAATCTGTGCATTTTATTCTAGTCGGTACTAATTATTCTTCGGAGCGATTGGCTGGGATTTATATTCGCGAGATTGTTCGCCTACACGGTGTGCCGGTTTCCATTATTTCATATCGGGGTACGCAGTTTACCTCATAGTTTTGGAGGGTAGTGCAGCGAGAATTGAGCACACAGGTTTAGTTGAGTACAACATTTCACCCTCAAACGGACGGACAGTCCGAGCGCACTATTCAGATATTGGAGGATATGCTACGCGCTTGTATCATTGATTTTGAGGGATCTTAGGATCAATTTCTGCCACTCGCAGAGTTTGCTTACAATAATAGCTACCAGTCAAGCATTCAGATGGCTCAGTATGAAGCTTTATATGGGAGACGGTGTCGGTCTCTGGTGGGTTGGTTTGAGCCTGGTGAGGTTAGACTATTGGGTACTGACTTGGTTCAGGATGCTTTAGAGAAGGTCAAAGTAATTTAGGAACGGCTTCGCACGGCACAGTCTAGACAGAAGAGTTATGCCGACAGGAAGGATTGTGATGTTGTTCACATGGTTGGGGAGAAGGTTCTGCTCAAGATTTCACCCATGAAGTGTGTGTTGAGGTTCGGTAAAAAGGGCAAGTTGAGCCCTCGGTATATTGGGCCTTTTGAGATACTTAAGAAAATTGGGGATGTGGCTTATGAACTTGCTTTGCCACCTAGTCTATCAGGTGTTCATCCAGTGTTCCATGTATCCACGCTCCGAAAGTATGTCGGGGATCCGTCTCATATTCTGGATTTCACTACAGTACAGTTGGGCAGTAATTTGACTTATGATGTGGAGCCGGTGGCTATTTTAGACCGACAGGTTCGAAAGCTGAGGTCAAAGAACATAGCATCAGTGAAGGTGCAGTGGAGAGGCCAGCTAGTTGGAGAAGCTACTTGGGAGATTGAGCAGGAGATGCAGAGCAAATATCAACACTTATTTGAGACTCCGGGTATTATTCTAAACTCGTTCAAGGACGAATATTTATTTAAGATGGGGAAAATATAACTACCCGGCAGGTCATTTTGAATATTATAACCTTGTTCCCCCATTTACTGCTCAATTTATGCCTTGTAATTGATTTATGACTTATCGAGTTAGTTGGTTCGGGTCTGAAAGGAATTCGGAATAAAATGAGATACTTAGTCTCATAATTAAAAATTTAAGTTAGAAAAGTGGACCGGATATGGACCTATGTGTAAACGACCTCGGATTTGAATTTTGATGATTCCAATAGCTCTGTATGGTGATTCTGGACTTAGAAGCATGTCCGGAAAATGTTTTGGAGGTCCGTAGAGGAATTACGCTTGAAATGCCGAAAGTTGAAATTTTGGAAAGTTTGACCGGGGGTTGACTTTTTGATGTCAGGGTCGAAATCCAATTCTGAAAATTTTAATAGGTCTGTTATGTCATTTGTGACTTGTGTGCAAAATTTGAGGTCAATCGGACGTGATTTTATAGGTTTCAACATTGTTTGTAGAAATGAAAAGTTTCAAAGTTTATTAGGCTTGAATCTATGTGTGATTCGTGTTTTTAGTGTTGTTGGATGTGATTTGAAGACTCGGCTAAGTTCGTATGAAGTTTTAGGACTTGTTGGTATATTTGGTTGAGGTCACGAGGGCCTCGTGTGAGTTTCGGATGGTTAACGGATCAAAATTGAACTACAATAGCTGCTGCAATTTCCTTCTATTGGAAATTTCTTCTGCTAGATTCGAGCCCAGATACGAGTTATGATCGAGCCCAGGGTCGAGGGCCACTATCGAAGGCAGGGTCGAAGACATGATTGAAGGCTAGGGTCGAGGGCCATGATCGAGGATCAGGATCGAAGCCACGATCAAGGCCAGGATCGAGGGCCAAGATCGAAGCCTAGGATCAAGGACCTCGATCGAAGGCCGAGATCGAGGCAGAACCGAGGCTATCTGGGCAAAATTATAAAAACAGGGACTTCGTCCCATTCGCCATTTTTGACAAAATTGGAGCTTGAGGAGAGGCGATTTTTGATAGATTTTCAAGGAAAACTTGAGGTAAGTCCCTTGTGATCATTTCTACTCCATAATATTGAATTATCATTGAATAATCCAACTAGATTACATGATTTTGAGATGTAAGTCGGAGATTGGAACTTAGAAATTTGGAAATACGATTTGTAGATTTGAGGGTCGAGTTGAGGTCATATTTTGGTAAAATTCATATGGATAGACTCGTGGTTGAATGGGCTTTCGGATTTTGTAACTTTTGTCGGGTTCAGAGACGTGGGCCCCACGGGCAATTTTTGAGCTAAATTTCAGATTTTTCTGAAAAATTAGTATTTTCTTATGGAATTAATTCCAATAAATTTTATTGACGGAAACGAATTATTTGTGACTAGATTCGAGGTATTCGGAGGCCGATTTGCGAGGTGAAGGCATAGCAGAGTAAAGAATTTCACGTTTTGAGGTAAGTAACGGTTTTAAATATGGTCCTAAGGGTATGAAACCCCAGAATTTGGTATCATGTGATTACTATGGAGGTGACGCACATGTTAGGTGACGGGCGTGTGGGCGTGCACTGAGGGGATTGGGACTTGATCCACCCCGTGAGACTGTAAAGTTGAATAACATGTTGTTAGCTATGTGCTCTCTATGTGTTGTGGAAATTTGACTAGAGACCATGTTTAGGCTATATGTTGGTACTGTTGGGACCCATAGAGGTAGTTTATATGTTGAACAGTTTGCTTAACTGTTATTTGTACTCAGTCACAGTTTACTTGATTATTTTATCTTAGTCTTTATTGTTCATTATTGATGCATCATATCATTGTTGTTTGGGCTGATTTTCATGATTTCTGAGAGCCCGAGAGACTGGAGAGATTTATGACTGAGCAAGGTCGAGGGCCTGATTGTGAGATATATTATTACAGCATGTGAGTTTTCCGTGCAGATCCTTATATTATACTATAGCACGTGAGTTGGCCGTGCAGCACGTGAGTTGTCCGTGCGGATCCTTATATTATACTATAGCACGTGAGTTGGCCGTGCAGTACGTAAGTTGGCCGTGCGGATTCAGATATTTATATTATAGGACGTGAGTTGTCCGTGCAGCACGTGAGTTGTCCGTGCAGATTATAGCGCTTGGTCTGTAGGAGCCCCTCCAGAGTCTGTACACCCCAAGTGAGCGCGGGTACCCATTGAGTGTGAGTGCTGAGGGCTGAGAGCCGAGTGGTTGAGCTGTTGTGATGAGTTGAGTAACTGTTGCTTGAGAGGCTGTACTTGCTTTGCATTTGTTGTTGCACTTGGTTGATGTCTGTCATTGTTGTGAAATCTCTGAAGGATTTTATATCCGGATTACATGAACTTGAACTGTATAAAATTGATTTGATTTAAACTGCCGGATTTGGAAGCATGTCTATTCTTTGCTGGAATTACTGAAAGTGAATTATAACTGCGTAGCTCGTCATTATCTTCAGTTCCTTATTTATTATTGTTACTTGCTGAGTTGGTTGTACTCACACTACACCCTGCACTTCGCGTGCAGATCCAGGTGTTCCCGGACATAGCGGGTGTTGATCATTTCACGCAGTTGATTTTCAGGAGATTCAGAGGTAGCTGTCGTGTTTCGCAGACCTTGTCTCTCCTTTCCTGTCACCTTGTTTACCGTATTTTAGTCTTAGACTATTATAGACCGTATTTGTTTTAGACTTGTATTCATATTAGATGCTCATGTACTCAGTGACACCAGATTTTGGGTAGTGTTCGTATCAGTATTTGTGGGATTTTGTATTGTATTTAAATATTATATTTTCAAACTTAAAAGAAAGTATGGTTTATTGATATTATCAGCTTGCCTAGTGTCGAGATAGGCGTCATCACGACAAGTTGGGATTTTGGGTCGTGACAGATGCATCTATGGATCGTGCCGCACGTCCCTTGGTAGTGTACACGACACTCTGGATCGGTCCGTACGACCTCGGCAGAAATCGTGCCTAATAATAATCATTACACGATACTTTGATAGTTTATTGCAGCTTGTGAAGCTAATTGATAAATTAAAAATTATTGGAATTTAAAGAATTAATTATCTATGCTTGTTAAGGAAATTATTATTATTCCTGTAAATGAGGCTAATTGATAAATTGGAAACTTATTGGAATCGAAGAAGTTTAATTATTTCTGCTGGTTAAAGAAAATCATTGTAAATTCGATAAATCATGTCAATCTAGATATTGTTATTTTTATTTTATTTATTATTATTTACTCTTAGTGAGTGTCAAAGTCGGCCATCTCGTCTCTACCTCTTCGATATTAGGCTTGATACTTACTGGGTACACGTTATTTTTCGTAATCATACTGCACTTGCTGTACATTTTATTGTGCAGGTACATATATGTCTAGCGGCCTTGTGGGCGCAGAGGTGTGGTTAAAATTATGGGGACATAGGTGAGCTGCATTCTGTATTACGATCCGCAGCCAACAGAGTCTCTTTCAGAGTTATTATATTTTTCCTGTCTAATTTGTATTACGGACAGATGCTGTATTTTATTTTAACTCCCTAGTAAATACTTATGCACTTGTAACACTAGGTTTTGGGAATGGTTATGAATTGTTTAGAAATTTAGCTGCTAAAAATATTTATCATTTACTCTATGAATTCTATCTTTATTATTTCATTGAAGAAATTTTGATTTCAAAAATACTAAAAAGGGTAATTAAGCTAAGTATGTATTGTTGGCTTGCCTGACAGTGGTGTCCGACGCCATCACGACCTTTAATGGATTTTTGGGTCGTGACACAGGACCTAACGGTCGTGGGTATATGGCCTTTAGTTATAGCAGCAATCGTGTCAAATATAATGAGTTACTTTCCATTTTATAATCATTCGGTATTTAATATTCATTGTTTTAATTAATCCGAATTAGTGTCGCGTAAATCTTATTAAAGAACCTTCAAAAAAAAAAATCATTCCTTGAGCATAGACTCGAGACCTCTGATTGAGTGAATAGATCTTATCCATCAAGTCACATCCAATAGTAAATGACGATACACAATCATTTTTTTGACAGCAAGATACTTAGATCACGACATTATATAAATGGAAAATAATATCGATTTGAAGGGTATTTGACTAACATAAGGTGTTCAATAGCTCATGACCTTAAATACGATGTCTAAATAAAAAATTTAACAAATTTAGATTATAATTCCCTTTCATATATTGTTCTTTGACTCCAACTTATTAAAAAGGTTATTTGAGTTTGTTTCGCTAAAACAAAAATTCGTTTTACAGATTTTTAAATTTTATGTGATTTACTAAAAATAGATATATCCATTACATGCATTCATTAGCGGAGCCACATATAACTAAGGGATGTTAGCTGATACTCTTTTGTCAGAAAATTACATTGTATTACTACGTAAAAAATTCTATTTTATGCAAATACATTATATGTTGAATTTCCTTAGTTTTTTTGTGTGTTTAATTTTTAATATTTTGACACCCCTTAATGAATATTTTGACACCCCTTAATGAATATTTTGACTCCGCTACTACTTCTAAAAATCCGGGAAAATCTGTCCAAAAAAACCGACCAAAGTTGGTCGGTAATAGCCAATAACCATCCAAAACGCGATAATTTTCGTGTGAACGGTATTTTGAAGGTCGGAAAGGCATACCGACCAAAATTGGTCGGAAATTACTGACCAACATTGGTCGGTATGCTCTACACGACTATCTGACAATGTATTTGGCATACCGACCAAAACTGGTCGGAATATTATTTAATTAATTTAATTTTACCGACCAAACTTGGTTAGTGTATTAAGTTTATTAATTTTTTCTACCGATTAACTTTGGTCGGTATTGAAAAATATATTTTTTGTATAAATTATTAAAATTTAAAAAAACTGACCAACTTTGGTCGGTACTGTAAAATATATTTTATTTTAAATAATTAAAATGTTAAAATACATACCAAAATTGGTCGGTAAACTGGACTGGGCTGGCAAACAATCGACCAACGATGGTTGGTAATGTTAATTTCTGGTAATTCATTGTACATTAACCGACCAATATTAGTCGGTAATGTGCAATTTAATTTTTTTTATTAGTAACCGACCAAGGTTGGTCGGTTTTCTGGTTTTAATTTTGGTAGAATATGCTTGTTTTGGTAGCTACACCACCTGCCAAATAGAAACAACATACCAATTACCCCAATTCAAATCTAATAACCACCAATTCACCACAAATCCAACCAAAAACCCAACAACAACAACAATAACAACCAAACATCCAATTAATACTTCAAAACTAACAAATTAAAGTTTAATTAAAAATTACAATCCAAAATCAAGAAAATACTAATTACAACAAGTTCAAAATTATTCAATCTAATCCAAAACTAGTTCTATTAGTCTAGTTCAAAGTATATCAAAGTAATTGTCAAAGGGTGTTTTCTACAACATCATCATCACGTCTGATGAACTTTCATCTACAAAACGGTATAGAGAACGGTCTTGTGGAGGACGGGAAGAACGATCACGGGGAGGACGGGAGGAAGGATCACGAGGAGGATGTGAGGAAGGATCACGAGGAGGATGTGAGGAACGATCATATGGAGGTCGAGCCTCTGGTGATGACTCACGAGATCGGGGCAACGGAAAAGCTCCAGTGGATAGGAGAGTTATGATCTGAGCTTGCATGCCAAGGAATTTAGCATCTCTAAGCCTTTCTCTTTCCTTGGCCGCTTTTAGCTTGGATGTGAGCTTTATCACTGTCTCCCGCATAGCCGAGAGGCTCTCCTTATTAAGTTCCTCGCCTTGCACATAAGTCCCTATTCCTTGCATTCCACTCCTATAGTGATGGAACTTTTTAGTAGGAAGCCTGTATACCTTTCCCCATTTTGGACCGCCAATAACCTCCAACCATATTTTTTCAGCATCCTCCTCCGAAAGTTGGGTTGGCTCACCCGATTCACCCGCTGGCTGACTACGAATGAAGTCCTCCACATTACTTTGATAGCGATCCTACATTGTTTTAAATTAAATTAGTATTTAAAAATTCTTATAAAAGTAAATTATAATACTTAAAAAAATTGAAAGCTTACATATGCATATCTTCATCCCCCTCTTTCTTCTTCTTTACAATATGCGTCTCCTTGAATAGCTCATCATGGCTTATTGGACGTCCATACTTCTTTTCCTAGAAAAAAATTAATTTAGTTAATAAATAAAATTAATATACTTAGAAAAGTAAAATAATTTAATTAAGCAATTACCAATCTTCTTTTTATTGTCCCCATGTTGATAGCACCCCCAGTGTGCAAGGAGCCTCCCTTCTCGGATGAACGAGCTTTCTTTCCTTTTTCACTCCTTTCTAAGAAATTTGAGGTAAGCCATTGCCTTAACAAATCATTCCATAAATGCTCAAGACACCAGTTAGGTCTCTTGTTCTTCTTTCTAGCATCCGATAAATGATCCGCCAATCTCTTGCGAGCTTTATGATGAAAATTTACAGCCACTTCCGTGTTATAGTGGTCTTCCCATACACACTTGCTCTGCATTTCAAAAGTTAAATATTAGATGGAAATATCATAAATATAAATTATTAAACTGCTTAAAATAATATTTATACCTTAAACTGATTAAAAATTTGCTCATTCTGTGAGAATGGAAAATAATTCCAAGTCGCATAAGGGTCATCATAAAGCTTTTTGATGGCATTGGTTCTTATCTTCGTAGTCTACTTACCCGGCCTGAACCTGCAATTTAATAATAAAAATACATGAATATCTTAGTAAAAACATTACAAAATAATAGACGCAAAAATAACAAATAACTCTTACCCATCACCCTCAGGGACTATGATGATCCTGCCATAGCGATCATAATGCACTACCTCTGGATCATCATCCTCAGCATGTGTATCAGAGGCATGTGTAGACGGTGTAGGGGGCTCAGAGCTACTGCCTCGCAGGCGAAGGCCTGAAATAGATGGAGTCGATGATGAAGATGGATGTGATCCCTATGACTGCGACATAGTTGGATGTGACCCATGTGGCTGTGATACTGATGGATGTGATCTGAGTGGCTGTGATATGGATGGATGCGATCCATGTGACTGTGATACTGATGGTTGTGACCCGAGTGGTTGTGACATGGATGGATGCGATCCATGTGGTTGTAATATGTAGGGATGTGATCCACGTGGATGTGATGCAGATGGTTGTGATCCACGTGGATGTGATGCAGATGGCTGCGATCCACGTGGTTGTGAGGCAGCTGGATTGTATGTCGGACGTATAGTCCTATGGCCCTGTGATGAAAGACTTGGTGTCTAGATGAAGGTGTAGGCCCCGTGATGGTGTGGCAGCTCAGTATAGTTGTGCAATGGAGGATAAGACATAGGCATCTCTGAAGAGGGTGGAAAAGAGGGAGTATTATTATCTACCCTCCTCTTTCTCTTCCTAGCCTTTTCTTGACCCCGAGTACTGTTAGGGTCATTGTTACCTTGACCCTCGCCTGCCATCTGCATAATATAATACATATTTAGATTGAAACATATAAGAAGCTAGTTAAAAAATGAGAGTACTTTAATAACCCAACTTTTTAATCCTCGTCGGCGTATTGTTCCTCGTCTGAGAATTCCCCGACCTCACTTGTTTGAATTTCATCAGTTGATTCTTTGTCCTCATTTTCTATAATTGTTACTTTGTTTATATCAACTTCTTCCAATATGCATTCAGGATGTTCCAAATCATTTTCTAACTGATCGTCCACTATTTGGTGAAAACTGGAGATATCGTTTGGATATGCAACATCGAACACATTCTCGACTTTCACCCTACCTACAGGCTTAGTTTTTATAACAATCCACCAATCGGACTTATTCCGCCACAATGGATAAGGATCATAATACACTTGCCTAACGTTATGTGCAATAATGAAAGGATCGTAGCGATCATACTCCCTCGTATGATTAACCTCAATTATGTTGTATTAGTGGTGTACTCTTGTACCTCTTATTGGATTTGGGTCTAATCACTTGCATCTAAAGAGTATCAATTTCTTATATGGCCAACCTGTATATTTTAGTTATAATATTTCTTTGACCACACCATAATAATCTATATCTCCAACTTGGTTGTCATCACCATCTTGAACCCACACCCCGCTGCTGTTGCTACTTTTATGTTTAGATCAATCCTCTATATAAAACTTATAACCATTCACTACGTACTTAGACATTATTGTGACCTGAATCCCGAGCCCCCAAGATATATCTTTCAAAAACTGATTTACACCATTATTTGGATTATTTACCTACATAGTATTAAAAAAAATTCATAATATATATATAGCGGAAACTTCAGAAGAACATTATCAGGATAAACTTACAAACTGTTTGAACCACGTATCAAATCTCGTATATACAGATAGCATCATGGCCAAATTGACCCACGAAGTGACTGTGACACATCAAATATTTTTAGTAGTTGCATCAATATAATTACATTTTGATAACTAATAAATCAAAACTTATTTGAGAAATGGTACAACTTCAGGACAATTTAGCAACACATGAGTTGTAGCTGACTTGTATTCCATATCACTCAAACTTCTCTTTCTAACATCCTTAAATCATCGACCTGGTTGATTGAATATGGACATTGGTAGATATAATAGATCATTCACACATTCGACAGTGTGCCTATTGGGCCTATTCCTAGAACATGGCACGTTACTCTCAAAATAATAAGAACAAAAATATGCAGTTTCCCTTGCAAGATAGGCTTCGCATATAGATCCTTCAATACTATTCCTCTGCTTAACAAATTGTTTGCATTTGCCAATTGTCCTGCATAATGTTATGTTAGCCAAGAACAATCAAACATCCATCACAGTGTTGAATAAATTATCAAAATAATTCTTCTCAATATGCATGACATCAAGGTTATGTCGGAGAAGATTATCCTTCCAATAAGGCAATTCCCAAAATATACTTTGTTTCATCCAATTATGAGTAACACCATATTCGGGGAATCTATAAGGTGGAACCTCAGTAACTTTACTGAAGTTCTGGACCCTCTCTCAAATTTCCTCACCCGAAAGTATCGGAGGTGGCTGTCACGACCCAACTCCATGTGAGGCCGTGATGGCGTCCAGCACCGTTGCGGGACAAGCCAACATTGAACAACTTAGTGATTCCCCATTTTTGTTTATTAAGCAATTCCAACATTTAGCTTTGCTTACATTTAAAGCATTTGATAAATAACGAATTTTTAAGGCAAACAAACGAAAACGTCCAAAAGCAGTTATAACTATTGAACGACAACTCAAAAATTAAAGTCTACTAATACGTGCCAGGATCTAGTGTCACAAGTGTGTGGGAAACTAGTAGAATATACAAAGGATGACTATCCTACTGTCTGAAATAGAATAGACAGATAAAAACAAAAGAGAAACTCTGGTATGCTGCTGAACGGCTCATAAGGGGGCAGCTCACCGTGAAGTCTCGGTCCAAGATCAGGTATGCGTGTCGGGCGGGTAACTAGATGCACCAACCTCAGATCATGTACAATTAAGTACAGAAGCGTAGTATGAGTACATAAACAATATGTACCTAATAACTATCCCGCCTAACCTCGAAGAAGTAATGACGAGGGGTCAACTTGACACTTACTAGGGCCCATAATAATATAATTAAAGTGTTATGCTAAGTATAGATATCATGAATAATTCTGACAGTTCAATAACGGAAAGAGGTAAGTACTTCTTTCAAAAGTTAAAATTTCAATTTCAATCATATCATTTAACCACTTACATTTCAAGGCATTTAAGCAATATAAATCACGGAGAGTTCCAAATAATTAACATGCGCAATTATGCCGAGGTCGTACGGCCTGGTTCAACATAATATTAAATTGTGCACTGCAGGAGGGTCGAACGGCGCGAACCATAGATGCATCTATTTACTACCGAGGCGCTCGGCCCGACCCACAAATAGAAATTATTTTTAAGAAACACGAATTCTCATTTTACAATCAAGTATTCTAATAAACTCTTTAATTAGGTGAACTTAGCCCTTTTTTGAATTCTTTTGTCAAATTCTAACATGATTCGAGTAATTGAATTAGCAAGTAAGGCACAAACATTTCAAATAAAGTATGATACGGTTCCTAAACTACTCGGACAATAGCACAATAGTAACTACGTACGGACTCTCATCACCCCGTAGGTACGTAGCCCCCACAAATAGGTACACACATTTATTTAATTCACCTATGGGATTAATTCCCTCTTAAGGAGACTTACCTTGCCTCAAAGCCTGCTTCCCAATTCAAGAACGCGCTCAAACATCAAAATTTGACGCCAGACAACTTCAAGCTAGTCAAACATTACATAAACTAATCAATCTATGCTCAAAAGTTCATAATTTCACCATTTAAGTGATTACCCAACCTAAATTGCAAGATTCCTAAAATTCACCCCCGGACCCACATGCTCGGATTCTGGAAATGTTTAAAGAAGTTTGTTACCCATAACCTTATAAACATAAATATATGATTTTTACTAAATTCCATAACAAATTTCGTGGTTAAATCTTATTTTTATCAAAAACCTAGGTTTTCACCTAAACCTATGATTTTCACTAATTTAAATGTTATAATCTATCCATAAACTATGTATTTAACTTACATTAAGTAGAAATTACTTACCTCACAAATCTAGGTCGAAATCCCCTCCTTCAAAGCTCTCAAATCGCCTAAGAGTGAGAGAAAAATGTGATAAAAATGGCCTAAGTCCGTATTAAATGAGCCATCACTGCCCAGCGACTTTCGCACCTACGGTGCTTTGGACCGCACCTGCGGCAAATGCCTCACAGGTGCGCCTTTCCCTCATCCGGTCAGGCTCCGCATCTGCGGACAAGAAGGGACGCTTCTACGATCCTAGCCGCACCTGCGATCATGTCTCTCGCACCTGCGCTCATGCGGGTGCGCTCGGTCTTCCGCATCTGCGGATTCTGGGATGCCCTCTTGTAATGACCCGGTCGTTCATTTTGAGAATTAGAGCCCCAATCCCCTAATATCTTCTTTCCCCACATTTGTTTCTGCTTTTGGGATTTGCCGAAGTGATTGGTTATGGAATTTAGGGAGTTTTGGGACACTTAGTCCCTAGTTGTGAGTTTAAGCCTTAGAAATTGGACCATAGTCGGAACTATGTGAAGACGGATCTGGAATGGAATTCCATCGATCCGTTAGCTCCGTTGATTGATTTTGAGCTTAGGAGCGCGTCCGGAATGTGTTTTGGAGGTCTGTAGTAGATTTAGGCTTGAATTGGCGAAAGTTAGTTTTTCGGCGATTTCGTCCGATAGTGGAAATTTTGATATCGAGCTCGGAATGGAATTCCGAAAGTGGATGTAGGTTCGTAGTGCCATTTGTGACTTGTGTGTAAAATTTGAGGTCATTTGGACTAGAGTTGATGTGGTTCGGCATCGTTTGTAGAATTTGGAAAATTCTAAGTTCTTAGGCTTGAATCCGTGCTTAATTCATAATTTGGTGTTGTTCGATGTAGTTTGAAGGCTCGACTAAGTTTGTATGGTATTATGGGATTGGTTTGTAGGTTTGGTTGAGGTCCCGGGGACCTCAGGTGTGTTTCGAATGCTTAACGGAATGAAATTGGACTTAGGAAAATCAGGTGCCTTTTCTGGTTCTGGTGTTTCGCACCTGCGGAAGGGAGGCCGCAGGTGCGAGAGCCGTAGGTACGGAGAGAGTGCGCAGATACGGAACTGGTGGGGTTGGTAATGGAGTGCAGGTGCACAAGTTTGACCACACCTGCGAGCTCGCAGGTGCACATGGGAAGCCCGCAGATGCGGAAATGGGTTGTCAAGCTGGGTTCGCAGGTGCGGCTAATTGTCCGTAGAAGTGGAACCGCAGATGCGGCCCAGGGGTCGCAAGTGCGGACCCAGCCCAAGGAAGTGGACTTCGCACCTGCGATGGGTTTGTCCATAGGTGCGTGACCGCAGGTGCGGTCCTAGGTTCGCAGGTGCAGAAATCGCTGGGTTGAAGAGGCAGATTCGAGGGTTCAGTCCTCATTTTTTACCAATTCGAATTTTAGCTCGGGAGAAGGCGATTTTGCAAGGGTTTTGAAGATGAAATTAGTGGGTAACAATTCTTAACTCTAATTCGTGTATATTTCATTAATCTATAGCAATTTTCCTCATTTAATCAAGGGATTTAAGTGAAAGAGTAGGAATTTGGGGGAAAGGCTCCCCAATTGAATATTTGGGTCTTGATCGAGTTCTAGGTGTCGAAATTGGATAATTTTTGGACGAGTGAACTCGTGAGTGAATGGGTGTTCATAATTTATAATTTTTACCCGATTCTGAGACGTGGGCCCGGGGAGACTTTTTGGGCGCTTTTTCCTAATTTCACGCTTTAGCTTCGAATTAATTAGTAAAATTAGTTACTTGTAGTTATATTTATATTATGCAATTAATTTGAATAGATTCAGGACATTTGGAGTCGGATACTAGTGGCAAGAATGTGATATCGAGTTGATTTGAGCGGTTCGAGGTAAGTGGCTTGCCTAACCTTGTGTTGGGAACTTTCCCCTTAGGATGTTTGATATTAATTGATGTGTGGGCGCCGTGTACGTGAGGTGACGAGTACGTGCACGGGCTATTATTGCAAAAATCCTGTTTTTTAACTTTCTAAATCATAAACTGGTTTCCCTTATTAAATTGTACTAATATATTTAATTGTTTAGCTTAGATTAGAGAAGCATGCTTACGTGTTTTAACTGCCTATTTGACATTCTGTGCGCCATGCTTAGTTAAGTCCCTACTTTCCTTATCTGTGTTCAGTATAAACTGTAAAACTTGATGCCATACTTGTCATTTCATCTTGCGTTGCATATTTAAATTGGGACTACGGACGTATTCCGGGAGATCTCCCTATCTAGCATATTTATTTTGGGATTACGGACGTATTCCGGGAGATCCCCCAGCACTGCATATTTACTTTGGGACTACGGACATATTTCGGAAGATTCTCCTGTACTGCATATTCATTCGGAACTACGGGACGGTATCCCGGGAGATTCCCCATTGTGTTTACCTTGTTCTGAGCCGAGGGCTCCCTTAACTGTTAAATTTTTAAGAATTTCTTTAACTGTGTTACCGTAAACTTTACTTATATCTTTTACTGTTTAATTTATTATATTTACTCCGGTAGGGCCTTGACCTGACCTCGTCACTACTCGACCGAGGTTAGGCTTGGCACTTACTGGATACCATTGTGGTGTACTTATGTCCTTTCCTGCACATGTTTTCGTGTGCAAATCCAAGTGCAAGCTATCAGCCTCGGGGTTAGTGCGTGCTACTGATTCTAGGAGACTTCAAGGTACTTCTGCTTGCGTCCGTAGATCCTCGGAGTCCCCTTCTACTCCCTCGCTTAGAGATTTTCCTTATTATCTTCAGACTTTTGTATAGAGCTACATATATTATAGCAGCTTGTGACTTAGTGATATTCCGGGTCTTGGGAAATTATTTTGTATATGCCTAGTGGTACTACTTTTGGTTATTCACAATATGCTGTTTATCTTTAAAATGTTGTGCTTTCTTTATATTTTTTTCGTAATAGTAGGCTTACCTAGTTGTAAAGACTAGGTGCCGTCACGACACCTTACAGAGGATTAATTTGGGTCGTGACAGGTTGGTATCAGAGCACTAGGTTCATAGGAGTAGCGAGTCACAAGCCGGTTTATTAGAGTCTCGCGGATAGGTGCGGAGACATCCGTACTTATCTTAGGGAGGCTATGTAACTGTTAAGAACAATCATATTCCTTTGATTTCCTTGTCGTGCGAGTTATTGACATCAAAATTCTAAAACTCTATTCTATTCTTTCTCACAGATGGTGAGGACCCGTATTGGGAGGACCGACGATCAGGCACCCGAGCCCCCTGCCAGAGCCGCCAGAGGCCGGGTCGGGGTAGAGGACGACCACGCGGTGCAGCCCGAGCACCTGTGAGAGCTGCGTTAGAGGAGCCCCCAGAAGCTCCAGCTGGAGGGCCGGCACCGGAGATCCCTATTGCTACTCCAGTCCTCCAGGAGACTTTAGCTCAGTTCATGAGCATGTTCAGCACTCTGGCTCAGGCTGGACTATTTCAGATAGCTCCCGCTACATCTCAGGCCGTGGGAGGGACACAGACTCCCACAGCCCGCACTCCTGAGAAGAGGGTCCAGGTTGATCAGGCCCCAGAGTATATTCCTATGCCCCTAGTGGCTCCGGTTCATCATGAGACCAGGGTAGCTGCTTCTGAGGTAGAGCAGCTCAGACTTGAGAGGTATAAGAAGTACCACCCACCTACTTTCAGCAGACTAGCTTTAGATGATGCTCTAGGTTTTCTTGAGGAGTGTCATTGTATTCTCCGCACTATGGGCATTGTGGAGATGAGTGGGGTTTCTTTCACCGCTTTCCAGCTGAGGGGAGCGGCATATCCATGGTGGCGTGCCTATGGGCTGAGTAGTCTGGACAAGGCAGCCTCACTCACTTGGACTCTGTTTTCAGAGATATTCTTGCGTGAGTATGTTCCTCAGAGCCACATGGATGCTTGGCGTGCAAGGTTTGAGCAGCTGCGTCAGGGTACTATGACTGTGTCGGAGTATGCAGTCGATTTCAGTGAGTTAGCTCGACATGCACCGGCTTTGGTTGCCACAGTCAGAGAGAGGGTTCGTCACTTCATCGAGGGACTTCACCCCAGTATTCAGACCAGTATGGCCAGAGAGTTTGAGATGGATATCACTTATCTGCAGGCAGTGAGAATTGCCAGGAGAGTGGAGTGCATGTTCGCCCGGGACAGAGAGGAGAGAGAGGCCAAGAGGTCTCGAGAGACTGGTCATTATTCAGGAGCTCGTGCACTAGCAGCACGCTATGGTAGGGGTTTTGTGATTCGCCCTGTTCATTCAGCTCTTCTAGTAGCCAGTGGTGTTCCAGCTCCTCCTAGACCTCAGGAGCCCTATTATGCACCGTCAGTATCCAGTATGCCTCCTACTCGAGGTGCTATTACCGGCCAGTCCAGTAGGCCAGGTCCGAATCAGTCTTAACTGTCGCGTCCTTCGATGGGTTGTTTTGAGTGTGGTGACACTCGTCACATGGTTAGAGATTACCCCAGAGCCAGGAGGGGTGCACCTCCACAGACTTATCAGCCTCCACGTGCTCCACCGGGTCCTCCGACCATTCTTCCAGCCCCAGCTACCACCCCACCTCCTCAACCAACTCGAAGTAGAGGTCGGGGAGGTCGAGGTCGCCCTAGAGGGGGAGGTCGAGGTCGCCCTAGAGGGGGAGGCCAGTCCAGGTACTATGCCCTTCCAGCCCATTCAGAGGCCGTCGCTTCAGATTCAATCATCACGGGTATCGTCCTTGTCTGTCATAGGGATGCATCAGAATTAATTGACTGAGGCTATACGTATTCATATGTGTCTTCATATTTTGCTCCACATTTGGGGATATCTCGGGATTCTTTGAGTTTCCCTATTTATGTATCTACTCTCGTGGGAGATTCTCTCGTTGTGGACCGCGTATATCAGTTGTGTTTGATTGCTCTTAGTGGTTTTGAGACCAGAGTCGATTTGTTATTACTCAGTATGGTAGATTTTGATGTTAACCTGGGCATGGACTGGTTGTCGCCTCATTATGCTATTCTTGATTGTCACGCTAAGACCGTGATGCTGGATATGCCAGGCTTGCCGAGATTAGAGTGGAGAGGTACCTTAGAGTATACTCCCCGCAGGCTCATTTCATTTCTTAAGGCTCAGTGAATGGTTGAGAAAGGGTGTGATGCGTATTTGGCCTATGTGAGAGATGTCAGTATTGATACCCCTACAGTTGAGTCAGTCCCAGTAGTGAGAGACTTCCCTAATGTGTTTCCAGCTGATCTTCCAGGTATGCCGCCCGATAGAGATATTAATTTCGGCATTGATTTGTTGCCGGGCACTCAGCCCATTTCTATTCCTCCCTACCGTATGGCTCCTCCTAAGTTGAAGGAGCTGAAGGAGCAGTTGCAGAAGTTGCTTGATAAGGGTTTCATCAGTCCCAATATATCACCTTAGGGTGCTCCAGTCTTATTTGTGAAGAAGAAGGATGGTTCTATGCGTATGTGTATTGATTACCAGCAGTTGAACAAGGTTACAGTGAAGAACAGGTATCCTTTGCCTCATATCGATGATTTATTTGATCAGTTACAGGGTGCCAGGGTGTTTTCCAAGATTGACTTGTGTTCTGGCTATCATCAGTTGAAGATTCGGGAGCCGGATATCCCGAAGACTGCTTTCAGGACCAGATATGGTCACTATGAGTTTCTTGTGATGTCATTTGGGCTGACCAATGCCCCAGCAGCCTTTATGCATTTGATGCACAGTGTGTTCCGGCCTTATCTTGATTTCTTCGTCATTGTGTTTATTGATGACATCCTGGTATATTCCCGGTCTCGGGAAGATCATGAGTAGCACCTGAGGACTGTGCTTCAGACTTTGAGGGAGAAGAGGTTGTATGCAAAATTTTCTAAGTGTGAATTCTGGCTTGATTCAGTGGCATTCTTGGGCCACATAGTGTCTTGCAAGGTAGATCCGAAGAAGGTGGAGGCAGTGTAGAGTTGGCCTAGACCGTCATCAGCTACGGAGAAGGGTGCTCCGTTCATGTGGACCAAGGAATGTGAGGAGAGCTTTCAGAAGCTTAAGACAGCTTTGACTACAACACCAGTATTAGTATTGCCCACAGGTTCAGGGTCTTACGCTGTCTATTGTGATGCCTCGAGGATTGGCCTTGGAGCGGTATTGATGCAGGACGGTAGGGTGATTGTCTACTCGTCTAGACAGTTGAAGGTACATGAGAAGAATTATCTGGTCCATGATCTCGAGTTAGCAGCTATTGTTCACGCCCTAAAGATCTGGCGTCATTATTTGTACGGTGTTCCTTATGAGATCTACATTGATCACCGAAGTTTGCAGCACTTGTTCAGGCAGAAGGACCTTAATTTGCGTCAGCAGAGGTGGTTGGAGCTACTTAAAGACTATGATATCACTATATTGTACCACCCGGGGAAGTCCAATGTAGTGGTCGACGCCTTGAGTCACCGGGCAGAGAGTTTGGGGAGTTTGGCATATCTTCCGGCAGCTGAGAGGCCCTTAGCCTTGGATGTTGAGGGCTAAGCCAGCCAGTTCGTGAGGTTGGATATTTCAGAGCCTAGACAGGTATTAGCTTGTATGGTTGCTCGATCTTTTCTTTATGACCGTATCAGGGAGCGCCAGTATGATGATCCTCATCTTCTAGTTCTTCAGGACAGGGTTTGGCAAGGTGATGCCAGAGATATGACTATTGGTGATGACGGTGTGATGAGGATGCAGGGCCGGATCTGTGTGCCCAATGTAGATGGGCTTCAGGAGTTGATTCTCGATGAGGCCCACAGCTCGCGGTACTCCATTCATCCCGGTGCCGTGAAGATGTACCAGGATTTGAGACAACACTATTAGTGGAGGAGGATATAGTTGGGTTTGTGGCCAAGTGTCTCAACTGTCAGCAGGTCAAATATGAGCACCAGAGGCCGGGTGGATTACTTCAGAGGTTAGAGATCCCAGAGTGGAAGTGGGAGCGGATCACCACGGACTTTGTAGTTGGACTTCCATGGAATTTGAGAAAGTTTGATGCTATTTGGGTGATCGTGAATCGGCTGACCAAGTTAGCTCATTTTATTCCAGTGTTGACCACTTATTCTTCTGAGAGGTTGGCTGAGATTTATATCAGAGAGATTGTACGCCTTCATGGTATTCCAGTATCCATCATTTCAGACAGAGGTACACAATTCACATTCATATGGCACCGTATGAGGCTTTGTATGGTAGACGGTGTCGGTCCCCAGTGGGATGATTTGAGCCTGGCAAGGCCCGATTATTAGGTACAGATTTGGTCCAGGATGCCCTGGATAAGGTGAAGGTGATTCAGGAGAGACTTCGCATAGCCCAGTCCAGGCAGAAGAGTTATGCGGACCGGAAGGTTCGTGATTTGGCATTTATGGTTGGTGAGCGGGTCTTGCTTCAGTTATCTCCTATGAAGGGCGTCATGAGGTTCGAGAAGAAGGGCAAGCTGAGCCCGAGGTTCATTGGTCCTTTTGAGATATTGCGGCACGTTGGGGAGGTTGCTTATGATCTTGCCTTGCCTCCCAGTCTAGCAGGAGTTCATCTGGTATTCCACGTTTCTATGCTCCGTAAGTATCATGCTGATCCGACTCATGTATTGGATTTCAGCTCAGTCCAGTTGGACAAGGATCTATCTTATGTTGAGGAGCCAGTAGTTATTTTGGATAGGTAGGTCAGAAAGCTCAAGTCAAAGAATATTGCTTCAGTAAAGGTCTAGCGGAGGGGTCAGCCGATCGAGGAGGCGACTTGGGAGACCGAGCAGGATATGCGCAGCCAGTACCCTCATCTTGTCACAATTTCAGGTATGTCTTTATACTCATTCCAAGACGAACGATTGTTTTAAGGGGGGGATGTAACGACCCAGCCGGTCGTTTTGGGAATTAGAGCCTCGATCCCCTAATATCTGGTTTCCCCACATTTGTTTCTACTTTTGGGATTTGCCGGAGTGATGGGTTATGGAATTCGGGGAGTTTTGGGACACTTAGTTCCTAGTTGTGAGTTTAAGCCTTAGAAATTAGACCGTAGTTGGAACTGTGTGAAGACGGATCCGGAATGGAATTGTGTCGACTCTATTAACTCCGTTGAGTGATTTTGAGCTTAGGAGCGCGTCCGGAATGTGTTTTGGAGGTCTGTAGTAGATTTAGGCTTGAATTGGCGAAAGTTAGTATTTTGGCAATTTCGGCCGATAGTAGAAATTTTGATATCGAGCTCAGAATGGAATTCCGAAAGTGGTTATAGGTTCGTAGTGTCATTTGTGACCTGTGTGTAAAATTTGAGGTCATTCGGACTAGATTTGATATGGTTCGGCGTCGTTTGTAGAATTTGGAAAATTCTAAGTTCTTAGGCTTGAATCCGTGCTTAATTCATGATTTTGGTGTTGTTCGATGTCGTTTGAAGGCTCGACTAAGTTTGTATGGTGTTATAGGATTGGTTGGTAGGTTTGGTTGAGGTCCCGGGGACCTCGAGTGTGTTTCGGATGCTTAACGGAATGAAATTAGACTTAGGAAAACCAGGTGCCTTTGCTGGTTCTAGTGTTTCGCACCTGCGGAAGGGAGGCCACAGGTGCGCGAGCCGTAGGTGCGGAGGGAGTGCGCAGATGCGAAACTTGTGGGGTTGGTGATGGAGCACAGGTGCGCAAGTTTGACCGCACCTGCGAGCTCGCAGGTGCGCATGGGAAGCTCGCAGATGCGGAAATGGGTTGTCAAGCTGGACTCGCAGGTGCGGCTAATTGTCCGCAGAAGTGGAACCACAGATGCGGCCCAGGGGTCGCAGATGCAGACCCTACCCAAGTAAGTGGACTTCGCACCTGTGATGGGTTATTCCGTAGGTGCGGTCCTAGGTCCGCAGGTGCGGAAATCACTGGGTTGAAGAGACAGATTCGAGGGTTCATTCATCATTTTTCACCAATTCGAATTTTAGCTCGGGAGAAGGCGATTATGCAAGGGTTTTGAAGAGGAAATCAGTGGGTAACAATTCTTAACTCTAATTCGTGTATATTTCATTAATCTATAGCAATTTTTCTCATTTAATCAAGGGGTTTAAGTGAAAGAGTGGGAATTTGGGGGAAAAGTTCCCCAATTGAATATTTAGGTTTTGGTCGAGTTCTAGGTGTCGGAATTGGATAATTTTTGGACGAGTGAACTCGTGAGTGAATGGGTGTTCATAATTTGTAATTTTTATCCAATTCCGAGACGTGGGCCCGAGGAAAAGTTTTGGGTGTTTTTCCTAATTTCACTCTTTAGCTTTGAATTAATTAGTTACTTGTAGTTATATTTACATTATGCAATTAATTTGAATAGATTCGAGCCATTTGGAGTCGGATACTCATGGCAAGAACGTGATATCGAGTTGATTTGAGTGGTTCGAGGTAAGTGGCTTGCCTGACCTTGTGTTGGGGACTTTCCCCTTAGGATGTTTGATATTAATTGATGTGTGGGAGTTGTGTACGTGAGGTGACGAGTACGTGCACGGGCTATTATTGCAAAAATCCTGTTTTTTTCTCTTTCTAAATCATAAACTGTTTTCCCTTATTAAATTGCACTAATACGTTTAATTATTTAGCTTAGATTAGAGAAGCATGCTTACGTGGTTTAACTGCCTATTTGACATTCTGTGCACCATGCTTAGTTAAGTACCTACTTTCCTTATCTGTGTTCAGTATAAACTGTATAACTCGATGCCATACCTGTCATTTCATCTTGCGTTGCATATTTAAATTGGGACTACGGACGTATTCTAGGAGATCCCCCTGTCTTGCATATTTATTTTGGGACTACGGACGTATTCCGGGAGATCCCACAGCACTGCATATTTACTTTGGGACTACGGACATATTCCGGGAGATCCTCTTGTACTGCATATTCATTCGGAACTACGGGACAGTATCCCAGGAGATTCCTTATTGTGTTTACCTTATTCTGAGCCGAGGGCTCCCTTAACTGTTAAATTTTCGAGAATTTCTTTAACTGTGTTACCGTAAACTTTACTTATATCTTTTACTATTTAATTTATTATATTTACTCCGGTAGGGCCTTGACCTGACCTCGTCACTACTCGATCGAGGTTAGGCTTGGCACTTACTGGGTACCATTGTGGTGTACTCATGCTCTTTCCTGTGCATGTTTTTGTGTGCAAATCCAGGTGCAAGCTATCAGCCTCGGGGTTAGTGCGTGCTGCTGATTCTAGGAGACTTCAAGGTACTTCTGCTTGCATCCACAGATCCTCGGAGTCCCCTTCTACTCCCTCGCTTAGAGATTTTCCTTATTATCTTCAGACTTTTGTATAGAGCTATATAGATTATAGCAGCTTGTGACTTAGTGATATTTCGGGTCTTGGGAAATTATTTTGTACATGCCGAGTGGTACTACTTTCGGTTATTCACAATATGTTGTTTATCTTTAAAATGTTGTGTTTTCTTTACATTTTTTTGTAATATTAGGCTTACCTAGTCGTAAAGACTTGGTGCCATCACGACACCTTACGGAGGGTTAATTTGGGTCGTGACACCTCCATTTCTCGCTTTTGCGGCTCGTGGTTCGCACCTGCAAGCCCGCACCTATGGCTGACCAAGCACAAGTGCGATTATGACAGATCTGGGAGCTTCAGCTGTTGCTCCAAGCTTCCAACTTGGTCCGAACCTCGTCCGATTGACACTCGGGGCCCCGCCCGAATATACTAACAAGTTTAGAATCATAAAACGGACTCGCTCGAACTCTCGGAACGCCCGAAACAACATTAAAACTAAGAATCATACCCCAAAACCAATTGAATCAAACTTACGAACTTCAAGTTCTTCTATTCACTCAAAATGCGCCAAAACATACTTAGACTACTCGGATTGACACCAAACTTTGCGTGCAAATCTTAAATTATATTACGGAGCTATTCCCGATCTTGGAATTCCGTTTGGACCTCGATATCACCAAAATTCACTCCAAACCAAATTTAAAGGACTTCTAAAACCTTCAAGAACCAACTTTCACTATTGGGCGCCAAAACGCTCCCGGGTCATCCAAACCCCGATCCGAACATATGCCCAAGTCCAAAATCACCATACAAACCTGTTGGAACCATCAAATCCCGATTCCTAGGTCGTTTACTCAAAATGTTGATCGAAGTCAAACTTGCCCTTTTTAAGCCAACCTTCAGGAACCAAGTGTTCCGATTTCAACCCAAACTCTTCTAAATCCTGAACCAACCATCCCCGCAAGTCATAAATCAATAAAAGTAAGTACAGGAGGTCTTATTTAGGGGAACGGGGTTCTAGCAAGTAAAACGACCGATCGGATTGTTACAGTGGCGAATCATATTCCACTTTATTCTTTTTGAATGCATTGTTCATCCTTCTAAACTCATGATCATCAGGCAAGAATTGACGGTGACAATCAAACCATGATTTCTTTCGGCCATGTTTCAAAGTAAAATCTTTACCAATTTCCATGCAGTAAGGACAAGCTAGCTTCCCAACAGTCATCCACCCAGACAATATTCCATACGCAGGAAAATCGTTAATAGTCCACACTAAATTAGCACGCAAGTTAAAATTCTGCTTGGTTGATATGTCATATGTATCAACACCATCATACCACAACTGTTTTAGCTCATCAATCAAAGGTTGCAAATATACATCAATCAAACTTTTTGAATTATGTGGACCGGGGATAATATAATTTAAAAATATATATGGACTAGTCATACACAACTGAGATGGTAGATTACAAGGTGTAAGAAAGACAGGCCAGCACGAATATGGTGTCACAGATATAGAAAAAGGCGTGAAGCCATCCGCACACAAACCTAACCGAATGTTCCTTGGTTCACTAGCAAAATCTAGATATGGCCTATCAAAGTGCTTCCAAGTTTCTCCATCTGAAGGATGACACATAACACCAGGTGGTCTTCTATTTTCAAAGTGACATATCATATGAGGAGCAGAACGCATCGACGCATATAACCTCTTTAACCTAGGTATAAGAGTTAAATAATGCATCGCCTTTATAGCGACCATATTCCTGCTGGAAAGCCTCTTGAAACGAGGCTTTTCGCAAAATTTACAACATTCTAAATTTGCATCATCTTTATAATATAACATGCAACTATCTTCACAACAATCAATTCTCATTGACGAAAGTCCTAACTTAGAAACCAATCTCTTTGCCTCATAGAAATCACCAGGTAAGTTGATATTTGGGTCAACTAGTTCACTCATAAGGTCAATGAAAGAGTCCGTGGCTGCTTGAGAAATATTCCAATCAGATTTGATACTTAGTAATCTAACTGCAACAGACATCTCAGAGTGCGGACTTCCTTCACGTAGTGGACGACTAGCTTCCTCTAACTTTTCATAAAAATGTTTTGCATCATCATTAGGAGTTTGTTCAATATTTTCATTAGGCTCACCCCCGAAGTGCATCCCAAAAGCATCTGCAACCATATTCTGAATTCTAGAATCATCATTTGTATTCTCCACCGACCTACTACTTTCACCAACAATCATATTATGAAATATTCCACGGTTACCATCGATCTCTCCATGATTAGTCCACATAAAGTAATTCTCTATAAATCCCTTCCTATAAAGATGAAGCTTAACTTCCTCCGTTTTTAAACTTCACACAATCGCATGTGACACAAGGGCACCTAATTACTCCTTCAATTTGATATGGTGAAAGTGACATTGCATGTCTAATAAAGTGTGATGACCCAAAGGGTCATCTTGTGAATTCCGGGCCCGTTAGCCTTAAAAACCTTATTTTTACTAACCTCGATATGCGTGCGCATTACGGGCATAAATCCGGAAAGCCCTTATGTGGAAATTTATGAAGTAATAAGTTTTGGGATTTAAAATTGATTTTTAGTTGGCTTTGGTCAACGTTTTGAGTAAACGGACTCGGATCTGTGTTCGGACGTTCCCGAAAGGTCCATAGTAAAATATGGGACTTGGGCGTATGCCCGTAATCGAATTCCGAGGTCCCTAGCTTGAAAAATGAATTTTTGATGAAAATTATAAGACTGAAATTCTATGGATTTAAAAAAATTTATTAATGTTTGATCTCGTTGGTATCAGGCCTGTATTTTGGTTCCCGAGCCCGGTACAGGTTTAATATAATATATAAGTCATGTCTGTGAAATTTGGTAGAAATCGAAGTTGATTTGACGTGATTCGGACGTCCGGTTGAGAATATAGTAGTTTTGAAATGTTCTTGAGGAATTCATGAGTTTTGGTGCAAAATCCATAGTTTTAGGTGTTATTTTTGTGATTTGATCGCACGAGCAAGTTCGTATGATATTTTAGACTTGCGTCCGTGTTTGGTTTGGAGCCCCGAGGTCTCAAGTGAGTTTCGGATACGCTACGGAGTGATTTTAGAACTTAGAGAATTGCTGGTGTAATTGGTGTCTGTAGCAGGCCTCTGATCTCGCAATTGCGAGATCAGGCTTCGCAAATGCGAACCAAGCAAGTATGGCAATTGCGAGATTTTTATCGCAATTGCAAAGAAAGCCTAGGCCAATAGTTCTCGCAATTGCGAAGGGGGTCTAGGGAAGGGCATGTTTGCAAATGCGAACTTCTACCCGCAATTGCGATGGGCCAATTGTCGCAAATGCGACATACTCTTCGCATTTGTGAAGGCAGCGGAAATGTGAAGGTTCTCGCATTTGCGATGACCCCTTCGCAATTGCGACGACCCCTTCGCATTTGCGAGCTTCGCAATTGCGAAGCTCAGGTCGCAAATGCGACATCTGCAGCTGATAACTTTGGACTTAGACGGGATTTTTCATTCATTCTTCAATTTTTCGAACCCTAAACCTCAAGAGGTGATTTTTGGGCGATTTTTACGGGAAAACATTGGGGTAAGTGTTCCTTATCCTATATTGATTATATTTCATGATTTCATACTTATTTATATCATGAATCCGTGAATTTATGGAAGAAAAATTAGATTTTTATAAATTCTTCCAAAAACAAAAATTTAAGATTTGAAGGTCCATTTGATATCGGAATTGGATAATTTTTGTATGGTTGGACTCATCTCGGAATGGGTGTTCGGATTTCGTAAGTTTTTCCGAGATTTGAGACGTGGGTCCCACTGCCGAATACTTTAATGTATTTTGGATTTTATCTGGAAAATTAGTAAATTCATATGGAATTAATTTCTATAATTCGTATTGAGTATATTGAATTGTTTGTGAATAGATTTGAAGCTTTAGGAGACAAATTTAAAAGGAGAAGCTGTGGTCTTGTAATTGATTGGAATTTACAAAGCGAGGTAAGTGTCGTGGTTAACCTTGACTTGAGGGAATAGAACCCTCAAATTATTTGTTATGTGAACGACGTAAAGGCGAGGTGACGACTGTCTATACGTCGTCAAATTAATTGTTTGCCTGCTTACTTGAAAAATCATAAATGGTTTTAAATCATGAATTAATTATTATAATAATTGTTTCTCTCCTATTCTTTATCAAATATTAATTCTTGAATTCCTGCATTAATTGTTACATGCTATTTGAATTATGCGCTTAATTGTTATTTGACATTTAGCATATTAAATATTAAACTGCATATTTTCTCTCTGATTTCTATAATAATTTGCTATTTACCTTTGTTTGTTTCATAATTAAATCATAATTATTATATGCTTGTTGTCTTATAATTTTATATTAATTGTTGTATTTATTGGGGAAATTTCTTCTATAAGAATTGGTAAATGAATATGTTGGAGGAGTGGGTTGCACGCCGCAACAGGATTGATTATAATGAATATATTGGAGGATCGGGTTGCACGCCGCAACAGAATTAATTATAATGAATATATTGGAGGATCGGGTTGCACGCCGCAACAGACTTATTAAAAGTCCATATTGGAGAATCGGGTTGCACGCCGCAACAGACTTATTAAAAGTCCATATTTGAGGATAGGGTTGCACGCCGCAACAGACTTGTGTGTGTGTGTGTGTATATATATATATATATATATATATATATATATATATATATATATATATATATATATATATATATATATATATATATATATATTGGGGGATCGGGTTGCACGCCGCAACAGACTTGATTAAAATGAATATATTGGAGGAGCGGGTTGCATGCCGCAACAGAACTGAATGTGAATATATTGTGAGAGCGGGTTGCACGCTGCAACAGAATTGATGGAAATGATAATTGGTTATGACTGCTGAGTTGGCTTCAATTATTATAAATGAGTTACCTGATTTATTTCTATTATTGTTGTTGTTACTAATATTGCGTACAGGTAATGTAAGTGACCCGCCTTAGCCTCGTCACTACTTCGTCGAGGTTAGGCTCAGCACTTACCAGTACATGGGGTCGGTTGTACTGATACTATACTCTGCACTTCTTGTGCAGATTTTGGAGTTGGTCCCAGCGGCGTACCATAGATTTTCTCGGATTTCAGCTACTCAGAGGAGACTTGAGGTATAACTGCACGACGTTCACAGTTCTGAAGTCCCCATCTACTTTACTTTAGCGGTGTGTTTGTTTCCAGAAAGCTTTTTTTTATTCAAACCTTTATTTGTATTTATTCTAGAAGCTCGTGCACTTGTGACACCAATTATGGGATGGTATTTAGACCCTGTTGTCTTTATGGATTAATCACTATATTTCAGACCTTACTTCTGCGTTTATTTATTTGTTATTAATAAATTTAAAGATTGTTTAAAAATTGGTTAATATCATTCTAACGTTGGCTTGCCTAGCAAGTGAAATGTTAGGCGTTATCACGGTCCGAAGGTGGGAATTTTGGGTCATGACAGTTGGTATCAGAGCACTAGGTTACATAGGTCTCACGTGTCACGAGCAAGCTTAGTAGAGTCTGAAGGATCGGTACGGAGACGTCTGTACTTATCTCTCAGAGGCTATGAAGTTTAGGAACAATATCACTTCTTTCTTATTCTGTCGTGTTATTTTATTCTATCATCGATGATTGAACTATTCTACTCTTATTCTCTCACAGATGATGAGAACATGTAATACCTCTACCGATGGTCAGGGACCAGAACCCTCGGTGGAAACTATGGCCAGGGGTAGAGGTCGAGGTCATGCTAGAGGCCGAGGCAGAGGCCGAGGTAGAGCTCAGTCCAAAGCTCGAGCAACTGCACCTGTTGAAGAACCTCAGGTGGACCTTCGGGAGGAGGTTCCAGTTCAGAATGTACCAGTTGGACCACTTCAGGTCCCGGAAGGATTCATAGCCACTCCAGTACTCCAGGACGCTCTAGTCCATTTGGTAAGTCTTATGGAGGGAGTGGCCCAGAATGGTACATTTTCAGTGGCACCAGCCGTCTCACGGGCTGGGGGAGGAGCACAAACTCCCACTACTCCTGCTCCGGAGCAGATGGCTCCCAAGAATCAGGCTCCAGCAGCCCCGCCAGTTGGGGTAGTTCAACCAGTTGTTGCAGAACGGATCAGTGATAGGCCCGCCATGTTTTTTAAGGCCTTATTGAGACTTGATAAGTTTACCAAGCTCTTTCCAGTTCACTTCAGTGGTATACCTTCTGAGGACCCACAGGATTATCTTGAACGCTGCCATGAGGTGCTGCGGAACATGGGTATAGTTGAGACCAATGGGGTTGATTTTGCTGTATTTCAGATGATGGGTTCCGCCAAGAGGTGGTGGAGAGATTATACATTGACTGGGCCAGTTGGATCCCCTGCACTTACATGGGAGCAGTTCTCTCAGCTATTTCTGGAAAAGTTCCTCCCTATCACACTGAGAGAGGAATTCCACAAGCAATTTGAGCATCTACAGTAGGGCAGTATGACTGTTACTCAGTATTAGTCCCGTTTTGTGGATTTGGTCCGTCATGCTCTCCTTTTACTACCTACGGAGGGAGAGAGAGTGAGGAGGTTTATTAAGGGACTCACTCACCCTATAAGACTTCAGATGGCCAAGGAGATCGGAAGTGAGATTTCTTTTCAGGCGGCTGCTAATGTCGCAAGGAGGATCGAGATGGTTCTTGCACAGGAGAGAGGGCAGCGGTCCGATAAGAGGCCTCATCAGTTCGGTGGTTTTAGCGGTGCCTCGTCTGGAGGCAGGGGTAATTTTGGTAGGGGTCATCCTCCCAGCCAGTTTCATTCAGCACTTCATGTATATCCCGGTGCTTCAGGGAGTTATGGTCCTATTATGCCTTACTCTAGGCAGCCAGTATTCAGTGCACATTCAGCTCCTATCAGTACATCACCACTCCAGAGTTACTACAATGGTTATCCAGCCTATTTGGGTTAGCTTCAGCTTCAGCAGCCATGGCATCAGGATGGGTGTTATGAGTATGGAAACATTGGTCACATCATGAGGTATTGCCCTAGATTGGTGAGTAACAGATCTCGGCAAGATTCTCATGCCATCATACCGGCACCGGTTGCTTAACCGCCTGCTCAGCCAGCTAGAGGTAGGGGTCAGACAGCTAGAGGTGGAGGTCAGGCCATTAGAGGTGGAGGTTAGGCCATTAGAGGTGGAGGTCAGACCGTTAGAGGTGGAGGCCAGCCAGTTAGAGGCCGTCCAAGAGACGCAGTTCAGAGTGGTGGGGCCCAGCCCCGATTTTATGCTTTTCCAGCTAGGCCTGAGGCCGAGTCATCTGATGTTGTGATCACAGGTATTATTCCAGTTTTCCATAGAGATGCTTCAGTTCTATTTGATCCAGGATCTACATATTCCTATGTGTCCTCCTATTTTTCTTCATATGTGGTTGTGCCTGGTGATTCTCTGAGTGCTTTTGTGTGTGTATCTACACCGGTAGGAAACTCTGTTGTAGTAGGTCATGTCTAGCATTCGTGTGTGGTTACTATTGGTAATCTTGAGACTAGTGTGGATCTTCTACTTCTTGATATGGTAGATTTTGATGTCATCTTGGGTATGGATTGGCTGTCCCCTTATCATGCTATATTGGATTGTCATGCCAAGACAGTGACCCTAGCTATGCCGGGGTTACTTTAGTTAGAGTGGAAAGGAACTCCTGGCCATTCTACCAGCAGGATTATTTCTTATACGAAAGCTCGGCGTATGGTAGAGAAAGGGTGTCTAGCCTATTTGGCTTATATTCGCGATCACAGTGCGGATGCTCCTTCTATGGACTCAGTACTAGTTGTTCGTGAATTTTCAGAAGTATTTCCTACAGATTTGTCGGGGATGCCACCCGACAGAAATATTATCTTCTGTATTGATTTGGCTCTGAGCACTCAGCCCATTTCTATTCCACCATACTGTATGGCCCCGCCGGAGTTGAAAGAACTGAAAGAGCAGTTACAAGACTTGCTTGATCAGGGATTCATTAGACCAAGTGCCTCGCCCTGGGGTGCACCAGTATTATTTGTCAAGAAGAAAGATGGCTCTATGCAGATGTGTATAGATTATCGGCAGTTGAACAAAGCCACTATCAAAAACAAATATCCGCTGCCAAGAATTGATGACTTATTTGATTAGCTTCAGGGTGCCAAGGTATTTTCGAAGATCGATATGAGTTCTGGTTACCATTAGTTGAAGATTAGGGCATCTGATGTCCCTAAAACAGCTTTTCGAACTCGGTATGGGCATTACGAATTCCTAGTGATGTCATTTGGGTTGACAAATGCCCCAGCATCATTTATGGATTTGATGAATCGGGTGTTCAAGCCTTATTTGGATTCTTTTGTGGTTGTATTCATTGGATGATATCTTGATTTACTCCAGCAGTCGAGAGGAACATGAGCAGCATCTTCGAAGTGTGCTTCACACCTTGAAGAATAATCAGTTATATGCCAAGTTTTCAAAATATGAGTTTTGGTTAGACTCAGTTGCCTTTTTGGGGCATGTTGTATCGGCAGAAGGCATAAAGGTGGATCTTAAGAAGATTTAGGCTGTTGAGAATTGGCCTAGACCTACTTCAGTTACAGAGATCCGGAGTTTCCTGGGTTTAGCAGGTTATTATCGTCGGTTCGTGGAAGGGTTTTCATTTATAGCAAGCCCATTGAGCAAATTGACCCAGAAAGGTATCCCATTCAGATGGTCAGACGAGTGTGAGTTGAGCTTTCAGAAGCTCAAGACCGCTTTGACTACGGCGCAGGTGTTGGTATTACCCATAGGTTCAGGATCGTATACGGTATATTGTGACGCATCTCACATTGGGCTTGGTGCAGTATTAATGCAAGATGGAAAGGTAATTGCATATGCGTCGCGGCAATTGAAAGTTCACGAGAAGAATTATCTTGTTCATGATATAGAATTGGCAGTCGTTGTTCATGCGCTGAAGATTTGGAGGCATTACCTCTACGGTGTCTCGTGTGAGGTATTTACTGATCATCATAGCCTTCAGTATCTATTCAAACAAAAGGATCTTAATTTGAGACAGAGAAGATGGTTGGAATTGTTGAAAGACTATGATATCACCATTTTGTATCACCCCGGAAAGGCCAATATGGTGGCCGATGCTTTGAGTAGAAAGGCTGTGAGTATAGGCAGTCTTGTGTATATTCTGGTTGGTAAGAGGCCATTAGCTGCAAATGTTCAGACTTTGGCTAATCAATTCGTGAGGTTAGATGTTTCAGAACCCAGTCGGGTTCTAGCTTTCACAGTCGCTCGGTCTTCTTTATATGAGCGCATCAGAGAGAGGCAGTATGATGATCCTCATTTACTTGTCCTTAAGGACACGGTGCGGCACGGTGATGCCAAACAGGTTGTTGTGGGGGAAGATGGGGTTTTGTGAATGCAGGGTCGTATTTGTGTGCCTAATGTGGATGGGCTTCGTGAATTAATTCTTGAAGAAGCACACAGTTCCAGGTATTCTATTCATCCAGGTACCGCCAAAATGTATCAAGATTTGCGGCAACATTATTGGTGGAGGAGAATGAAAAAGGATATAGTTGCATATGTAGCTCGGTGTCTGAATTGTCAGCAAGTTAAGTACGAGCATCATAGACCTGGTGGTTTGCTTCAGAAGTTAGAAATTCCTGAGTAGAAGTGAGAGTGTATCACTATAGATTTGATTGTTGGGCTCCCACGGACTCAAAGAAAATTTGACGCAGTTTGGGTCATTGTGGACAGGTTGACCAAGTCAGCACATTTCATTCCAGTGGCAGTTAGTTACCTATTCTTCAGAAAGGTTAGCTGAAATTTACATTCGTGAGATTGTCCGCCTTCACGGGGTGCCCGTGTCTATTATTTCATATCGAGGTACACAGTTTACCTCACATTTTTGGAGGGTTGTACAGCATGAGTTAGGCACGCGGGTGGAGTTGAGTATAGCATTTCATTCATAGACAGACGGACAGACAAAGCGCACTATTTAGATATTGGAAGATATGATCCGCAGTTGTGTTATAGACATTGAAGTTTCTTGGGATCATTTCTTGCCACTTGTGGAGTTTGCTTATAATAATAGCTAACAGTCGAGCATTCAGATGGCTCCATATGAGGCATTATACGGAAGGCAATGCCGATCGCCAGTTGGTTGGTTTGAACCGGGAGAGGCTCGGTTGTTGGGTACCGATTTGGTACAGGATGCCTTGGATAAGGTCAAGATTATTCAGGATCGACTTCGCACAGCTCAGTCTAGGCAAAAGAGTTATGCCGACCGTAAAGTTCGTGATATTGCATTCATGGTTGGAGAAATAATATTGCTTCGGGTTTCACCTATAAAAGGTGTAATGAGGTTCGGAAAGAAGGGCAAGTTGAGCCATAGGTATATCGGACACTTTGAAATTCTTGAAAGGGTGGGTGAAGTAGCCTACAAGCTTGCATTGCCACCTAGTTTATCAGCGGTTCATCCGGTGTTCCATGTGTCTATGCTCCAAAAATATCATGGTGACCAGTCCCACATTTTAGATTTCAGCTCTGTCCAATTGGACAAGGATTTGACTGATGAGGAGGAGCCGGTAGCCATTCTAGACTGGCAGATTCGTCAGTTGAGGTCAAAGAGTTACCCTTCAGTTCGAGTGTAGTGGAGAGGTCAGCCTGTTGAGGCAGCTACTTGGGAGTCCGAGTCGGACATGCAAAGTAGATATCCCCACTTGTTCGCCAGTTCAAGTACTTTTCTATGTCCGTTCGAGGACGAACGTTTGTTTTAGAGGTGGAGATTGTGATGACCCAAAGGGTCATCTTGTGAATTAAGACTCTATTCCGGGCATGTTAGCCTTAAAAACCTTATTTTTACTTATCTCGATTTGCATGCCCAGTCCGGGCTTAAATCCGGAAAGCCTTTATGTGGAAATTTATGAAGTAATAATTTTTCGGATTTAAAATTAATTTTTAGTTGACTTTGGTCAACGTTTTGAGTAAACGGACTCAGATCTATGTTCCAACATTCCCGGAAGGTCCGTAGTAAAATATGGGACTTGGGCGTATGCCGGGAATCGAATTCCGAGGTCCCTAGCTAGAGAAATGAATTTTTGATGAAAATTGTAAGACTGAAATTCTATGGATTTAAAGAAATTGATTAATGTTTGATCTCATTGGTATCGGGCCCGTATTTTGGTTCTGGAGCCCGGTATATGTTTAATATAATATATAAGTCATGTCTGTGAAATTTGGTAGAAATCGGAGTTGATTTGACGTGATTCGGATATCCGGTTGAGAAGATAATAGTTTTGAAATGTTCTTGAGGAATTCATGAGTTTTGGTGCTAAATCCATCGTTTTAGGTGTTATTGTTGTGATTTGATCGCACGAGCAAGTTTGTATGATATTTTTAGACTTGCGTGCATGTTTGGATTGGAGCCCCGAGGGCTCGGGTGAGTTTTGGATATGCTACGGAGTGATTTTAGAACTTAGAGAATTGCTGGTGTAACTGGTGTCTGTAGCAGGCCTCTGATCTCGCAATTGCGATATCAGGCTTCGCAAATGCGAAAAAAGCAGGTACGGCAATTGCGAAGTTTTTATCGTAATTGCGAAGAAAGCCTAGGCCAGCAGTTCTCGCAATTGCGAAGGGGGTCTGGGGAAGGGCATGTTCGCAAATGCGAACTTCTACCCGCAGTTGCGATGGGCCAGTTGTCGCAAATGCGACATACTCTTCGCATTTGCGAAGGCAGCGGAAATGTGAAGGTTCTCGCATTTGTGATGACCCCTTCGCATTTGCGAGCTTCGCAATTGCAAAGCTCAGGTCGCAAATGCGACATCCGCAGCTGATAACTTTGGACTTAAACGGGGTTTTTCATTCATTCTTCAATTTTTCGAACCCTAAACCTCAAGAGGCGATTTTTGGGCGATTTTCACGGAAAAACATTGGAGTAAGTGTTTCTTATCCTATATTGATTATATTTCATGATTTCATACTCATTTATATCATGAATCCGTGAATTTATGGAAGAAAAATCAGATTTTTATAAATTCTTCCAAAAACGAAAATTTAAGATTTGAAGGTCCATTTGATATCGGAATTGGATAATTTTTGTATGGTTGGACTCGTCTCGGAATGGGTGTTTGGATTTCGGAAGTTTTTCTGAGATTTGAGACGTGGGTCCCACTGCCGAATATTTTAATGAATTTCGGATTTTATCCGGAAAATTAGTAAATTCATATGGAATTAATTCCTATAATTCGTATTGAGTATATTGAATTATTTGTTTATAGATTTGAAGATTTTGGAGACAAATTTAAAAGGAAAAGTTGTGGTCAAGTAATTGATTGGAATTTGCAAAGCGAGGTAAGTGTCGTGGTTAACCTTGACTTGAGGGAATAGAACCCTCAAATTATTTGTTATGTGAATTGTATGTGAACGACGTATAGGCGAGGTGGCAAGTGTCTATACCTCGTCAAATTAATTATTTTCCTGCTTACTTGAAAAATCATAAATTATTTTAAATCATGAATTAATTATTATAATAATTGTTTCTCTCCTATTCTTTGTCAAATATTAATTCTTGAATTTCTGCATTAATTGTTACATGCTATTTGAATTATGTGCCTTAATTGTTATTTGACATTTAGCATATTAAATATTAAACTGCATATTTTCTCTCTGATTTCTATAATAATTTGTTATTTGCCTTTGTTTGTTTCATAATTAAATCATAATTATTATATGTTTGTTGTCTTATAATTTTATATTAATTATTGCATTTATTGGGGAAATTTCTTCTATAAGAATTGGTAAATGAATATGTTGGAGGAGCGGGTTGCACGCCGCAACAGGATTGATTTTAATGAATATATTGGAGGGTCGGGTTGCACGCCGCAACAGAATTAATTATAATGAATATATTGGAGGATCGGGTTGCACACCGCAACAGACTTATTAAAAGTACATATTGGAGGATCGGGTTGCACGCCGCAACAGACTTATTTAAAAGTCGACATACATATATATATATTGGGGGATCGGGTTGCATGCCGCAACAGACTTGATTAAAATAAATATATTGGAGGAGCGAGTTGCATACCGCAACAGAACTGAATGTGAATATATTATGAGAGCGGGTTGCACGTTGCAACAGAATTGATGGAAATGATAATTGGTTATGACTGTTGAGTTGGCTTCAATTATTATAAACGAGTTACCTGATTTATTTCTACTATTGTTGTTGTTACTAATATTGCGTACAGGTAATGTAAGTGACCCGCCTTAGCCTCGTCACTACTTCGTCGAGGTTAGGCTCAACACTTACCAGTACATGGGGTCGGTTGTACTGATACTACACTTTGCACTTCTTGTGCAGATTTTGGAGTTGGTCCCAGCGGCGTGCCATAGACTTGCTCGGATTTCAGCTACTCAGAGGAGACTTGAGATATAACTGCACGGCGTTCGCAGTTCTGAAGTCCCCATCTACTTTACTTTAGCTTTGTGTTTGTTTCCAGACAGCTTTATTTTATTCAGACCTTTATTTATATTTATTCTAGAAGCTCGTGCACTTGTGACACCAATTCTGGGATGGTATTTAGACACTGTTGTCTTTATGGATTAATCACTATATTTCAGACCTTACTTTCGCGTTTATTTATTTGTTATTAATAAATTTAAAGATTGTTTAAAAATTGGCTAATATCATTCTAACGTTGGCTTGCCTAAAAAGTGAAATGTTAGGCGCCATCATGGTCCGGAGGTGGAAATTTCGGGTTGTGACATAAAGTCATCAACCCCTTCTACAAAATTCTCCTGCAATCCCCGCCGATTAAGATAATTCCTATTGTACATCCAAGTTCAATTCATATCCAAAAAGTTTAATTCATATCCTAAAAGTTCAACCCATACCCTAAAAGTTCAATTCATAAGAACAAATCCTAAAAACTCAATTCAATTCATATTCTAAGAGTTTAAACATAAACTAAAAGTTCAATTTATATCCTAAAAGTTCAATTCATATCCTAAAAGTTCAATTTATATCTTAAAAGTTCAATTCATATCCAAAAAGTTCAATTTACATCTTAAAAGTTTAATTCATATCAAAAAAGTTCAATTCATATCCAAAAAGTTCAACGCATACCCTAAAAGTTCAATTCACAAGAACAAATCCTAAAAACTCAATTCAATTTATATCCTAAAAGTTCAATTCATATCCAAAAAGTTCAATTTATATCCTAAAAGTTCAATTCATATCCAAAAAGTTTAATTCATATCCTAAAAGTTTAACCCATACCTTAAAAGTTCAATTCACAAGAATAAATCCTAAAAACTCAATTCAATTCATATCCTAAGAGTTTAAACGTTAACAAAAAGTTCAATTCATATCCAAAAAGTTTAATTCATATCCTAAAAGTTCAACCCATACTCTAAAAGTTTATTTCACAAGAACAAATCCTAAAAATTATTTTCAATTCAAAGTAAATAATTCAATTCTAACTAAGCAATTCAAAACAATACAAACTTAAACATTCAATTTACATCATATGTAATCAATTCAATTAAAACAAGACCTAAACCCTAGATTTCAAAAAAATGCAAAGTGTCACGACCCGAAATTCCCACCTTCGGGACCGTGATGGTGCCTAACATTTCACTTGCTAGGTAAGCCAACGATAGAATAATATTAGCCATTTTAACATAATTTTAAACTAATTAATAACAAAGAAACAAATGCAAAAATAATGTCTGAAATAATCCATAATAATTGCGATATCTAAATACCATCCCAGAACTGGAGTCACAAGTGCACGAGCTTCTAGAATAATATAAATAAAAATCTGAATAAAATTCAAGCGGTTTGAAATATAATACACAGCTGAGATAATATAGAAGGGGACTTCAGAACTGCGAACGCTGTGCAGTTATACCTCAAGTCTCCACTGGTAGCTGTATCCGGCAAATCTAATGTACGCCGCTGGGACCAACTCCAAAGTCTGCACAAGAAATGCAGAGTGCAGTATCAGTACAACCGACCCCATGTACTGGTAAGTGCCGAGCCTAACCTAGACGAAATAGTGATGAGGCTATGACAAGACACGTATGTAAACTACCTGTACAAGTATATACAAATACAAAGTAACAATAATACAAGAAATAACAATTTATAAATTGGGAGGGAACATGCGAAAGGGAAGGATATAATAATTTCAGCAGGAGGAGTGTCACTTAGAAGCCAATTAATTTATCAACAATAAAATGAGCAAATGATAATATGAAAATGGCACGGCACCACCCTTTGTGCTTTTACTCTTATTTGACACGGCATTACTCTTCGTGCTTTTACCCTCACAAATGGCACGGCAACACCCTTCGTGCTTTTACACTCACAAATGGCACGTCAACACCCTTCGTGGTTTTACACTCACAAATGGCACGGCAACATCCTTTGTGCTTTTACACTTCCTTACCATGAAAAATAATAATATAAACTTCAAAGAGTATTTAAGTGCAGAGATATACACTTATCAATCAATTCAATACCAAAATACCAACTTCACCTTCCAAAATATTCATCAATAATTAAATGAATAATAATTTCACGAATAATGATCAAATAAGCATGTGACAATTATTGCAGAAATTCAAGAATTAATATTTGACAAGGAATATGAGTGAAACAATTAATATAATAATTAATTCATGATTTAAAACGATTTATGATTTTTCAAGTAGTTATGCAAACAATTAATTTGACAACGTATAGACACTCGTCACCTTACCTATACGTCCTACACATGCATCTCACATAACAAATAATTTAAGGGTTCTATTCCCTCAAGTAAAAGTTAACCACGACACTTACCTCGCTTTGCAACCAAATTTCAAGTTTCCAATACACCCTTGCCTCGCGAATTAGTGTCTACAATCCTCAAATCTAGTCATAAACAATTCAATATATTCAATACAAATCGTAGAAATTAATTCCATATGAATTTACTAATTTTCTGAATTAAAATCCGAAATTCATCTCAAAAATCAACAGTGGGGCCCACGTCTCGAATCTCAGAAAAACTTACGAAATCCGAACACCCATTCCGATATGAATCCAACCATACAAAAATTATCCAATTCTGACATCGGATTGGCTTTCAAATCCTCATTTTACATTTTTGGAAGCTTTTTTTAAAAATCTGATTTTTCTTCCATAAATTCACGGATTCATGATGTAAATGAGTATGGAATCATGAAATATAATCAATATAGGATAAGGAACACTTACCCCAATTTTTCTCCGTGAAAATCGCCCAAATATTCACCTTACCCGAGCTCAAAATGACCAAAATGAGAAAAATATCTCAGAAGCCTTCGTTTTTAACACTGCCCAGGCATTTCCGCACCTGCGGTGCCTGGGCTCGCACCTGCGAGCTCGCATTTGCGAGAAATATCTCGCATCTGCAAAATGGCTTGCCCGGCATGTGTCTGCATCTGCGGAACTTGAGCCGCATTTACGGCTGCGCAGATGTGCATGAAGGAGCCGCAGAAGCAATGCTTTCCGCATTTGCGATGGTTGAGCCGTAGAAGCGATACCGCACCTGCGCTCCAAAAGTCGCAAGTGCGAAACACCAGAACCAGAACTGGTAGTTTTTGCAAAAATGATCTGAAACTCATCTGAAACTCACCCGAGCCCCTCGGGACCTCATCCAATTATACCAACCAGTCCCGTAACATAACACGGACTTACTCAGGGTCTCAAATCACATCAAACAATATCGAAATTACAATTCACACCTTGTTTCAAACTTTTGAGTTTCAAACTTTTTAATTTACAAAACTTGTGCCGAAATATGTTAAATGAATCCGGAATGACTTTAAATTTGGCAGACAAGTCATAAATGACATAACGGAGATATTCTAATTTCCAAAATCGGATTTCGGTTCTGATATCAAAAAGTCAACTCTGTGGTCAAACTTGGAAATCTTTAGCCTTTAAATTTTTAATTTCCGTTAAATGGTCATAACTTGAGCTAGGGACCTCCAAATTAAATTCTAGGCATACGCCCAAGTCCCAAATCATGATACGGACCTATCGGAACTATCAAAATACTGATCCGGATCTGTTTGCTCAAAATATTGACCAAAGTCAACTCAATTGAGTTTTAAGGCTCTGTTTTACATTTTAATCCATTTTTCACATAAACATTTTCTGGGAAATTATACGGACTGCGCACACAAGTCGAGAAATGATAAATAGTGCTTTTCGAGGTCTTAGAACACAGAATTAATTATTAAATTTAAAGATGACCTTTTAGGTCATCGCACAAAGTTAAACAATCAATTGAAGCACTAATTAACTAATTAACATTAAATTTATACACAAAAGAAATAAGTTGTAATTCAAACCTAGAATTTTTAGGAGGTGGAGAAGGAGGGGCGGCAGCTGGGCAGTGGCTAGCAGCGGCGACGGCAGGGGAGTGGCGACGCGGGGCAGTGGCTACGTGGGGTGGGGAATGGGATTTGTGTGAGGGAAATAGAGAAGGAAAGGGGAAGGGTATTGAGTGTGGAGTATGAAAATTTGGAGAAGAGAGGTAAGAGAAATAAGGGGGAATCCTGTATTTCAGATCTAAAATTACAATTACCGACCAAAGTTGGTCGGTACATTAGTGTTGACCGTTTGACTATTAACCGACCAACTTTGGTCAGTTATTTTTAAACAAAAATGTTTTTTTTGTGTTTTTATTTCTTAAAATATTATAAACTATAAAAAAATTATTATAAACTATAAGCATTTATTTTATTCACATATACAATTATTATAAATAATTATAAATTATAAGCATAATCTTTATAAATAATTATATTAACTAATTACTTTTAATAAATTATAATAGCATCTATCTAAGTAAATTTTCTAAGTTATAATTAAGTATATGAGTAATTTCACACACACAAACACACACACACACACACACACACACACACACTCATACACTATATTGTAATTGATGATCAATCGCATACATTACTACGTACGAAAAATTTATCAATTGATAAACCAATATTATTCTATTTTAAATATGTTTAGTCCTTAATTTGACCTATCAACTTGTTTACTTAATGCTAATAACTTCTTTCGTTTCTTTAATTTGTAATCCATATATATATATATATATATATATATATATATATATATATATATATATATATATATATATATATATATATATACATGTCAAAGATGTTTAGTATTAATTCTTCTATATTTCATTAATTCATCACTAATAATGCATGACATAGATTAATCGAAATAGGTCGAGACGTTTTGTTTTTAATATTCATCGATATAGGTGGAAATGTTTTGTTTTTAATATTCACCGATGCATCTAAGTAAATTATAAGTCGATGAATCAATTTACAAATAGATATATTTGATGATGATAAATTATATATACTAATTAGATTATTGCTTCTTCACAAGTCTATCCCCAAAAGAACCCGAACATGTGCTCCTAGCACTTCGTATTCTTATATATATACGGCTATACACACACACACACATACACCCACACACACACACTTTGTTGTACTACTTTAACTATATATATATAGCATGTTATAGTACATGTGTAACGATCCGACCTGTCATTTTGAGTACTACAACCCCATTTTTCTATTTACTGCTCAAATTGGGCTTTACAGTTGTTGTATGACTTGTCGGGGCAATTGGTTCGGGTCCGGTGAGGTTTTGGAATGAATTGGAATACTTAGTTCCAAGGTTTAAAGCTTAAGTTAAAATAGTGACCGGATGTCGACTTATGTGTAAACGACCTCGAATTTAGTTCTGATGATTCCAATAGCTCTTTATGGTGATTTTAGACTTAGGAGCATGTCCAAAAAATTATTTGGAGGTTCGTAGTGGAATTAGGCTTGAAATGCCGAAAGTTGAATTTTTGGAAAGTTTGACCGGGGGGTTGACTTTTTGATATCGGGGTCAGAATCTGATTCTGAAAATTTGAATACCTCTGTTATGTCATTTATGACTTGTGTGCAAAATTTGAGGTCAATCGGACGTGAATTGATAGGTTTCGGGGTCGTTTTGTAGAAACTAGAAATTTCAAAGTTCATTAGGCTTGAATTGGGGTGTAATTCATGGTTTTAGCATTGTTTGAGGTGATTTGAGGGTTCGACTAAGTCCGTATGATATTTTAGGACTTGTCGGTATATTTGGTTGAGGTCCCGAGGGGCTCGGGTGAGTTCTGGGGGGTTAACGGATCATTTGTGGCCTTGGTGGGATTGCTGATATTTGTTGCTACATTTTTTGGATTTTCTCTTTCGCGTTCGCGAGTGGGCCCTCGCGTTCGCGAAGAGGAATTTCAAGCAGGCAGGATTTACTCCTCGCGTTCACGAAGAGGAGCTAGGTTGTGCATTGCGTTTGCGTTTGGGTATCGCGTTCGCGAAGGGAAAAATAGTGAGCATGGGTTTTTGCCTTCGCATTCGCGAAGAAGGGCTCTCTAAAGCATCGCGTTCGCGAGCAGTGTCTCGCGTTCGCGGAGAGAAAATGTTGGGCAGCACATTTTGTGCTTCGCGAACGCGAGGGACCTGCCGCGTTCGCGAAGAAGAGAGGCCTGGACAGAAGGTTTAAGTTCAAAAAAAATTTAACGATTTGGAGCTCGGATTGAGGCAATTTTTGGGTAATTTTTAGAGAAAACAACGGGATAAGTGTTCTTAACTCATTATTGGTTAAATTACCCGAATCCATGGTTGTTTTTATCATTTAATTGGTAAATTGAGTTGGAAAAGTTTAAAAACCCTCTTGGTTTAAATTGAAGATTTGAGGGTCGAGTTGTGGTCGGATTTGGGTAATTTTGGTATGTTTGGACTCATGGTTGAATGGGGGTTCGGATTTTATGATTTTTATCGGATTCCGAGACGTGATCCCCACGGGTGATTTTTGGGGCGCAATTTTGGATTTTTGAAAAATATTAGTATTTTGATATGGAATTAATTCCTATAATTTTTGTGGGCTGAATCAAATTATTTTGACTAGATTTGAGCTATTTGGAAGTTGATATGTACATAATGGGATTTTTGGAGCATTATTTAGCTTGCTCGGCATTGGATTTGGCTTGTTCGAGGTAAGTAACTCTTCTAATCTTGGAGTTTAGGGTATGAACCCTGAATATATGTATTTCGTAAATTGTTGGGAGGTGACGCACATGCTAGGTGACGGGCGTGTGGGAGTGCACTATAGAAATTATGACATAATTATTTATGTGAAATTTTGTAGTTAAATAATCTTGGCATTTTCCATGCAGTTGTACGTATTAAAGAAATTGAACTGAAAAGCATATTAAAAATCATGTAGAGGTCATATTGCTGCGAATTATTTGTTTAAATTGAAAATTCATACCCAGTCATATTCATTTAATTGCATATCATATCTCAGTCTCTGTTGTTATTTATTGATGCATCATATCATCATTTTTGGGCTATTCTCATGACATTGTGAGCCCATGAGAGAGAGACTGGAGAGATTGATGACTGAGGGAGGCCGAGGGCCTGATTGTGAGGATATTTTTGGGATCGGGCTGTACGCCACAACAGACCATGTTGGCTTTATATATATTATACTATTGCACGTGAGTTGGCCGTGCGGATCTATATATTATACTATTATACGTGAGTTGGCCGTACAGCACGTGAGTTGGCCGTGCGGATCCAGATATTATTATAGCACGTGAGTTGGCCGTGCAGATCAAGATATTATTATAGCACGTGAGTTGTCCGTGCAGCACGTGAGTTGGCCGTGCGGATCCAGATATTTATATTATGGCACGTGAGTTATCCATGCAGCACATGAGTTGTCCGTGCTTATAGCGCTTGGGCTGTAGGAGCCCCTCATGAGTCTGTACATCCCCAGTGAGCGCAGTCCACTATAAACAGGGATCGGGCTGTACGCCGCAGCAGGTATTTTATAGCGCTGAGTGATTGAGTGTGCTGAGCACAGTGAGAGAGAATGCGAGACAATGAGATTGAGTACTCTGAGAGAGTGTGAGTACATGAGTGCAATCTCTGAGATATATTGCATTGAAATGAACACATGACATATATGCATAGAGATGTGTTTTTCCTCATGCTGTACGGTATCACATTATTCATGATTTCTCACACATGTTGACAAATAGGCATAGTGATCCATTTGTTTTATACTGGTTATCTGGAAAGAAAATGAGATATTTTATTTATTATTGAAAAGATTTTGGAAAAATTTCTGTTTTCAAACTTATTCACATTTTTGGTAACTTTGGCAAACGATTTGGATTTTCACTGATGTACTTGAAAAGAAGAACTACTATTTCTGAAATCATGATGTGACTGAGCATTTATCTCTGAGTCACTTCTGGTATTATTTGCTTTATGTCGTTATTAATTGTTGTGGATTAGTGGTTTTGGACCCGACCTTGGTAGAAGCTCGTCACTACTTTCAACATAAGGCTAGGTTTGTTACTTACTCAGTACATGGGGTCGGTTGTACTGATACTAGACTTCTGCACATTGAGTGCAGATGTTGGCTGTTGTTGTTGTTGTGCTCGATGGTTGCGAGATTTGAAGATGTACCTGCGTTCCTGTTATAGTTGCCTCTTGTTCAGGGTAGCCTTAGATTTATAAAAGCTCTGTTTATGTATTATTCAAATAGACTATGTATTTATTTTATTTCTGCTTTGTACACTCTATTCTTAGAAGCTCATGATTTGTACTACCAGTTCTTGGGGAGATATATTGGTTTTAGATATTTTCTTTTAATTAATTTCATTGGAATTGGATTGTTGGAAATTGGCTTACCTAACGGGTTGGGTTAGGTGCCATCACGGCTAGTGGGATTTTGGGTCGTGACAACATGTTAGTGTATTCATTATTTGTATTACAAAATAAAGTGTTAACGGATTACATTTATATTATTTAGATAGTAAATATTAATGTGATTCAAATTAAAAGTTTGACCATGTTTGACATATTAACTCGTTTACTTAATGCTAATAACTTCTTTCGTTTCTTTAATTTGTAATCCATATATATATATACATGTCAAAGATATATATATACATGTCAAAGATGTTTAGTATTAATTCTTCTATATTTTATTAATTCATCACTAATAATGCATGACATAGATTAATAGAAATAGGTCGAGACGGTTTGTTTTTAATATTCATCGATGTAGGTGAAAACGTTTTGTTTTTAATATCCATCAATGCATCTAAGTAAGTTATAAGTCGATGAATCCATTTACAAATAGATATATTTGACGGTGACCAATTATATATACTAATTAGATTATTGCTTCTTCACAAGTCTATCCGCAAAAGAACCCGACCATGTGGTCCTAGCGCTTCGTGTTCTTATATATATACGACTATACCTATATATATATATATATATATATATATATATAGATACACACACACACACACACACACTTCATTGTACTACTTTAACTATATATAGCTTGTTATAGTATATGTTAGTGTATTCATTATTTGTATTACAAAATAAAGTGTTAACGGATTATATTTATATTATTTAGATAGTAAATATTAAAGTGATTCAAAAGTTTGACCATGTTTGACCTAATAACCGACCAACTTTGGTCGGTTATTTTTCAGGAAATAAAATCTACCGACCAAAGTTGGTCGGTAAATGCTTCCCCTGCAATAACCGACCAACTTTGGTCGGTAATATTAAATATAAATTCCTTAAAATTTATATTTAAATAATAATATAATTATTAAAATTTAAAAAATTGGATCCACATTACCCACCAAAGTTGGTCGGTAATCAAAAAGTTACTTTGACTAAGCAAGTCTGACTACTTCGGTCAACTTTTTGACCATTATACTGACCAACTTTGGTCGGTATTTAATTTTAAAAAAATGTAAAATAATTTTTTGTTGTTTCCGTCCATGTTGGACGATTTTTTGGTCGCTTTTTTTTTACTGACCAATATTGACCGATATGGGCTTGGTCAGTTTTTCCTTAATTTCTAGTAGTGTATTGCATGCATTTCGAGTCATTACTCGAGTATTTTGTGATATTTAGATCCCGGTAATCTGATATTTCAAGTAATATTTAGTCTACATTAACCATGCCTCGATCTCTTCTTTTTTTTTTTTACAATTGAAACTCGATATACTATTTCTCAATGTTTCTTTTTTCTATCGTTGAACCAATGGAAAAAGAAATTGAACTCCAAATATTTAAGATAAAAAAATATTCCAAATGTTTTACTAATTTCAAAATTGTAAAATGACAAGGTTTGTAATAAATAAAATAACTAAGGATTGTTTTGTTACAAACTTACAAGGATCTAATTAATATGAGATTATTTCATAGATTAGTTGATCCAAGTAGAAATAAAGTAGGACACAAATTTGATAAGTATCCTAGTCAGGTATTACCACTTTCACAGTCATCATCATCTCTATTTAAATTCAAAGATATTGTATCTTTATCAAAATCAAACCATAATCAATACCTCGTACTATAAAGGGATCCCAAATTTCATCGTTGGATTTTAGAAAGTTGATTTTTATACAGCCTTTTTCCCTGTTTCGATGGCAGATTCCTCACACCCACAAGATGCTCTTTTCCTTGGCTTTGACAGTTCTACTCAGTAAGTACCTACTCAGTAATCATCAATTATGTTATTTTGTAATTTTCTTGACTGATTTTTATATTCACAAAATCTTTGATAGTCCTATTGATTGATCCCGTAGTAGTGGTTATTTTTTCCTTTCAATTTGGCATATTGAATATTCTTTCTTGATTCGTTCAGTTTGCTCAATTTTGGTTAATTCTCTTAGGTTTCTGAATTTTCTTGTAATGGCATGAGTTTATCATTAACTGGGTTTTTGGGATTTCATGAAAAATTATTTATTTGGGGCATGTATGATTCTTTAACCTTTTTTTTTTTTTTTTTTTTGTATGTGTGGATTATCAGGTCACTGAAGGCTACTGTGCTCGATGCCAACCTGAGTATTGTGGCTGCAGAATTAATTAATTTCGATTCTGAATTATCACATTACAAAACTGAAGGTGGTGTTTATCGTGACCCATTAGTAAATGGCAGAATTGTTTCACCCACATTGATGTGGGTAGAAGCATTTGAATTGATCCTCCAGAGACTAAAAAAATCGTCAAAATTGGATTTTGGTAAGATTGCTGCTGTTTCAGGTAGTGGACAGCAGCATGGTAGTGTGTATTGGAAAAAAGGGAGTGCCGCGATTTTGTCATCTCTAGATTCTAAGAAATCATTGGTTGAGCAACTCAATGATGTTTTTTCGACGAAGGAATCTCCAATATGGATGGACAGCAGCACGACGGAACAATGTAAGGCGATTGAGGAAGCTGTTGGAGGGGCAATGGAGTTGTCTAGACTTACTGGTTCTCGTGCATACGAGAGATTTACGGGTCCACAGATACGTCGATTGTTTGAGACACAACAAGAGGTTTATCATAATACTGAGAGAATCTCCCTTGTTAGCTCGTTTATGGCATCTTTGCTTATTGGAGGATATGCCAGCATTGATCACACTGATGGTGCAGGGATGAACTTGATGGATATTAAGCAGAGAGCGTGGTCCGAAATCGTTTTGAAGGTATTCTGGTTTGTAATAAGAACTACTGAGTAGCTCTAAATAAATCTAATCTTTTTGTGATATCTTTTCGAATTTTTATCTTTTTAAAAGTAATGTTAGAAAAATGGGATCATTCTGAGGATCAAACTCGGGACCTCTAGCACCCAAAGCCAGTATCATAGCACTAGACAGAATGCTAATCCTGTTCTATTTAGTATTTTATTTACTAGTTCTTGATCTATTTTATGTATTAGTGAAGATATAAGTGCTTTTTATTTTAAGCATTTTTAGGTTTTGGGTGAATTTTTAATGTTGTAGTTTGGTTAATTTGAGCTTTTCATGGTTCTCCAGGCCACAGCTCCTGGTTTGGAGGAAAAGCTTGGAAAATTAGCTCCTGCACACGCTGTTGCTGGACCTATAGCTTCCTATTTTGTGGAGAGGTAGATCATATATGTGTTCCTTTCTTTAAACTCAGTTTCATCAGAAGAAATTTAAAACTTTTTTTTCCCACTCTGGCCTATACTCTTGAGCTAAATCAGTGGGTGTTCATCAGAGGATTCACGTTAAAAAACTTTGTGTCCATAGATAGGAAGTCACTGGTGATGACCAAATTGATATTCAGATTTCCTCAATGGAGATTACAAATGATTACAAGTTTTCACTAGTTTACGAAATGCATAGCTGGTTTCACAATAAGTTGCACCAAAACATTTTCGATCTTTTTTAGGTGTTAGTATAGCTACTTTTGCTTATATTTGCTATCTGAGAGTTAAATCTTCCATATACCTACTTTCAGGTATCACTTCAACAAAGACTGCTTGATCATTCAATGGTCCGGAGATAATCCCAACAGCTTGGCAGGTGAGAGGATTTTTGCTCAAGATTCTGTGTGTATCTTCTGTTAGGATTTCTCTCTATCTTCTTGCTTGCTATGTGGTCCTTGTTTAAGGATATTCACTTGTATATTTTTCTGCAAAAGCAGCATACGACCAGATGGTTTTGATTCTCATCTCTGTATATGACAAACTTATGAAGGCCCAGTACAATAATATTTTCATGCCCAATTCAACATCCTAACTTTTCTCTGTCAAAGTTGATGGGGATGGGACTGAGTCTTGTGTTACTGAAGTATGGTCATAAAATAGAATGCTCTGATGTATTAGAATTAAGACCTGACCATCAGCTAGTTTTTAGGCTTCATATATTGTTCAATTATCTTAGAACTTATGCTGTAATCTCATAAAAATCCACTCACAAGTGGGTTTTGATGTAGATAAAATTGATAACCTTGAGACATAATTTCGCATATGAGTATGTCCAAAAATTGGCGTACTTATCTGTTTTAGAACTAAATCTTTTTATTGTGATTTGCCATTCTGCCTTTTCGCAATAATGGTTTTCATGTGTTTACCTAATGGTTATATTAGCTCATAGTTCACTATGTCCTGATTACTTGGCTTTCTGATGTTTAGGGTTGACATTAAATACTCCTGGAGATCTGGCAATTAGTCTTGGCACTAGTGATACAGTAAGTTGGTTTTCTTTTCCATTTGTTTTTGTTGTTATTAGTGTTGCACTTTTACTTTAACCCCTTTAAAAGGGGTGCACTGCGTTTTTTGTTTCTTTATGTTATGATAGTTCACTTTTTTTATAATTATGATGCAAATAGACCAACAAAATAAGCTAATCACAAATTGCCAAACGAAGGCATGAAAGCAAAACAATGCTGGCGACACTAGACTTAATCATACGTTCTTCTAGCTAATGGACTAAAATCATGACCTATGTATATTGTCCTTCTGTCATAACACCCTGGACTTACTGCTTCTTGAGATGAGGGAGATCTGGACTTATACGAGGATTCATTTAAGCTTGTTGAACACATGATCAAGCTGAAAAAACTTGCTTGCTTCAAGAAACGGAATAGTCAATCCTGTTAGTGTTGACTTTCTTCTGCTGAGAAGAGGGAAAAGAGAAGAAATGAAGTGTGGATTCCAAATATTACAGCCAGTAGTTCTGTAACATGATACTGAGAATTTATTTTATCAACAATTTCAGTTAAATATGCCTGTCCATTATGCGTTTTTGTTTTTATTTTAAAGGTTTTTGGAATAACTAAGGATCACAATCCAAGCTTGGAAGGGCATGTTTTCCCTAATCCCGTGGATACTGAAAGCTACATGGTAATGTTGTGCTACAAGAATGGTTCACTAGCTCGTGAAGGTAAAAAATTGATGTCAGCGGATAGTGGAAAAGGTTTTAATACCTACAGTTGATTTTATTGAGTATGAACCATATCCTTGACAGATATACGCAACCGTTATGCTGAAAAATCTTGGGATGTTTTCAACAAATATCTGCAGCAAACGCCTCCACTAAACGGTTAGTAAAGCAATAATGCACCTATATACTATTTTTTCTATCTTTTTTCTTTCTTGGATTTGAAATGATTCTGATTTCAAATGCAGGTGGTAGATTAGGCTTTTACTATAAGGATTTTGAGATACTGCCACCCCTCCCAGGTAAGTTCTTTTGGTATTTGATATTCTTGTTTTTATTAAGTTGAGAATGAGGTACTTGTCATACTGGCATTTCTCCAAAAGTTGTATTCGAAAAAACTTGGGGTCTCTCTATTTATCACTGGTTTGATAGTTCTACATTTGATTGAGGGTGAGAAGTTGAATACTTTGGCTGGCATCTCTACTCTCTATCTGGTGCCAGCAAAGGGGGAGGGGGCTTTATTCTTGGCCTTCAAACATTAACCTCTTTAAAGCTTGAGTTGCAGAGAGACCATAAAAAGTTCTTAAAAATTAGAGTTCGAACATGCTTAGGACGATGCAGGAAGCTGAGAAATAAATACCTTGATCAAAGCCGAAACTGGAGTGAATGTATGTATATAAACTTATCTATATTTGTGTGTGTGGGAATTAACCAGTTTCGCATATACAGTTTAGGTCTATCACTCTATCTCTGATAAATGAGTTTCTAGATTTAAAATTGAAAAGCAAACAGCCTTTTTATGCGTCTAAAGAGAATATATTCTCAAAATATCATGTGGACATCCTCAGTTTGTGGGGGTAGAATTTGACCTTGAACATTTGATCTTTATATGTGTGTGTGTCTCAAGTGCTCATGATCTTGCTACTTATTTTCATCAAAATTTATTTGCTGGCAATTCTTAAGAAATAACTGGTTCATGCAGTTGGTTTCCACCGCTATATCCTTGAGAACTTCACGGGAGATTCTCTTGATGGAATAAAAGAGCATGAAGTGCAAGAATTTGATCCCCCTTCTGAGGTTAGACTTAAAATAGTTCTCATGTGAAGATACTTGCACGTTTTGTGCATAGATATCAAGTGGACGTGCAAGAAGAGGTAATTTACATTTATGAATCACATATTTATCTGCAGGTTCGAGCCATAGTAGAGGGACAGTTTCTTTCTAAGCGAGCTCATACTGAAAGATTCGGAATGCCTTCTCCTCCAAAGCGAATAATTGCAACAGGAGGTGCTTCTGCAAATAGTTCCATTCTAAGCTTGATAGCTTCCATCTTTGGATGTGATGTTTACACAGTTCAACAACCAGGTTAGTTAATCTCCTTGTTGTTTTTTTTCACCTAAATACCTCAGAGTTCTACTGCTCGTGTAGCGGTCGCTGTCCCTATCTAAGAATAATATAACTACTGCTGCAATGACTTAATCAAGAATGACATGCGATGAATTCTCATCACCTCCTAACCTTGTTGACTGCTGACTAATTTAAACCCTGAGCTGATTTGCAGACTCAGCTTCCCTTGGTGCTGCTTTGAGGGCTGCTCATGGTTGGTTGTGCAACAAGAAGGGTAACTTTGTGCCAATTTCATCCATGTACATGGACAATATGGACAAGACATCACTTAACTGCAAGCTCGCGGCAACAGCAGGAGACCAAAAGCTTGTCGCCAAGTACGCTATGTTGATGAAGAAGAGAATTGAGATTGAGAATCGCCTTGTTGAAAAGCTGGGGCGTTTGTGATCTTGAGAGTTACCAAAATAGCAGGCTCCAATAAATTGTCAGATTATTTGACTCTTTCTTTATCCTTGAGTAGGACTTGCTTTTAATACATTCTTTTTCATCTTTCAGTTAAAGAATAAGCCATTCGACAAGGCTATCAGATGATTGAATATCTGAATTCATGATGATTTGCGCCTAAGTTTTTCTAGTGATGGCATATAACTTATTACTAAAAGAATAATAAGATAGGTCGTCTAAAATTAATTAATGACATTGCAATTCTTGAGGGAGAATTGCATTGCTTGCATCCCCTTTCTATAATTGTCGTTGAACTGAACTGTTTTTATGCATGATCTGAAAGAGGTTCTCAAATGCGATGAGCCATTTTCAAAGAACTCTTGTCAGCGAGGTGGGTTCGATGTTTTTTTCTCATTTTTAATACATACACCCCAAAACTTATTCCTTCCCATTCTCATTTTCTCCTCTGAACTCGGCCCCTTCAAAAGTTGGGAGCTAGCTGTCTATGTAAGTAGCTTGTGAAAATCGAGAAGGAATAGTAGAGCACGAGTTGCTTCACAATCTTTTTTGAGAATTAATTAGAATATGAGAAATATATACAATCCTCCTATTTATAGTGTTGGTTTAGTCTTTTAATACAGTGTTGTTTACAGTAACGTTGTTAACACATGCAAGCTTATTTGATTTAGAAATACGGGTGTCTAAATATGAGTAATATCGCTATTCATTCAGTATATACGCAAACATTTACTTTTTGCATTTACAAAGTACATTTTTTTTTCTTTTCATGTTTTCCTGCTCTTAATTTGACATTATTCATAACAACCTTTTAAAAAGAAGCATGGGGTCATTTCTGAAGCACACTTTGTTAGTTAGTAATAACCTTCACCTTTCTCAGTACACTGTCAAATCGAAAACCCTTAACACATGCGACGTATATCGCATGCTACTAACAACCAAATACATCTCCAAGCTTTAATGCAGGGTCTAAAGATTGCAAGGAACACCAATTGCTGCCACTTGAGATAGCAATAAATTCATCTAAGGTAATTAAATGGCTTTTAAGTAAAAATGATTATTATATTTGAATGCAGGCAACTGATGCAAAGCATGGGCAATTTGAAAATCAGATACATCTTTAGGGAACAGAATAGAATTGCAGATTTACTGACCAAGATTATTTCCTCCAATGTTTGCAATTGAATCTGTTTAGACAGACATTTTAGAAACTATATATGTATGAAAAACAAACGTTTCCATGTAATAATAACCCGTTTGGAACTACTACTTTACAGGGAACGCTAATGCCATATATATATAAATACTTTATATATATATATATATATATATTTATATATAGTATATCCATTTAACCAAAAAAAAAAAGTATAAATTAGTATGTCATACTTTCTAAAGAATCTTAAAGTCAAATTTCTTGTCTTCCTAAAATGCTTGTAAATTTTACTAAATAGTTTGAGCAGATATATATATCTTTTGATCATACAAAATCTAAAAAAATGTTAATTGTATTATTCCAACTTATCCAATTTAAGTATCTCTTGTTTAGCCAAAAGAATTATGAATACTTTAGATATATTAGATTTAATATAATCTAGGAACAATAAATTCTTATTGACAAGTATATTCTATTGAACTATTTCCCTCAATTGTTAAATTGCCACAAAATTGTTTTATTGGTGCAGTTGGCACCCATGGTCAATGTCATTGCCTTTTGCTTTGGTTCGAATCCTCAATGAGAGCACATAACATATTAAGCTCTTCTTTTCTTGTCTTTTTTTTTCTAGTTCACTTTTTTGTCCTTTCGTTTTATTTTTCCTTTTCTTTCTCCGTTAGAGATTTGTCTTTGTTTTCATCCACTATAAATTTGTTTCACTATAAGCAATTTATGTGACTAAGATTTAAGTTAAATGATGAGACTTGCTCAAATATTTTTATTACAATCAAATTATTGCTTAATCCTGATTCCTATTTAGTTTTTTGGGTTTCTTAGAAACCATATAAAAATTGCCCGAAAAAAAAAAAGAAAAAAGGTATTTTGACTATTTGTCTTTTTTTTTTTATTTCCCAATTAAAATGCTTATCCATCACATGTGATTATTGAAAATTCATTTATATATTTATTTTTATCATGGATGGTCTACCAAATGGACTGGGAACTCAGACTTATGATTCTGTGTAAATAAAGATTCCACAGTTGATCAATTTTTTTTTTTTGGGGGGGGGGGGGGGAAGTTAATTATCAGGACACCTTACCTTCCAAAATTAACTCTGCTTTACATAAGAACCGTGTTCTCTATGTCTTTATTAGATTCCCTAGTATTAGCACCCGCGCATATGCGTGGACACTAATCATGTCAAATATTTAAGTTATTTGGATTATATATAAATAATCTTAAAATTTAAACTTACTTAGTAAATATAGATAATCATTGGATATTAATAATAAACACTACATAAAAAAAATTAATAATTTCTTCTATTTTTTCTTTTTTGATACCATTCTCGCCGGTGTCATTGGATCCTAAAAATATCAAAAAGCAAAATAATAACTCATATTTATGGCAAAACAATCAAATGTTAGACTATGAATGACTCTTTGGATATGACTTGACTCTTTTACTATTACTTGAACTCTTATTTTGTGTGTTGATATCTCTTAAAAATTATTTCTTTTTTAAAATTTCAGTTTCTAAAAATTTATTTTTTATTAATAATTATTTTTATAATAATATAAGTGAAAATATTATCCTTAATTCAAAATTCATTCTAGTTGGCTACAGTGGCAGAGCTAGGATTTTCATTAAGGGGAGTCAAAAAATAAAGAAACAAACTCACCAAGAAGTCAAAGGGTGTCATTATATAGTATATATACATATTTTAAAAAAAATTACCGAGCTATACAGTGTAATTTTCCGGCGAAGGAGTGTCAGCCCTTTGGTGCATGTGGCTCCGCCACTAGTTGGCTATCTAAAAATTTAAAAAATGCTTTAGCCAGTGAATTTTTTTTCCAGTATGACTCCATTTTGATATTTGACATTAACCATATTAAATATCTGAGTTATTTGAATTATATGTAAATAACCTTAAAATTTAAGCCTTCTAAATAATTATAGATAATCGTTAGATATTAATTAAGAAATACTAGCTACATGAAAAAAGACTAACATTTTCTCAAATCTCGTAGTGATAATTTTATTTTTGCACTATTCTCATTGGTGTCATTTGAACATAAAAATAGCCACAAAGCAAAATAATAACTCATATTTATGGCAAAGCACAAAGGTTGACACAATATAAACGATTCTTTGATTACGACGTGACTCTTTTACTACGACTTGAACTCTTATTTGGTATGATATTATCTTTCAAAAAATATTTCTATTTTGAAATTCCAATTTCTAAAACTTTATATATATATATTTTAATAATGATTATCTTTATAATGATTATCTTTATAATGATGCAAGTGAAGATATTATCCTTAATTTAAAATTCACTTTAATCGACAATCTAAAAATTTAAAAGATTCTTTAGCTGGAAAAATTTTATTTCAGTATGACTCCATTTTAAGTTTATCGATATCTCTAGCCACAGATTTTGAATGTGTAATACCCTATATATACAAAAAAAAATTGTTCTTTTAATCATTAAATGTTAAATTAGTTGATTGTTATTATATAACATTGCATATATTGTCTTAAAATTGCCAAGTAGTTTATTTTTCGACACCATACTTGGCTTAAACTCAATGCAAACTACTCAAATTGTATTTAAATTCAAATTCGAATATCATATCAGTTTGTTAGTGTAGGCATATAAATTTTATTAGAATTAAATCCATAAAATAATTTGGACTATATTTTAAATTCAAGATATATTAGTCCAAATAGATACTATGGGCTAATATAATTAAATTAATTATATAAGTCTAATATATATAGATTAAATAAATAAGTCTTAATCTATTGGGCTAAATTGATGAGCCCACTTCATTAAGCCTAAAATGTCATTTTTCTAGAGGCCCAGTTTGGTGCCACGTGTTAAATGACGTGGCACGCCAAGTCAAATGGAAGAGCCAATAGGATCATGCCACGTGTCAAAATAACAGGCATGCCAAGTCACATTAAAAAGCCAATGAAACCGCGTCACGGGTGCAAGTGACATGTTCTGGCCAATCAAATGCGGCCTTGTCACACTTCTATTTGATTGGTCAGAAAGAGTTTGTTCTTATCATAACTCTTTCCTCCCACAACTATAAATAGGGGTCTTCATAACCCAGAAAAGATACCAGAAGTTATAACAAGAAGCAAGAGGGAGCTCGTGGATCAAACACTGTAGATTTCTCTAAAAGTTACAAGCATTCAAGTGTTCTAAGGATTAAAAGATCAAGACGAAGATTCAAGAACAAGTTGCAAGCCCTTGGATTAAAAATACGTCAAGATCAGGCCTCAAGCACTTAGATTAAAATAAAATAAAATTCAAGATTAAGCTTGAAGGCTCTTTTATTTCCCGTTGAAAAGTAGAATCAGAGGATTCATAGAGATTGTACACTCATATTGTTTGAAATAAAATACTATGATTGTTGTGATATTTTCGGTCTTGATTTTATTTTCTTGACCCAAATTTATTGTCTACAAATTCTGGCACACCCAGTGGGACAATCTCTACCTCACATCTCAACTTTTCAATCACCAAAGTTCAAGAACATTGAAATGGCTTCAAAGAAAATCAATTCCAGTTCAACTTCCACCAAGGATGCTAATTCCAGGTTCTATGCTGATGTGGAAAGCATCTTTGATGTTACTTTTGGAAGCTTTGGACCAGTTACGAGGAGTAAAACAAGCTCGTTAGGACAACAAGGACCCAAGTGCCTTCCGCATCAACCCCTATTTTCGGATCTTCATCCTCAAAAGGAGCAAGATCTTCCACAAACGCACCCGAGGGAGGAAGCGATGTTGCTGAAAAGATCAAGAAAACTTTTGCTCTGCTTGACCTCTCCAGATCTAAGTACTCTATTGTGAAGGAAGATGATGATGCTTCAAGTGATGGATCCTCCCTATTTACACCACATAGCGTGAGCCAATCGAGGATCAATCTGTGTGACAATCCATGCTACTCTCCATCTTCCATGACAATCATGCAAGCCATGGTGACAAACACTTCATCTGTAGAGGAGCAGTTGGCAAACTTGACGGAAGCAATCGCTGGCTTGTCCAAGTGCATGCAAAATTAAGATGCTAGAATCAACAAGCTAACAGATAGGGTGGGAATCTTGATGGAAGAAGAATCCACCCACGCACCTGGCAAGCTCCCAAAAGTTCCAGAGAGTGATTCTCCCACAAGACAAGTAGCATCGGCTAAGGCTATCCCTGTCTCATCTGAAGGGATGATTCTAATCGATCAACTGAAGGAGTTCATTGAAGGAACCACTAAGAACAAATATGAAGTTGTTGCCAAGTCCTCCCTTACATACGCAAAGTCGTACACTGCAAGGATCGATATGTTGAAGATGCCTGCTGCTATCAACCTCCAAAGTTTCAACAGTTTGATGGTAAAGGTAATCCAAAGCAACATGTGGCGCATTTCATTGATACATGCAACAACGTTGGGACTTATGGAGATTACCTCGTCAAATAGTTTGTCCGCTCGCTAAAAGGAAATACTTTTGATTGGTATACAAACCTCGAGGCGGGATCTATTGATAGCTGGGATCAACTAGAGCAAGTGTTCCTAAATAGCTTTTATAGCACAAGGCGCATTGTGAGCATGGTGGAACTCACAAATACTCATCAACGGAAGGGTGAACCAGTTATCGACTTTATCAATCATTAGAGGAATGCAAGCCTCAACAGTAAAGACAGGCTTAGTAAAGCTTTTGGCATAGAGATGTGCATCCAAGGCATGCATTGGGGATTGTGCTACATCTTGCAAGGTATCAAGCCTAGCACATTTGAAGAACTTGCAACTCATGCCCATGACATGGAATTGAGCATGGCCTCCACTGGAAATGAAAGGCTGCCCATCTATGAACCTCGCAAAGGGAACGACAAGCAAGAAGTCAGGAAGTGGCGCAAGTTCGTACCCAAGTCTGAAAGCAAAGAAGCTATGAATGTCAACACATCACCTGTGAAGTTCACGACGAAGGTGAGCAAGAAGCATAGTATGAAATCCACTTCTTTTCAAGATAAGCCAAGTGGAAAGTTGACTCTAAAAGAAATGCAAGAGAAAGATTACCCATTTCTGGATTCTGATGTGCCAGCCATTTTCGAAGAACTCCTCGAGTTAAATCTCATTGAGCTTCCAGAGATGAAGCGGCTAAATGATGCTGGGAAAATTGATGACCCAAATTACTGTAAATATCATCGACTTGTGATCCGCACTTTGGAGAGGTGCTTTGTCTTCAAGGACAAAGTTATGGACTTGGCTCGTGAAAATAAGATCGTGCTTGAAGATGAGAAAGCGAGCGCAAACCAAGTCTCTATCACATTTTTCTCATTCAGTCCAGATAAATTATGTAGTTTTAAAGAAAGTAAAGATGAAGAATTACTGGAGAACAATAAAGTTGAAGTCGATCAACTTGATGATAATGAAGGTTGGACGTTGGTGACTCATCATAGGCGCCACACAAGGAGCCCACGAAAAGAATCAATAGAACAACCAACAAGAAAAATGATGGTAAAAAGACCAAGAAAACAGAATCCAGTTAGGCGTTTGGGGAAAACAAAAGTGGAGGTGTACCACCCTCAAAATCCATGACATCCAGTGACCTTGAAGGATTATTTGCCATGTTGGTTTCGCATGAAGATTTCCCGTGATAGTATTGAGGCTTCTTGTTGCAATGCTGATAAAGGGGAAGAAAAGAGTGATGACCTACCGTTGGCACCATCTCCAGAAAAGCCCATAGAGTCTATCCCTCGAGAAGTTAATGTGTGCGAGGAAAAAGCTACGTTCACAAATGACGACCTTCTACTAGGTGACACTCTTCATAACCGCCCGTTGTACCTGGTTGTCTATATGCGTGATGAAAGGGTAAATCGAATTTTGGTTGATGAAGGATCCTCAGTGAACATCTTGTCAATTCGCACTATGAAAGAACTTGGTATTCCCATGAACGAACTCTCGAAAAATTGTGTGATAATCCAAGAATTCAACCAAGGGGGGCAAAGAGCCATAGGTACGATCAGGTTGGGAATCACCATTGAAGATATGCAATCAAGTGCATGGTTGCATGTGATCGATGCAAAGACTTCATACAACGTCTTGCTCGGAAGGCCTTGGATACATGAGAATAAAGTGGTTCCATCTACCTACCATCAATGTTTGAAATATTACGAGGGTGAAGTCGAGAAGAAGATAGTTGTTGATGATGAGCCATTCACCGATGCTGAGTCACACTTCGCCGATGCAAAGTTCTATTTGAAGAATCGCACTATGAAGGGGCTAAAAGCTGATGATGGCATGAAAAGAAAGAATGACGAGCCCACAACTAAAAGAGCTGAGGTGACTACTAGTAAAGACAAAGCTGTTATCGAGGAGGTACAACCCAACGCGAATAAATATTATAGAGGGGATATTGCGTCTTATGGCAAGAAAGTAAGCCATGTGCTCCAATATGTCCCTAAAAGGAAAAAAGATGAAGGTGAATCATTTAATCTCCAAACTAACATGCTAAAGGAGTTAACTCTTCCGGTAAAACAAATTGAAGCAGTAAAGTTGTCCTCAAAGCCACTGGTAGGGTTTGTGGCCCAAAATTGTTTGCAGAATGTGGCACTCCCTAAAAAGCGAACAGATGAAGGTTTTGATCATAACGCTTACAGGCTATTTGCAATAGCTGGATACAATCTCAATGAGCCATCAAAGTTAGGGAAGCTTCCATCAGAAGCTGCAACGAGGCAACCATGTGAAGGTTTGGGATACAAGCAACTGTCACCAGTGCGCATCTCCATAAGAAGGGCGAGCAGCAATTATATCACTGCAGAAGACGAATCTGCCACTTCTAGCAGGCCTTCTGTCTTTAATCGACTTGGAAAATCAACTGTGAGAACTTCTGTATTTGAGAGATTGGGTCCATTAAAGAAGGGGAATAAGTTCCAGAGAAATTATCGAAATACAAGAACACCCGCTTTGCCAAAAATTCAGAAGATCTCTAAGGATTTCCAAAGTCTGGTTCCTTCTAGAATGAAGCGACAAACAAAAGTCATGGTTTCGTGTGATGAGTTACTGAAGGTAAAGCCATATAATGTGGTCTACACTTAGGAACGTGATGAAGACGAAGAAAGTGTGGGTTCTTCATATCATGCCACTGCACAAGGCGAGCAAGGTGTTTCATCTCTAATGGAGGATGACGAGAAATTGGTGGATATTTCACCGTGTTATCACATATCCTTCAATGATGGGTACCCTCAAGAAGATGAAAATGTGAAAGATGCTCCCCCAGAACTTGAAGAAGGGGTGAAGGCAATGATTGATGCCTTAAAAGAAGTTAACATTGGCACTGATGAAGAACCAAGACCTACCTACCTAAGTGCTTTACTAGAAATTGATGAAGAAAGCACTTATATTGAGTTACTCAAGGAGTTTAGGGATGTATTTTCTTAGAGTTACAAAGAAATGCCTGGCTTGGACCATAAAGTAGCAGTCCATCACCTTACAATCAAGAATGGCGCTCGTCCTGTTAAGCAAGCCCAAAGGCGCTTTAGGCCGGGCTTGGTTCCCTTGATCGAAAGTGAAGTTAACAAACTCATTGAAGCTGGCTTTATTTACGAAGTTAAATATCCAACATGGGTCTCAAGTATCGTCCCTGTAAGAAAGAAAAATGGCTAGATTCGAGTGTGCGTTGACTTCAGGGATCTTAACAATGCATGTCCGAAAGATGAATTCCCGCTTCCTATTCCAGAGCTGATGATCGATGCTACTACTAGGTACGAGGCAATGTCATTTATGGATGGTTCATCGGGATATAACCAAATTTGCATGGAGCCAAAAGATGAAGAGCTTACTGTATTCCGTACCCTAAAGGGTATTTATTACTACAAGGTAATGCCTTTTGGCTTGAAGAACGCTGGTACTACTTACCAAAGGGCTATGTAAAATATTTTTGATGATATTCTCCACAAGAATGTTAAATTCTATGTTGACGACTTGGTGGTAAAATCAAGAGAGAAGAGCAACCACTTGAAAGACTTGAGAATGGTATTTGAGTTGCTCTGGAGGTACCAACTTAGGATGAATCCATTGAAATGTGCCTTTGGAGTTACTTCTGGAAAGTTACTTGGTTTCATTGTTCGACATCGAGGGATCGAAATTGATCAAACCAAAGTGGATGCCATTTTGAAGATGCTTGAGCCTCGCGATATTCATGAATTGAAAAGTCTGTAAGGAAAGCTAGCATACCTTAGAAGATTCATCTCAAACCTAGCTGGGAGGTGCCAACCATTCAGTCGCCTCATGAAGAAAGGCGTTCCTTTCAAGTGGGACCAAGCTTATAGCAATGCCTTTGAAAGTATTAAAACTTACTTGATGAAGCCTCCAGTTTTGGCAGCCCCTATTCCTGGAAAGCCGTTAATACTATACATTTCGGCACAAGAAAGGTCTGTTGGAGCACTGTTGGCCCAAGAAAATAGTGAGGGGAAAGAAAACACCCTTTACTACCTGAGCAGAATGATGACACCAAATGAGCTGAATTATTCGCCAATCGAAAAGTTATGTTTGGCCCTAGTCTTCTCAATTCAAAAGTTGAAGCACTACTTTCAAGCTCATGTTGTTTGCCTTGTTTCTAGAGCAAATCCCATCAAGTTTGTAATGTCAAAACATGTCCTTAGTGATCGACTAGCAAGGTGGTACCTCCAGTTTCAACAATTTGAAATTGTGTACATCCATCCAAAGGATATAAAAGGACAAGCGTTAGTGGACTTCTTGGCAGATCACCCTATACCTGATGATTGGGAGCTAACTGACGAACTACCTGATGAGGATGCAATGGTCATTGAAGTTCAACCTCCATGGAAGATATACTTTGATGGTGCTGCACATGACGGAGGAGCTGGTGCTACTATAGTATTTGTCACTTCTCAAGGTAAAGTTCTTCCCTACTCTTTTACGTTGACACAACTCTGCTCTAACAACGTTGCTGAGTATCAAGCACTAATACTTGGGATTGAAATGGCTGTCGAAATGAAGCTGTTGCAATTGCAAGTCTTTGTTGACACTCAGTTGGTGATCAACTAGCTTTTAGGTAGTTACGAGGTCAAGAAACCTGAACTACGTCCTTATCATAATTATGCTAAGAAATTGATGGGATGGATTGGTGATGTGATTATTCAACATGTGCCTAGGAAATAAAACAAGAAGGTTGATGTTTTAGCTGTCCTAGCTTTATCGCTAACCCTTCCTAATCAAGTGCAAGTTACTATCTACCAAAAATGGGTAGTACCGCCGCCAAATGAGGGTGAAAGTGAAGAAAATGAACTCGAGCATCTTGTGGCCATTTCTGAAGTTGAGAAGGAATAATGGAGACAACCCATCATTGACTACTTAAGCTATGGGATACTTCCAGAAAATCCAAGGAGATGGACTGAAATTCGTCGTCGTGCACTTCGATTCCTTTACTACAAAGTTACTCTATACATAAGGTCATTTGAGGGAGTACTTTTGCGATGCTTAGGGGAAGAAGAAGCACTCCAATCTTTGCAAGAGGCATATTCTGGGGTATGTGGATCACACCAGTCTGGACCAAAGCTCCACTTCCATATAAAAAGGATGGGATATTATTGGCCAACGAAGGTAAAAGATTACTTGGACTACACTTGAAGATGCAAGGCTTGCCAATTACATGTGAATTTTATTCATCAACCTCCTGAAGTGTTGCACCCGACTGTTGCATCCTGGCTGTCTGATGCTTGGGGATTGGATGTTGTTGGACCACTACCAAAGTCCTCTAGTGGGCACCTATACATCTTGGCTGCAACTGACTACGTCTAAAAATAGGCTGAAGGTGTTGCTCTTAAGGAAGTAAAGAAGGAAAATGTTGCAAGTTTTATCTGAGTAAACATTATCTATCGCTTTGGCATTCCTCGCTACATAATAACGGATAATGGCAAGTCATTCAACAATAGGTTGATGAACAAGATTTGTGAACTCTTTGGCTTCAAGCAACGTAACTCTTTTATGTACAATGATGCCGCCAATGGTCTAGCCGAGGCATTCAACAAGACTCTATGCAACTTATTAAAGAAAGTTATCTCCAAATACAAACGAGATTGGCATGACCGTATGGAAGAAGCTCTGTGGGCATATAAGGCAACTCACCAGACACCAACACAAGCAACCCTTTATTCACTTGTCTATGGAGTCGAAGTTGTTCTGCCACTCGAGCGTCAAATATCTTCATTACGATTAGCTATTCAAGAAGGGATCACTGATGAAGAAGATGCTTGACTTCGATTATCAAAGTTGGAGGCTCTTGATGAGAAGAGGTTGGAAGCTCAACAGAGTCTTGAATCTTATCAAGCTCGATTGTCTCGCGCCTTCAATAAAAGAGTTTGCCTGAGATCCTTTCAAGTAGGAGATCAAGTCTTTGTCATTAAGAAGACCCATTATTATTTTCCATAAACCTGTAGGGAAGTTCACTTCAAAATGGGATGAGCCGTATGTCGTACAAGAAGCTTACTCAAGTGGGGCTTACAAGCTGGTTGATGCAGATGGCATGAGAATCGGCCCTATCAATGGCAAGTTTTTGAAGAAGTATTATCCTTGAAGTTGCAATGCTCCTTGACGCATGAGCCTAAATTGCCTGTTCCTACACTCCTGGCCCGTATGAGTCTAAACTGTGTATGGCCAACCACCAAAAGAAAACAAAAAAGGGTCCGCTAGGTTAAAAACCTCGAAAGAGACTGCCTAGGTAAAAGTTAGGACATAAAAAAAATTTACCCATTCTGAACTACGATATGACTTGATCCTCTTCACCAAGGTACGTAGGCAGCTTAGAGTTTCATTATGAGTTCAGTCGCATAGGTTCAAAAGATACATAATCCCCCAATCATTGTCCAAATGAAGTACGATGGAATGTAATCCATTCAATCAGCACTTGAAAATCAAGCTGAGATACCATTCTTCTGTTAAACTTTGGATCCCATTTGATTTAAAGGGGGCAAGCTTCTGTGGTAAATTGGTATCTTCAATGGAATGATTTTAGTCTTTTAGGAGGCTACTAAGTATTTGCATGGAAGCCCGAGATTCACTATGTCTTCATGTTCACCAAATCTTTAAGTCCTCCGGTCTTCAAGTTCGACCTTCACCAAATCTTTAAGTCCTCCGGTCTTCAAGTTCTCCGCTCTTCAAGTTGAAATATTTAAATCCTTAGAGTCTCCAAATTGAAGTCTTCAAGTCCATAGGTCTTCAAGTTGAAGTCTTCAAGTTCGCCGCTCTTCAAGTTGAAATATTTAAGCTTTTCAAGTCTCCAAGTTGAAGTCTTCAAGTCCGTCGGTCTTCAAGTTGAAGTCTTCAAGTCCGTCAGTCTTCAAGTTGAATTATTTAAGGCCTCCAAATCTTCAAGTTGAAGTCTTCGAGCCTTCTAATTTTTCAAGTTGAAGTTTAAAAGTCCACCACTCTTCAAGTTAAAGTCTGTGAAGTCCGCCAAATCTTCAAAGTTCACCAAGTGTTCGAGTTGAAACTTTCTAATTTTCCAATCTTAAGGTGGACATTTAAGTCCATTTGCACCTTAAGTTGGCCTCTTCGTGGGTTTTTCCTTAAAAGTAACTATAACTTTTCAATCTTAAAGTGGGCATGTAAGCCTTTTTCACCTTAAGTCCCTTGGATTTGTCCTCCCATATGATGTTTGAGGATTTGTCCATCTATTTGTTGCCATGGACTTGTACTTCGGTATGCCATATGAACCTTTGCGTCCTGAAATGGCCTCCGATTTTTTGGGCAGGGATGAGTATCCATCCCTTCACGCCTCGAGAGTAATCTCTCCGATAGTCGGGCCACATTGAGAATAATCTCTCTGATAGTCGGGCCACCTTAAGAGTAATCTCTTCGATAGTAGGGTCGTTTTGAGAGTAATCTATCCGATAGTCGAGCCATATTGAGAGTAATATCTCTGATAGTCGAGCCACATTGAGAGTAATTTTTCCGATAGTCGACCCACATTGAGAGTAATCTCTCCGATAGTCGGGTCATTTTGAGAGTAATCTCTCCGATAGTCGAGCCACATTGAGAGTAATCTCTCTGATAGTCGAGCCACATTGAAAATAATCTCTCTGATAGCCGAGTCACATTGAGAGTAATCTCTCTGATAGTCGGGTCGTTTTGAGAGTAATCTCTTTGATAGTCGAGCCACATTGAGAGTAATCTCTCCGATAGTCGGGTCATTTTGAGAGTAATCTCTCCGATAGTTGAGCCACATTAAAAGTAATATCTCCGATAGTCGAGCAACAATGAGAGTAAACTCTCCGATAGTCGAGCCACATTGAGAGTAATCTCTCCGATAGTCGGGCCACATTGAGAGTAATCTCTCTGATATTCAAGTCACGTTGAGAGTAATGTCTCCGATATTCGGGCGGAAATAAATATAAATCCTCTCACCCCCTAAGACTACTTCTTCATGCGTGGATCATCTTGATAAACAAGAACATATCCTAAAAAAATTACCTTTCGCGTCAATGCTTCCGAGTCCACAAAATTAGACTCAAATGACTTGCAAATAACGAGAATTGATGCTAAACAAATACGACGCATGGGTTTATATAGATCTCCGTAGATGACCTGCAATAGTGTATTATCGATGTGGGACCTGTAAAAAGGCGGCAGTAGTATTTTGTTACTGACAAGGACTTGGTAACCTGACCGTCTACTAAAGGGTTTCGGATACAGATAGCGTGAGGAAAATGTTCTCGGTCTTATTTGTTAATGACCATAGTGAAATTGGAGACAAAATAATTGCCAACCAACTTTATTGCATGCAAGAGTGACATGTGTAGTGGTAAAAAAAGGTAACATTGGCCCAAGTTTATCTTTATAGTTGGAAAGAGTTTTTTTTTAAAGCAAAAAAATAAAGACCCTTGGCAAAAGTGAAATTCAAATGCCAAAGACCCATGTGGCCAACCTCGTTCTTATCTGAATATGAATTGTCTTCAAAGCCTCAAAGACAAGTTGTTTCAAACTAAGTCTGTGTCGATATATTGCAAACGAACTGTATGGACATTTATCTTGGATGTTATGATTTAACCCGAAGTCAATTTGGTGCATGCTCTACTAGTACTTCAAAACTAGTCTTGAGATTACAGTGAGTTTATATGTCGACAACTCTTGAAGTAGGACGCATTTGTAGGTATATACATTTTATTAAAATTAAATTCATAAAATAATTTGGACTATATTTTAAATGCAAGATATATTGGTCCAAATAAATATTATGGGCTAATATAATTGAATTAATTATATAAGTCCAATATATATAGATTAAATAAATAAGTCTTAATTCATTGGGCTAAATTGATTGTCATGACCCAAAATCTAACCCGTCGTAATGGCGCCTATCAGTGGTACTAGGTAAGCCGACCTTCCCAAAAATACTTCCAAACTAAATATAAAAGTAAAGTAAAGCTTTCCATATCAGGAATGTTTTTATAAAATCAAAGTTGAACTCAATATAGAATCAAAATGCGGAAACCAGCACCAAACATCGGGGTGTCACTAGTCATGAGCGTCTAAGTATTTAAAACTATTACAGTCAATGTCTAAATATCAGTACAAAACGGAAAGAAATATGGAAGGAGTAACAAGGTCCTGCGGACGCTGGCAACTACCTTGCAGTCTCCGAAACTCAAATAGGCCTGGACTCAACAATCTCCGTGCTCAGACACACCTGGCTCTGCACATGTAGTGCAGGGTATAGTATGAGTACAACCAATTCAGAAAGTAGCAGAAATAAATAAGGAACTGAGGAGCAGTGACGAGCTATACAGTAGAGTTCATTTTAAAAGTTTTCAGTAAAGAGTGAACATGCTTTCAAATCTTGTGGTATAAGTCAAATAAGTTCTCGCTCATGTAAAACAGATATGAATCTTCTAGAAATTTCACAACAACAACAGATAACAACTAAGTGCAACAATAAATAAAAGCAAGTACAGCCTCTCAAGGCAGCAATCACTCAACCCATCTCAACAGCTCACACTCTCGGCTCTCAGCCCTCAATACACACTCTCATTAGGTACCTGCGCTCACTGGGGGTGTTCAGACTCATGAGGGGCTCCTACAACCCAAGCGCTATAATCCGTACGGACAACTCACGTACTGCACGGACAACTCACGTTCCATAGAACAATACCTCACAACCAGGCCCTCGGCCTTACTTAGTCATGAACCTCTCTAGTCTCATAGCTCTCAATAAAGAAAGGAAAAACAGGCCAAATCAAAGTGTTACAGTATACCATCAGGGAAAATAGTAGAGACTGAGGTAAACATATACAAGAAGCGCTATGACTGAATATAACTACCAGAAGCAGGAATATAGCCTAAGCATGATTTCTAACATGAAAGGCAGTCAAGTTCTAATAGACAGGAATGCATATGAACACAAATAAAGGCTATTAGACTTCACAGTCTCCCGGGATGGACCAAGTCTCGATTCCTCACGGCGTACATCCACACGCCTGTCACCTAGCATGGGTGCCACCTCCAAATAGTCACATTGTACCAAACTCCGGGTTTCATACCCTCAAGACCAGATTTAAAACTGTTACTTACCTCAATAGCGTAGAACTCCTACTCACGTATGCTCTTTCCTCTCGAACCAGCCTCCAAATGGCCTGAATCTAGCCACAAGCAATAAAATACGATCAATATGAGTTAAAGTAATGAATCCCACAAGGAAAATACCAAATTTATAGTCCAAATCCCGAAATTCACTCAAACCCGGCCCCCGGGCCCACGTCTCGAAATCCGACAAAAGTCACAAAATCCGAAAGCCCATTCACTCCCGAGTCTACCCATACTAAATTCATTAAAATCCGGCTTCATTTGGTCCCTCAAATTCCTAAATTACTCTCTCCAAAATTCCAAGCCCTAACCCCTTATTTCACTCCAAAAATCCTACTAATTAGGTGAGAAATTAATGGGAAAACACCATAGCTAATGATAATAGAGCTCAAGCAACTTACCTTAGTGAATACCCTTCAAAAATCACTCCAAAAGCTCCAAAATCTGACTTGAAAATGGTGGAATGAACCAACCAACCTCCGCACCTGCGAAAAAATAATAAAACCCCCAACCTCGCACATGCGCTCCATATCCGCATCTGCGACCACGCAGGTGCGGAAAAAACCTCACACCTGCGGCCACTGCCTGACCTCCTCACTTCTGCTTCTACGGGCACCTATCCGCATCTACGGACTCACATATGTGACCTCTCCTATGCACTTATGGATCCAGCCTACCTCAACACTGTCCGCACCTGCGAACTCCCAAGCGCGCCTGTGACCTCGCACCTGCGGCTCCCCCTCCGCAGGTGCGGAAATACCAGTAGCAGCAGCTTCAGCTGCATTTTCCAACTTTAAACAATCCGTTAACCACCCGGACTCACCCCGAGCCCCTCGGGACCTCTACCAAACATACCAACAAGTCATATATGAACATACAAACTTAGTCGAACCTTCGAAATACTCAAAACAACATCAAAATACCAAATTACCCTCGGATTCAAGCCTAAGAACATCTAAACTTTCAAATTTGACAACTGATGCCGAAACTAACCAAACCACGTCCGAATGACCTCAAATTTTACAGACATGTCACAAATGACATCACGAACCTACTCCAACTTCTGAAAATCCATTCCGACCCCGATATCAAATTTTCCACAGCCGACCGAAATCGCCAAATTTCCAACTTTTGCCAATTCAAGCCTAATTTCACTACGGACCTCCAAATCACATTCCGGATGTGCTCCTAAGTCCAAAATCACCTAACGAAGCTAATGGAACCATCAGAATTCAAATCCGAGATTGTTTACACATAAGTCAACATCCAGTTGACTTTTCCAACTTAAGCTTCTACTTTAGAGACTAAGTGTCTCAATCTACTCCGAAACCACTCCGGATCTGAACCAACTAACCCGGTATATCATAATATAGCTGAAAAGTAAAAAAGGAAGTAGAAATGGGGGGAGCGGGGCTATAACTCTAGAAACGATCGGCCGGGTCGTTACATCCTCCCCCTCATAAACAATCGTTCATCCTCGAATGGATCTATAAACATACTAGGAGTCTCGAATAGGCATGGATATCTGCTCTGCATTTCCCGTTCGGTCTCCCAGGTGGCCTCCTCCACAAGCTGACCTCTCCACTGCACCTTCACTGAAGCTATGTCCTTTGACCTCAACTTCCGAACATGCCAATCCAAAATGGCCACCGGCTCCACATCATAAGTCATATCACTCTCCAACCGAACCGTGCTGAAATCCAAAACATGGGACGGATCTCCAATATACTTTCGGAGCATGGAAACATGAAACACTGGATGCACACTCGACAAGCTAGGTGGCAAGGCAAGCTCTCCAATCCTCTGAAGCACCTAAAAAGGCCCAACGAACAGGGGGCTCAACTTGCCCCTCTTCCCAAACCTCATAACACCCTTCATGGGTGATACCTTCAGCAAAACCTTCTCCCTAACCATAAAATACACATCACGGACCTTTCTGTCCGCATAGCTCTTCTTCCTAGACTGCGCTATACGAAGCCTCTCCTGAATTAATTTTGCCTTATCTAATGCATCCTGGACCAAGTCTGTACCTAAGAGCCTAGCCTCACCTGGCTCAAACTATCCTACCGGAGATCTACACTCCTCCTATATAAAGTCTCGTATGGAGCCATCTGAATACTCAAATGGTAACTGTTGTTATATGCAAACTCTGCGAGCGGCAGAAACTGATCCCATGAACCCCCAAATTCAATGACACAAGCGCGCAACATGTCCTCCAATATCTGAATAGTGCGCTGCCCGTCCGTCTGAGGGTGAAAAGATGTTCTCAACTAACCCGAGTACCCAAATCTCGCTGCACGGCCCTCCAAAACTGTGATGTAAACTGAGTACCTCTATCTGAAATGATGGAAACTGGAACACCATGCAGGCAAAAAACCTCTCTGATATAAATCTCAGCCAACCGCTCTAAAGTGTAAGTAGTTCCAACTGGAATAAAGTGCATGGACTTGGTCAGCCGATCCACAATAACCCAAATAGCATCGAACTTCCTCGTAGTCCGTAGGAGCCCAACTACGAAGTCCATGGTAATTCGCTCCCACTTCCACTCTGGGATCTCTAACCTCTGAAGCAAGCCACCCGGTCTCTGATGTTCATACTTAACCTGCTGACAATTGAGACACTGAGCCCAAAACCCAACTATATCCTTCTTCATCTGCCTCCACCAATAGTGTTGCCTCAAATCCTGGTACATCTTCGCAACACCCGGATGGATGGAATACCGCGAGTTGTGGGCCTCCTCAAGAATCAACTCCCTGAGCCCATCTACATTAGGCACACATATCCGGCCCTACATCCTAAACACGCCGTCATCACCAATGGTCACATCCCTAGCATCACCTCGCTAAACCCTGTCCTGAAGAACGAGCAGGTGGAGGTCATCTTACTAACGCTCCCTGATACGATCATAAAGAGAAGACCTGGAGACCACACAAGCCAAAACCCGACTCGGCTCCGAAATATCCAATCTGACAAGATGGCCCGTTAAGGCTTGAACATCCAATGCCAAGGGTCTCTTTGTTGCTGGGAGATATGCTAAACTCCCCAAACTCTCCGCCCGGTGACTCAAAGCATCGGCCACCATATTGGCCTTCCCCGGATAGTAAAAAATAGTGATATCGTAGTCCTTAAGAAGCTCCAACCATCTTTGTTGACGCAAGTTAAGATACTTCTGCTTCAACAGATACTGCAAACTCCGGTGATCAGTATAGATCTCACAATGAACTCCATACAAATAATGACGCCAAATCTTCAAGGCGTGAACAATGGCTGCTAACTCAAGATCATGGACAGGATAGTTCTTCTCATGGGTCTTCAACTGGCGCAAGGCATAGGCAATCACCCTACCCTCCTGCATCAGAACACATCCAATGCCTACCCTCGAGGCATCACAGTACACGGTGTAAGAACCTGAAGCTGATGGAAGAACTAACACTGGAGTTGTGGTCAAAGCAGTCTTGAGCTTCTGAAAGCTCTCCTCACACTCATCCGACCACCTGAATGGAGAACTTTTTTGGGTCAATTTGGTCAAGGGTGATGCAATAGATGAAAATCCCCCCACAAAGCGACGGTAATAACCCACCAAACCAAGAAATCTCCTAATCTCCATGGCTGAGGACGGTCTAGACCAACTTTGCACCGCCTATATCTTCTTCGGATCCACCTAAATACCCTCACTGGACACCACGTGCCCCAAGAATGCTACGGAACCGATCTAGAACTCATACTTGGAGAACTTTGCATAAAGCTTCTCCTCCCTCAATCTCTGTAATACAATCCTTAAGTACTGAGCATGCTCCTCCTGGATACGAGAGTACACCAGGATGTCATCAATGAATACAATAACTAATGAGTCCAAATAGGGATGGAATACATTGTTCATCAAATGCATGAACGCTGCTGGGGCATTGGTCAGCACAAAAGACATCACCAAGAACTCATAATGGCCATAACGGGTCCGAAAAGATGTCTTAAGAATATCCAAATCCTGAATCTTCAGCTGGTGATAACCGAGCCTCAAATCAATCTTGGAGAACACCCTCGCTCCCTGAAGCTGGTCAAATAAATCATCAATACGAGGCAAAGGATACTTGTTCTTGACTGTGACCTTGTTCAACTGCCTGTAATCAATGCACATCCTCATGGAACCATCCTTCTTCTTTAAAAATAGAACCGGTGCACCCCAAGGTGACACACTAGGCCGAATAAACCCCTTATAAAGGAGTTCCTGAAGTTGTTCCTTCAACTCCGCCGGTGCCATATGATACGGTGGAATAGAAATGGGTTGAGTGCCCGACACCAAATCAATACCGAAATCAATATCCCTGTCAGGCGGCATGCCCAGTAGGTCTGCAGAAAACACATCCGAAAAATCCCGTACCCCCAGAACAAAATCAATGGTAGGAGTCTTTGCACTAACATCCCTCACAAAAGCCAAATAAGATAGGCAACACTTCTCAACCATACGCTGAGCCTTCAAATATGAAATCACCCTACTAGGTACATAATCTATAGAACCGCTCCACTCAACCCTCGAAAATTCCAGCATCGCCAGCGTCACGGTCTTTGCGTGACAATCTAGAATACCATGACATGGAGATAACCAATCCATACCCAATATCATATCAAAGTCAACCATGCTGAGTAGCAAAAGGTCCACTCAAATCTCCAGATCCCCAATAGTCACCACACATGACCGATATGTGCGGTCCACAACAATAGTATCGCCCACAGAAGTAGATACATGAACAGATGAAACTAAAGACTTATGGGGCATATCCAGAAAATGGGCGAAATATGAGGAAACATATGAATACGTGGAACCAGTGTCAAATAATACAGAGGCATCTCTGTGATAAACTAAGCCAATACCTGTAATCACAGCATCTGAAGCAATAGCGTCTGGTCTGGCAGGGAGGGCATAGAAACGGGCATGACCACCCCCTGATCTGCCTCCCCCTCTCGGGCGACCCCTAGCTGACTGGAAACCGCCCCTTGGTGGCTGAGCTCCACCCCTAGCTGGCTGAACGGGTGGTAGAGAAACTGGTGTTGGTGCCATCGGTCGAGTACTCCGCTGTGGAGTCCCACCAAATAGCCTAGGGCAATCTCTCATAATGTGACCAAAATCTCCGCACTCGAAACAACCCCTCCTCTGACGAAACTGCTGCTCCTGATACCCAAAAGAACTACCAGAGGATACCTGAGTGGGCGGGGCATGATGAGAACTCTGCATTAGTAGTGCACTGAATGATGACTGCCCCTGCTGATGACTGTGAGAACCATGGCCAGATGATGCACCACGGTGAAATGGTTGAGTTGTCTCAACCCGTTTGAAATGACGACCTCTACCATGCTGGAACTGACCCCTAAAAGGAGCACCGCTGAATCCACCCTGACCACGAGGCCTCTTGGCCTCCCTCTCAACCCTCTCCTAACCGCGAACCATCTCAATCTACCGAGCAATGTCGACAAACTCATCAAAGGTAGCACCAGACACCCTCTCTCTGGTCATAAGCAATCGTAGCTGAAAAGTTAGACCATCTATAAACCTCATGATCTTCTCCCTGTCTGTAAGAACCAACCAGATAGCATGATAGGCTAATTCCGATAATCGTATCTCATACTGCATCACAGACATATCACCCTGGCGAAGCTGCTCAAACTGTCTGTGCAGCTCCTCTCTACTGGACTGAGGCATGAACTTCTCCAAAAAAACCACGGAGAATTGCTGCCAGGGGTGCTACGCCAACAGGCCTACGCCTCTCGTAAGTCTCCTACCATCTGAGTGTAGCCCTAGAAAACTGAAAGATAATGAATGAGACCCCACAAGTCTCCAGAACACCAGTTGTACGGAGTATCCTCTGACACCTGTCTAAGAAGTCGTGGGCATCCTCTCTCTCTATTCCACTAAAAGGTGGAGGTTGGAGTCTCCCAAACCTCTCCAACCTACGTTGATCATCCTCAGGCATAGTAAGAACCACATAATCCTGAGCAGCTGCAATCGGCTGGGCTGGTGGTGCCTCCGATGTCTGGAGTCCCTAAACAACCTGCTCGGGTGTGCGAGCGGCGGGAGTATGAGTGCCTCCCTCGGTCTGAGAAGTGGTTACGGCCGTCGAGATAGAGATCGCCTAATCAAGGCCGGTACACGCTGTCATAATCTGAGTTAGGGCCTCCTGGAGGTATGGAATCACAATAGGCACAGGTGGTGCCTGAGCTGGTGCATCAACAACTGGAACCTAGTCCTGATCTGGGACAACTGGTGGATCTACAGGTACTTCCCCAGCTGTTGTACGGGCTGTACCTCTGCCCCTACTACGGCCTCTACCGCGGCCTCGGCCTCTCGCGGCCCTGGCTGGTGGTACTGGTGGCTGGCCCTCCTGACCGGTAGCACGAATCCTTACCATGTGTGAGAGAATGAAACAACAGGTGTTTAATAACCAGAATAAAGAGATTCGCACGACAAGAATCCAAGAATGTGAAATTTTCCTAAGGGTTCTGCAGCCTCTCGAAGATAAGTACAGACGTCTCTATACCGATCCGCAAGACTCTACTAACTCACCCATGGCTCTTGAGACCTATGTAACCTAGAGCTCTAATACCAACTTGTCACGACCCAAAACCTAACCCGTCGTGATGGCACCTATCGATGATATTAGGTAAGCCGACCTTCCCAAAAATACTTCCAAACTAAATATAAAAGTAAAGTAAAGCTTTCCATATCATGAATTATTTTATAAAATTAAAGTTGAACTCAATATAGAATCAAAATGCGGAAACCAGCCCCAAACATCGGGTGTCACTAGTCATGAGCGTCTAAGTATTTAAAAATATTACAGTCAATGTCTAAATATCAGTATAAAATGGAAATAAATATGGAAGGAGTAACAAGGTCCTACGGACGCTGGCAGCTACCTTGCAGTCTCCGAAACTCAAACAGGCCTAGACTCAACAATCTCCGAGCTCAGACACACCTGGATCTGCACATGTAGTGCAGGGTGTAGTATGAGTACAACCAACTCAGCAAGTAATAGAAATAAATAAGGAACTGAGAAGTAGTGATGAGCTATACAGTACAATTCATTTTAAAAGTTTTCAGTAAAGAGTGAACATGCTTTCAAATCCTGTGGTGTAAGTCAAATCAGTTCGCGCTCATGTAAAACAGATATGAATCTTCCAAAAATTTCACAACAACAACAAATAATAACTAAGTGCAATAATAAATAAAAGCAAGTACAGCCTCTCAAGGCAGCAGTCACTCAACCCATCTCAACAGCTCACACTCTCGGCTCTCAGCCCTCAATACACACTCTCATTAGGTACCTGCGCTCACTAGGGGTGTTCAGACTCATGAAGGGCTCCTATAGCCCAAGCGCTATAATACGCACGGACAACTTACATGTTGCACGGACAACTCACGTGCTATAATATCATATCTGGATCCACACGGACAACTCACATGCTACATGGACAACTCACGTGCCATAGAAAAATACCTCACAACCACGCCCTCGGCCTTACTCAGTCATGAACCTCTCTAGTCTCATAGCTCTCAATAAAGAAAGGAAAAACAGGCCATATCAATGTGTTAGAGTATATCATCAGGGAAAATAGTAGAGACTGAGGTAAACATGTACAAGAAACGCTATGACTGAATATAACTACCAGGAGCAGGAATATAGCCTAAGCGTGATTTCTAATATGAAAGGCAGTCAAGTTCTAGTAGACAGGAATGCATATGAACACAAATAAAGGCTATTAGACTTCACAGTCTCCCGGGACGGACCAAGTCTCGATCCCTCATGGCGTGCATCCACATGCTCGTCACCTAGCATGGGTGCCGCCTCCAAACAATCACATTGTACCAAACTCCGGGTTTCATACCCTCAAGACCAGATTTAAAACTGTTACTTACCTTAACAGCATAGAACTCCTACTCCAAAATGCTCTTTCCTCTCGAGCCGGCCTCCAAATGACCCAAATCTAGCCACAAGCAATAAAATACGATCAATATGAGCTAAAGGAATTAATCCCATAAGGAAAATACCAATTTATAGGCCAAATCCCGAAATTCACTCAAACCCGGCCCTTGGGCCCACGTCTCGAAATCCAACAAAAGTCACAATACCTGAAAGCCCATTCACTTCCGAGTTTACCCATACTAAATTCATTAAAATCCAACCTCATTTGGTCCCTCAAAATCCCTAAATTACTCTCTCCAAAATCCCAAGCCCTAACCCCTTATTTCACTCCAAATATCCTACTAATTAGGTGAGAAATTAATGGAAAAACACCATAGCTAATGATAATAGAGCTCAAGCAACTTACCTTAGTGAATACCCTTGAATCCCCTTCAAAATTCACTCCAAAAACCGACTTGAAAATTGTAACAATCCAATTTCACCTATAGGTCGTAATGGCTCCCAACACTATAGCTAGGCAAGCCAACAAATAAATTAAACATATATCAATTATTTTCAAAATAATTTTCTAAGTAATTTTATTATTTTACTAGCAATATTGATGAAATTAGAAAAGATACCGATTTAACTTAAATAATAAAATTCCAAATTCTATCAATGTGTGTGCCAAGATCTGGTGTCACAAGTGTATGAGCTTCTAGTAGATTATACAAAATCTCAAATATTGTCCGAAATAAAAATAGACAGAATGAAAATACAAGGAGAGAAACTGGTAACTGCAGAACGGCTCAGAAAGGCAGCTCACCACTATGCCCTTGGATAACATGGGTGTAAGACGATAGGTCCCCCACTAGTATTTGCCTCAGGTCCTGCACAAAAAGTGCAGCAGGTGTAGTATGAGTACGTAAACAACATGAACTCAGTAAGTATCAAGCCTAATCTCGAAGTGGTAGAAACGAGATGGCCGACTTTAACACTCACTATGGGTCAATAATAATAATTAAAATAAAACTAGAATATCTAAATCAGCATGATTCACAGAATATAACAATAATTTATTTAACCAGCAGAAATAATTAAATTCCTTCAATTTCAATAAATTTTTAATTTATCAATTAGTCTCATTTATAGGAATAACAATAATTCCTTAACAAGCAGGGATAATAATTCTTTAAATTCCAAAGATTTTCAATTTATCAATTAGCTTCATAAGCTGAAATAAACTATTAAAGTATCATGTAATTATTATTATTAAGCACGATTTTTGCCGAGGACGTACGGCCCGATCCAGAGTGTCGTGTACACTGCCGAGGGACGTGCGGCGCGATCCATAGATGCATCTATCCTGCTGAGGCGTTCGGCCCGCTCCACAAGAAAGGAGGACATTTTCTTATGTACCTCCGGAAGGAGAGTATATTTATTATGAGATAAATTCGGGAGGAAGTATAATTTCTTTTAATAATTAATTAATTTAAACAGAAAATAATGCATATGAGATTTCCATCATTTAATATTTTTTTATTTAACAATTCACAATATATAAATATATATATCAAAAAATATTAATTAAACAAAGAATAGAATTTGCACAAGTAATTTATGCTTTGAGTCCTAAACTACCCGGACTTTAGCATTAATAGTAGCTACGCACGGACTCTCGTCACCTCGTGCGTATGTAGCCCCCACATTTAGCAACAATTATTACTTTAATTACCTATGGGGTAATTTCCCCCTCACAAGATTAGACAAGAGACTTACCTTGTCTCAAAGTCCACTTTTCGATTATCACGTCGCGTTAAATTCTCAATTTGATGCCAAAAAAATCCGAAACTATCCAAAGGTTATACAAAATAATTAATACATATTCAATAATTCGAATTTAGGCTATTAAATAAATTACCCAACCTAAAATGGTAAAATTTCTAAAATTCACACCGGGCCCACGTGCTCGGATTTCGGAAATTCTCAGATGAAAACGTTACCCATAATCTCAAGAACTCAAATATATAATTTTTATCCAATTCCATAATCATTTTCGTGGTTAAAATCTCGTTTTTATAAGAATCTAGGTTTTTTATCTAAACTTTTGATTTCTAAGATTTACTAGTTATAATCTACACATAATCTATGTATTTAACTCAAGGTGTATAGAATTAACTTACCTCCAAGTTGCTAGTTGAAATCCCCTCTCAAAAGCTCTGAAATCACCCAACAATGGAAGAAAAACGGACTAAAATGGACTGAGATTCGTCCGTTTTAAGGTTCTGCCCAACAGTGATTTCTGCACCTGCGGAGGCTTAGCCGCACTTGCGGTTCCACATCTACGGAAAAGAGCCTCGCAGGTGCGAGATTCCCCTATTAGATTGGCTCCGCACCTGCGCCCAAAGGACCGCACATGCGCGTCCACTTCTGCGCCCAATCCTTCGCACCTGCGGAATTGTCCGCTTCTGCGAGCTACTGCCGCACCTGCCAGTGTCGCACATGCGGCTGGCCAAGCGCAGGTGCGATTCTGATAGTAGCTGGGAGCTTCAGTTTTGGCTTCCAATTTTCAACTTGGTCCGAGCCTCGTCCGATTGACACTCGGGACCCCGCCCGAACATACCAACAAGTTTGAAATCATGAAACGGACTCGCTCGAACCCTCGGAACGTGTAAAACAACATCAAAACTAAGAATCACACCTCAAACCAAACTGATTCAACTTAGAAATTTCAAATTCTTCAAACTTACTCCGAATGCGCCGAAATATACTTATACTACTCGGAATGACACCAAATTTTGCGTGCAAGTCTTAAATTACTATACGGAGCTATTCCCAGACTCGAAATTCAAAACGGACCTCGATTACTCCAAAACCTATTCCAAACCAAATTTAAAGAACTTTAAACCTTTAAATAGTTAATTTTTACTATTAAGCGCCAAAACGTTCTCGGGTTATCCAAAACCCGATTCGAACATACGCCCAAGTCCGAAATCATCATACGAACCTATTGGAACCATTAAATTCCGATTCCGGGGTCATTTTTTCAAAATGTTGACCGAAGTCAAACTTGGCCTTTTAAAGCCAACTTAAGGGAACAAGTGTTCTGATTTCAACCCAAACACTTCCAAATCCCTAACCAATCATCCCCGCAAGTCATAAATCATTAAAAGTACATTCGGGTAGTTTTATTTTAGGGAACGGGGTTCTAAAAGTTAAAATGACCGGTTAGGTCATTACATCCTCCACATCTTAAACAAACGTTCGTCCTTGAACGGGTTTAGAATAATACCTGGAATGCTAAATAAGTGTGGATATTTGCTCCGCATATCCTCCTCGGCCTCCCAAGTTGCTTCCTCGACTGGTTGGCCCCTCCACTGGACTTTTACTGCAGAAATCCTCTTGGACCTCAACTGGCGAACCTGTTTATCAACAATGGCAACTGGCTCCTCTTCATAACCCAAGCTATTATCTAGCTGAACTGTGTTGAAGTCTAACACATGTGATAGGTCTGCATGATAGTTCCGGAGCATAGATACATGGAAAACCGGATGAACTCCTGACAGATTGGGAGGCAATGCAAGCTCATATGCAACCTCCCCAACTCGTCTCAAAACCTCAAATGGGCCTATAAACCTTGGGCTCAACTTGCCCTTCATCGGCGAAACCTTCAAGAGAACTTTTTCACCCATCATAAATGATAAATCTCGCGCTTTCTGATCTGCGTAACTCTTCTGTATGGACTGCGCTGTACGAAGTCTCTCCTGAATCAACTTAACCTTTTCCAAGGCATCCTTCACCAAATTAGTACCATATAACTTAGCCTCACGGGGCTCAAACCACCCGATGGGCGAACGACATCGTCGACCATATAAAGCCTCAAATGGAGGCATCTCGATGTTGGATTGGTAACTGTTATTATAAGAAAACTCGTCCAAAGGCAAGAAACGATCCCACTGACCTCCAAAGTCAATCACACATGCCCTGAGCATATCCTCCAAAATCTGAATTGTCCGCTCTGACTGTCCGTCGGTCTGCGGATGAAAGGCTGTGCTGAGCTCTACACGAGTCCCCAACTCACTCTGTACTTCTCTCCAGAAATGTGAAGTAAACTGAGGACCTCTATCTGATATGATGGAAATTGGCACACTATATAACCGAACTATCTCCTGAATATAAATTTGGGCCAACCTCTCTGAAGTATACGTAGTCACAACCGGAATGAAATATGCTGACTTGGTCAACCTGTCAACAATGACCCAAACTGCATCGAACTTCCGCAAGGTTCGCGGCAACCCAACTACAAAGTCCATAGTGATGCGTTCCCATTTCCACTCCGGTATAGTCATCTGTTGAAGTAGGCCACCTGGCCTCTGGTACTCATATTTAACTTGCTGACAATTTAGACACCTAGCCATATACTCAACTATGTCCTTTTTCATTCGTCTCCCCAATAATGCTGCCTAAAATCACGATACATCTTTGTAGCACCTGGATGAATAGAATACTGAGAACTGTGTGCTTCCTCTAGGATCTTTTTCCTTAGTCCATCCACATTACGAACACATAAACAATCCTGGAGTCGCAGAATACCATCCGCTCCAATAGTAACTTCCTTGTCACCACCCCGTAGTACCGTTTATCGAAGAACCATTAAGTGTGGATCATCATACTGGCGAGCCTTGATCTGCTCAAATAGTGAAGACTAAGCTACAACACATGCAAGAACTCGGCCAGGCTCTGAAATATCCAGCCACATAGGTTTGTTGGCCAAGGACTAAATATCTGAAGCTAATGGCCTCTCCTCTGCTGAAATGAAAGCCAAACTACCCATACTCTCCGCCTTTCTACTCAAGGCGTCTAAAACAACATTTGCTTTGCCCGGATGATACAGGATAGTAATATCATAATATTTTAGTAACTCAAACCATCTGCGCTGTCTCAGATTTAGGTCCCTTTTCTTGAACAAATATTGCAATCTGTGATGATCAGTGTAAACTTCACAAGACATACCATAAAGATAATGCCTCCAAATCTTAAGAGCGTGAACAATCGCAGCTAATTCCAAATCATGTACTGGATAATTCTTCTCATGGGGCTTCAACTGATGTGAAGCATATGCAATAACTCGCCCTTCCTGCATCAATACACAACCCAAGCCAATGCGTGAAGTGTCATAATACACTGTATACATCCCCAAACCAGAAGGCAACACTAACACTGGTGTTGTAGTCAATGTTGTCTTGAGCTTCTGAAAGCTCACCTCACAATCATCGGACCATCGGAACGGAGCACCCTTCTAGGTTAATTTGGTCAAAGGTGTTGAAACAGAATCGCCCACAGGAGTGGACACATAAATAGGAGTACTCAAGGACTCACGAGAAACACCCAGGAATGGAGCAAATAGAGATGACACATATGAATACGTAGATCCTAGATCAAATAACATTGAGGCATCTTTACCGCAAACAGAAATAATACATGTAATCACGGCATATGAGGCCTCTGTATCTGGTCTGGCTGGAAAAGCATAGAACCGAGCTGGAGCGCCAACTGGCTAGCCTCCACCTGGTTGACCTCCACCTGTAGGATGACCCCTACCACCTGTCCTCCACCTCTTGGTGGTCAAACTACTAGTGGAGCAACTGGTGCGGTAATCATAGGCTGCTGACCCTGCTGCATTAGCCTACCCCAAAGTTTGGGGCAGAATCTCCGTATGTGACTGGGGTCCCCGCACTCGTAATAACTCTTCGATGCAGTGGGCTGTTGACTAAGCGTCTGGCCCTGGGGAATTGAATACCCACTGGGAGGACCCTGAATAGTTGGTGGGCGATAAGAACTCTATGGTATATACCAGAGATAAGGTTGCACTAGAGCACCTCGAGGAGGCGGTGGTGCTGGATATGGGGGCCTGCTGGACTGCCCTCTCACGAACTGACCTCTGCCCCCAGACGGAGAACCTCTGAACTCACCAGAATACCTGAACCGCTTATCTCTCATAATTTGCTCTCGGCTCCACTGACGTACACCCTCAATCCTGCGGGCTATCTCTACGACCAGCTCATAAGAAGTACCCATCTTAACCTCTTGATCCATAGTGGCATGAATGCCAGTATGTAAACCCGCAACAAGCCTCCGCACTCTCTCCGTCTCAGTAGGGAGTATCATAAGTACATGGCGAGATAACTATGAAAACCTCACCTCATAATCGGTCACTAACATCTGAACCTGTTGGAGCTGCTCAAACTGAAACCTCAACTCTTCCCTCTGGGAGGGTGGAATATACCTGTCCAGAAAGATACGGGTAAATATGTCCCAAGTCATGGGAAGAGAATCTACTGGTCTTCCAAGAACATAAAACTGCCACCATCTACGGGCTCTGCCCTCTAGCTGAAAAATAGCAAAGTCTACCCCATGAGACTCCAATATCCTCATGTTGTACAGTCTATCCTTGCACCGATCAATGAAATCCTGGGGATACTTATGTCGCTCACCCCCAAAGACAGGAGGATGTAGTCTAGTCCATCTATCCAATAGTTTCTGAGGATCAGCGGCTGCAGCTGGCCTGGGCTCAGGTATAGCTGCTGCCACTGGCTGGGCCCCACCCACGGGTAGTGCACCCTGGGTTTGATATACAGCTGTTGCATGTCCATGAGCCTGTGCGGTAGGGGTCTGTGCTCCCCCGCCCGCATGGGATGTGGCTGGGTCTGCCGGAAATAAACCGGCCTGAGTCATATTGTCCATGAATCGCAGCATACGACCCATAACATCCTGGAATCCTGGTGCAGATGTGAAATCCACCGGAGCTGGCTCTGCCACAGGCACCTCACCCTGTTCCTCAACAATGGGGTTCTCTACTGGACCCACTGGCAGCATAACTAGAACAGTCTTGGAACATCCTCTCCCTCTACCACGGGCTGGAGACCTCCCTCGGCCTCTGCCTTGGCCTCTAGCAACTGGGGGAGTAGCCCTTCCCTGGTCTGGAACCTCATTAGAGCGCGTTCTCACCATCTGTGAGAGAATAAGAGAAATATATTTAGTACTACATTAATTGCATGATAGAATATGAAAAAAAGTAGTTTCCTAGCACCCTATAGCCTCTCAAAGATAAGTACAGACGTCTCTGTACCGATCCGCAAGACTTTATTATGTCTGCTCATAACTTGTGAGACCTACCTGAACCTAGTGCTTTGATACCATGTTGTCACGACCCAATTTCACCTATAGGTCGTGATGGTGCCCAACACTATAGCTAGGCAAGCCAACAAATAAATTAAACATATATCAATTATTTTCAAAATAATTTTCTAAGTAATTTTATTATTTTACTAGCAATATTGATGAAATTAGAAAAGATATCGTTTTAACTTAAATAATAAAATTCCAAATTCTACCAATGTGTGTGCTAAGATCTGGTGTCACAAGTGTATGATCATCTAGTAGATTATACAAAACCTTAAATACTGTCTGAAATAAAAAAAAATAGACAGAATGAAAATACAAGGAGAGACACTAGTAGCTGCAGAACGGCTCAGAAAGGCAGCTCACCACTATGCCCCTGGATAACGTGGGTGTAAGACGATAGGTCCCCCACTAGTACTTGCCTCAGGTCCTGCACAAAAAGTGCAGCAAGTGTAGTATGAGTACGTAAACAACGTGTACCCAGTAAGTATCAAGCCTAATCTCGAAGTGGTAGAGACGAGATGGCCGACTTTGACACTCACTATGGGTCAATAATAATAATTGAAATAAAACTAGAATATCTAAATCAGCATGATTCACAGAATATAACAATAATTTATTTAACCAGCAGAAATAATTAAATTCCTTCAATTTCAATAAATTTCCAATTTATCAATTAGTCTCATTTACAGGAATAACAATAATTCCTTAACAAGCAGGGATAATAATTCTTTAAATTCCAAAGATTTCCAATTTATCAATTAGCTTCACAAGCTGCAATAAAATATCAAAGTATCGTGTAATTATTATTATTAGGCACGATTTCTGCCGAGGTCGTACGGCCCGATCCAGAGTGTCATGTACACTGCCGAGAGACGTGCGGCACGATCCATAGATGCATCTATCCTGCCGAGGCGTTTGGCCCGCTCCACAAGAAAAGAGGACATTTTCTTATGTACCTCCGGAAGGAGAGTATATTTATTATTAGATCAATTCGAGAGGAAGAATAATTTCTCTTAACAATTAATTAATTTAAACAGAAAATAAAGTATATGAGATTTCCATCCTTTTATATTTTTATCTAACAATTCACAATATATATATATATATATATATATATATATATATATATATATATATATATATATATATATATATATATATATATATATATATATATATATATATATATATTAATTAAACAAAGAATATAATTTACACAAGTAATTCATGATTTGAGTCCTAAACTACCCGGACTTTAGCATTAATAGTAGCTACGCACGGACTCTCATCACCCCGTACATACGTAGCCCCCACAATTAGCAACAATTATTACTTTAATTACCTATGGGATAACTTCCCCCTCACAATATTAGACAAGAGACTTACCTTGTCTCAAAGTCCACTTTCCGATTACCACGTCACGTTAAATTCTCAATTTGATGCCGAAAAAATCCGAAACTATCCAAAGGTTATACAAAATAATTAATACATGTTCAATAATTCGAATTTAGGCTATTAAATAAATTAACCAACCCAAAATGGTAAAATTCCTAAAATTCACTTGGGGCCCACGTGCCCGGATTCCAGAAATTCTCGGATGAAAATGTTACCCATAATCTCAAGAACTCAAATATATCATTTCTATCCAATTCCATAACCATTTTCGTGGTTAAAATCTCGTTTTTATAAGAATCTAGGTTTTTCATCTAAACCTTTGATTTCTAAGATTTACTAGTTATAATCTACCCATAATCTATGTATTTAATTCAAGGTGTGTAGAATTAACTCATCTCCAAGTTGCTAGTTGAAATTCCCTCTCGAAAGCTCTGAAATCGCCCAACAATGGAAGAAAAACGGACTAAAAATGGACTGAGCTTCGTCCGTTTTAAGGTTCTGCCCAACAGTGATTTCCGCACCTGCGAAGGCATAGCCACACCTGCGGTTCCGCATCTGCGGAAAAGAGCCCCACAGGTGCGAGATTCCCCTCTCAGATTGGCTCCACACCTTTGCCCAAAGGACCGTACCTGCGCGTCTGCTTCTGCGCCAAATCCTTCGCACCTGCGGAAATTGTCCGCTTCTGCGAGCTACTGTCGTACCTGCCAGTGTCGCACCTGCGGCTGGTCAAGCGCAGGTGCGATTTTGACAGTAGTTGGGAGCTTCAGTTTGACTTTCAATTTCCAACTTGGTCCGAGCCTCGTCCGATTGACACTCGGGGCCCTCGGAACCCCGCCCGTACATACCAACAAGTTTGAAATCATTAAACGGACTCGCTCGAACCCTCGAAACGTGTAAAACAACATCAAAACTAAGAATCACACCTCAAACCAAACTGATTCAACTTAGAAATTTCAAATTCTTCAAACTTACTCTGAATGCGCCAAAATATACTTATACTACTTGAAATGACACCAATGTTTGCGTGCAAGTATTAAATCACTATACGGAGCTATTCCCAGACTCGGAATTCAAAACAGACCTCGATTACTCCAAAACCAGTTCCAAACCAAATTTAAAGAACTTTAAACCTTTAAATAGTTGATTTTTACTATTAAGCGCCAAAACGCTCCCGGGTTATCCAAAGCCCGATTCGAACATACGCCAAGTCTGAAATCATCATATGAACCTATTGGAACCGTCAAATCCCGATTCCAGGGTCGTTTTCTCAAAATATTGACCGAAGTCAAACTTGGCCTTTTAAAGCCAACTTAAGGAAACAAGTGTTCTGATTTTAACCCAAACACTTCCAAATCCCGAACCAATCATCCCCGCAAGTCATAAATCATTAAAAGCACATTCGGGGAGTTTTATTTTAGGGAACGGGATTCTAAAAGTTAAAATGACCGGTTGGGTCATTACAAAAATGGTGAAAATGAACTAAAATTCGCAAAGTGTTCAATTTATAGTTTCTGCCCAGCTCTTTCGCACATGCGGCTAAATATGCGCACCTGCGGTGCCGCATCTGCGCAAGAACCTCCGCACCTGCGAAAAATCAATAAAACCCCCAACCTCGCACCTGTGCTCCATATCCGCATCTGCGACCACGCAGGTGCGAAAAAAACCCCGCACCTGCGGCCACTGCCTGACCTCCTCACTTCCGCTTCTGTGGGCACCTATCCGCATCTGCGAACTCGCAGATGCGACCTCTCATACGCATCTACGGACCCAGCCTACCTCAACACTATCCACACCTGCGAATTCCCACGTGCGCCTGTGACCTCGCACCTGCGGCTCCCCCTCCGCAGGTGCGGAAATACCAGTAACAACAGCTTCAGCTGCATTACTTCAAACAATCCGTTAACCACCCGGGCTCACCCCAAGCCCCTCGGGACCTCGACCAAACATACCAATAAGTCATATATCAACATACGAACTTAGTCGAACCTTTGAAATACTCAAAACAACATCAAAACACCAAATTACCCTCGGATTCAAGCCTAAGAACTTCTAAACTTCCAAATTCGACAACTGATGCCGAAACCAACCAAGCCACGTCCGAATGACCTCAAAATTTACACACACGTCACAAATGACACCACGAACCTACTCCAACTTCCGAAAATTCATTCCGACCCCGATATCAAATTTTCCACAGCCGACCGAAATAGCCAAATTTTCAACTTTTGCCAATTCAAGCCTAATTCTACTATGGACCTCCAAATCACATTTTGGACGCGCTCCTAAATCCAAAATCACCTAACGAAGCTAATGGAACCATCAGAATTCAAATCCAAGATCATTTATACATAAGTCAACATCCGGTTGACTTTTTACAACTTAAGCTTCTACTTTAGAGACTAAGTATCTCAATCCACTTCGGACCCGAACCAACTAACCCGATATATCATAATATAGCTGTAAAGCACAAAAGGAAGCAGAATGGGGGAAACAGGGCTATAACTCTCGAAACGACTGGTCGGGTCGTTACATTGATGAGCCCACTTCATTAAGCCCAAAATGTTATTTTCCTAGAGGTCTAGTTTGGTGCCATGTGTCAAATGATATGGCACGCCACGTCAAATGGAAGAGCTAATAAGATCATGCCACGTGTCAAAATGACAAGGCATGCCAAGTCACATTAAAAGGACAATGAAACCGTGCCACGTATGCAAGTGACATGTTATGGCCAATCAAATGTGGCCTTGTCACACTTCAATTTGATTGGTCGGAAAGAGTTTGTTCTTATCATAACTCTTCCCTCCCACAACTATAAATAGGGGTCTTCATAACCCAGAAAAGACACCAGAAGTTATAACAAGAAGCAAGAGGGAGCTCGTGGATCAAACGTTGCAGATTTCTCTAAAAGCTACAAGCATTCAAGTGTTCTAAGGATTAAAAGATCAAGACGAAGATTCAAGAACAAGTTGCAAGACCTTGGATTAAAAATACGTCAAGATCAAGATCAGGCCTCAAGCACTTGGATTAAAATAAAATAAAATTCAAGATTAAGCTCGAAGGCTCTTTTATTTACCGTTGAAAAATAAAATCAGAGGATTCATAGAGATTGTACACTCATATTGTTTGAAATAAAATACTACGATTGTTGCGATATTTTCAGTCTTGATTTTATTTTCTTGACCCAAATTTATTGTATACAGTTAATAATAGTAATTTTTTTAAAACGATACACAATGTAAATAAAAAAAATATTCTAACATATTCGTATCTTATAATCTATATATTTGAGTTGAAAACAATATTTGAAATCGATGAGATTAGCTTCCAAATTTTTTATATTCAATAAAGATGAAACATAATAAGAAATTTGTTGTCATCTCTTATTTCTGGTTTTTAGATCTTTCATATGTATCTTATTTTTCATGTCATTCTTTCTTTTGTTACAAAAAATTAATTTATTTCACTATAAAAGGATGAGTTTTAATAGAAATTATCTACATAAGAACTTTATTTATATTTTTAGTCTTTAGTTGAAATTCTTTCATATTTTTTTTTTGGCTTTATCTAATCAACCTAAATAGGTGCTCACCCGACCACTTAAATTAAAAAATTGAAGGATGTATAATTTATAAATAATTCATATATAGTATGTGTATAATCATGTGATGTCTGTATATCATCTATTTATATTAGCTATAAAAAGTAAACAATAAATCTGCCGGGTATTTATTTAAATATTCCATAAGATTTCGATTTTTTAAATTTATCCATGATATGATTTATATTATAATAATTTTAAAAACTCTCTACTAATGTTCAAAAATGTCACGACCCAAAATCCCACCACAGGCATCGTGATGGCACCTAGTCTCTAAGACTAGGTAAGCCGATTTCTATTACATTTTGAAGCCATTTATTTTTCAAGTAAAATTCACCATATGACACCTCATTTCACAATCATAAAAATTACGGGTCTCAACCCACTTTCATATTTTTTACGGCACCTCGTGCCCGTATTTCTATCACAATTATACGGACAACTCACGTGTCAATAATAAATGTATATAAGATCCGCAAGATCAATTTATTCTCAATAAAGTAAGTTATAATTTTTAAATCAAGTAAGAAATCAACAAAGAAATAAATTTATTTTAGAAATCATTTGGATGAAGAAAATAACATTTGCACTTAAATTAAAGCATCAGTTAACTACTAATTTGGATGTAAAACTATTTAATTTAAAACATAATAATTCATTTTATTTAAATCAACTCAATCATAGAAAATCAGTAAGAAAAATCAGAAATATACTTCTTCAGAGTCACGTGCTAAAAGACAAAGCCAACACAATATAACTAGGAGTACAAAACACATAATAATACAGTCAACTAGTACATCATGGAAGAAGACAAGAATTTGCATATTAAATGAAATAAAATCACCCAAGACAAGAACATAAATAAAGAAATATCAACAGGGCACTCCCGAGGTACCGTCTCGTAGTCCCAAATCATAAATAAATTCACAATATCTCATTTTCTTATATCACCGCAGGAGCCTTCACATTTAATTTTAAAGAAATCATTTTTCCCGAAATAGCATCCCGCGTTTTAGCCACCCTTATCACACCGCATGACTTCTAGTAGTTCTCCTACTAGCCACGCGTTTCAAGCCACCCTTATCTCACCGCATGCATTTGAACACCCTGACCCTTATCACACTGCATGACTTCTAGTAGTTCCCCTACTAGCCACGCGTTTCAAGCCACCCTTATCTCACCGCATGCATATTAATATCACAATATTTCACAAATCGCACCTCAAGTGCCCAAATATCACAGCATAATACAACTTATACCTCAAGTGTTCCAATATTACAACATATCACAAATTGCACATCAAGTGCTCCAACATTTCAATATATCACAAATTGCACATCAAGTGCTCAAATATTTCAACATATCACAAATTGCACATCAAGTGCTCCAACATTTCAACATATCACAAATTGCACATCAAGTGCTCAAATATTTCAACATATCACAAATTGCACATCAAGTGCTCAAATATTATAACTTTTTACATAAATCAATAATACCTTATTTTTCCACCATAAGGAGTCCATGTCTCGACCATAATGTGCACAAAATCTTAACAAAAATATCCGGGAGTGAACAGCTCAACAAAATAATATTTCACATAAAATCAAGGTGGCGATCACACCAAATCATCGTATAAAACAATTTCAACAAACAAGAATCTAGGCATGACAAATAAAAGATTTAATAAGTGTCAATAATTTCTAATTTAATACCTAAGGGCGTCTAAGGATTTTAATCAACGAAATTTGCACATATAAACCAAGTACGTACTCGTCACCTCGCGTACATGATTTTCAATTACACAATTTGTACGTAATACTCAATGCCTAAGGGGTATTTCCCCCACTCGAGGTTAAGCAAGACACTTACCTTTTTGAAAAATCCAAATTAAATGATGAATATAATCATAGATTCATGAAATATAAATACTTTAGGAAATAGAACACTTACCCCAATCCATATGGTGAAAAGCGCCTCAAAAATCGCTTCAATCCTAGCTCCATAGCTCCAAATATGTTAAAAATGGCTGAAACCTCGAAATATAGCTACTGCCTAGGTATTTACTCTTCGCGATCGCGGAAAATGTTTCGCGATCGCGAAGCACAAAATTTTTCAGCCCCAAAATTGCTCTTCGCGATCGCAGAAAACCAATCGCGATCGTGAAGAACAAACTCCCTAACTCTTGCAGACAGCCTCTAGTATAATAGTCATAACTTTTTGTACAAAATTCCAAATCATGAATGGTTTAGCTTTCTGAAAACTAGACTCCAAGGGCTATAATTTTTATTTGTTTTGCATCACTAATTCCTTATAAATTTCGAGATATAATCTTTCAAAGTCAGCCCTATACAACAGATATTTCCAAACTCATCCTGGATAGCCTGTAGTGTATCTACCATAACTCTTTGTACACACATCCAAATGGCAAATGGTTATCTTTATGAAAACTAGATACAAAGGGCTACAACTTTCATTTTTGTATCATCTCCAAATTCCTTATAGATTGCAAGATATGAGCTTTCAAAATCAGGTCAGTGCGGCAGGAGTTTCCTCTACGCGATCGCGAAAAGTCTTCCGCGATCGCGATTTACAGTGTCGAAACTGTCATGACCCCAAATTTTCTCCGTAGGATGTCGTGATGGCATCTAGTCTCTACGACTAAGTAAGCCTATTAATGCGGAATAATAATAAATATCTGAAATAATTAAACTACAATTCAAACAATTTCAACTCCCAAAACCCGGTAGAAATAAGTCACAAGCTTCTAAAAATTTATCCTCGATGTCTCTATATAACAGAGTCTAAAGAAAATAAGGAAGCAACATAACAAGAATAGAAGGGGACTCCGGAGTCTGCGGGCGTTAGCAGATATACCTCGAAGTCTCCTCGTACAGCTAGTTTACTGATGCGTGGTCTGATAAGATGTACCTGGATCTGCACAAAAAGATGTGCAGAAGCGTAGTATGAGTACACCACAGCGGTACCCAGTAAGTGCCAAGCCTAACCTCGGTAGAGTAGTGACGAGGTCAGGTCAGGCCCTACTGGAGAATAAATAATGGCATGGTAAAATGTTTAAACAATATTATAATGATAATGAAAATGAATCAAGTAGTATGTCACATTTAATTACATCAAATAATGGCAAATAAATACCTCGTAGAAACAAAACATAATTCTTTTCAACTTTAAGAAAATCACACAATAATCAAAGGCAATTGCGGCCATAAATCAATATCAATAAGGGCACTCCCGAAGTACCGCCTCGTAGTCCCAAATCATAAACAAATTCACAATATCTCATTTCCTTATCTCACCGCGGGAGCCTTCACAATTTATTTGAAAGAAAATATTTTTTTCCGAAATAGCATCCTGTGTTTTAGCCATCCTTATCACACCGCATGACTTCTAGTAGTTCTCCCTACTAGCCACGCGTATCAAGCCACCCTTATCTCACCGCATGCGTTTCAATACCCAGACCTTATACCACCGCATGCGTATTAATATCACAATATATAATAATTTGCACCTCAAGTGCTCAAATAATTTAACTTGCCAAAATAATTCAACAACAATATTTTTTCACAATAAAAAGCTCACGGCTCATGCCAAAATAAATCATCAATAATATTATTTTATAATAAAGAGCTCACGGCTCATGTCAAAATAATTCAACAATAATATTTTTCCACAATAAAGAGCTCACGGCTCATGTCAAAATAATTCAACAATAATATTTTTCCACAATAAAGAGCTCACTGCTCCATCACAATGAGTACGAAAATCTTACAAAAATATTCAGGAGTAAATAATTCAGGAAAATAATATTTCAAAATCTTTAATACGTTGCTTCAATATCAAGTTTAAAAATGTCAAATACTTCATATTAATAATATTTAATTTTAAAAAAATCAACCTTCAAATAATGCACAGAATAAAAGAAACCAAGTTCCAACTAAACAAATAAAATAATTAGCAGGAAAAAGTCAAGCAAATTTAAAATATAAACATTAAATCAATAATGAAGAATATAACAAAATAAAATAATTTAATTAATGCGCAACAGTGATCTATACAATTTAAAATATAATCATTCACATTTAGCCTATGTACACATTCGTCACCTCGTGTACACTACTTTTCACACATTACAATTATCAATCCTAGAGGAAATTTCCCCCACACAAGGTTAGACAAGTCACTTACCTCCAATTTAACCAAGTATTATGCTTTTTTCTCGATTTTCAGACTCCGATTGACTCGTATCTAGTCATAATTAATTCAATACAATCAACAAAAATTATAGTAATCAATTTCATAAGAAAATATTACATTTTCAATAAAATCCGAAATTAGCTCAAAAATTGCCCGTGGGGCCCACATATCAGAATCCGGCGAAACTTACAAAATCCGATAACTCATTCAATTACGAGTCCACCAATATCAATTTTACCAAATTCCGATAACAACTCGACCTCTAAATCTTAAATTTTCGTTTTTGGAAGATTTTGCAAAAATCTTGATTTTTCTTCCATAAATTCACGGATTCATGATGTAAATGAGTATGGAATCATGAAATATAATCAATATAGGATAAGGAACACTTACCCCAATGTTTTCCCGTGAAAATCGCCCAAAAATCGCCCAAGAACCGTGCTCCAAAAATCCAAAACGAAATGAATGAAATGACCATTTTTGATCCTTAAGTTTCTGCCAATCCGTCACTAAAAGTCCATTTTCCGTCACTAAAAGTCCATTTTTCGTCACTAAAAGTCGACCAAAAAATGCTCTACTAGCCTTCCTTCAATTGATCATAACTTTATGTACAAATGTTTAAATGATGAATGGTTTAACTTTCTGAAAACTAGAATCAAACGACTACAACTTTCATGTTTTAAATATTTTCCGATTCCTTATGAATTTCGAGATATAAGCTTCCAAATTTGGCTCCACACATCAGAAATTTCTGGCAAAATTTCTGACAAAACTGCTCTACCAGCCTTCATTCAATCCATCATAACTTTCTGTACTAATGTCCAAATGATGAATGGTTTAACTTTCTGGAAACTAGAATCAAAGAGCTACAACTTCCATGTTTTGAAACTTTTCTAATTCTTTATAGATTGCAGAATATAAGTTTTCAAATTTAGCTCCACGCACCAGAATTTTCTGGCGAAAGTTCTGCAACAGAAATTTCCAGCAGCCTTCTTTGTCCGAAATCCATTCCGTTTACCTTCCGAAATCCACCCGAGACCCTCGGGACCTTAATCAATTATTCGAACATGTCCCAAAATACAATACGAACTTAGTCGAGGCTTCAAACCATATCAAACAACATCAAAACGACGAATCGCACCTCAAATCAAAATCTATGAACTTTGAACTTTAAAATTCTATATCTTGTGTCGAAACACATCAAATCAATTCGGAATGATTTCATATTTTTCACACAAGTCATAAATGACATAACAGACTTATTTAAATTTCCAGAATCGGATTCCGGTCTCGATATCAAAAAGTCAACCCCCCGGTCAAACTTCCCAAAAAATCAACTTTTGGCATTTTAAGCCTAATTCCACTACGGACTTCCAAAAAAAAATTCGATCATGCTCCTAAGTCCAAAATCATCATACGGAGCTGTTGGAATCATCAAAATTCTATTCCGGGGTCATTTGCACATAATTTGACATCTGGTCACTATTTAAACCTAAACTTTTAATTTTTCATCAAAATTCCATATCTCGGGCTATGGAACTCGGAATTTGATTCCGGGTATACGCCTAAGTCCCAAATCACGATACGGACCTACCGGAACTATCAAAATACTGATCCGAGTCCGTTTGCTCAAAATATTGACCAAAGTCAACTCAGTTGAGTTTTAAAGCTGTAATTCACATTTTAATTCATTTTTCACCTGAAAACTTTCCAAAAAAATTTACGGACTGCACACGCAAGTCGAGGAATGATAAATAGTGCTTTTTGAGGTCTTAGAACACAAAATTAATTATTAAATTTAAAGATGACATTTTGGGTCATCACATTCTCCACCTCTAAAACAAACGTTCGTCCTCGAACGGAGTTAGAAAAAGTACCTAAGCTGGTGAATAAGTGTGGATAACAGCTGCACATATCATGCTCGGTCTCCCAAATCGCCTCCTCGATCGGATGACCCCTCCACTGAACCTTCACGGAAGCAATGTTCTTTGACCTCATCTTTGGAACATGCCTATCCAAAATAGCCATTGGTTCCTCAAGATAAGTTAGATCATTGTCCAACTGAACCGAATTGAAGTCTAACAAATGAGACGGATCACCGTGATATTTTCGAAGCATGGAAACATGGAATACCGGATGACCGGCAAAGAGACTAGGTGGTAGTGCAAGTTTGTAAGCCACCTCTCCAACTCTCTCAAGAATCTCAAAAGGCCCAGTATACCTAGGGCTCAAATTGCCCTTCTTCCCGAACCTTATCACACCCTTCATAGGTTAAACCCGGAACAATACTTGCTCACCAACCATGAATGCAACATCACGAACCTTCCGATTCACATAACTCTTCTGTCTAGATTGGGATGTACGAAGTCAATCCTGAATCAACTTAACCTTTTCCATGGTATCCTGAACCAAGTCTGTACCCAATAGCCTAGCCTCGCCTGGTTCGAACCAACCCGCTGGGGACCGGCACTGCCTACCATACAAGGCCTCATACGGAGCCATCTGAATGCTTGACTGGAAACTGTTGTTGTAAGCAAACTACGCAAGTGGTAAGAACTGATCCCAAGCACCCCCAAATCTATCACACACGCACAAAGCACATCCTCCAGTATCTGAATAGTGCATTCGGACTGCCCGTCCGTCTGAGGGTGAAATGTTGTACTCAACTCTACACGAGTACCCAACTCTCGATGACAGCCCTCCAAAACCATGAGGTAAACTGTGTACCCCAGTCAGAGATGATAGATACCGGTACACCGTGAAGTTTGACAATCTCGCGAATATATTCCTGAGCCAACTGCTCTGAAGAGTAAGTAGTAATCACAGGAATGAAATGAGCTGACTTGGTCAATCTATCCACAATCACCCAAACTGCATCAAACTTCCTCCGGGTCCATGGGAGCCCAACAATGAAATCCATAGTGATCCGCTCCCATTTCCATTCTGGAATTTCCAACTTCTGAAGCAATCAACCCGGTCGTTGATGCTCATATTTCACCTGCTGACAATTTAGGCACCGAGCTACATATTCCACTATGTCTTTCTTCATCCACCTCCACCAATAGTGTTGTCTCAAGTCTTGATATATCTTTGCAGCACCTGGATGAATCGAGTACCGCGAACTGTGGGCCTCCTGGAAAATCAAGTCGCGCAAACCATCTACATTTGGCACACATAGCCTGCCCTGCATCTGTAATACATATTCATCTCCAATAGTGACTTTATTGGCATCGCCGTGCTGAATTGTGTCCTTAAGGACAAGCAGATGGGGGTTATCATACTGACGTTCCCTGATACGGTCATAAAGAGAAGACTGAGAAACCACACAAGTCAAAACTCGGCTCGACTCATAAACATCCAGTCTAACAAACTGGTTGGCCAAGGCCTGAACATCCAAGGCTAAATGCCTCTCTGCTACCGGTAAATATGCTAAGCTGCCCAAACTCTCCGCCTTATGACTCAAGGCATCGGCCACTACATTGGCCTTCCCAAGATGATAGAGAATGGTGATATCATAATCCTTAAGCAACTCCAACCATCTCCGCTACCGCAAATTAAGATCTTTCTGTTTAAATAGATGTTGTAGACTTCGGTGATCGGTGTAGACCTCGCAATAGACACCGTACAAATAATGCCGCCAAATCTTTAAGGCATGAACAATAGCTGCTAACTCAAGGTTGTGTTCAGGATAATTCTTCTCATGTACCTTTAACTATCTGGACGCGTAGGCAATCACCCTACCATCTTGCATCAACACTGCGCCGAGTTCAATATGCGATGCATCACAATACATAATATAAGACCCTGAACCTGTAGGTAATGCCAACATTGGGGTTGTAGTCAAAGCTGTCTTGAGCTTTTGGAAGCTCTCCTCACATTCCTCGGCCCATATGAACGGAGCATCCTTTTGGGTCAATTTGGTCTTAATAGTTGTTCATAATCAATTACAAAATTGTCAATTAACTTCATGTTAACAAAAATCTCGTTTTAAACCTTCACAATACTGATAACAAGATACGAGACATGAAGACCTCATAATTATTTACCCGAATTAATGAGTCACATTTAACATCACCTGGGCGGGAACCTACCTCGTAGGTTAAAACTCAATAATTATAACACAAAATTGGCAAGTATGCATAGAGAATTTCATATAGAATTTTCAAATAAGCCTAACAGGCATGGCTCCCTATTAGTTCTATAGTACAAATTAAAATTCACAAGGGAGAACTTAAACACAAGAATTTTCCTCACAAGGATCTCGTCCTTATATAACTTCCACCGCAGCTCGTAGCCCGGTTTAAACATATCAGTTTATATTAAAATGCGAGGATCTCGTCCTCGATTCTGAATCACAAGTAATATGCACATCGTGCCAATCGAAACTTTTCATTTGCTCCTTCTAAATAATTTTCGTTTAAAAAGAAAATCACAACACATATGGAACCCCACATCGGTAGGGCATATAATTCACAATTTGTAATTAATTATCCGTAAATTACATCAAAACTTACAGAAATGAGTAACAAAAAATCACATTTAGCCTCACGGGTCTTATTAGTGACCAAAATGGAATGATAGGCATAGTTATCTCCATGGAATCTCCCAACAGGAGTAAACACATAAGTAGATTATAGAATTATGAAACTCACTCATAAGTGGAGCACAATACGAGGACTCGTCTCGATACTCAAAACCAAATCAAGTTAAGGAAATTATTCCTTTATATTATATCAAGGTCGTACCTGTAACGACATCAACTGATGTAGCGACCTCCTCCATACCATAAAACAAATATAACAACGGCTGGGTCTCCACCTCTAGGACGCCTTCTACCCGTCTGTCCTCCACCCCTAACTAGTCGTGTGGGTGGTATAGTAATTGCAATGGGGCACGTAGCCTGAGTGATTTGATGAAATAAGTCTCTCTCAAGTTTGGGACAATTTTCTCATGATGTACCTAGTATCACCGTATTCATAACAACCCCTTTGCAGGTAAGGCTGCTCATATTGAGTCTATGCCAGATAACTGGAATAACCATTGTAGGAACTCATGTCGGTGGTGCATTAAAAGAACTTACTGGAGCACCCCGAGTAATCCGATATGCGGACTGGGCTGGCCGACTGCCCAAGCCCCCTCCATAATGATTTATACTTGCAGAGTAGAATCCACTGAATCCCCCAGAACCTCGAGACGTCTTGGTCTCCTTAGTTTCATTTTTCCTCACCCCGAACACATTCTAATATCTTGGTAATTTGTACAACTAGCAAAAATGAAGTATCAGCTTGTAGCTCCCGAGTCGTACAAAATTTTACGATTATAATTGAGTCCTTTAATGAGTCTGTGGACTCGCCCTCTGGCAGTAGGAAGCAAAGTAGGAGTATGACGGGCTAACTTATTGAACTTGATGGTATATTCTGACACCGTCAACCGTGACCTGACGCAACCGTTCAAACCCTATGCGCTATGCATTACGGAGAGTCCGGGAAACAAACTCTTTCAAAAGCATTTCTGAGAACTGAGCCAAGTGGGCGATGTTGCATTGGCTGGTCTGCCCTCTTCATAGGCTTGCCACGAACACTAGTGGAGAATTATCTCTCCCAAGGCAAATTTCTTCTTTTGTTATGCTGACTCAACACTGTTGAGCTGACCAATTTCTTAACATACTCTTTGATTCTTCTTTGGGGTAACCCTTACCCCTATTTATACACAACGATCACAAAAGTAGAGCTCCATACAGACAAATCTTATCACGAACCACATAGTCCAGACTCTCGTCAACAAGTGTACTTCCTCCGAAGCACCCCAAAATCCGTAATAGTGACGTCCACGCTGAGTAGACCTTCTACAAATTTAGAGTTGTTTCTATAACTCTTTTTGTATTGAAGTATAGGATTATTAAGGAGGCGGACGTACCGCAATTCCCAACCTTATCCTCTACAAAATCTCAGGTCTTAAACATGTGTAAATTTTAGGGAACCTTTCAGTACCACATATATACATTTCAGGCCAAAACTGATATAACACATGACCCCGCAATCCACCCATTGGTAGTGGACTCCCCCCATCGGCGCGAAGTCATAGGTCACAACGTCCGATGATCCACAATATTAACCTTCACAGCTTGTATAAATCAATCAGACGCCAACGTCCGTTGCACCCCCGCATGATTCACTAGGTGATCTCTCAATACGCCCGCATCTTCAGTCAGAACCACACGTTGAGGCAATGTTTGAGCATCTCTGGCTCCCTCATAGTCCATCTACGGCATCACGAACCGTCGACGCACAACTGATACCGAGTGCGCAATGTCATAAATGAGTGGATACAAAGGAATATAAGATATATGTTTCAAGCTAAATCAATGTCGCACGATAAGGAGTCAAAGAAGTAAATATTTCCTAACAGTTACACAGCCTCTCGAAGATAAGTACAGACGTGTAATGACCCAACCAGTCATTTTAACTTTTAGAACCCCGTTACCTAAAATAAAACTTTCCGTAGGTGCTTGTAATGAATTATGACTTGCAGGGATGGTTGGTTCGGGATTTAGAAGCGTTTGAGGTGAAACCGGAACACTTGGTTCCTTAAGTTGGTCTTAAAGTGCTAAGTTTGACTTCGGTCAATATTTTGAGAAAACGACCCCGGAATAGAATTTTGATGATTCTAACAGCTCCGTATGGTTATTTTGGACTTAGGAGCGTGATCGGAATTTTATTTGGAAGTCCGTAGTGAAATTAGGCTTGAAATGGCTAAAATAGGAATTTAATGTTTGAAAGTTTGACCGGGGAGTTGACTTTTTGATATCGGAGTCGGAATCCAGTTCCGAAAATTTTCATAGCTCCATTATGTAATTTATGACTTGTGTGTAAAATTTGAGGTCAATCGGAGTTGATTTGATGGGTTCCGACATCGAATGTAGAAGTTGAAAACTCTTAGTTTCATTAAGCTTGAATTGGGGTATGATTCATGGTTTTAGCATTGTTTGATGTGATTTAGAAGTTCGACTAAGTTCGTATGATATTTTAGGACTTGTTGGTATATTTGGTTGAGGTCCCGAGGGCCTCGGGTGAGTTTCGGATGGTTAACAGATCAAAAATTTGAGTTAAAAAGCTGCTGCATTTTTTCCTCTTCTGTTGGACATTCTGGGCTGTGATCGAGCCCAGATATCAAGCCAGATATCAAGCCCAGATATCGAGCCAGATATCGAGCCCAGATATCTAGCCAGATATCGAGCCTAGGGTTGACGAGGTACAGGCTCGAGCTAGTGTATCGAAGCCATGATCGAAGGTCCAACTCGAGGGCCAGGATCGAGACCCATGATCGAGGGTCACAATCGAAGGCTCAAGCTCGATGCAATGATTGAGGCTATGATCGAAGGCCAACCTCGATACCCTGATCGAGGCCATGACCGAGGTCCAGGCTCGAGCCTGTGATCGAAGCCGCGATCGAAGGCAAGGCTCGAGGGCACGATCGAAGGTATGGCTCGAGGGCTAGGATCGAGGCCCAACCTCGATGCCCTGATCGAAGGCACACCTCGATGCCCTGATCGAAGGCATATGTTCGATGCCGCGATCTAGGCCCAGTTCGAGGACCAGTTCCGAAGGCTGTTGGGCAGTTTTATAAAAAGAGGGCATTCGTCCCATTTGCCATTTTTGACGAACTTGAGTTTGAGTAGAGACGACTTTTGGCAGATTTTCAAGGAAAAACATTGGGGTAAGTGATTCTAACTCGGATTTGGTCTACATATACAAGTGTATCATTGTTTTTCACGATTTAATTAGTGTTTTGAGATTTGGAAAAGTTTAGAAATCTCATAGAAACGAAATTTTGAGATTTCGGTATCGATTCGGAGTCGGAATTGAGTGAAACTGGTATGGTTGGACTCGTAATTGAATGGGTTGTCGGATTTTATAACTTTCGCCGGATTCCGAGATGTGGGCCCTGCGGGTGAAATTTTAATTAATTTTGGAATTTTTATTAAAAATGTAGTATTTCCTTATAGAATTTATTTTCTATAATTTTTAGTGATTGTATAGAATTATTTTGGCTAGATTCGAGCCAGACAGAGTTGGATAATCATGGAAAAGGCAAAATTGTGGATTAAATTGGAGCAAGACGAGGTAAGTCTCTTGTCTAATCTTCTGAGGGGGAAATTACCTCATAGGTGATTAAAATTAAATAATTATTGCTAATTGTGGGGGGCTACGTATGCACGAGGTGACGAGAGTCCGTGCGTAGCTACTATTAATGCTAAAGTCCGGGTAGTTTAGGACTCAAAGCATGCCTTACTTGTGTAAATTGTATTCTTTGATTTATTTATATTAATTGATAACTATATGAATATATTGTAAATTGTTAGATAAAGATATTAAAGGATGAAAATCTCATAGGCTTGATTGTCTGTTTAAATCAATTAATTGTTAAAAGAAATTGTTCTCCTCCCAAATTCATCTTATAATGAATATACTCTCCTTCCGGAAGCACATAAGAAAATGTCCTCCTTTCTTGTGGAGCGGGCCGAACGCCTCGGCAGGATAGATGCATCTATGGATCGTGCCGCACGTCCCTCGGCAGTGTACACGACACTCTGGATCAGGCCGTACGTCCTCGGCAGAAATCGTGCTTAATAATAATAATTACATGATACTTTAATAATTTATTTCAGCTTGTGAAGCTAAGTAATAAATTGAAAAATCCTTGAAATTTAATGAATTATTATTCTTGCTTGTTTAGGAACTAATTGTTACTCCTGTAAAGGAGATTTAATTGATAAATTAGAATTTATTTGAATTGAAGGAATTTAATTAATATATTGAGAATTGTTACATTTGAATCAATTTGATTATTTTCGCTGATTAAATAAATTATTTGTAAATTCTGTAAATCATGCTGATTTGAATATCCTAATTTTATTTTAATTATTATTGACCCATAGTGAGTGTCAAAGTCGGCCATCTCGTCTCTACCACTTCGAGATTAGGCTTGATACTTACTGGGTACACGTTGTTTACGTACTCATACTACACTTGCTGCACTTTTTGTGCAGGATCTGGGACAGGTACTAGTGGAGGACCTATCATCACATACCCACGTCATCCCGAGGCATAGTGGTGAGCTGCCTTTCTGAGCCGTTCTGCAGCTACCAGTGTCTCTTCTTATATTTATATTCTGTCTATTTCATTTCAGACAATATTTGGAGTTTTGTATAATCTACTAGATGCTCATGCACTTGTGACACCGGGTCTTGGCACACACATTGGTAGAAATTGGTATTTTATTTTATTTTTTTGAATAAAAGTTTAACCAATGTACGTTTGACTTATTAGTTGGCTTGCCTAGCTGTTGTGTTGGGCGCCATCACGACCTATAGGTGAAATTGGGTCGTGACAAGACGTCTCTGTACCGATCTGCAAGACTCTACTAAACCTGCTTGTGACTCATGACACCTATGAACCTAGTGCTCTGATACCAACTTGTCACGACCCCAAATTTCCTCCGTAGGATGTCGTGATGGCACCTAGTCTCTAAAACTAGGTAAGCCTATTAATGCGGAATAATAATAAATATCTGAAATAATTAAACTATAATTCAAACAATTTCAACTCCCAAAACCCGGTAGAAATAAGTCACAAGCTTCTAAAAATTTATCCTCGATGTCTCTATATAACAGAGTCTAAAGAAAATAAGGAAGCAACATAACAAGAATAGAAGGGGACTCCGGAGTCTGCGGGCGTTGGCAGATATACCTCGAAGTCTCTTCGTACAACTAGTTTACTGATGCGTGGTCTGATAAGATGTACCTAGATCTGCACAAAAAGATGTGCAGAAGCATAGTATGAGTACACCACAGCGGTACCCAGTAAGTGCCAAGCCTAACCTCTGTAGAGTAGTGACGAGGTCAGGTCAGGCCCTACTGGAGAATAAATAATGGCATGGTAAAATGTTTAAACAATATTATAAGATAAAATGACAATGGAAATGAATCGAGTAGTATGTCAAATTTAATTACATCAAATAATGGCAAATAAATACCTCGTGGAAACAAAACAGAATTCTTTTCAACTTTAAGAAAATCACACAATAATCAAAGGCAACTGCGGCCATAAATCAATATCAATAAGGGCACTCCCGAGGTACCGCCTCGTAGTCCCAAATCATAAACAAATTCACAATATCTCATTTTCTTATCTCACCGCGGAAGCCTACACAATTTATTTGAAAGAAAATATTTTTTTCGAAATAGCATCCCGCGTTTTAGCCATCCTTATCACACCGCATGACTTCTAGTAGTTCTCCCTACTAGCCATGCGTATCAAGCCACCCTTATCTCACCGCATGCATTTTAATACCTAGACCTTATATCACCGCATGCGTATTAATATCACAATATATCACAATTTATACCTCAAGTGCTCAAATAATTTAACTTGTCAAAATAATTCAACAACAATATTTTTTCACAATAAAAAGCTCACGGCTCATGCCAAAATAAATCATCAATAATATTTTTTTATAATAAAGAGCTCACGGCTCATGTCAAAATAATTCAACAATAATATTTTTCCACAATAAAGAGCTCACGGCTCATGTCAAAATAATTCAACAATAATATTTTTTTCACAATAAAGAGCTCACGGCTCATGTCAAAATAATTCAATAATAATATTTTTTCACAATAAAGAGCTCACTGCTCCATCACAATGAGTACAAAAATCTTACAAAAATATTCAAGAGTAAATAATTCAGGAAAATAATATTTTAAAATATTTAATACGTTGCTTCAATATCAAGTTTTAAAATGTCAAATATTTCATATTAATAATATTTAATTTAAAGAAAATCAACCTTCAAATAATGCACAGAATAAAAGAAACCAAGTTCCAACTAAACAAATAAAATAATTAGCAAAAAAAGGTCAAGCAAATTTAAAATATAAACATTAAATCAATAATGAAGAATATAACAAAATGAAATAATTTAATTAATGCGTAACAGTGATCTACACAATTTAAAATATAATCATTCACATTTAGCCTATGTACACATTCGTCACCTCGTGTACACTACTTTCCACACATTACAATTATCAATCCTAGGGGAAATTTCCCCCACACAAGGTTAGACAAGTCACTTACCTCGACTTACTCCAATTTAACCAAGTATTATGTTTTTTCCTTGATTTTCCGACTCCGATCAACTCGTATCTAGTCATAATTAATTCGATACAGTCAACAAAAATTATAGTAATCAATTTCATAAGAAAATATTACATTTTCAATAAAATCCGAAATTAGCTAAAAATTTGCCTGTGGGGCCCACATATCGGAATCCGGCAAAACTTACAAAATCCGATAACCCATTCAATTACGAGTCCACCCATACCAATTTTACCAAATTCCGATAACAACTCGACCTCTAAATCTTAAATTTTTATTTTTGGAAGATTTTGCAAAAATCTTGATTTTTCTTCCATAAATTCATGGATTCATAATGTAAATGAGTATGGAATAATGAAATATAATCAATATAGGATAAGGAACACTTACCCCAATGTTTTCCCGTAAAAATCGCTCAAGAATCGTGCTCCAAAAATCTAAAACGAAATGAATGAAATGACCATTTTTGGTCCTTAAGTTTCTGCTAATCCGTCACTAAAAGTCCATTTTCCGTTACTAAAAGTCCATTTTTCGTCACTAAAAGTCCACTAGAAAATGCTCTACTAGCCTTCCTTCAATCGATCATAACTTTATGTACAAATGTCTAAATGATAAATGATTTAACTTTCTGGAAACTAGAATCAAACGACTACAACTTTCATGTTTTAAATATCTTCCGATTCCTTATGAATTTCGAGATATAAGCATCCAAATTCGGCTCCACACATCAGAAATTTCTGGCAAAACTGTTCTACCAGCTTTATTCAATCCATCATAACTTTCTGTACAAATGTCCAAATGATGGATGGTTTAACTTTATGGAAACTAGAATTAAAGAGCTACAACTTTTATGTTTTGAACATTTTCTGATTCCTTATAGATTGCGCAATACAAGCTTCCAAATATAGCTCCACGCACCAGAATTTTCTGGCAAAATTTCTGCAACAAAAATTTCCAGCAGCCTTCTTTGTCCGAAATCCATTCCGTTTACCTTCCGAAATCCACCCGAGACCCTCGGGACCTTAACCAATTATTCAAACATGTCCCAAAATACAATACGAACTTAGTCGAGGCTTCAAACCATATCAAAAAATATCAAAACGACGAATCGCACCTCAAATCAAAATCTATGAACTTTGAACTTTCAAATTCTATATCTTGTGCCGAAACACATCAAATCAATTCGGAATGACTTCACATTTTGCACACAAGTCATAAATGACATAACAGACCTATTCAAATTTCCAGAATCGGATTCCGACCTCGATATCAAAAAATCAACCCACCGGTCAAACTTCCCAAAAATTCAACTTTTGGCATTTCAAGCCTAATTCCACTACGGACTTTCAAATAAAATTTCGATCATGTTCCTAAGTCCAAAATCACCATACGGAACTGTTGGAATCATCAAATTCTATTCTGGGGCCGTTTGCACATAATTTGATATCCGGTCACTATTTGAACTTAAACTTTTAATTTTTCATCAAAATTCCATATCTCGGGCTAGGGAACTCAGAATTTGATTCCGGGCATACGCCTAAGTCCCAAATCACGATACGGACCTACCGGAACTGTCAAAATACTAATCCGAGTCCGTTTGCTTAAAATATTGACCAAAGTCAACTCAGTTGAGTTTTAAAGCTCTAATTCACATTTTAATTCATTTTTCACCTGAAAACTTTCTGGAAAATTTTACGGACTGCGCACGCAAGTCGAGAAATAATAAATAGTATTTTTTGAGGTCTTAAAACACAAAATTAATTATTAAATTTAAAGATGATATTTTGGGTCATCACAGAAACAGCAAAATCGCTCTTCGCGATCGCGACCGTTTATCCACGATCACGATGCATACCTTTGTGGCCAAAATCCATCAACTAAAAATGGCCTAGAAATGGTCCGAAACTCACCCGAGCCACTCGGTACCCCGTCCGAGCATACCAACAAGTCTCAAAACCTATTACGGACTTAGTCGAAACCTCAAATCACATCAATCAACGCTAAGACCACGAATCATACCCCAATTCAAGCTTAATGAAACTAAGAAATTTCAACTTCTACATTCGACGCCGAAACATATCAAATCAAGTCCGATTAACCTCAAATTTTGCACACAAGTCATAAATGACATAACAGACCTATAAAAATTTTCAGAACTGGATTCCGACCCCGATATCAAAAAGTCAAGTCCCCGGTCAAACTTCCAACTTAAACTTCCTATTTTCGCCATTTCAAGCCTAATTCCACTACGGACTTTCAAATAATTTTTCGGACACGTTTCTAAATCCAAAATTACCATACGGAGCTATTGAAATCATCAGAATTTGAATCCGAGATCGCTTACACATAAGTCAAATCTCCGATCAACTCTTTTTATTTAAACTTTAAAAATGAGAATTATTCTTTTAATTAAATTCTGAATTTTTCGAAAATCAAACTCGACCACACTCGCGGGTCATAATACATATTACGAAGCTGCTCGAGACCTTAAGTCACTTAACGAGGCGTTAATTCTTAAAACGACAAGTCGGATCGTTACAAAAAATATCTTATCTTTTTATTATCTTTGAAGTAGAAAAAAGTAAAGAGTTTTTTCGAAATAATTTGTTTACATTTAAAAAAAATCACGTCATACCAATTTTTTTTTAAAAATATAATCTTTGTTACACTTGAAATCGCTATAGTAACTATCAATTCGAAACCAATATCTCTCTTGTTGAGTTCGAGAAAAAAAACTTTCACATAATCTAATGATTCAAAACTAATATTCTTCAACGAAAAAATATTATACCCTTGTAATATTGGCTTGACTGCAGCTAAATGAAGGGGTTTCAGCATATACCCTTCAATTTCTAGAATGTGCTAAATTGAAATTAATGATAGCAATTGTATAGCCAAATTTTTGTTATTTGTTTGATGTTCATTTATACAAATTGACTCTTTAAACAAATATTCTTCAAAAAAAAAAAAGAAAAGAAAAAAACATTTTTTTTTAATATTGACTGATTTTTGTGATGTTTCTTTCTCCAGCATATATGTTTACTTCATTATATATGTAAGTAAACTTTTATTCGGTTTTTAAACTTTTTTTTGTTATTTGGATAAACATAGACGTGCACCTTATATATTACACTTATTTTAAAAGAAATTCGCTTTATTCAAATCTTGCTACAATGTTTTAAAGAACTATACTTATAGGATTTTAAATGTGAAAGAGTTTTATAGTTATATGGAGTAGTTTTTTTTTTTTTTTTGCTAGAGGCGAAGTAGTATTTAAATAATTAGAAAAAATAACAAAAGTTCCTAACATGATTGCATATGATCATTAACCGAATTAAGTATGATAACATGATAAAAAAGATAAATTTTTATTTTTAATTTAAATTCGAATTTTAAAACTTTATCTATAAATTCAAAATTATCTTTTAATTCATTAAAGTAGTCAAATATAGAATAAAGTTACCATATACTATTGACATTTATATTTGACATTTTTTATATGGTAATTTTATTCTATATTTGACTATGTTAGTCAAATACAAACATATATATAGAGAGAGAGATTTCTGTTAAAGTATTAATTACTTTTAGAAATTATGATTTTCTTTGTTAGAAACTCTAATCTTTAGATTATGTACCGAACTTCCCACTGGTGGGCTCCACACCAGACTATGGCAGCTATAACAGATGTTGCTATCTTGATTCCTAAAGCGTCTAATCCCTCAAAGCAGCAGCTAATGAACCAATTCTCTTAGCTTTGCTTGAATTTCTCATTAAGTTTTCATAAATGGAAGATTGCTCTCTCCCCCAGGACTCATTGTTTCTTGGTTTTGACTGTTCCACTCAGTAAGTTCTTGCATTTCCTAAATTTAGCAAATTAGATACCACAGCTAATCAAAGTTTCTGCCTTTTCCCATCTTGGTTTTTATCCGTAATCATAACAACATTAAGCTTAAGTAATGTTGCTTACTTCTGTTTTTGGTTGTTCTTTGAACTTGGTAATCCTTGAATCTGTTCAAGAATCAAGAGAAGTGATAATAAAAATTGGATCTTTAACTGAAGAACTATTATATGGTCTTGATTTCTTAGGTCACTGAAGGCAACTGTGTTAGATGCTAATCTTAACATAGTTATATCAGAACTTGTGAATTATGATACTGAATTGCCTCACTACAATACAAAAGGTGGAGTATTTCGAGACCCATTCGTTAATGGCAGAATTGTATCACCAACATTAATGTGGGTTGAAGCACTAGACCTCATTCTCCACAGACTTGAAAAGTCAAATGTTGACTTTGGAAAAATTGCAGCTGTCTCTGGTAGTGCTCAGCAACATGGTAGTGTTTATTGGAAGAATGGGAGTTTTAAGATATTATCATCATTGGATCCTAAAAAACAACTTGTGGATCAATTTCATGATTCTTTTTCGATCAAGGAATCGCCCGTATGGATGGACTGTAGCACCACAGAACAATGCAAAGCTATTGAAGAAGCTGTTGGTGGTGGTTTGGAGTTGGCGAGACTTACTGGTTCTCGTGCACATGAAAGATATGTCGGTCCTCAAATTCGCAAGATCTTTGAAACACAGCCTGAAATTTATCAGAATACAGAGAGGATATCGCTAGTTAGTTCTTTTATGGCGTCGCTCCTTATTGGGGGCTATGCTTGCATTGATCAAACTGATGGGGCGGGAATGAATCTCATGGACATTGAGCACAGAACTTGGTCCAAGATAGCTCTGGAGGTTGTTTCTTGTCCACTGGGGCATTACCTGAAATCGTGTTTCATCACTTAAATTAGTTTATTTTCATACTGCCATATTACGGATTTGGAAAGAAGTTGATAGTTTATCCAATTTGTTGTTTCAATTGGGTCAAAATTTTGTTTATTCTAGGCTACTGCACCTGGTTTAGAGGTGAAACTTGGGAAGTTAACTCCCGCTTATGCTGTTGCTGGTTCTATTGTCTCCTATTACGTTGAGAGGTTAGTGACAATCGACATGATATTTACAATTTTCTGTTGCCTTGTACTGTCGTTTTTCCATTTTGGGGTTTGGTTCAGTTCATCTTTTTTAGTACCTGATTCTACAAAGCTATCTTGACTCTTCTCAAGAGTAATACTTCTTTCATTAGGAGTATTACGTCCTCTATTTTAGCTGATTAACATCCTATCAGAGTTAAGCTGATACCAAAGGTAACATTATTATTGGCAACTCGTGTATCACTGAATATTTTCTGCCTTCAATTCAGAAGCATTTGCTGGAAGCCCAATGATACTAAGGCACAGAAATTTTGGGATATTCAAGTGTAATCTAGAAACGTATCTGCATAGAATGTCCTGACTATAATGAATACTGTATTATCTATGATGCCTTTGCTCATTATGATGCCAATTTCTGCTTCATTCTTCTTTTAGTTTGTGTTCTCTGATAGAGAACAGTTTGCAGGTACCACTTCAACAAAAAATGTGTAGTAGTTCAATGGTCTGGAGACAACCCTAACAGCTTAGCAGGTGAATGCCTTGTTTTTTCGGTTTTACATGATGAATAAGAACTAAAATTATTCTTTAATATACATATAGATGCTCTTTACAGCATCAAGCAGTTTTAGAATTGATACTTTATCTACTTAAGTAGCCATTGTTTGTGGCACTTATTCTTGTGCATAGGTGACTCATTTTATTTTCTTATTCGATTGCCAGTGCCCAGTTGTAATCAGCTTGTTTTAGATTCTCTGTGGTTGTCCACATACCCGAACTGGTTTGAGATTGAGACATGGTAGCAGTTGATGTTGTTGTACACCGATTACAAGAAAAAGACACTGCACTTTGTAAAGTGAGAATTGTCATCATTTTGGTGCTTAATGCAAGCAGAATTATGATGACAAGCTTTGGCTTTCCATACTGAATCGGACTTGACTGCTTTAGCCGATCCAGCTTCTATCCAGCCAGTAATATATCTTGGTTTATGGACTTGCCATGAAATTGAAAAACTCTCTTCTAATCCTCTAACCTCTTCTTAATTTTTCATTTTCCTACTTTGGAAAACTTCACTGAGTCCTTATTCAAACTTCTAACTAGATAGATGACATGACAAGCTGGTCTCACACCTGCCAATTTCTATTATCCTTTGGAAAAATGTATCTGCGAAATATTCTGCCTCTTCAAACACAGCAAATTGGAAATCTTTGCTATTAGTATTGCCTTATAGAATCCATTTTTCATCTATCGTCATACTACTACTACTAACTGAATCTTTGGATCCTGAAGGTTTGACCCTCAACGCTTATGGAGATCTGGCAATCAGTCTTGGCACAAGTGACACTGTAAGAGACTTAAAGCTTGGTCTTTTGCATACATACATTGAATTGCCTCTTTTCTAAGACAGAACTTTGCACTTATAACATGTTAAACGCCGTTAGATCGAATACTGTTGTAAAATTGGTGTACTTACTCCATAAATATATATTTAATTCAAAGGGACAGCAAACCTTAGTGTAAAAGAGATGTATAAATAAACCATATGTGTAGAAGAGTCAATTTTTTATTTACTTTTTCTTCTTCCTCATTTAGTCTTGTACTGTTTTGAAGCTTGAACCATATATGGGGGAAGAAGAGCCAAAACCTTTTATCTGGTTTCTTAGTAACATGATTTATATGTGATCATGGCGATTATCCAGGTCTTCGGGATTGCCACTGACCATAGACCTAGTCTAGACGGACATGTATTTCCTAATCCGGTCGATACCAAAGGCTTCATGGTAATGTTGGTCTACAAGAATGGGTCTTTGACTCGTGAAGGTACTTTGCTTGTATCTTATTTAAAACTGTAAGGATGTTCGTGAAGTTAAGGTACATCTTATTGGTGATGTTGAAATCCTTGTAGATATACGTGATCTCTATGCAGATGGATCTTGGGAGGCTTTCAATATGTTTCTACAGCAAACTCCACCTCTGAATGGTTAGTAAAATGTGATTCATATCTTGTTTAACTGTAGCATCTTTATAAACATTCGATACTTCTTACTTGCAAAAGATGGAAAGATCGGCTTTTATTACAAAGAGCATGAAATACTTCCTCCTCTTCCAGGTTAGTGTACTCCTAAAATACAATTACATTGAAATAACACAAGTTGATTTATTTCCCATATCATGAGAAGATTATGAACTCACAACTCACAAGCTAGGTCTTCAGTTGGTTTCCACCGCTACATTCTTGATAATTTCATTGGTGACTCCGCGGATGGAGTAGTAGAACGCGAAACAGAGGAGTTTGATCCGCCTTCAGAGGTAAGTGGCCTTGTATTGAAGAATCATGGTCATCTGAATAGTGGATGAGCATAAACGATTATAGGTGAAACTCAAAGACAAATGGACATAAATGGTACTTACAGGTTCGAGCATTAATTGAGGGGCAGTTGCTCTCCATGCGAGCTCATGCTGAGAGACTTGGAATGCCTTCTCCACCAAAGAGGATTATTGCAACTGGAGGAGCCTCCGCAAATGATCACATACTGAGAATCATTGCTTCCATTTTTGGGTGCAACGTCTATATAGTCCAAAAGCCAGGTAAACAAACTCATTATACTGTTCTGCTAAGAGTTCTCTTGAGCATACTCTTCTCTGTGATGTACTGAATGAACGAGGGAAATCGGCCCTACTTCTGTAAGAAGGTTTTTGAAGTATTCTTGCTTTAGTTGACAAAGAAAAGGTTGCACTTCAACAGACTCAGCTTCCCTTGGAGCTGCCTTGAGAGCTGCTCATGGTTGGTTATGCAACAAGAAGGGAAAATTTGTGCCCATCTCTAATATGTATTTCGGGAAATTGGAGAAAACATCCCTAAGCTGCAAGCTTGCGGTGCCTGCTGGAGATCAAGATCTTGTTGACAGATATACTTTGTTGATGAAGAAGAGATTGGAAATTGAGAATCGTCTAATCCAAAGATTGGGACGTTGGTAAAAGAACTCAGGACATGTACTGCATGCAGTTTTAACACAAACTGGATTTACAGTAGGCTTTTTGTATGGGACTTCAGAATTGCCATAGTTTATACTGGTTGATGGGACTATCAGCTTCGTATTAAATTTCTTTTCTAGTGCAGTGAAAGAGTTTCCAGTAAAAGGGGGTCTTGGGGAGCTCTTTACAACTTTGAAGTAATGCCAGTGCAAGAAGTGCCAATAAGCTAATGAAACATCTGAATTCTACATGAAATCATCAAAGCAGAAGTACCACCATCTCCTGGTCGCATTTACCAGCAATAGTAGATTATTTAGCCCTAATTGTATTATACCAAAAATTGCTGTATTTAATGAAACTCCTGTTATTAGGAACTCGCCGAGAACCCACCCATTAAGGCTTTCCCCGTTAGATGGTAAGGACTAGATTATCAATAAAACAAGACTAGCAAACATCTCCATCCACTAGCACTTTAGATAAATGGTAAAAGAATGCACTATTTTATTGTGGTTCAATCAGAATGTTTGCGTCTGCTGAACCACGAAGGAATCAATGGAGAAAAGGAAACGCAAAAGTAAAAAGAAAAACTAAAGATAAAGGCAATTTCACACAAACAAGCACGTTTGAACTTTCATAGCAGCAGAAGTCATTTCAGCATACAAGACACCATCAAAGTATAAACTAGTACTGGAATGTCTAAAATGCAGCAACTGAAGAACAACCAAAGAAAAATACAATCCAACAAACAAAGCAATGCATCATGTATTTAGTATTCCTCATGATCATCCTCTTCTCCTTCCTCCAATTCAGCACCAACTTCCTCGTAATCCTTTTCCAGAGCAGCCAGATCTTCACGCGCTTCACTGAACTCACCTTCCTCCATACCCTCACCAACATACCAGTGCACGAAAGCACGTTTGGCATACATAAGATCGAACTTGTGGTCAATGCGTGAGAAGACCTCAGCAACACTGGTTGAGTTGGATATCATACATACAGCCCTTTGCACCTTGGCAAGATCACCTCCAGGAACAACAGTTGGTGGCTGATAGTTGATACCACACTTGAATCCGGTAGGGCACCAGTCAACAAATTGGATGGTGCGCTTAGTCTTGATGGTAGCCACAGCAGCATTGACATCCTTTGGCACAACATCACCACGGAACATAAGGCAGCACGCCATGTACTTGCCATGGCGAGGATCACACTTAACCATCATGGAAGATGGCTCAAAAGCACTGTTGGTGATCTCTGCAACTGAGAGCTGCTCATGGTAGGCCTTCTCAGCTGAAATGACAGGAGCATAGGAGGAAAGCATAAAATGAATCCTGGGGTAGGGAACAAGGTTGGTCTGGAATTCATTCACATCAACATTCAGTGCCCCATCAAACCTCAACGAAGCAGTCAACGAAGAAATGACCTGCATAGATTGCAAATTAATATCCCAGTTGCAGAAACTTTGCTAAACATAGACTGCATATGATATGATTATAAATACCTGTGAAATAAGTCGGTTCAGATTGGTGTATGTGGGTCGCTCAATGTCCAATGAGCGTCTGCAAATGTCATAAATGGCCTCATTGTCAAGAAGAACTGCAACATCAGTGTGCTCAAGAAGGGAGTGGGTTGACAGGACACTGTTGTAAGGTTCCACCACAGAGGTTGAGACCTGTGGTGATGGATAAATGGTGAAACCAAGTTTTGATTTCTTGCCGTAGTCCACAGAGAGACGCTCCAGCAGAAGTGACCCTAGACCTGAACCAGTTCCACCACCAACAGCATTGAAAACCAGAAAACCTTGAAGACCAGTACAGTTATCTGCAAGCTTCCTGATGCGATCCAAGCAGAGATCAACTATCTCTTTCCCAACTGCAAACAAGACAAAAACACAAATATAAGAACTTAATCGAGCTGAACAAAACCAAATGCAGTGTTACAGTAAGGTAATATTTACTTGTATAATGTCCGCGGGCAAAGTTGTTGGCTGCATCTTCTTTGCCACTGATAAGCTGCTCAGGGTGAAAGAGCTGCCTGTATGTTCCAGTCCTGACTTCGTCAATGACAGTAGGCTCAAGATCCACAAAGACAGCACGAGGGACGTGTTTTCCTGCCCCAGTTTCACTGAAGAAGGTGTTGAATGCATCATCACCTCCTCCAACTGTCTTGTCACCTGGCATCTGGCCATCAGGCTTTTGGGAGATATAACATAAACAAGATCGTCAGTTATGCATCAAACACAGGTTCTTCGCAAAAAAATAATGAAAAACTAGCATCCCATTTTCAGAATACAATTCTTATTGAAATCATTCTTTAAGTATACCAAAACTTTAAGATAATCTCATAGCAGAACCTAACAATTGAATACATTAGTTAAAATTTCAACAATTAACAGCACTAACTACCATTTATTCACAATAAATCTTACATCTAAGTTCAGTTTACCAATTACAAATCGGATACATCAATAATCTCTAGGTCGAGGATACACTAGAGAATATAGCATTCAAGATGATCCATCTGAAATTTGAATTTCACATAATTTTCCATTATACATGATAATATGATATATCCTATGCTATAAGCATTCATCCGATCTGTTCAACGCACATAATCTATCTAAAAAAGAATTGAAATTTAAATCATTTTTACATCAGATTATTCAAACAGATTCATATAAATAGTTTCACATTTGAAGCGATATAATCAGAAACAATTATGTTAGTCAAACAGATTTATGCAGCAAATAGATCTATCAAAACGAGTGCATATTCAAATGCATCTGACGTCAATCAAATATAATTTTCTATTACTCAAACACGTGCATTCAAATCATTTTGATATCATATTACACATGCAGAATTATATAATAGCATTTGCATTTGAAGAGATGCAGCACATAGATCTACCCAAACCTATGCAGATTCAAATAGATCTGTGTTAAAAATGCAGACTCCAATGAATTTCACATTAAAGGAACAGATATGCAAATAATTCAAACGGATCTATACAAAAACATTTCTCATTTGAAAAGGTCTTATTATTCAAACAGATTCAAACAGCACATAGATCTGTGTAACAAAATGAAAATTCAAATAAATTTTGAATTAACGGAACCGTAAATGCAAATAATTTAAACAGATGTATACATACCTGAATGCCATGCTCGAGGCAGTAAAGTTCCCAGCATGCATTTCCGACCTGAATACCGGCCTGACCAATGTGGATCGATATGCACTCTCTCATTTTCGCTGCTTTTTTTGAAACCCTAGAATTTCAAAATTCAAACTCAAAGGATCGGCGTTTATCAAGACGCCTCTTCCTACGATTTCCAGATTTGATACACTCTATATTTTAGAAGCCCTTCCTTTTATACTGGAGCAATCCCCCACAAAAAAAAAAAAAAAAAAAAAAACTTGCGGTTGTGATTAACCATGGTTAGTTATATTTAACCGTGGTGATGATTGATTGCCAGCTAAGAGCTAACATGTCATGATTGGATCACAGTTGTTCTGTATCCTCCGGTTTAAATTAACCACGGTTAAGACCGGCCGCTCAATTTTTAATTTAAATATCTTTATACAATGGGTCTGTTTGTTGTTATAATTACAAAGAAACAATTAGAATATGCGATGGAGTGTATTATAAGGAAGGGCAAAAATGTCGGGGAGAAAAAGCAATGGATAGTCATAGTAGTGCGTCGTTTTCACGTATTCTACACTCTTGTCGGTTAGCACATGCTATGTTAAAACGGCAGGTCACCTTTCTAACAAATGGATTTCTGAAAGGAAATTGGATCCTCTAGGTTCTGTTTTCAATTCAATTTAACCGCTCATATATAATTTTGCAAATACAGCAAAGTATTATGAGAAAATGACCTCTATATCCCCTCAATTTAAGAGATTTTTACATGGCTGAGCATTTTTTAAAAACTATTTAACAAAATGATATTAATTTTAGTTTATTCCATAAGTAGCAATTTTGTTTTACAAACTTAGCATACTGTAAAGATTATGCCACAATTAATGAATGCACAAATTAAGGAATGTCACTAAATAAAGAATTTAATATAACTGACTTTTCTCTATCTCACGTTAGGTTTTGGTGGTGGGAATTATTTTTTAATCTACATAAATTATTTTCAAATCTTACCTAATATTTATATTTTACCTAATAATTTTACTGATTGTATTATATTAGTAGTGATAAGAGAAGAGAGAAAACATAGATTGAAGTATCAACTTGTATGGTGATTAATAAAGGAAAATTTGCTTTGGTGATAGAGCACTTTCTTCACCAATCAGTAAACTTAATGTTCAAATCAATCTATATCTATATTTTATATATATTATACATATTAAAGGAATAATTTGCATTGTGGTTAAGCTAAGTGGGCAGTGGCAAGCTATTATAAAGTTATTTGATAATTTAGGATAATATTTTTATAATAATATTTAATTTAATTTAAAATTAAAAGATAATATTTTTAATTTAAATGGAAAGATAGAAAATAAGATTATTTTGAATCTGAATGGAAAGAAAGAATAATAGTCTTATAATGATATAACCAACCACCTATTTTAATTAATAAGGTTTTGACCACACAAAAAAATTGAACTGAAAGATAAAAACAACACCCCTATCTTAACTCATTATAAAGATAAATATGGAGTTATTATTAATACATACTACGAGTACCACTACTCCATTCAGCTAAAATATAAAATAAAGATAATAAATAAATGACACACAAAAATATTATTGATAAATGTAAATATTAATTTGAGCAGTAGAATAAAAAAAATAGTGAATATAATTTTTATAAGAAAAAAAACTAAATTCATCTACTAATGGGAGTTGTGGACAATAATATGAACAACTCTAAGTTATGGGTAATACAATAAATATGTAATTAAATAATTTCAGTAGTAGATGTATACATAATGATAAGACTTATCTGTTCTTTGAGAAGAGAAAGTTTTTAAAATAATAATGAGCTAAGTCATACTATATAAATAAGGTGCACGTATTTAAAATCGTTATAATAGATAAAACTAAAATAAATAAACAATTGACATAATTCCGAGAAACAAATTTAAAAAATTTAAATATAATTTAAATTCTTATATAGTTAATTTAAATGGAAATTTAAAGTCAAACTTCCATATAAATGAAATAATTATATAAAATTTCATAGTAGAGGGAATAATATAAAAGGAGGGGTATAAAGATAGTGTGGGTAAATTGATACTTTTAATTAATTTTAAAATAAATCTATATCTCTTGCTCAATTAGCATTTCAGTTTTGAGAATCAAGATGTGTGATGTATGTAGTTTGGAGTCGATACTTCTAAAATGATTCTCATAAAGAGAATGGTCACATAAATGCAGTTCGATTCGATCAGTTTTTAAGCAACTCCAATAATGTTAGAAGGGAGTTAATCAATCCTAAATTTACACAAGAATAAAGGAACTGATGACATACATTTTTGTGGGGATAATGTTTTAAACTATGAATCGACTCAGACATCGGCTAAATAAATGTCAATTGTATTGCCCGGTAAAATTAATTATCCAATATTTTATAATTTATTTTATATCTCAATTGTTTGAAAGTCATAGATACATTTTTTTTGTCTTTTTATTTTTCTATTAGTGCTAGTTGTTGCTATACTAAAATAGATAAGAAGGGAGGATAGATTCTTCTCTAATAGCTCAGGTATGGACTATGACTTTTTAGCCCGTTGTTCATATTTATATTTTCTCAAATTGTATGAGCCAATTGATCGAGCAACCGATAGGGTCATATATGTGTCAATTAGAATGAAATTCTAATTAGTTTGAGCAAATTCTCTAATCAAGATGTGTGATGTATGTAGTTTGGAGTCGATACTTCTAAAATGATTCTCATAAAGAGAATGGTCACATAAATGCAGTTCGATTCGATCAGTTTTTAAGCAACTCCAATAATGTTAGAAGGGAGTTAATCAATCCTAAATTTACACAAGAATGAAGGAACTGATGACATACATTTCTGTGGGGATAATATTTTAAACTATGAATCGACTCAGACATCGGCTAAACAAATGTCAATTGTGTTGCCCGGTAAAATTAATTATCCAATAATTTATAATTTATTTTATATCTCAATTGTTTGGAAGCTATAGATACATTTTTTTGTCTTTTTATTTTTCTATTAGTGCTAGTTGTTGCTATGCTAAAATAGATAAGAAGGGAGGATAGATTCTTCCATAATGGCTCAGGTATGGACTGTGACTTTTTAGCCCGTTGTTCATATTTATATTTTCTCAAATTGTATGAGACAATTGATCGAGCAACCGATAGGGTCATATATGTGTCAATTAGAATGAAATTCTAATTAGTTTGAGCAAATTCTCTAATCAAGATGTGTGATGTATGTAGTTTGGAGTCGATACTTCTAAAATGATTCTCATAAAGAGAATGGTCACATAAATGCAGTTCGATTCGATCAGTTTTTAAGCAACTCCAATAATGTTAGAAGGGAGTTAATCAATCCTAAATTTACACAAGAATAAAGGAACTGATGACATACATTTATGTGGGGATAATGTTTTAAACTATGAATCGACTCAGACATCGGCTAAACAAATGTCAATTGTGTTGCCCGGTAAAATTAATTATCCAATAATTTATAATTTATTTTATATCTCAATTGTTTGGAAGCCATAGATATATTTTTTTGTCTTTTTATTTTTCTATTAGTGCTAGTTGTTGCTATGCTAAAATAGATAAGAAGGGAGGATAGATTCTTCTCTAATGGCTCAGGTATGGACTGTGACTTTTTAGCCCGTTGTTCATATTTATATTTTCTCAAATTGTATGAGCCAATTGATCGAGCAACCGATAGGATCATATATGTGTCAATTAGAATAAAATTCTAATTAGTTTGAGCAAATTCTCTAATCAAGATATGTGATGTATGTAGTTTGGAGTCGATACTTCTAAAATAATTCTCATAAAGAGAATGGTCACATAAATGCAGTTCGATTCGATCAGTTTTTAAGAAACTCCAATAATGTTAGAAGGGAGTTAATCAATCCTAAATTTACACAAGAATAAAGGAACTGATGACATACATTTCTGTGGGGATAATGTTTTAAACTATGAATCGACTCAGACATCGGCTAAACAAATGTCAATTGTGTTGCCCGGTAAAATTAATTATCCAATAATTTATAATTTATTTTATATCTCAATTGTTTGGAAGCCATAGATACATTTTTTTGTCTTTTTATTTTTCTATTAGTGCTAGTTGTTGCTATGCTAAAATAGATAAGAAGGGAGGATAGATTCTTCTCTAATGGCTCAGGTATGGACTGTGACTTTTTAGCCCGTTGTTCATATTTATATTTTCTCAAATTGTATGAGCCAATTGATCGAGCAACCGATAGGGTCATATATGTGTCAATTAGAATGAAATTCTAATTAGTTTGAGCAAATTCTCTAATCAAGATGTGTGATGTATGTAGTTTGGAGTCGATACTTCTAAAATGATTCTCATAAAGAGAATGGTCACATAAATGCAGTTCGATTCGATCAGTTTTTAAGCAACTCCAATAATGTTAGAAGGGAGTTAATCAATTCTAAATTTACACAAGAATAAAGGAACTGATGACATATATTTCTATGGGGATAATATTTTAAACTATGAATCGACTCAGACATCGGCTAAACAAATGTCAATTGTGTTGCCCTGTAAAATTAATTATCCAATATTTTATAATTTATTTTATATCTCAATTGTTTGGAAGCCATAGATACATTTTTTTGTCTTTTTATTTTTCTATTAGTGCTAGTTGTTGCTATGCTAAAATAGATAAGATAGGAGGATAGATTCTTCTCTAATGGCTCAGGTATGGACTGTGACTTTTTAGCCCGTTGTTCATATTTATATTTTCTCAAATTGTATGAGCCAATTGATCGAGCAACCGATAGGGTCATATATGTGTCAATTAGAATGAAATTCTAATTAGTTTGAGCAAATTCTCTAATCAAGATGTGTGATGTATGTAGTTTGGAGTCGATACTTCTAAAATGATTCTCATAAAAAGAATGGTCACATAAATGCAGTTCGATTCGATCAGTTTTTAAGCAACTCTAATAATGTTAGAAGGGAGTTAATCAATCCTAAATTTACACAAGAATAAAGGAACTGATGACATATATTTCTGTGGGGATAATGTTTTAAACTATGAATCGACTCAAACATCGGCTAAACAAATGTCAATTGTGTTGCCCTGTAAAATTAATTATCCAATATTTTATAATTTATTTTATATCTCAATTGTTTGGAAGCCATAGATACATTTTTTTGTCTTTTTATTTTTCTATTAGTGCTAGTTGTTGCTATGCTAAAATAGATAAGAAGGGAGGATAGATTCTTCTCTAATGGCTCAGGTATGGACTGTGACTTTTTAGCCCGTTGTTCATATTTATATTTTCTCAAATTGTATGAGCCAATTGATCGAGCAACCGATAGGGTCATATATGTGTCAATTAGAATGAAATTCTAATTAGTTTGAGCAAATTCTCTAATCAAGATGTGTGATGTATGTAGTTTGGAGTCGATACTTCTAAAATGATTCTCATAAAGAGAATGGTCACATAAATGCAGTTCGATTCGATCAGTTTTTAAGCAACTCCAATAATGTTAGAAGGGAGTTAATCAATCCTAAATTTACACAAGAATAAAGGAACTGATGACATACATTTCTGTGGGGATAATGTTTTAAACTATGAATTGACTCAGACATCGGCTAAACAAATGTCATTTGTGTTGCCCGGTAAAATTAATTATCCAATAATTTATAATTTATTTTATATCTCAATTGTTTGGAAGCCATAGATACATTTTTTTGTCTTTTTATTTTTCTGTTAGTGCTAGTTGTTACTATGCTAAAATAGATAAGAAGGGAGGATAGATTCTTCTCTAATGGCTCAGGTATGGACTGTGACTTTTTAGCCCGTTGTTCATATTTATATTTTCTCAAATTGTATGAGCCAATTGATCGAGCAACCGATAGGGTCATATATGTGTCAATTAGAATGAAATAGATTTGGATAGGGTAAACATATAGAGGAATATAATTGCACTATTTGGGATTGCTATTTACACAAAAAAAAGTTAATTACAAAAATCATAAGATAAGATTCATTTAATTATGAATTACATGTAAAAACTCATCTTATTTTAGTACATGTGCATGGTAGAATAAAAGTATTTAAAGTAGGTTAACATTTATTTAATTATAATATATTAATCTTAACTATATCCCAAAGGTGTCATTTAAATTGTTAAAAACAAAGTGACTTTAATTGTGTGGTTAAAATTGAGGTGATATTAAAATTATTGAGCAAATTACGATCCAACTGTTTTATAAGTTGGTAACTCCCAAAAGTTATTGGTTGTTAATAAATTATCATGTATGTATATATTAATTTGTCATTGTGTAATTTTAGGTTGGTAGAAGTTTATATTGATGTGAGAAATTTTTATGTTGAGATAATAATATAATATATTTTTATAATTTAAATTAGAATATTGCTAAATGTATTTTTATTAGTCATTACTCTATATAGTATGACTTCACTCAGTTTCAATATATATGAGATAATTTGACTTGACACGGAGTTTAAGAACGAAAAAGAAAGATTTTTGAAACTTAAGTACCTAAAAGTTTTGTGGGAACATGATATTTGTATGAGTGTAAGAACTTCTCATTATAGGTAAAATGGGTAAAATAAAAAATTTAAAGTTAAATTATTTTCAAATACATAAATGTGTCATTCTTTTGGAACACACTAATAAGAAAAATATTTTATGTAAATTGAAAGGGAATGAGTATTTATTTTTGAATCATATTATATTTTTATTTGTTTGTATCACCGACTATATATGGGGTTATAATATTTAAGCTTATGTCAATAGTTATTCATATAATTTGTTCCTTTTTATTTATAGAATTTAGCATGATCATAATATTATCCGCACATTGTGCGGGTACTAACACTTGTTTATACATTACTGCATATATGACTTGTAAGCACATGCACATATATATATAAAAAATGTATCATTTATCTATTTTGGGTGTAATCTGAATATAATTTATGTATATTTGATATGAAATATTTTTTAGACTTCTCCATATCTTTGCAAACATAATAAAATATAATGTATATTTCATAATGATATACATTACATAAACAGTGTATATATTTCAATGTAATTTTTTTTAAAAAAATACATGGTATATTCAACGTTGTAGTATTGTTTTAACTGTTATCCTCAATATATATAAGAGTAATATTTGATATTATTTTATAATTGTTTGATTTCATATGTATATTATTATACATTACATATTCTAGAATTATTAGTTTCATATTTTCTAAATGATACAAAATGAAAGAAAATTTATAAGGATAATATTTTATAGCAAGAAAAAAGAAGAGATTATTTGGATAGTTACAAACGTGATTCTCGGTCCACCAACAAATTTGTAACATGTTAAAACAGAATGTGTAGTATCCTAATTTGAATTATAAAAGAAAAAAATATAGGCCGTATTGTTTCATTTTCTTTAGAAAATAATTAAACAGATCCTTAAATTTAGGTGTATGATTCCTAACTTTGAGGTGTTTGATTCATTGCCTTTGTTTGAGAAGGAATATTTGGGGATTTAGTTATGAGCGAAAAAACAGGAATGATATGTTAGGGTTGATTATTGTCTAGCTTGATTTTAGGGATTTTTATTGAATCTACTATGCTATGTTAATATTTAGGTGCCATAGAATGACAATTAACTATTGTGGCTACGGATATGCAAACTTTCTTCAAATATTGTCTAGTTATGTTTTTTGCCCAAATTTTAATAGCCCATATTTTTCTCCATTGACACGAAATGTCTCTCCGGCCCAAACATATTACATCTAATATTCCGAAATGTCTATTTTGTATATTTTTTGTATAGTGACAGTCTATTTTATATATTTTTTGTATAGTGACAGCGTATTTTGTATATTTTTTGTATAGTGACAGTTTATTTTGTAAATATTTTGTATAGTAACACTCTATTTTATATAAATTATATAGTGACACTCTATTATATATAAATTGTATAGTGACAATCTATTTAGTATATTTTTTTGGATAGTGACAGTCTATTTTGTACATATTTTGTATAGTGACAGTCTATTTTATATAAATTGTATAGTGACGGTCTATTTTGTATATTGTTTGTATAGTGACAATCTATTTTTGTATATATTTTGTATAGGAGAATTTGATAAGGTAAGATGAAATTTTTTATAAAATAAGAATGGAAGTGGCAGAATAAAAAAAAGTTTTGGCCTGAAAAGAAGTGCTGACAATTTGAATTGTTGATTTTTACTACAATTTCTTTTTCTTTTTGGTGAATGATTTATTTTTCAGAAGAAGATACGAGAGCGAAGATTGGTAGAGCTGTATTGAACGAGATAACTTGGAAGAAGAGGAAAGAATGCAAAAAATTTGGACTTTGACAACTAGGGAGGACAGGGCAGCACGAGAAATTTTATCATGTGTGAGACATGATATGTAATACTTGTGTGAGGAAAAAAAAGGTTTACTGGCAAAATTAACGGAGTAGTGATAATTTTTGTAGTGGAAGATGAAATGGTTTGAACTTTGAAGTACAAGGAAGAAAGAAGGTGTTTAAATTTTTTTCGAAGAAGAAAGAAGGTAAGGTCCAAATATGCCCCTGAACTATTGAAAATAAAGCAATTATGCCCTCCGTTTGCATTTGGGTATAAAATTGCCATTGCCGTTAATAAAGTGGTTCACTTTTGCCCCTCCCCACTAACAGACTCCACATCAAGGACAATTTTGTACCCAAATACAAACGGAGGGCATAATTGCTCTATTTTAAATAGTTCAAGGGCATATTTGACCATTTTCCGTATAAAATAATACTTTTTTGCTGAGTTGAAAATCCACGTTGGAGAAAAAGTCTTCTCTGTAAAAAAAAAAAAAGGAAAGGAATGTCGTTCCATATCTTTTACGTAGTAATTACTACGATGACGAAAAATCTCACGGGAAAATTCCTCCGACCAGCTTCACTTATTATTTTCTTACTGGATCAAATTCGTGTGATTTAATTTTATATTCTTTGAACTCCTAAGTCCTAACATGTAAGATAACCAAACAATACCCCATTAGAGGGACTCGAATCCGGTTCTGCTCAAAGGATACAATGCCATTATTCATCATTGATGTATCCGTAATAAAATAATCTTTTACATTGTAATATCAATTCTTAATGCAAAATCTTATTATTAGAGTACCAAGTAATTAATGGTGAAATTTTTTTCGTTTCGTCTTCCTATTTTAATTTGCCACCGCATATCGATACATCCATAAGTTACTATCACTTATTCCACTTTTACATTTCTTTGATGCGGGTATTTGGGTACAAAATTGTGCCCTCCTATTGTACCCAAATGCAAACGGATAGTATAATTACTATATTTTTAATAGTTTAGGGGCATATTTGGACCTTTTTAACTCAGCAAAAAAGTATTATTTTATATGAAAAAGGGTCAAATATGCCCTTGAACTATTGAAAATAGAGCAATTATGTCCTCCGTTTGTATTTGGATACAAAATTATCCTTGATGTGAAGTCTGTTAGTGGGGAGGGGCAAAAGTGAACCACTTTATTAACGACAAGGGCAATTATGTACCCAAATATAAACGGGGGCATAATTGTACTATTTTCAATAGTTCAGGACATATTTGACACTTTTTCGTTATTTTTTAGGAACGAAGGTAGGAGATTGCAAAAAGTTAATAAAGTGACATCATAGGACCCACTTTTCCATTTGTCAAAATTTAAAAGGAGTCTCACACATAGACCCAACGTAAAATTTTTCGGGCGGCACAAATATGTTAGTTAATATATTTTATTTATTTTTGGCTACAAGTTGTAATATGGAATTGTAGGCTAGGCGAATGTTTATAGTTTCTGCCGAGTGGCTAACTTTGTCAAAAGTTCAAGTATTATCACCAGCATACTGCGTCTATTCATTTTGTAAGAAAAAGTTTTCTCTTTTACCAAATTTGACATTTCAAATGAAATTTTTTTTATTGAGCCATTTTTTAATGTTAAATTGCATGATTTTCTAAAATTGCATAAATGAAAATATGTTTGACGAAAATCTAAATCTACTAGGAAAGGTTATCATAAAAAGAGCTAACAGTCAACAGTGGGCTAATTCATTAATAGGTCTGAAAATTGAATGATAAGCTTGGACAGTTAGTCCTGTAAACCTGGTATGAGTAATTCAAGTATTTACATTTTGTAACTTAAATTGAAAACAGTATTAGAAAACACATATGACATGTCTCTTCATTATCTGACCTCTCTAACTAGTAAGCCTAAATTCTTCATGCCTTTTTGAATAATGCTTTCTAGATAATACTTCAGCCACTATATAAGAACTTATAAGATTTTAGTTTATCACAAACAATTACAAGTGAATCTTATAATTTATTTTTCTATTTTTATTTAATGAAACAAAGTACTCCCTCCGATTCAATTTATGTGAATTTGTTTGACTGAATACGAAATTTAAAAAAAAATAAAGACTTTTGGAATTTGTGGTCCTAAACAATTCAAAAAGGGGCCAGAGTAATTGTGTGGTTATAAAAGTTTCTCATTAAGGGTAGAATTGTAAGTTAAAGCAAAAATGTTTCTAAATTTAAAAAGGGGTCACTTTCTTTGAAACTGACTAAAAAGGAAATAGATTCACATAAACTGAAACGGATGTAAATGTTTTAGATCTATGATGGAAATGTTTCAGGCGTGGACTTTGGAGAGGATGTCAGAGGCCCATTGTGCAGGAAAGTTACACATTCGGCCGTACGGCCCATTTACCTGTTATTTTTTTTAGCCGACGGCTATTTAGGTTAATTCATAACTCTATAATTATCATTCGAATAAAAGGTCTTATTTGTTTGTATTTAATGGAGGTCTGAATCTTAATAATTCAGATCTCAGACATTAAGTATGTCTGTTTTTAAAGTTTGAATCTTAATCATTCAGATCTTAATCATTTAGTATTTTTTTACTTCACACCCAATTAATGAGTCTGAATAGGTCTGTATGATTAAGATCTATAACAAAGATTTAATTTCATCAAGATGCTATCATCCATATTCAGATATTTAAAAAATAAATAGTCTTAATCATTTGGTATTCAGATCTTAAAACGCATATTTATATTCAGATGTGTATTCAGATTCAGATGTATTAATCTTAATACACATCTTGATATTTAGATATGTATTCAGATTCAAACTTCTTAATCTTTATAAAATAAAATGAGGCTAGTTTTCTTTTCTTTCAAAAAAGCATAACCTCAAATATTACTTTTAGAATACTATTTACCAAAGTACCATGTGACACAGAGAAGATATTAATGGTATCTGTTTACCCAAAAAATGGATAGAGTTGAATTTATACGCAGTTCCGAAGATATGTGGTGCAACTTAATATAAAATGCAAGGATGAATAAAATGTGAATATAGATTATAGATAATGTATCTAAACAAGGCAATCAAGAATAGTGAACCTTGGGATTGAACAAATAGAATCAATCTAAGAAAACTGGAATAGCCACTCTTTCTTGCAGAGGAAATAATACTTTCATTATAATCTAAATCTCAGAGAAAAGATGTCCTTTTACAGAAATGATAATCAAGCGCTTTTATAGTGGAGGGATTCGGCTCCAAGCATAATAAAATAAACATTCAGTGGGAGACCCATGATAAATCAGCTTTTTCATAATTTCTGCCAAGATTCCCTCTAGTGGGATTGCAACGGCTTTTGTCTGTGAGCTCGACCTTGCTTAGAATCCTCGATTTTGGTTCGAGCTTGATTTCGGCTCGAACTTGTGATCTTGGTTCGAGCCCGATCCTGGTTCGAGCCCTCGAATTGATTCCAGATCAATGTAGGTTAGTTTTTGGATTATCAACACGATAGATCCACCCGCATCATGGTTCGATTCTTGTTCGAGTTTGATTATGATATCGATCTCGACACGGACCGGCCTCTCCGGGTTCGAGGTTAGTTCGTGCCCCCCTTCGGGATTTTACTTCGATACACCACCCTTCGAACCATACCGTACATGCCAAGGCTGAAATCTATTTCGACCGTATATAGTTAGTCCTCTCGTTTCTCAGAAAGAATATGGCGAGAAACGATATGATTTTCAACAGCTCGATCGGATTATATTTTGTCGTTTCCATCGGGTTTGATCATGACGCATATGATAGTTGTCCCGTCGGTTTAGTCTTCCAAGGCATTTAATGCATGTCAGACGGTGGTGGGCCACTGCTGATACTGAACCGCCACCGTTTGAACCTATAAATAACCCTTACCTTTATCTTTTACCATTTTTACACCTTCTATCTTCTAAAATTTCTCAAATTCTTCTTTATACTCTCCAACTTACCAGAAAAGCTGTGATTTCTTTCCGAAAGAAACCCTCTTCAATTCTACCAAATCTCTATCACTTTCTTCTACTCCTTACTTTCGAATCCAAAAAATGGCGAAAACATCGCAAACCATTCTTCAGAAAGAGAAGGCTTCATCTTCACAGTGTGTCACCGATGAGACACCGGCAGGACCACGGCCTGAGGAGTATGTCGCCGATGAGACACCGGCAGAACCACGGCCCGAGGAGTGTGTCCCCGAGGCGTGCGTCCTTACTTCAGATTTTAAGGTTGATAAAGGTTCATCGGTCCCTGGCCGGTGTGAGACGGTATTGAGATACATGTGTTTGATAACCGAGAAGCACCTCGATCTGTTAAAGAAGGATTGTAATTGGGGTGAAAAAGAAATAATAATACCTACCCCTGACGAAGATATCACTTCTTACGTGAAAAGGGTTTTTGAACGTATATACTTACCCTTTCACTTTGGGTCCCCTCGATCCCGTCGTTATTGACTTCTGTCGACAATATCAGGTAACCTTAGGCCAGGCCCATTCCTCTTTGTGGCGGATCGTTATCCTGATCCGATATTTCATGAGCAAAATCGAGGGGATGTCATTCACCCTCGATCATCTTATTCGGTTGTACCGTCCCCGACTTTTTTGGGGAGGGTTAATAAAACTCCAGCGTCGGGCTACCAAGGCTCTGTTCTCGAGTATTGACGAGGACAAGGACCGGGGTTGGATGAGCAGGTTCGTTCGAATAAGGACTTCGGACCTGATCCCGACTGAAAAGATGCCCTTTCCCGAGGAATGGAATATAAAACGTAAGTGTGATCTTGCTGTTGCTTCTATTTTGTTCTTTCATTTATTCTCTTATCGACACTCCTTTTTTTGTGATGTAGCGGTTCCCTGGATGCCCGGAGCTGTTCCCGATCTCAAGAATTGGGTACGGGCTCTTGTTTTGACCTCCACATACGCCGAGCGCTCATGGCGTGATATGTCAAGGGGTCGATGGGAGGCCAAAAATCACGGTAAGCTCATTTCTCGGACTCTGATGATCCGAACGAGGCGTTTCTCAAAATACTTCCCATATGCAGGTTTGGGTAAAGACGCGGTCTTGAGGCCTCTGTCCAATGAGGAGGATGTTTCGACCTCTGTCCCAAAGCCGGTGAAGGAAAATAAAAGAAAGGGAGCCTCGTTGCCCGAATATCCAAAACTGAAGAAGAGGACAGCTCGTAAGCCGAACAGGAATGTCATTCCTTTGACCGTAGAATCAGTTTTGCGTCTAAGGGATGAAGATGAAGAAGAAGAAGACAATGAGTCCACGCTGGCAGTCCGAACGAAGAGAGCCACCGGTGCTTCATCGCCGGCTGGATTGATGATGCTTTCTGGGGCTCTGCCTCGAACTGAAGATATACCGGAGAGAGATTCAGGTAGAGTCCCCGAACTATCGAATGTCAAAGACGCCTCTCATCGGAGTCAACCGGCAGGGGTTTCAATTGAAGAGCCCCTCGAACCCCTCCGAGCCGAGGGGAACACTCCAAGCGAGTCACTTGGGGCAGCAGCTATCGAGGATTCGCCTACCTTTCCCGCTTTTCCGCAGGGGTGATTCGGGAAGCTCAAGCACTGGGAGCCCTTGATCTAGACAGGCCACGATGAAGAAGATCCGTTTCGTGACCTGTTTACCGGTATCGAGGACGTTGCCGGTGCCGGTGATGAATCAGATCTTTTTCACGGTTTGCGGCAGGCTTTGAATCAGGTGAGCCTTTAAAGATCTTTTTGTTGGTACTGCCTTTATGTCCGTTTTTTGTTAACTTCACTTCTTGTTTCTTTGTAGGTTGTGGCAGTCCATCGAGAATAATGTTCTCGTTCCCAGAATGAGCTGCATCGATACGCGACCGACCTACCGCGCTACTGACGAGAGGAACTCCCTTAGACTTTTATTAGGGCAGAGAGAGAAGGAAATAAAAGACCTCCGAGCTGAGTTGGCCAAGGCTTATCAAGATCAGAATGATTTGTCTGAGCAGGTAATGATGCTTTTGAAAACTTATGGGTTCGATACCGGAACGATAGCTAACATCTCGGTCTCACAGCTGCAGCGAAAAATCGAGATGATAGGGAAGCTTCGTGAGGAGGTCGACGTGATAAGGATGGAATCCTTGCGGTGGAAAGAAGGTATGGACCGCTTTGCTGTAGAAAAAGAGACTGATCGAGCCCAGTTATCATCGTCTAAAGCCCAACTTCAGAAAATGAAGGAAAAAGGCCTGGTTCAAGCAAGAAGAATTGAGGAGCTTGAGGCTCGGTTTTCCTCTGTATTCGCCAAGGCCGAATCCGATGCTGAAAAGGCAAAAGCCGATGCGGATGCGCTAGTGGCCGTCTATTGGGCCGATGCTGAAGCTGCCCAAGTCCAGGCAAGAGAGGCAGCCGAATCCGCCGATGGTCGAGCGCATTGGGTCGCCGAACTTGTTAAGTACCGATCCAGAAGGGAAACTCTCGAGGAGATTCATGCTCGTGGCTTCGATCTCTCGGAAGAGATAAAAAGGGCAAAAGAACTCGAAGCTGATGCTGAAGCTCTGGTTTCCAATGATGATGACGACGACGATGGGAGCAAAAGCGGATCCGAGAACAGGAGGGAACCTGATAAAGAAGAGACCGCTCCTGTTTATTTATATTTAGTTCTTAGTTTTTACGTTGTAATCACCCGTGCAGATAAATTTGTGTATAGACATATCTCCCCTTTCGCCGACTCGTTTTTGTTTTTGTTTCCTGTGTTGCGAGGACTTTATTCGCCTTATGAATGTTTCCATAATGTTTTAAACCACTTAATCAAATTTGGACCTCGTAGTCTCTGCAACTGAGCGAGCGTTTAGTTGTCAACGATTCGATCTTGAAGAAATATAGCCTGTGGGCGTGATGATCGAGCGAGTGTTTGCTCGCACTCGAATTAATGTAGCCCGTAGGCTTTAACGGTCGAGTGAGTGCTTGCTCGAATTCGAAAAATAAAAAATAGCCCGTGGGCTTGGTCGAGAGAATGATTCGAACTCGAAATAAATTAAAAAAAAAAAGCTCGTCGAGTGAAGGATTCGAACTTGAATTAATGTAGCCCGTAGGCTTAGTGGTCGAGTGAATGATTTGAACTCGAATTAATATAGCCCGTAGGCTTAATGATCGAGTGAGTGTTTTCTCAAACTCGAATATAAAAAATAGCCCGTAGGCTTGGTCGAGTGAATGATTCGAACTCGAATTAATGTAACCCGTAGGCTTAGTGGTCGAGTGAATGATTCGAACTCGAATTAATGTAGCCCGTAGGCATAGTGGTTGAGGGAATGATTCGAACTCGAATTAATGTAGCCCGTAGGCTTAGTGGTCGAGTGAATGGTTCGAACCCGAATTAATGTAGCCCGTAGGCTTAATGGTCGAGTGAGTGTTTGCTCGAACTCGAATATAAAAAATAGCCCGTAGGCTTAGTCGAGTGAATGATTCAAACTCGAATTAATGTAGCCCGTAGGCTTAGTGGTCGAGTGAATGATTCAAACTCGAATTAATGTAGCCCGTAGGCTTAGTGGTCGAGTGAGTGTTTGCTCGAACTCGAATATAAAAAATAGCCCGTAGGCTTAATGGTTGAATTGTATCTTAATTCTTCGCACGTTATTACACGCCTGGGTTCGGGCCAATCTATATGAGCATGGCTCGCTTTGACCATTTGGCTCTTTACAGTTTTCCTATTGGGACCCTGTTGCTGTGAAATAACTCTCTTGCGGGACCCCGGATATTGTTATAAATGCTGCACGACCAATGGTTGCCTCATTAAAAACCTTGCCGAAAAACCCATTTGGGATAAAACCGGTCTAAGGGAAAAAGAGTGCAACGCGTGCTTTCTGGCGAGAGATCCGTCCCTTGTACCTTAACAGTAGTACCGTTTTAGATGTGATACATTCCAGTTGCTTGATAACTGTTTGCCATTTATAACGCCGATCCTGTACGACCCCTTTCCGGTGTCCTCGAGTACCTGATATGGTCCTTCCCAGTTTGGTCCTAGCTTCCCTTCATTCGGATTTTGGGTACTGATGGTAATTTTTCTCAACACTAAGTCTCTAGGCTTGAAATGGCGGAGCTTGGTTCTTCGATTATAATACCTTTCGATTCGCTGCTTTTTGGGCGGCCATTCGGACGAGGGCAGCTTCTCGCCTTTCGTTCGATAGTTCGAGGCTTGTGTTCATAGCCTCGTTATTTGATTCTTCCACCGAGAATCGAAATTTGGCACTGGGTTCACCAACCTCGACTGGTATCAATGCTTCGGATCCATATACTAAGGAGAACGGGGTCGCCCCCGTACTGGATTTTGACGTTGTCCGGTATGCCCAAAGGACTTCGGGTAGGATTTCTCTCCATCTCCCTTTAGCATCGTTCAACCTCTTCTTTAAGTTTTGAATGACAATTTTATTTGTTGATTCGGCCTGCCCATTCCTACTGGGGTGGTATGGCGTCGATAGTATCCTTCTTATCTTGTGGTCTTCGAGGAATCTTGTTACTTTGCCGCCAATGAATTGCTTTCCATTGTCACATACTATTTCGGCGGGAATCCCGAACCGGCATATGATATGATCCCAAATAAAGTCTATAACTTCTTTCTCCCTTATTTTCTCGAACCTGTGCTTCAACCCATTTAGAAAAATAGTCAGTCATAAACAAAATGAATTTGGCTTTACCTGGGGTCAATGGCATAAGGCCGACGATATCCATTCCCCATTTCATGAAAGGCCATGGGGATAGGACCGAATGGAGTTGTTCTCCGGGCTGGTGGATCATTGGTGCAAACCTTTGACATTTATCGCATTTACGAACAAATTCCTTCGTATCTTTGCCCATATCGATCCAATAGTACCTTGCTCTGATTATTTTTTGGACTAATGTGTCGGCTCCAGAGTGATTCCCGCAAGTACCCTCATGCACTTCCCGTAGGACGTAATCGACATCCCCCAGACCCAGGCATACCGTCGACGGTCCATCGAACGTTCTTCGATACAGTGTTCCGTCTGAAGCAAGAGTGAATCGAGCAGCTTTGGTCTGTAGGGTTCTGGAATCTTTAGGGTCCAATGGGAGTTTTCTGTTTTTCAAATATTCGATATACTTGTTTCTCCAATCCCAGGTTAAGCTTGTAGAATTTATTTCGGTGTGTACTTCTTTGATTACCGATCTTGAAAGTTGAACAACATTCCCCGAGCCCGTGTCATCTACCTCGATCGACGACCCCAAATTCGCCAGTGCGTCGGCCTCATTATTCTGTTCCCGTGGGATATGCCGTAAAGTCCATTGCTTGGAATGGCGCAAAGTGATAAGTAGTTTATCTAAATACCTTTGCATTCTACCTTCTCGAACTTTGAAAGTTTTGTTTACTTGACTCACCACCAGCAAGGAATCGCAGTTGGCTTCAATAATTTCTGCTCCCAAATTTCTAGCTAGCTCGAGACCTGCAATCATGGCTTCATACTCGGCCTCGTTGTTAGTCAACCGGATAGTTTTAATAGATTGCCTAATAATGCCACCCGTGGGTGGTTTCAAAACTATGCCCAGCCCGGACCCCTTTACATTCGAAGCCCCGTCCGTAAAAAGGATCCATACCCCCGATGATGTACCTGATTTCAACAGTTCTTTTTCGACTTCGGGTACGAGGGCCGGTGTGAAATCGGCCACGAAGTTTGCTAAGACTTGAGACTTGATGGTCGTGCGGGGTTGATATTCGATATCGTACCCACTGAGTTCGACGGCCCATTTGGCCAGTCGGCCTGATAACTCGGTTTTGTGCAAAATATTACGAAGTGGGTATGTGGACAATACATATATGGGATGACATTGGAAGTATGGCCTTAACTTCCTCGAGGCGCTTATCAGTGCAAGCGCCAACCTTTCTAGGAGCGGATATCTAGTTTCCGCCTCTCCTAAGGTTCGACTCGTATAATAAATGGGGAATTGCATACCTTGCTCTTCTCGAACTAGGACACCGCTTACGATGACTTCCGATACTGCCAAGTACAAACAAAGCTTCTCATCCGTTTTTGGAGTGTGAAGCAGTGGTGCACTTGATAGATATTGCTTTAGTTCTTCTAATGCTTGTTGGCACTCCGGGGTCCAAGAAAAATCGTTCTTCTTTTTGAGTAGAGAGAAAAATTTATGACTTCGATCAGATGATCTCAAGATGAACCGGCTTAAGGTGGCGATCCGACCTGTTAGTCTTTGTACGGCTTTCACGCTGTCTACGACGATGATGTCTTCAACGGCCTTGATTTTATCTGGGTTAATCTCTATTCCCCGATGTGATACCATGAAGCCAAGGAACTTGCCCGAACCGACCCCGAAGGCACATTTTTCGGGGTTGAGCTTCATTTTGTATTTCCTTAGAATCTCGAACGTTTCCTGCAAATGAATTAAATGGTCCTCTGCGCGTATGGACTTGACTAACATGTCATCAATATAAACTTCCATTGATTTTCCTATTTGTTCTTCGAACATTTTATTCACTAGGCGTTGGTAAGTGGCCCCTGCGTTTTTTAGCCTGAAGGGCATCATATTATAACAATACGTTCCATATTTGGTGACAAATGAGGTTTTTTCCTGGTCCTCCGGGTTCATCTGTATTTGATTATACCCGGAATAGGCATCGAGAAAAGTGAGGATCTCGTGGCCGGCCGTGGCATCGATCATGCGATCGATATTGGGCAACAGAAAGGAATCTTTGGGGTATGCTTTGTTCAAATCCTTATAGTCCACGCACATTCTAAGTTTGTCCCCTTTTTTAGGGACTACAACTACGTTGGCTAACCATTCGGGATATTTTACCTCCCGAATGGACCCTACTTTGAGAAGTTTGGTTACCTCGTCCTTTATGAACGCGTTCTTTCTATCAGACTGGGGTCTTCTTTTTTGCTTCACCAGTCTGAACCTGGGGTCCAAACTTAGCTGATGCGTCATTATGTCCGGCGAGATCCCTGCTATAGCTAAATGGGACCAGGCAAAACAATCGATGTTATCGATAAGAAATTGAACGAGTTTCTTCCTGAGTTCAGGGCTTAACCCCGTTCCCAAGTATACCTTTCGCTCGGGCCGGTGCTCGATTAATATGACTTGCTCTAGATCCTCGATTGTCGATTTTGTGGCGTCGGAGTCATCGGGAATTACGAAAGATCAAGGGACCATTTGGTCTCCATCCTCTTCGATTTTCTGGTTGTCTGGCTAGGTTGAAGCCGATGTCTGTGATTGCTATTTGGTGTCCCGTTCTCCTTCCGGGCCTGATCCTTTTATCGGCAAAAGTGAGGATACTGGTTTAGCCTCGTCGACGGCGAACATTTCTTTCGCGGCTGGTTGTTCTCCATATACCTTTTTGACACCTCCCGACGTCGGAAATTTGAGGACCTGGTGTAGGGTCGAAGGCACAGCTCTCATGTTGTGGATCCATGGCCTTTCGAAAAGGGCGTTATACCTCATATCGCCTTCGATTACGTGAAACTTTGTTTCCTGGACGGTTCCGGCCACGTTTATTGGTAAGTCTATCTCCCCTTTGGTGGTTTCGCATGCCATATTGAACCCGTTTAGGACCAGAGTTACAGGTACGATCTGATCCTGTAGGCCGAGCTGCTCCACTACCTTCAATCGGATGATGTTGGCCGAGCTACCTGGGTCGATTAACACACGCTTAATTTTAGTTTTATTTATGAGTACGGATATTACCAGCGCATCGTTGTGAGGTTGGATGACCCCCTCTGCATCTTTATCACCAAAGGACATAGTCCCCATGTGTGCGTAATCTTGAGTCCGAGATCGCTTTTCCCTCACCATCGATGTTTTAGTGCATTTAAGCATTGGTCCCCGGGGGTATCAATGCCGCCGATGATCATGTGGATGACGTGTTGTGGTTCCTCTTGCTCGTTTTGCTTGCTGAAATCCTTACTTCTAAAATGGCTCTTTGCCCTATCACTCAGAAACTCCCAAAGGTGCCCTTTGTTAAATAGGCGAGCTATTTCCTCTCTTAGTTGCTTGCAATCTTCCGTTCTGTGGCCATGGGTACCATGATATTCGCACGTTTGATTAGGATTTCTTCGGGCAGGATCGGTCTGCATTGGTCGAGGCCATTTAGTATCTTTGATGTGTCCGATGGCCGATACGAGAGCGGATGCACCCACCCTGAAGTTATATTCTGATAATCGAGGTGCTTCTATAGACTCGGCATATTTATCGAAACCGCTCTTACTCATAAGCTCTCGAGAATTTTGTCCACGATCAATTCTTTGATTGTTCCGAACTACGTTGCGTGCTGAACCGTTGTTTACCCGATCTGCGACATACGGTCGATATCGGTCTCTGTTCGATTTTTGTTCTCTGTCGATCTATTTTTGATTAATAACTGACTTGTTCTGATGAACAGGTCCGTACTGGGCCCCCGACTGATCATCCTCGACCCTAATTTTTGATTGATATCGGTGTTGCACATCTTCCCAAGTTACCTCTGGATACTCGATCGAATTTTGTTTCAGCCGATGTGATGCTGTCGAACTTAGCTCGTTCAACCCTTGGGTGAAAGCTTGTACGGCCCAGTCATCTGCGACCGGGGGTAATTCCATGTGTTCCATTTGAAATCGGGATACGAATTCCCTCAGCATTTCTCCCTCTCTTTGCTTTACTTTGAAGAGGTCTAATTTTCTCGTTGCAACCTTTACGGCACCAGCATGTGCTTTTACGAATGAATCTGCTAACATGGCAAAAGAATCGATGGAATTCGGTGGTAAATTGTGGTACCAGATCATAGCTCCTTTCGAGAGGGTCTCCCCGAACTTTTTCAACAGCACGGATTCGATCTCATCGTCTTCCAAATCGTTGCCTTTTATGGCACATGTGTAAGAGGTGACATGTTCGTTGGGATCGGTCGTACAATTATATTTGGAAATTTTGGGCATACGGAATATTTTAGGGATTGGCTTAGGTGCCGCACTCGACGGAAAAGGCTTTTGTATGAATTTTTTTGAATCAAGCCCTTTTATCATTGGTAGAGCCCCTGGGATTTGGTCGACCCTGGCATTGTACGTTTTCACCCTCTTGTCGTTGGCTTCGACTCGTTTTGTGAGTTCTTCGAGAAATTTAGTGATTCCGGGAGTAGTCCCCGATTCTTGCTCGTTAAATTTCACTATGGCAGGCTCTATTCTGGGGGTGATTTCTCGAAGTGGATTGAAAACCGGCCTGCTCTGTGCACGAGTTTGGCTCTGTAGCTGAGCTATCGCTACTTGCTGGGCTTGTAACATATCGAATATCATGCGTAAGCTTACCCCGACTTCCCCTGGGCTTTAGGTGTCTTGGGCTACGGATCGAGCACCGCCCTGAATGCTTCTTTCCGGTTCGGAACGCTGGTTCGCTTCCAAAGCAATTTGTGAATTGACATCCAGTGGTACTTCGGCTCGAATCTCGGGTACTTCGATCCGAGACTCGGGTGGTGCCAAGTTGTTGGTTTCATCTTGAAGGCCGGTTTCGTAATCGGTCGGTGAAGCTATTTGATCGGTGGCCATTCGTAGCTGACCCTGAATTGAAGATGTTTTCGGAAATAAGTGACCACTGTTATCCTCGGCCCCACGGTGGGCGCCAAACTGTTTACCCGAAAAATGGATAGAGTTGAATTTATACGCAGTTCCGAAGATATGTGGTGCAACTTAATACAAAATGCAAGGATGAATAAAATGTGAATATAGATTGTAGATAATGTATTTAAACAAGGCAATCAAGAACAGTGAACCTTGGGATTGAACAAATAGAATCAATCTAAGAAAACTGGAATAACCACTCTTTCTTGCAGAGGAAATAATACTTTCATTATAATCTAAATCTCAGAGAAAAGATGTCCTTTTACAGAAATGATAATCGAGCGCTTTTATAGTGGAGGGATTCGGCTCCAAGCATAATAAAATAAACATTCAGTGGGAGACCCATGATAAATCAGCTTTTTCATAATTTCTGCCAAGATTCCCTCTAGTGGGATTGCAACGGCTTTTGTCTGTGAGCTCGACCTTGCTTAGAATCCTCGATTTTGGTTCGAGCTTGATTTCGGCTCGAACTTGTGATCTTGGTTCGAGCCCGATCCTGGTTCGAGCCCTCGAATTGATTCCAGATCAATGTAGGTTGGTTTTTGGATTATCAACACGATAGATCCACCCACGTCATGGTTCGATTCTTGTTCGAGTTTGATAATGATATCGATCTCGACACGGACCGGCCTCCCCGGGTTCGAGGTTAGTTCGTGCCCCCCTTCGGAATTTTACTTCGATACGCCACCTTTCGAACCATACCGGACATATCAAGGCTGAAATCTCTTTCGACCGTATACAGTATCATTCACATTTTGTCTAGAAAATAGGATGGCCCGCATGAGATTTCTATTTCCAGTTTCTTTACGTGTTAATTTTTGTAATGCGTCCCCTCGTTAATATGTGACTAAAGTTGTTGCACCTCTAAATTATGTAATCTTAACTTTTTTGCACATTCATTCGAGATGGGGCTGCTACGTCATTGGCAAGAACCTTATGGTCAGTGTACCAAAATTTGGAAAAAATTAGGGATTTTTAGACAAATAGTCGGCCATATTAATTGTTTACTTTTTTTAGCCATATATATAGATTATACATTGATTATACATAAGTATATATATATATATATATATATATATATATATATATATATATATATATATATATATATAATACATAAATTATGCATATATTATACATTTACCGGCTATTTTTAGATTAAGTGGTAGGGTGAGCGACTATTTGGGTTAATTCTTCAAAAAAATTACTGAATGCTCAAATGCAGTTAGTTACTCTGAAAATAGAAATGAATTGTTTAGTCCATGTACCAGATTCTTTTGGGCTAAAGTTTTGATGGACTACTTAGAAAGGCATGGGCCCTAATCTACTTCCCACAATTCATGCTCCTAGGAGATGTGTTTGAGAATTAGGAGCCGTTTGGACATATAAAAAAGAAAATTAAACTTGACTGAATTTTTGAAAATCGTTTTGAAGATGAATTTCAAGTTTGAAAAAGCAATTTTTACCACTTTTCAAGTGAAATGCATATTCAAACATACTTTTAAATTTCAAATAACATTTTCAACTTAACTCCAAATATTAATTTTTTTAAGCACAATTTTTATGTCCAAACGCCTACTTAGTTTCATTTCAAAAAATTACTTGGTCAAAGCCAAAGCATAAATCAAATAATAATTACATTAACATGTGTCATATCTCATACGTATACTTCAAAAGATTCTATGGAAGACGAAGGAAAGGATAAATTCCTAAATGATGATAAAGGTACCATGAAATACTCTTTCCTCTCCTTCATGTGAAATATGTTTTGGGAAAGGACATACAACATAATTTTTTGTTAGGATTTTTACCTTCCTATACATTATTTGAAATCTTATTATTCTCCCTACTCAAGTTTCAATTTAATTACATAGGCATATACAATTTACTAATTATATACATTTTAGGAATTAAATGAGATATCAATTAACTCCTATAATATCGCTAACGTACATAACCCACTCCTCCCACGTTTCTCTGTCCATACCCCTCACGATTCTGATACTCTCTCCCTCCATTAACGCTCTCTTCCATTTTGTTCAAATTTTTTTTATAATATCTCTTTCAAACTTTCTAATTTCTCTCTCAAAATCCTACGAAATTAGTATCTGCTTCAAATTTTTCTTCCCTTACGATGAAGAAGAAAGGATTTCCGAAGAATAGCCCTAAAAAAAGCTAATATTTATGATATTTCTACTATTGATTTGGGTGTTTTCTCACATGATTCACCCAAAAAAATAGTGAAATCGAGATATGCAAAATCAGAGACAAAGTCCAAGCTTTTTCCTCGTGAAGCTAGGGCAGAAGCGCGAACAAAACTCAAGCATGACAGGGATGCTGGTGAAGCTTCGACATCTGCTAAATCAGTACAGCGGAAGGGCAAAGAAATTACTTGTGGTGATGATTTCGTCGAAGAAGAAGTTATCCTGAAACCTGCAAAAAAAAATCAAAGTTTCTCCTACTATCAAACCTTCAAAAAGGAAGAAGGTTCAAAAATCTCCTAAAAATATACCCCAACAGTCATTAGAGAAAGTAAAATTGTAGTTCTTATAATTTTTACTTTTTTTTTTAGTTACAAAATATGTTTTCATTCTCATGACTATACCTATTTTTTGTTTTTCTGTATTTGTAAAAATTTTATCTACATTGTGTATATTTGTTGTTGGTTATCAACTTTTTTACATTTTTCCGGAAATTATAGATTTGTCATTTATTATTTGAAATAATTTTGTTAGGGAATGTACTACATGATTTAGTTAATTTTATTGGTTATTTTTTGCTCTATTTGTAAATGTTAGTTTCATTTTTTGTAAACAAATTGTATATATTATGTCTAGTTGTTAGTTTCTACTTTATTACTCTAAACATAAATTTGTTAGTGCATGTGTAGTTTCAATGTAGTTCAGTTGTTATATATGTTTACTAATTTTGCAACTTATTTGTATGCAATGTATTAATGTCTTTCTAGTTGTAGCTAAAGTGTAGTATAATTGTCATTATTTTGTTTTTTGGTCTTTAAACATATTTTATTAACTTATTATTTTTTTTGGTGCTGAATCGAACATTTTTTGCACCACGTGATTTTGATTATGGCATCACTAGGTTCTAGACATTATCCGACCCTGTTGTTCCTGCCCAAATCAAGGTGTTATTATCTGAAAATGGGTTAAAGTTATTTAAGAAGATATATTTTGGGCTTTACATGCCCAAAATATGTATCCAAAATCAGGCAATTCACCTTCTCATGAAGTATGAATTGAAAGCATCCGGTTCTCATTTTTTTTATAGCAGAGATAAAGGGTGAGAGGTTGAACTTTGGGTTGAGGGAGTTTTGTAACAATCCGATCGGTCGTTTTATGTATTTGTATTTCGTTCAGCTGTTTAAAGTCTTGAGTAGTTTCATATGATGTATTGTGACTTGTGTGAATCGTCGGTTTTCGTTTTCAGGTGATCCGAAGTTGATTTGGAAGAACAATTCTCAACTAGAAAGCTTTAAGTTGGAAGAGTTGACCAAGTTTGACTCTCCGGATCGGAGTTTTGATGATTCTGTTAGGTCCATATGGTGATTTTGGACTTGGGTGTATGCCCAGATTTGCATTTGGATGTTTCTTGAAGGTTCTAACGTTAATTTGCGAAAGTTGGTAATTTGGAGTTTTGGAATGTTTATAAGTTTGACCGAAAGTTAACTTTGGTGATATCGGGTTCGAATTTTGGTTACGGGAGTTGCAATAGTTTCGTTATATCATTTGAAACTTGTGTGCAAAATTTGAGTTCATTCCGAGTTGATTTGATATTGTTCGGCATGAGTTTTGGAAGTTGAAAGTTCAAAAGTTCATTAAGTTTGATTTGAGGTGCGATTCGTGATTTTTATGTTGTTTGATGTTATTGAAACTTCTAATAAGTTTGTATCGTATTTTAGAACTTGGTTGTATGATTAAATGGGGTCCCGAGGGGCTCGGGTGTGTTTTGGATCATTCGTTGAGAAACAAGTTAAGTTATGGATTTGGAGTTTGACCATGGTCAATATCGGGTCAAGATGACCTCATTTCGGTATTTTGAATTTTCGAACAAGTTCGTAGCGTATTTTATGATTGAAATACATATATGGTTTGTGTATGGGAGGTTCCGAATGAGTTTTGGGTGCTAAAACGAAAATTCTTTTGTTGCTGATTTTCTGGTGTAAAGTAATTAAATGTCATTTTTGTCTCTTAAATTTTCAGATTTCCTTTAAAACTTCAAAACATTATTCTCCCTTATTTTAAGGCCAAATTGGGTGATTCAAAAGGCTATCTTGGGTGTAATCTCGTAAGGATTATGTTAGGATTATCAAATGTGAGTTTTGGGGACATCTTGAATTTGAATCGAGCTATAATAACTGCTGCATTTTTTTTACTTATTCCAGAATTTAGTAACTTTTTCTTACATGGTTTTGGAGCTGGATTTGGGCGATTTTGGTGAGGATTTTCACCATATGGATTAGGGTAAGTATTTTTCACTCGGTTTTGATTATATTTTGTGATTCCATCTTCGTTTTTGGCATTTGATTGATAATTTCAAAAGAGCAAATTTGGATTTTTTTTGCCTAAAGTTCCATAGAGTGAGTTTTCGAGTTTTGAATATTGATTCGGAGTCAGATTTGAGTGAAACTAGTATGGTTGGACTCGTAATTGAATGGGTTGTCGGATTTTATAAGTTTCGTCGAGCTCCGAGGCACGGGCCCGAGTTGGACTATTGGGCTGATTTTTGGCTTTTGATTAAAGATTCGACCTTTATCGATTGGGTTTGTTTCCTTTGGCATTATCTGATGTATTCGAGTTGCTTTTAGCTAGTTTTGAGCCGTTCGGAGGTCGGTACGCGTGAGATGGCATTTTTATAGCATCGCTTGGCTTGCTCGATATTTGATTTGACTTGTTCGAGGTAAGTAACACTTCTAAACTTGGAGCTGAGGGTATGAACGATTATACATGTTATGTGATTTGTTTGGAGGTGACGCATATGCTAGGTGACGGGCGTGTGGGCATGCACCATTGAAATTGAGACTCGATCGATTCCGTAGAGCTGCGTAGCCAATTGACTTGTATTTTTCATGTATTCTTCATATGTTAGAGAAATAGAGTTGTGACTCATGTTAGAAATCATGCTTAGGCAAATGCTGATATAATTGGGACCCACTGAGGTCATTTATGCTGTCGAATTATATGTTTAAATTGTAATTTCGTACTTAGTCATGTTCATTCATTGCATATCATATCTCAGTCTCTGTTGCTATTTATTGATACATCATATCATCATTTTGGACTAGTTTCATGACATTGTGAGCTCGATAGAGTGGAGAGAATGATGACTGAGTATGGCCGAGGGCTTGATTGTGAATGATATTTATGGGATCGGGATACACGCCGTAACATGTTTTATTGATTTATGCCTGGATTTGGCTTATTATAGCGCTTGGGCTGAAGAGCCCCTCCGGAGTCTACATACCCACAGTGAGCGCAGTTGATATTATATCGAGGGATGGATCTTCCCTTGACATGGATCTTGCCTAATTATTTATATTGAGGGATGGATTTGCCCTCGGCATGGATCTTGCCTAATTATTTATATTGAGGGATGGATCTTCCCTGGGCTGGATTGGCCCTATACAGTACTGAGTGACTGCATGTCAGTTATCATATATATATTTGGGATGGATCTTCCCTGGGCTGGATTGGCCATATACAGTTGGATCTTCCCTGGGTTGGATTGGCCATATACAGTACTAAATGACTGTGCGCGAGTTGTCGTTTATGTTTGGGCTGGATCTGCCCTATACAATGTCGAGTGACTAAGTGTGCTGAATATTGAGCGTGATGAGTGGAAATGTGAGCCAGTGAGATTGAGTACTCTGAGAGTGTGAGTACACGAGGTCATCACTGTGCTGCATTGCATCAGACATGCATACTTGATATATAGGCATAGAGAGGTATTTTCCTCATGCTATCAGAAAATGCAACATCTTATTTACTGTTGAAGGGTTTTTGAAAAAAATCACAGATTTCGAGCTTACTCATATTTTCGGTGATTTCGGCAAAAGATTTGAGTTTAACTGTTATACTTGAAAAGAAAATGTTTATTTTCCGGAATTGTATACGAGTTGAGCATCTATTTATTGAGTTATTACTTGTGTTATTTTAAATTATGTTGTTATAAGATGTTATTGGTTATTAGAGTTGGACTCTGACCCTTGTCCCAGCTCGTCACTACTTTCAACCTAAGGTTAAGTTTGTTACTTATTGAGTATATGGGGTCGGTTGTACTCATACTACACTTCTGCACCTTACATACAGATGTTGGATGCTGATGTTGTTGTGCACGGCAGGAGCTAGATTTGAAGACGTACCTGCATTTCAGTCACAACTGCCTCTTGTTTATGGTAGCTCTAGACTTATGAAAATCTGCTTATGTACATTCGGACAGATGATGTATTTATTTCATACTAGCTTTGTAAACTCTAAATCTTAGACGCTCATGATTTGTACTACCAGTCTTTGGGAAATTCTTGTATAAAAGCAGTTGTATTATCATTTCTTTTCTTATTAAATCTCATTAAATTGGATAGTTGTTAATTGGCTTACCTGACGGGTTGGGTTAGGTGTCATCACGACTAGATGGATTTTGGGTCATGACAAGTTGGCATCAGAGCTCTAGGTTCATAGGTTCTATAAGTCATGAGCAAGTGTCTAGTAGAGTCTTGCGGATCGGTATGATGACGTCCATACCTATCTTTGAGAGGCTACAAGGCATTTAGGATAAATTTTCCATCTTTCTTTCCTTATCGTACGACATTGATTCACTTGAAACATAACTCTTTGAATTCTCTCCATGCATTTGTGTGCGCATGTGAGCGCTCGGTATCAGCTGTGCATTGTTGGCTTGTGATTCTATGGATGAGGCGCGAGATATGATTTCGGTGTGTTGATGATGGGCCAGTCTAGAGGACTTTAGGGCGGGGTTTGACTGTAGCTTGAGCACGGGGATTTTGGTTGTATGAGTACGTTCTTTTGGACTTATATGTTTGGTAGTGTCCCTATGAGTGAAATTTATGACTCGATGAGTGGATGGATGGCTATGCGATGAACATGATGTGACTGCGGAATGTGTTCAGATGGTTTGATTGTGACGAAAATAGTTTGCTTGAGATATAAAAAGGACTATTGGGTGATAGATTGATGTCTTGATGTGACGTATAGTCTTGAGTTATGAGTGTGTTGAAAGATTTTTCATGTTGATTAATTGTGGAACGAAGTAGATTTTCATGTCTTGTTGTGAGTTAAGACTCAGGAAGATTAAGTGATGGCGTAGTAATCATGGCTGCAAAAGGGTATAGCAAGATGCCAATTTAAGGCTAAGCATGTGGATTATATCCTGCGGAGTAATCTACAGAGCTGTGATCCTTATAATATTGTGTGGAGAGTTTCTTTTCTACCAGCAGGGTATATGTGTTGAGATCTGAATTTGAATTTGGTTGAGAAAGTCGACCTGACCGTCATGTGGATGTATACGAGCTTAGTAAATTATTTAAGGTACTATATGGTTTGTGTTATGTGAGCTTATGAAGGATTTAGTTGAATCTCCCTACGGTATTATGGCAGTAATAGAGTATGGGTATAGTGAGTTATCAGATGTTCTATTATATGGCATTGAGCTAAGTGGGGGAGTCTACTATCGACGCTTTGATTGCATGGTTATGTGTTGTGTTGATTTCGGTTTGAGGTACACTATGAATCAGTTATGACTTGTAGAGGCTGGTTTTGGGGATGACTCTAGCAAGGAAATTTCTGGATACGGGTTATATTACGCTTTATGGGTATATGGAAATCATGGAATGATTTGAGTTGTTATTCGTGATGGATGTAGTGCGCATGGGGTAGAAATTTGCTCGGTTGCGCTAAGGCGGGGTCACTTCTTTGGGTGTTGATGTGCTAATGGGGCACAGGTCGTTCGGCCCGTTTGGTCGGTGCAATTGAGATTTTAGCAGAGTGGATAACTCTTGAGAAAGTTCTAATGGATTCAAGATTTCCATGTAGCAATTGTGAATTTCCTGTATTTGTATATGGCTAGGATCTGAGGTTTACATTGGATGGTATTGAGACTCGCGATATTTCTATACCATTATGGATTTTACATTTCGGTATCGGAAAGGTGGAGGAAACTACTTCAGATTCACAGAAGGTCTCTTCAGAGTGGATATCTAGGTTGCGATACGTTTGGGGTGCTTAAGAGGGAGTACATCGGCTTATGGGCCTTAAGGCGGTGTGGTTTTATGCTAGGATCTCTTGTGATGAGCTTTGGGTGAGGATCGTGGTATTCTAACAAGGAGAAGTGCCAGCTTGATGGCAATTCGGAAGGAACTAATAGAAATGTGATAGCTTGGTAGTAGGTTAGATCAGCACAATAATGGATACGATTAGTTCTTTGGGGTACTTATGATGTGGTGAGTCTCTACAAGTATTTCGTGGCAATACTCTTGGGTTTTGGTGACCTGCGTGGCTTGGCTGAGTTAAAAGGATTCAGTTATGATGGCTTGGATATGTGTTAATGAGTTTCAAAGAATTCATCATGGTTATGACCACGGTTGGAGTTGGTGTTTGCTACAGTTATAGAAGCTATATTGTGTGTGGTGATGTTCTCCTGGATTGAGTTAAATAAAAGGTTCGCGGTTGATAGGATGTTCAATTTTCTCAAGGTTCAGAGGTTATTATGGAATTTTCGTAGTGTCACGAGTTAGCATGTTAGAGGCAATGCGCTGTGTGGGGTTGAAAAGTTGCATGTACAAAGTTGCGGTTTAGTTTTGGAGGGAAGGATATGAGTTCTTGATGAAAGTATGGTCCTGAAAACAGAACACGGTTTACAACCACTGACTGTATGTTCAAGACTAGAATAGAACAAATTTATGAGAGGTACAGTAATACTCCTGCCAATAGGAAACTTGCTGTTGTCAAACCCCAGGACGTCGTATCAGAATACATATTGGGGTACCGATTACTTGCAAATGTTGCATGAGACAAAGTTGATTTTGTGATTATGCCCATAAACATTGTTGAGAAATTTCATTGGTTGTTGGTTTTGTTTGACTTTACCGATAGAGTTCTATATATTTATGATTCTATGGTCTGTTCACGTAATCACAAATTTGTTGAATCTGTTATCGACAAGTTTGCTATTATGATCCCCCTCTACTTGATATGCACCAACTTCTATGGCAAGTACCCAGACATCAACTATAAGAACACAAAGGCATACATTGAAAAAGGTGTTACTTACCCTCTTGACATTCAGTGGTTGGTCGGTGAGATACCCTAACAAAAAGAGGGATCACTCTATGTGCTGCTTTTCCTTCAATTTAACCAATTGTATTTTACATTGAATGCTAAATCTTTTTCATTATTATTTATTACAGTGACTGTGGTGTATACGTGGCGGCATTTGCAGAATATGTCAGCATTGGACAGCTCTCGATTTCAAAGGAAGACCTTTCTGATATTGATCAACACCATAAACGTTATGGAGCGCTTCTTTGGGATTGTGCTAGGAAAAAGTAAGAGCTTGGTGCAATTAGTGAAAGTGAGGTGACTAGGAGATTAGCAAGAAGAAAAGGTGCACCAGTTGTGAAGGAGAAAACACGAGTCCGAAATAAAAAGAATCAGTTGCCCTTTTTAGTAAAAACAATTATAGTGAAAGTATTTAATTGTAGCTGGATTGTATTAGAGTTGTAGGAAAATTATTTATTAAGAACAATTCAGCTACGATTTATTTGTAGCAGATTTGTGCTACAGTTGTTTTACCTTTTGTTTTGTTATTTTGTCTAGAATTATACTACTTACAATAGAAAACATTTATAGCATATTTTTTTGTTGAAAGTTGTTAGTACTTGATCTCGATATTGGTACTATATAATTTTTTTACAGCATAACTACAATTATGTCTACAACTACTATACAAAAATACAAAATCTATTCAATTTTATCAGTGTTGTTAGGAAAAGCTTAAAACTAATAAATAAATCCAGTTTTTGAACAAAACAACTACAAACCAACTGCATTAAGAGTTGAAATCTGTTTACCGAACATTCATTATAGGAGACAATCTTTATTCAAATTAGCAACACAATTATACCACAACTATAATTCTTCAGAACATAACAAATATAACTGAATATGTCTTAAAGAACAGATTATCATCAACAGTACTCAATAAAAAAAATTCTTTATACTATATCAATTCTTATTTCCTTTTGGGAGCATTCCTACAAGATCTTTTGTTACAACTTCTTCTTCTATATGTTGTAGCACATTCTATTTTCTTTCATCAGGCAATGGGTCTACTGGTATTTCATAAGTCTACAGAAGGCTCTCCCTCGTATAATAAAGAGAACAATAGTTTTTATAAGACTCTTTCCTATGCCTCAAAGCTGCCAAAGCATGTGGACAAGGAAGTTCATCAAGATGGAATTGTCCACAACTACATCTCTTGTTTTCAAGGCAAATAATGAAGCGTTTCACATCATCTATCACAGTATGGATGTAATTTGTTGAAGCCCTCACCTACAATTTCATTACAAACATATAATAGTTGTCAGCAACAGATAAAAGACAAAATAACTACAATTATACAACAACATATCTATAATTATCAATATATATTTAGTTTGATGAAATAAATGATCTGATGTTATTGCCCATAACTTACTCTCATCTTCTGCGATAATGTCTTGTTGTCCTCCGACTCTTTGTTGTATTTTCTCCCAAGGTAAGTGAACGTACCATTTGTATTCAATAACTTTTCATTAGTCCAACGTTCAAGAAGAGTCCTCATGTACTCTAATAGTTCAACTACGGGCAGCTCTCTTGCATCTTTGGTTACTGCATTCAAGGACTCTACAATGTTTGATGGCATCGTCCATGTTTTGTTCATCGTAGCATGTACCCGAGACCATCTGTGATAGCCAATATCGTATAGGTATGCTTTAACAGGTGTGTCGATCTCAGCAATCTTTGATATTCTTTCATTAAATTCATCAAGCGTGTATGATTGTGCGGTGGCAAAGTACAATTCGCTTAACTTTAGATGACCTTTCATGAACTTCGACCATACATTTGTCCAAATATGCCATATGCAAGCATAATGTAGCATGCCGGTATAAACAGTAGATGTTGCCTTCAATATACTCTCATTCCGGTCCGAAATAACAACATATTTGGTTTTTCACCATATGCATGTTTGAATTGCTCAAAAAACCACCTCCATGATGCGTCATTTTCTGAATCAACAATGGCGTATGCTAGTGGTAATATGCTACCTATCACATAGGTACCAAAAATAAATTCAATTTCAGTAATAAAACTTGAAAATATAAAAAATACAGTCTCAGAAATAACTTTATTATAATATTTTTATAATTAATCTACATTACCTGTTGCATCTATTGTGCTAGTTTTTAGCATGATTCCCATATATGCCGATTTCAAGAATGTTCCATCGACTACTACAACTGGCCTACAATGCTCCCAACCCTTGATGGACGTACTAAGAGCAACAAATGCATACAAGAAATAGCCATCTTTAGTCTTCTGTAATTTTACTACCGACCCCGGATAAGTCTTCTCCAGAATATACAAATAACTCAGCAAGCGACTGTAAGAATCAGTAGGTTGACCTCTCAAAAATTCCAAAGCCTTTTCCTTTGCTCTCCAAGCTTGCTTGTATGTTAAGTTCACACCATGTTCTGACAACATGTCAGTTTATATGTCTTTTGGTATGTATATTGTCTTAGGATCCACATATTTTGGCATCACCACGCTGCCAACTACCATGGCAGTAGCTTTGTGTTGTATATATATGTTGTCCATCAAAGATCATGTGTGCAAGTTGTTGAATTTTTGAACCTTGAACAATGTTGATTCATTTATGCTTGTGGACTTGAAGTGCCACGTACAATTGTCCCCAACACATACGAGGCAGTAACTACAGAATAAAAATAATTAAATAAATGTTATGCAAATTGTAGCTACAGAATACGAGGTTGTTTATGCACAACAAATTATTTCAAACAATTTATATACATAAAAGCTACAACTTATACACAATTTGAATTTGACAAATAAAATATTCCTACCTTTTTGTACTAGACCTTTTTACCCTAAATTGAAACTTATTTATGACAGAATAGTATTTTATTACACTAACAATTGATTGATTGTCTTGGTAAACTTGGCCTACTTCAATTACATTTGGCATATGTGATGTGTAACGACCCGACCGGTCGTTTTGAGTATATTAGCACCGACCCCCTAATTATTGATACACATGGGTGGTATGAAGAAAGATTGTGAGATATTTACTTTTGGGACTACGAGGTGGTAACTCGGGAGTGCCCCTGTTGATTTTCTCTATTTGTTGTACTATTTGTTGTTGTTGTTCCTTAACTTGTAAGATTCTTGTTTCCTTACGTATGTATTTGTCTTCTTTGATTCCGTGTTGTTACCTTCCGTAAATTTCTATTGTTACACTTCCCTATCACTTTATCATATCATTATATTTTCTCTCTTGTTTCTTATTATCCTCAGTAGGGCCCTGACCTGACCTCGTCACTACTCTACCGAGGTTAGGCTTGGCATTTGCTGGGTACCATTGTGGTGTACTCATACTACGCTTCTGCAAATATTTTTGTGCAGATCCAGGTACATCCTATCAGCCTCGATATTAGAGTGTTGTGTTGCTTCCTAGAGATTTCAAGGTACACCTGCCCGCGTCCGCATGCCTCGGAGTCCCCTTCTATCCCGTATTTTCCTTATTTCGTTATGTTTTGATAGAGAGTGGTGCTTAGGATATTTGCAACATTGTATCTAGAGCTTGCGACTTATATCTACTGGGTTTGGGAGTTGTATATACTTTGAGTTGTAATTTTTAATTTATACAGTTGCTTGCGTTTTGAGCTTTTAGATTACTATTTCAATTATTTCGCATGCTTGTTAGGCTTACCTAGTCTTAGAGACTAGGTGTCATCACGACATTCTACGGAGGAAAATTGGGATCGTGACATTCTGTTATGATGATACTTTCATATTCCACAATTGTCGGAGATGTTGGCATGTCAATCAACTTCATTGTTCCTGATACTTCTCCAATTATGTTACAATTGCTTGACAAATGTACCACATTAGTATTACGATAATCAGAAGTACTTGCACTTAATTAAAAGTATAGTAATTCAGACCTCTGTATATTCAGGTGTTCAGTATTTGACAGAATACTTGTAGATACTTTCAACTGTGATCACATTTTTATTTTTTCAAACCTTAAGTACTGTGTGACAGTTACACTTCAATTGTATTTAGAGATATAACAGTTGAACTACATTTGTTATGTAGTATAGTTGTAGATAATTTATAGTAAAATTGTAGAACACTTGAAATTGAAAACATCGGCACTCGAAAAATAGAGTAAACCTACAATTGTGCTCGTATTCGACATACTGCATTCTAAATCAAAATCACATATTGTTATACACAGCGGATATATTCCTAAGTTTTTATTTTCCTTTTTCGTCTCCATATACACTCGAACTCCCATATCGTTCCGAATTTTCATTGGACGACAACGTTCATTGACCTTGTATTTGATTTCGATGATTTTTGCAGAGGTATCGATCATTAGATGCTCTGCAATTGCGAAATTCAATTGACTATAATTTGAATCTTTTTTGACTACAATTCCGTCAACATCAAAATCTTTGTATCTCCCAACACTATCCCACCGACCATTGAGCTGAAGCATAATCGTCAATTTTGACATTATGTCGCGAAATTCAATTCAATTGTAGCTAATTGTTTGCAATTGTTTTCTTCAAAAGTTTTTTTTTTGAGTTTGTTGACCCGCTTATGGAAAACTAGAGGAAATTTGCGTAATAGAAGGATTCTATAGATATGTTGCCTTGATTATAGCGCGATGATAACCAGAGGAAATCTGTGTAATAGAAGGATTCTACAGATATGTTGCCTTAATCATGGTGTGATGATTTCGTCTAAAATTTGTAATTGAAATATAAGCTATCCCAGAATTGCGCATCTAAATAAGAAAGTCTACCGCAGAAAGGAGTCTAGTTTAAACAAATATATATTTTTTATAGCTAAAACGTATTTATGTCGGGTAAATTCAAAAACTGAGACATTTTTTATAATAAGGTTTCAAATTGAGATGTTGGACGAAAGTAGTTCAAGTGAAATGTTAGTTGCTCCTTCTACTTGTTAAATTTTGTCTACTCCTAAGTTTGGTACTGATTTGAGAGGAGAAAACTTTCTACCTATAGATAAGCTTTGAACCTGACCCAAGCTGTCATTAAATGTTTTTCACCTCCTTTGTACAAAATGAACAAAAAGAAACCAATGAATAAAAATAGCCGTTATTTGGTTAATCATTCTTCCACACCCCCATATAGGGCTGACAAATTTGGCCCGAAGCCCAAAATGACCCGCCCAACCTGTCTAAGGTTGAATACTCAACCCATCTATACTCATTTAAAGATGGACTGACGTTTAGCCCAAATTAATCCAAGTAACTTTATCAAAATATCTTTAAAATAACTTTTTCTTTATTTGATATGTTATATATACTATATAACAAAATAAAAAAAAGTCTTATTTAGTAATTATAAAATTCATAAGAAAACAACACATATTAAAGCTTGATAAGAGTTAGACGGGTTAGGCTATGACCCAAATTTTAGCTCATCTTGACTCTTAGCCCAAGTAACTTTTGGGCGGGTCAAATATTGACTCAACGCATTTTGACCCGCCCATTTGACACCCCTACCTCCATATGATATACCTAATGCTCGCCATTCATCACAACTATCTAGAAAAGCAAAAATTAGATTACAAGAATACTATCAAACAAAATTTCATCAGTCAAGAATGACAAACAAAACTAGAGAAACAGGTTCTGGTGGTAAGAATGCCAAGATTATCACAATACAAAAGGGTCCTATAAATCAGATTATATAACAGAAAAGATTATTTAAAAAGGACTTCATCTGCTCTACAAGCAAGAATTTCGGGCAGCAAACAAGTGGTCCTAGGTCAGAGTTCACCAATATGCAAGCAGCTATAGCACTAGACATATCCCTATCATCCACTGGGTTAAAAAGCTAATGAAAGTGAAAAAAAAAACTATAGACTGACATAGCAAAAAGAGCAGGACAAATTGTCATGTTACAGAAGCTGGATTCAGTCTTCACAAGGAAATGTCACATGTTATAACATCATGTCTCAACTTTTGAGGCAACCCCTTTGTTTGCATACTGGCAGAGAAAGGCAAACAAACACTAACTGAAAGTGTTAGGTGGAGTTTTGTTTCAAAAAAGGTTGAAAACCTTTTGCAGTAAAAAGCTTTTTCAACCAGCTGTTTTTTCAAATTTTCCTAAAAATGAATCACTTCTTTCTAATAGAGTTGGCCTTTCCCTACTTTGGTGACTCGAATCCTCACCCTTATGGTTGGAGGTGGAGGATCTTTACAGTTAAGTTGTGTCCCTCCCCTGTTGAGAATGCAAATCTAAACAGTCACTTTTAGGCAAGTAAACAAGAAAAGGAAGAAAGCACAGAGACAGAGATAAGAACAGTGGTCTGACAAATCTTTGGCTTTAACCAAACTGTTGCTTTCAATAAATAATCAAAATTTGATAACCGGTTGCTTTGAACAAATATCAACACAACAACAACAACAACCCAGTGGAATCCCACAAGTAGGGTCTGGAGAGGGTAATGTATACGCAAACCTTATCCCTACCCTGAGGAGGTAGAAAGGTTGTTTCCGAAAGACCATCGGCTCGAGATGAAGAATAGAAACACGTAAATATCAACAAGCCAGGAAATGAAACCAAAAATGTATGAACCGGAAAAACAGATGGAAGAAAGCAATAGCAATAGCAATAGCCAAGCAGTAGCAACGGCAAGGTACTAGAAAACCGAAGCGGAATGAACAAATATCAACACAACTTAAGCAAATGAGAATGGCTAGTATGTTAAGTGTTCAAGATTGAGCTGGAGGACTCTTTGTAAACAAGAATGTCCTTCGCTAAATTCTTTTTGATAGGAGATTTGCTAGGTAGCTCAATTCGTAGCGTATAACCAAGAAGGACAGAAGAAAAGTTCCTCACCAGGTAATATACATTTTAAAGCAATCCACTGAACGATTAGCCTTCAACAAGCAAGTTCGAAAGAAGAATTGAGTTTGATATATCCTCAGCAGAATGCTTAGTGAGGCACACAGCAGACTACCATTCTCAGCACAGGGTCAATAAAAGATTGTTTTATGCAGATTTGCAAAGATGACAAACAGGGGGTCAAGATTATGAAGCCCAAGCACTAAACATGAGCAAAATCTGAAACTTAGAGAATGCACTTAATCTGATCTACAAACACAAGTGAGGTTTTCTGTACCAGCTAGTCCAAAACTTACACTAAAACATCACCGATTCAAAAGAAAATGCAATTCTTTAACGCAGCAAATCCTTTAACGATTTAAACCAAGGTCTTAGATATCCCGAAACTAAAGACTATTATGAACATAGGGAAAGAGATGATTTAAGCTTTGCCACAACATTCTAACCTTTTCTGAATGGTTCATAATTATTGGGGTGAAAGTCCAAGAATAGACCAATATTCCCTTATAAGTACCAAAAACATTAAGCTGAAAATACTAATACGGAGTTGGATTATGCAAGCTGTGGAAGGAAACTGAGAACATCCGCATTTTTCTTTCACTGAAATACCATTAAGAAAATGGTGAGTTCTAAACAGAACAGTATTAACAAACATGAAGGCAAAATGTGCACTACAAGGTGAAACATAAGTATATGAACAACAAGCTTCGCGCAACAACATCATGATATTTCAGAAATAAAAGATAAACGGACGTGCATTTTGATCAATTTATGTTTTTAGCAGCCTTAGTAGAACTACTTTGCTTTCTGCACTGTTAATTGTCAAAAGATGGAACAATTACAGAAAATTGTTAAGTAATATCCCGACTTAACTTACTCTACGATTAGCAAGCAGCAGAAGTCGCAAGTCAATTATCACAATTACCTCTATTTAAGGCTTAAAAGGTCTAAACTGTTAATATTCGTGTTCATCAAAGAGAGAAAACAGAACCACATAGAATTTCAGAATTAGCACAACAATAACTACACCTCAATACTAGTTGGCGTTCGCTACATGAATTATCCATATCTGTTCTGTATTTTGATCTCAAACTGATTTCCAACAGCCATTAATAAAAGCTAAAAAATTGAACTTCAGAAGCTTCTGAAGCATCTTTAGATGTCTCAACTATGACAAGTAAAAATACTCTTACCTTAACCTTCCAAAATAAATTCAGAAAAAAGAATACTAGAAAACTAGGTGAGAATATAAGAAAAGGACTGACCAGCAAAGTAAATTATACTCTACTCAAGTATACATTTCTTTATCAATGAAAAATTAGGAAAAAGACCGATCATCATCAAATAAAAATAGACAGCCACCAACTACATCATTTATGAGTACAATGATAAAAGCATTTTTCAAGTTCTAACCTCTTCTTTTGTCTTTTTTTTTTTTTTTTGCTTTTTTCTTTTTTCCCTTTTTTCTTTTAGCACAGCAGGTTCTTCGTTATATATGCATGACCAATATTTAGCTTCTTCACCTCAAGTAAAATGTGTTAAAATTCACAAAGGAAGCACCAACCAGAAGTAACAAGATGGTATAACAGTTCTCTTTCTTTCATTAGCGAAAAAAAAAACTATATATAAAGAAATAAAAACGGAAGAACAAAATAAAAAAGGACTTGATATAAATAAAAAATGCCTGGCTCCATCCTGTTTGCCATTTAACCACGCAAATGAGAGTTTCTTTTTTTTCACATAGAGACGCCTACATTGTCCTCCTCCATCTCCCCCTTCAATCTGTGAAAACTCAGAAACAGCCTTGGATTTACAAAACAACGTTGGTCAAACGGTACTACCTCTTTCTTCAACAACATAAGGGCAGTTTCGCCATTCCACATCTTCTTCTTCTTCCTTCTTGCAATCCCAGAAACTCCCATTTTCAGCTCAACAAATGCCCAAATGCAACAGAGAGAGAAAATAAAAGAAGGGTATTTTTAGCTTTTTGTAATTTAGTTACACCACCCCTACCAACAACACTACTACTACTAGTAATAGTACCAGTACTAGTATATTCTGAAACTGTCTGTGTTTTCTGAAGGTCTAGAGATAGAGAGAGAAATTTTCATTAGAGAAGAGTGTTTTTTTCTTGATTGGTAATGTCAAAAAAAAAAATTGTTTCGAGGTTATTGAATTTGCAGGGGTACGGGGGGGGTATTGGGATTTGGGAATTTGGGTAGATGTGTTTGGGCCTATTATTATTTGTATTTGGAATTTATGGGTAAGCCGGTGAAAGGCCATTTTCAACTTTCTCTTTGTTCCTTCTTCTGGTATGACTTTCCCATTTGTCTTCCACCTTTACCTTTACCTCTTCTCTTTAGTTGTCTATTATTCTTTTTGAATTTTTTGAAATTATGGTACTATGTCCAAAAATTTGAGAAAATAGAAATTTTTACATTGGGCAATGGGTAGTCACCGACAGGCTTTCCAATTTCTTTTTTTCTTTTTTTTTAAAACTTTTTTATGTTTGAACTAGGTCATAAATAAAGATGGATTCAAAAATTTTAATTGTTATTGCACGAGTATTTCTTTTGATAAAATTAAGTAACAACATTTATATTTCTATAAAGTTTTAGTTATATATATATATATATATATAAGTTGAATGGATCAGAAAGTACGTGGTGCAACTTGCAAAAAACATACACCGATCACTTTCGTAAATAATAAAGAAAAAGAAGGTAAAAACAGAATTTAACTATTGAACTGCTACATTAATTTCAACGCGAAGAAGTGTAATTAGATGGATAGATTTCTTTGTTATTAGCTAGGGATTAATTTTATTGAAACTTGAAAAAAGAGTTATTGAAAAGTAGTTTATGGAAATTGAAATTGTGTTTGTACATGCATTTAAAAAAATAAAAATTTTGTGAGTAAAAGTAAAAGATTTTCATCCAAAAATTAGCCCAAACCAGTTTTTGGAACTTAAAAATTTTTCTTTAAAATTATTTCTAAAATTGATCAAATTACATGAACAATTTTTTTTTTTGAAAAAATTAAAAAAAAAATTTATGTACAAATGGAAGCTTGATAAGAGATCTCGAGCTTAAATTTAACTCAATCTCTTCTTATAGTAATTTACTTTCCCGTTTACTTTTACTTGTCAAGTATTCTAAAAATAAATTTTTATTTTTACTTATTACTTTTAGCATATCAAGAGAAAAATAATTTATTTTTTCTGTTTTACCCTTAGTATTAATTACTCATTCCAAATCTATTAAAACTATACATCAATTAATATGGATATCATAATAAATTATACATTTTATTTATTATTTCTTAAGTAGTATGCTAAGTCTACTGTATGCAAGTAAAAGTGAGGGGAGAGAGGGTAATTTTCTTTTCTTTTTGAGGAGTTAAAAGTCAAAAAGACAATAACCTAAGCTGCAAATACTTTGACAAAAGAGAAACGAGAAGTGTTTACTTATTTATTATTTTGGTATAAAGAAAGGGGGAAGAAACAAGAGTAATAAATGACACAGCGTTAATCTTGCAAGTTTGTCCAGGCACTGTCTGTCGTGTACTTTTGGCTTTCGTAAAGAATAATTGGTCAAAATCAGCTTTCGTTTTGACATTTCATTCATTACACATTTCACACACACTACTCCCAACAGCTTTCTTTTTGTATAGTAAGTGTGATAAATGTTCTATACAAAATTAGTACTGTTATGTTCTATTTTTTACGATACCTTTCGATGTAAACAATTCAACAACAAATGGCTATAAATAGCTTCCCTAGTAATGCTACAGGCCTAAATGTTGTTATTTTCTTGAGATAAGTATTTGAGACGTTGGTTATGAGTAATTAAGAGTACGACAAAGGAGAAATATACCTCTCTATTTTTTAAAATGATCTAAGAATACCTTTCGTTATACTATTGAGTTATCTATAGTCATGCAGTCATACTTTGGATTTAAATATACCCATCATTTAAAGGAAGGGACACGTGTCATCGGTCTGTTGGTCAATTCTAAATATCTCCTAATTAATCAAAAAGACTCATTACCCATATCCGAAAAATAATTTTTTAAAGCAATTCTTTTTTTGTAAAAACTGAAAAAAACTGAAATTATTTTTACTAAAAACTGAAAAAAACAAAATTTTTTTTTTTTCAGCTTTAGAAAAAACTGAAAAATATTTTCTAAAAAAATATTTTTGTAAAAATTGTAAAAAAAGAGCTGAAAATCAATTTTCTTTTGTAAAAACTGGAAAAAACTGTTTTTGTTTTTAACTAAAAACTGAAAAAATTAAAAATATTATTTTTCCTGTTTTTACAAAAAAAAAAAAAAACTGCTTTAAAAAAAGCTGAAAAATATTTTCTAAAATAATATTTTTGTAAAAATTAAAAAAAACTAAAAAGTAATTTTCTAAAGCAATATTTTTGTAAAAACTGAAAAAATAAATATTTTTTTTTTTCAGTTTTTAGTTAAAAATATTTCAGTTTTTATCAATTGCTTTAGAAAATTACTTTTCAGTTTTTTTTTTTTAGTTTTTACAAAAATATTGTTTTAGAAAATATTTTTCAGTTTTTTTAAAGCAAATCTTTTGTAAAAACTGGAAAAGAAAAAATATTTTCGTTTTTTTCAGTTTTTAGTAAAAACAAATTTAGTTTTTTCCAGTTTTTACAAAAAAAAAAAATATTTTTCGAATATGGGTAATGTGTCTTTTTAATTAATTAGGAGATATTTAGAATTGACCAACAGGACGATGACACGTGTCCCTCCGTTTAAATGAGGGGTATATTTGAACTCAAAGTATGACTGCAGGGGTATAGATAACCCAATAGTATAACGGGGAGTATTTTTAGACCATTTTCGAAAATAGAGAGGTATATTTGACCCTTTGCTGCTAAGAGTAACCCGGTGTGTTTTCTAATTTTTTTTTTTTTTGAACTCTTCGTTTATTTTAGAGCACATAAAAGTATGAAGCTAACAGTTTAGACAAGTTCTGATAATACATTTTTCCTCTTTCTTATCTACTTACAACTTGTTTAGATAGCGCATTTTTATTATATTTTATTATGTTATTCTTTTTATTCATAATGAAAAATAATAAAATAAAGAATTTTGGGCCTAATTAAATCTCAATGCTCACGAGGTGAGATTGTTCAAAATCATATAAGAAGATAAATTGCAACATCCATCACCAATATGAGATAGTAACACTCCCACATGCTCAAGCTACCCAACTAGAGGGTGGACAATATAACATGGAGGTCTAATATCAAATAAACTAAGAATTGAGATGAATTTGGATTTTATACCATGATAAAAAAAAAATGGACCTAGTGCCTAAACGCAATCCAAAAGTTAACGGAAATTGTCCGAGATAATATAAGAAAACAAATCATGACATCCACCAAAGACCTCACACCATCTAAAGTATCATCATTCACCTTATTTAAAGTTTTCACGTGACTTTATTTGCACTCCGAATGATCCCCGTCAAACTAAGTCCAATGTGGCATGTTACCACAATCCACATGTCAAACTCCGAGATTAGGTGTGTACCACCGATATGTTATATAAGAAGATAAATTACTATATCCACCATCAATGTGGGATACTAGCACTACCACATGCTCAAGCTACCAACTAGAGCGTGAACAACATAACATGATAAAATAAAGTGGACCTAGTACCTAAACGCAATCAAAAAGTTAACTCATAAAATGAGGAATTGTCCAAGATAATATAAGAAAATAAATCGTCACAACCACCAAAAGACTTCACACATCAAGAATACCCTTCACCTTATTTATAGTTTTTCAACATAAGACTTTATTTGCCCAATCTTTCGGTCAAGCTAGGTTCAACATGGCATGTTACCACAATCCATGTGCGTACCACCGATATGGCTGGGCATTAATGCCAACCGAAGCTCAAAATTAGCTTTTTCTCTTGTGTGTATGTGTGTCTCCAAACTACTTTTAGCATGGTAAAGCTAGTAAATCGAACCCCATGCGATTACTCGGCTATCTCCGTACTCTTCTCCCAAGCAATTAGCTCTACTTTTGTCCTAAGAATATAGACTTAGTCAAACCACTTTAAATTCTTGTATTATTTCTTCCTATCTATTTGCATTATATGTGGTTGTACATGTACTAGTTAACCACGATCTTCTAGTACACTATTTATAAACGTATTTTAATGAACTTCTCATTTATTATACAGTATCTTATAGTCAAATAAAAAACATAATACATATTCAAATATTTTATCTATAAAAGCATACAATATTATACCAAACAGTATAAAATGATATATTATAAAGTAATGAGAAAAAAAAGTCAAACACAGTATTATTATCTTATTCTCCATTTACCACCGTTAATATCATATACGTATGAATATTGACCGACAAAAAGAAGGGAAGTTCGAATTGTACAATCAGTGTATGAATTCAATTAACCGCGTACGTACCAAATGATGGAACAAAGCTTTAAAAAAATAGTTTCAGAATTTGTGGAAAATTTCAACAAATATTTCAAAGAAATTATCCAAAAACGTTTCATAGATAAAAAATGGGTCATGTGAAAAATACTTATGGACACAAGAAGAAGTTTAGAAAGGGAACAATTACTGGTAGTGGTAGTTAGTGATGATGGCTACAACTACAAGCATGTTTGTCAAAAAGGTAGGGGCAGTTGAGAGAAGAAGTGGTTCCTCATTTAAACATTAAGGAAATCATTGTCGCATTATTTTCATCCCCTCCACAGTTCATACCCCTCTCTCTCTCTCTCTCTCTGTCTATGTCCCTTTCCAACCAACACCAAATAACAGTACATTATTTTTAATTTCTACGTAAACACAAGCAAGTAAAAATTTAGATGGGTTATTTTTCTAATAATCTGCACAATTAATTGAATAGAAATATTTTCTTTCCATAAGTTACTCACTTCTGTCTCCTTAGAAACCAAAATAATAATTATTTGCATATGTTTTTTAAGTTGGAAAATACTTTAATTAATTTGCCTTCTTTAAAATAAGTAAATAAAAAATGATAATTTTATCCATACACTATCATTATACAAACATAAAAAAGGATTTTGGATTTGACTCCCCTCCATTTCTCATTCCCTCAATTTCCTCAAGTTCCTATATAGGTTTGTGACACTTGTCCTCTTTACATATTAATGGTCCAGATTTATTTAACTATCAAATAGTCTTAATCATGGTTAATATGGTTGATATTACCATTATTTTAGGAAATATACTCTAGAACTTCAGTAAGAAATCATTATCTCCAAAAAAATTATTAAAGTATTTGCCTAACAAAATACGAAAACGCTGTTTTTTTTTTTTGGCTGTTGATAAATACGTTTCAACTTCATGTTTGTTCTATGTTAAATGGGTGACTTCGTGGCTTCCATTCAGTTTCTGCTAGTGGAAAACCTAGTTACCTTATGCATTTTTTTATCCAATGATGTACAACTGTTAAGAATGTTTCTCAACCAAAAAAAAAACAAACAAATAGAGGCGATAATGTCAAATTTTAGATATATATTGCAGCAATTTATTCAACTTTCTTTTTTTGTGTGTGGTTAAAATCTCCGCCAAGTAGGCAAATAAGTTGCATATTATCTTCATTTAGTCTGTGTATTTTTAATATTATTTTTGGAGATGAAGATTTCATACTAAGAGAGTATTTGTTTTTCCTAAAATAAAGGTATGTTAACTATGATAGTTAAGCCAAGTGGCATAACTACAAAAAGTCAAATAGCATAATAAACTACCTTTCTAACTAAAATTTTTTTTGAATTTTAAATTTTGAATTAATTGGTTCTCTATTTGATTTAATAAATATAAATATCTTATAATTATCTATAATAAAAACGAAAATATAAAAAACAAATTACCCATTCAAATTATAGAGTACTTTCAAGTTGAAGTTTTAAAACTATTCTAAAATAAAAAATAAGAAAAACTAAAAACCTAAAAATTCAAATTGAATGAATAGTAGTTTCTTCCAAATATCGTAGTGTTATATATATATATATATATATATATATATATATATATATATGTGTGTGTGTGTGTGTGTGTGTGTGTGTGTGTGTGTAGAGAGAGAGAGAGAGAGAGAGAGAGAGAGAGAGAGAGAGAGAGAGAGAGAGGGAGGGAGAGGGAGAGAGAGCGCATGTATATGAGAAATATATATATATATATATATATATATATATATATATATATATATATATGTGTGTGTGTGTGTGTGTGTGTGTGTGTGTGTGTGTGTGTGTGTGTGTGTGTGAGAGAGAGAGAGAGAGAGAGAGAGAGAGAGAGAGAGAGAGGAGAGGGAGAGAGAAGTAAAATAATTATATACGGTTAAGAAAGAAGAGGGAATTAAAGGTCAAAGAATTTGTACATTGAACTAGCAAAGAAATGAATAGAAAAATAGATGAGATGGTTGTGTGAATGGGATAGAAAATAGTTAGAGTTTAATAGAAAACTGAAGGAGCGGCTGAATTAGATCTACTAATCATGCAGATACTTGAAGTATTAGTCCTTAAAATTTAGAATAAAATATATAACTTTTTTAGTTATAGTAAAATATGATCTGAAAAAAGTAATTTACGATATCATAAAATGCACAATAATATACAAAGAGAGGAAAATAGAGATAGTGTGAGGCTAATTATACTGTAAATTAACTTAAAAAATAGAATAAACTATCAAAATAATACTTAAGAATATTATTGATAATTTCAAATAATAAAATAATTCCGAGCAATAGAATATAAGTCTAAGATTTATGACATATATTAAAAGAACTTCTTTGTTTAACCTTTGAACTAATTCAACACAATCCATTTAAAAAACTAATACAATAATATTCGTATTATTGATAAACATAACGAAAAAATTAAAATATTGTAGAGCAAAGATTAATGTATAAAGAGGATAATAGATATATGTGATTCTATCCTCACATTAAATTTACTTGATAAAATGAAGTATATAAATAATACTCGAAAATATTATTGATAAATTTAAATATCGAAATAACTACAAGAAAGTCATATAAAGTCAAGTTCAATTTTAAGGGTAATACAAAATTATATTCATTGTATTATATTAAACTGATAATTTATTAATAATTCATATTAAAAATATTAAGTAATTGATAATGCGATTAGATAAGCAAGGAACAAAAAAAGAAATAAAATATAAATTTATGGGAAAATATAAAAATATAACACTTATTATTAGAATTATGATGAAAAAAGTCGTACATATACACATAACTAAAATCATAATAAATAAATAGTTATAAAGGAAAAATACAAAAAGAAAATATTGAAATGATAGCGTAAAATGTATACACATAACTAAAATCGTAATAAACAAATAGTTCATAAATAGAACTCATAATTTCATAATGAAAAATATAAAGATACTGTTATGATATTATATATAAGATAAGCATATTAGATATATAACACAAATTAATAATTATTAAAATATCGTTAGTTTTTTTATAAAAATAATAAAATGCTTATCTCTTTATCCTTTTGATGAATACAAAATTATAATTTAGTAAAAAACTATTACATTATTTAAATTATTAGTAAACTACAAAATGAGAAAACTAATCAAATATTACAGTAGAAAAGAATGTATAAAAAGAGGGGGATAAATATAATTTTATGATATTTATATTTTGAATTGATTAAAATAAAAGATAAGCAAATAACATTCAAAATATTATCAATAAATTTAGTTAATTGAAGAATTTTGAACAGTATAACATAAGTTTAAAAAAATAATTTTATTTCAAGAGTAAGAAAATATATATCTATGTTATATTAAAAGAGATGTAATATCAAAATATTAAGCCGATTGACAAGTAATTGATAAGTCAATTAGATAAGCAAGGAACAAAAAAAGAAATAAAATAAAAATTTGTGAGAAAATATAAAAATATAACACTTATAATTAGAATTATGATGAAAAAAATTATACATATACACATAACTAAAATCATAATAAACAAATAGTTATAAAGGAAGAATACTTAAAAAAGATATTCAAGCGATAACATAAAATGTATATACTAATTAAATTTTTCGTCTAGGAAATTTAGTTAATAAATAGAACTCATAATTTCATAATGAAAAATATAAAGATACTATTATGATATTATATATAAGATAAGCATCTTATATATAACACAAATTAATAATTATTAAAATATTGTTAGTTTTTTTTTTATAAAAATAATAAAATGCTTATCTCTTTATGCTTTTGTTGAATTCGAAATTATAATTTAGTAAAACAAATTACATTATTTAAACTTTTAGTAAACTACAAAATGAGAAAATTAATCAAATATTACAGTAGAAAAGAATGTATGAAAAGATGGGGATAAAGATAATTTTATGATATTTATATTTTGAATTGATTAAAAAATAAAAGATAAACAAATAACACTCAAAAGAATTATCAATAAATTTAGATAATTGAAGAATTTTGAACAATATAATATAAGTTAAAAAAAATAATTTTATATCAAGAGTAAGAAAATATATATATCTATGTTATATTAAAAGAGAAGTAGTATCAAAATATTAAGGCAATTGACAAGTTAATAAAAAGTCACATTAGTAAATATATAGTATTAACTATTTGCTAATTTGAAAATAAGAATAAATAAGGAACAAACAATTTATTTGTTACTATACGATGTTTGTCCTTTGAGTTTGTATAGATTTTGTTATATTTCTGCACACTAAATCAAATAATAAAATATAACTAATATTTATTAAGTTAATATGATATATTAGATTATAATTTTATAAGATTAATATTCTGTCAAATTATCCGCGCATCGCGCGGGATCTAACACTAGTTTTACTTAAAAAGGTTAGAGGGAACTTCTACGTCAATGCACTATGTAAAATAACGTCCATGATTTGAAAGATTATACTTATCATGTATAAATCGGAAACTAATTCACTAACCCTTTTGCTGTTATTTATACTTTTTCTCTCTATTTTCACAAGATAAAGGTAAGGTCTGCATAAATATTACCATCTCAAATCTCACTTGTGGGATTACACTGAATTTGTTGTTGTTAATTCAGTAACCCAAAATCTTCTTTTTATCTTTTACCAATAACATACATAGAGTATGTGTCACGTACATATTAATAATGCCCAAAAATGTACGTATTAATTACTCCATTTGAAACATACTCCGATCCTTCCCTAAAATTTTTTATAATATCTCGTTGCCTGATAGCCCCATAACAAGACTGGCCTGGTCACAGATAATATGTTGCTTTTACCTGCTCTAGTCTTTAGTCATTGCTCACCTGAGTCATTTCACTTGACGTCTAAAATAATGAGGCCATATATTTTCTTATATTTCTTCCTCAAATTGGCTATGTAAAATCAACCAGTGTAAAAACAATAAAGTTCGTCATCTCATCCAGCTTAATGTGTTATGGGAACGCAGCTTTTGCTTTTCAACATGCGCACATTCGAAATTTCTAAAATTTGATCTCAGTTATAGTTAATTTAGTGTTAATGTACAAGGTATAAAACACTTAACCTTTAATCTACATGAAATTAAACAAGTATACTTTGTTTTTTAACCCATTAATGAATACTGAAATCAAGTACAGATGTTCAATTTATGTAGAGTATCGAATATTCTCACTATTACGCCATATTCCACCCTACTTTTCCTCCACTACTCCATCCCTTATATTCAACAAAGCCATGAAAACCACCATTTCCTTTGCAAATTACAAGTGGCCAAGTAGAAATAGTGGTGTATACCAAATACCGCCAAGTATTTAAGAATTTTGGTTTACATATTTCGATATTCGATTTATCAATTGTGTATACCAAATACCGTACCAAAGTATTTCGGTACGGTTCGATATTTCTTATTTTGGTTCGGTATAGTTTCGGTTTAATAATCTGCCATTCGGCGGCAAACAAAAAATACAGAATGGGAACCATTAGATAAACAACATGAGAATTGAATCCAAAGGAAAAAGCAGGCAGTAATATATAACTTTAGTTGTTTGGAACATCAAACAAATTGGTCTTATGAGATTGAAACTAAAACAATCAAAATAAGGCTACTCTTTGAACACAACATTATATGCCGAACTTTATGCCTCCGTGGAAGACAACACCATGCTGCAATAGATGTGTTTCAGACGCAACAAAGTTGGCAACAAACTTAGCAACTCAAAGTGTTCCCAAATATAAGAGCGTACTTTAGGAGCACGAGACATGATTGCACTTGAACCTAAAAAAAAGAAGATAAATCATAAGTTAGAATATTATTTTTTGTTGATAATAGAACAACACTACAAAAGTATATCACCAAACAAATAGCGTATTAAACTTACCACTTAAGTTACAAGTTGCAACTATACATCAAACAATGCTAGTAGTACTTCCATTATTTTCCATATCTAAAGATAATTCGACCAAATATGTCATACAAATAATGCTAACAAATTGAGACTAATGCTAAAAAATTGAGAACTTGCTCATAGAATTGAACACTTTCCCATTCTATATATCTTTCTCTTATAAGATCAATTCCTCTCTTTAATTCACACTCTAATTACCGAATTAGCGATAATCTTGGAATCAATAATAAGTAGTAGATGAATGAAGTACTCCTTAAATTTCTATGAGAAACTTTACATAAAAGTGCACATGTATATATAAGCACACAAAGGAGAGAAGGGCTAAACTATCTGAGAGATCCAACTACTTATTCCAGAACTTATTTTATGAAAAGATTGGCCATTAAAAAAAAATAAGTGGCAGAATATCGTGATCAAATTTCCTTAATCAACCTATAAATATATCCACATATAGAGATAACCAGTAATCATGAGTATATGAAGTTCGAATATGCAAAATATTTCTCATTATAGCACTGGAATGCATACACCGAGCAAGGGATGAAACTCCTAACTATCAAAATATGCCAGAAGAGGAAGTGATGAAGCTCATGTAATCAACCTATACATACAATTTTAGTCGAAAGAATACACAACTTAGCTCTAAAATTTTGCAGTGACCAAGTAGATCCTCAAACAATGTGAAAAAGAAAAACTTATATCCACAAAGAGTTTTTCTTATTCCAAGAACTACCAATTAATCTACCATAAATTATTATAAAAAAGTCAAAGATGAAGAATGAAAAGTTATGAACCTGTTGAAAAGTTGAAGATTGAAGAATGAAGGTAAACAATAAGGAAACGAGCAGTCACACTTGAGAGTCGTTGGCGCCGAGGTCGTAAAGTCGTCGTGACGCCGTCTCTATCGCACTCCCAGATGGACAGACCGCAGTCGATCTGTTTCTCAGATCTAAGGTTTCTCAGTTCTCACTTCTCTCTCACAGCCGATCTGTTCAGTACTTAGGTTTCTAATTACTAATTCCTATAGTGAAACTAGGGAAAGAGGGTAAGGAAGTTGGGCCTAGTCTTATTGAGCTAGAGAGTAGAGATACACCATTAAAATTTTGGGTTGGGTTGAGCAGTTCGGTATTTCGGTATACCGAAATTTCAAGATCTTAATACCGAGGACCGTACCATTATACCGAAATACTGAAAATTTAATACTGAATTATACCGAAATACCAAAAAAATAGAAACCGAAATACCGAATTAATTCGGTCCGGTTCAGAATTCGATTTTTTGGATTTTATGCCCACCCTTACTTAGATGTATGTCCGAATTGGGATTTTAGGTTAGTTTCAGTGGCGGAGCCACAAGCACTCAAGGGGTGTCAACCAACACCCCTTCATCGAAAAATTACACTGTTTAGTTCGGTAATTTTTAAAAAAGTATGTATATATATTAGGGGTGTTCGTCGATCAGTATGGTACGGTATTTAGACATTTCGGTTCGGTATTTTCGGTATTCGATTTCTTAAAATGCTATACCAATATCATACCTAATTAAATTCGGTATGGTTCGGTTTTTCTCCTTTCGGTTTATTCAGTTCGTTAACTTTGGTTTATTCGGTTTGAATTCTAACTAGTGCATAGAGTCATAGACGGTAATATTCTTAATTAACATACTCAAAAGTACAAACCTTAAAACGTTTGTTGACATAAGTTTTATCCAAAACTAGCATATACCAATCTAGAGAGAAACCTTAGAGAAATGTCTTATTGATTGCTTAGAGTTAATTGATGAACTTAGAAAATAAAAGAAAGTAAAATTTTAGATTTCTTATACTTATGTTATAATTAATAAAATGTGTATTGTGTAATATAATATATATTTCGGTACGGTATTGGTATTTCGGTATTTTATTTTAAAATACTAAATACCATACCTAATACCAATTTGTTTTAAAAACTTAAACTAAATACCATACCGAATATCAAAATATCAAATACCGAATACCAAATTTTTCAGTTTCGGTACGGTAATTCGGTATTTACCAAATTATGAATAACCCTAATATATACTATATAATGACACCTCTTAACTTCTTGGTGAGTTTATTTCTTTATATTTTGACTCCCCTTAATAAAAATTCTGGCTCCGCTGTCACGACCCAAAATCCCACCACATGCGTCGTGATGGCACCTAGTCTCTAAGACTAGATAAGCCTATTTCAATTATATTTTGAAGCCATTTTTTTTAAGTAATCAAAACTAACAACGGAAATAATTACGATATACAACCTCCCAAGACTGGTAGTACTGAGTCACGAACTCTAACCGAATAAATTGAATGATCACGGGGACCGAGTATATAATACTGTTTGATTACAAATTAACAGTATAATGAAATGAAAAGACTCCAAGGGACTGCGACGACCAAGCAGCTCTATCTTGAATTCTTACGATCCCGCTTTAACTCTGCTCAAGTCCGATATCTCCAATACCTAGCTCTACACAAAAATGTGCAGAAGTGTAGTATGAGTACACCACGGTCGGTACCCAGTAAGTATCAAGACTAACCTCAATGGAGTATAGACGAGGTACAGTCAAGACACTCACTAGTCTAATAACCTGTGCAATATAATATATAAAATAATAGGAAACAAATAATAATAAGGGCAGGATAAAACAACCAGTTATATGCACAACAGACAACAAGTACCATTAATATCACTCAATAATTAATAAACACAATTACACCCAATTAAATCAAGTCCTTCAAATAAATGTCTTTCACATATAATTCTTCCAGATAACAATCTTTTAAATATAATTTTCTCAAATAATTATTTTTCAAATATAATTCTTTCAATAAATCTTTTCAAATATAATTTCCTCAAATAAATATCTTTCAAATACAATTCTTTCATATAATACTTTCTAAGTAAAAATTCTTCCAAATAAATATTTTGAATATAATTCTTTCAATTAAAAAGTCACCATATGACACCTCATTTCATAATCATAAAAATATGGGTCTCAGCCCATTTTCATATTCTTCTTAAACACGGGTCTCAGTCCATTTTTATATTTTCACGGCACCTCGTGCCCATAATTAAATCATCATATTTTCCCAGCACCTCGTGCCCTCATTTCATATCACAGTTGCACGGACAATTCACGTGCCAATTATCATTATCATTTCATCACAGCGCCACGTGCCCACATTTCATATTACAACTGCACGGACAATTCACGTTCCAAATATCCTCATTATTTGCTCATGGCACCTCGTACCAACATTTCATTTTATAATCCGCCTAGCAATAGCCACATGCTCTCAATTTCAATATAAAACAGATTGTTATCAATTTAATATCAACAAGACCAATTGCACAAGGCATAAAAATAAACACAAGAAAAATCACAACATCACATAAAAATTATCAACATCACAACCCCACATCATCACATATCGTCCATGACAATAACCACCCTTATCGCTCCTATTGCCACCCTTATCACTCTTATATCCACCCTTATTGCTCCGCCCAGACAATATCAATAGCCACCCTAATATCTCCTATTGCCACCCTTATCGCTCTTATAACCACACTTATCGCTCCGCCCAGACAATATTCCAACAAACACAACAACAGTGAAATACCACTCTTATACCCATATAATATCAACGGTGAAATGCCACCCTTATCTCCCCAAAATAATAACTCACACAACACAATAATTTACACGAAAAATTAACACGACAATATAATAAAATCAATTCATATCACAATTTACCCAATGGCCACAACCAAATTCCAAAGATATAACAAAATCAATTAATTTCACAACAAATAGCCCAAGGCTCCACACAATATATATAACACCCAAAAACAATCAATAGAGATAGAAATTACTCAGCATAAAGCAAAGCATTCATTAATGCAAATTTAGATAATTATATTAATACTTATTCTTAAGCTCGCTTAAATTAATTATTTGCATAAGAAAATTCATATTGGAATTAATTTTCAAGAAATATTAAACCAACAATACTCACGAAATTTCATAAATATTTCAAGTAACAATCACATCAAATTATCATATAAAAACAAGTTCAACAATAAGGATTTAGGCATGACAAACAGAGGATTTAATAATTTTTCACAATTTCCCAATTTACTACACAATAATGCCTAAGACTTTAACTCAATGAATTTTTGCACGTATAAGCCCGAGTACGTACTCGTCACTTCGCGTACATGACTTTTCACATTTCTCAAATGGCACATAAGACTCAATGCCTAAGGGGTAATTCCCCCACTCGAGGTTAAGCAAGACACTTACCTTTTTAAAGTTAGGCTGATATTCCAAAACATCCTTCTTGCTTGAATTGACCTCTGGACAGCTCAAATCTATCCAAATTAATTGTATATCTCCATTAAAATTCGTCGGAAACAATTCCGGATAATAATACGTTCACTTATAAATTTATTCCAAAAAGTCAACAAAAGTCAACGCGGGACCCGCCCTTCGGAATTAAAATCCGAATTAAATGATGAATATAATCATAGATTCATGAAATATTAACACTTTAGGATATAGAACACTTACCCTAATCCATATGGTGAAAATCACCTCAAAAATCGCTTCAATCCGAGCTCCATTTCTCCAGATATGTCTAAAATAGATGAAACCTCAAAATATAGCTACTGCCCAAGTATTTACTCTTCGCGATCACGAAGCGCAAAAATTTTCAGCCACAAAATTGCTCTTCGTGATCGCGGAAAACCAATCGCGATCGCGAAGAACAAACTCCCTTAACTCTTCGAGATAGCCTCTAGTATAATGGTCATGATATTTTGTACAAAACTCCAAATTGCAAATGGTTTAACTTTCTAAAAACTAGACACCAAGGGCTATAACTTTCATATGTTTTTGATCTACAAATTCCTTATAGTTTCTAGATATAAGCTTCCAAAGTCAGCCCTGTGCAACAAAGATTTCCAAACTTTTCCCAGAGAGCCTATAGTATATCTAACATAACCTTTTATACACAATTTCAAATGATAAATGCTTTATGTTTCTGCAAATTAGACATCAAGAGCTACAACTGTTATTTTTGGATCATCTCCAAATTCCTTATAGATTGCAAGATATAAGCTTCCAAAGTCGGGTCAGTGCAACAGAGATTTGTTCTACGCGATCGCGAAAGAGCTTCTGCAATCGCGATTCACAAGGCCCCAAACTGCTGTTTGCTCTTCGCAAACGCGACCAAAAGTTCGCGATCGCAATGCACACCTCTGTAGGGAGAAACTAGCAATTAAAAATGGCCTAGAAATGGTCCGAAACCATCTTGAAACTTACCCGAGCCCATCGGGACCTCAACCAAATATACCAACAAGTCCAAAAATATCATACGAACTTAAGCGAAGCCTCGAATCACATCAAACAACGCTAAAACCACGAATCACACCTCAATTCAAGCCTAATGAACTTTGAACTTTTAAATTCTGTATCTTGTGCCGAAATACATCAAATCAATCCGGAATGACTTCAAATTTTGCACACAAGTCATAAATGACATAACGAAGCTATTCCAATTTCCAGAATCGAATTCCGACCTTGATATCAAAAAGTCAACCCCCTAGTCAAACTTCCCAAAAATTCAACTTTCAGCATTTCAAGCCTAATTCTACTACGGACCTCCAAATAATTTTCCGAACATGCTCCAAAGTCCAAAATCACCATACGGAGCTATTGACATCATCAAAATTCTATTTCGGAGTCGTCTTCACACAGTTCCGACTACGGTAAAAATCCTAAGACTTAAGCTTCCGTTTTGGGGACCAAGTGTCCCTAATCACTCCAAATCGTCCAGTAACTGAATTCAACCACGCATGCAAGTCAATACACATAATAAGAAGCTGCTCAGCGCCTTATGTCGCCAGATGGGGCTTAAATTCTTAAAACGACAAGTCGGGTCATTACATTCTCCACCTCTTAAACAAACGTTCATCCTCGAACGTGCTAATAATTAATTTGAGGTTACCGAATTGATGATTTTTACTTTTACACATATACTCACGGTTAGTCCCATGTTACTACATTGGAGGTAAGTCCGGCAACACCATCTCATTTGAGATTATTTCTTTTATACATATTTGTGAACCTTAAGACCAATTTCTTATACTCCAAACATTTTTAGAAAGTCCGATTTTTCATCAACGCAAGGTATTAGTCTCAACTGGCTGTAGCAACTCGTGCCTACGCACACAACAACTTTCTTGATAGTGTTGAAGTACTTCAAACTTTTTCCGGGGTGTTACATTCTTCCTCGCTTAGGATCATTCGCCCTCAAACACATAACATAATTTTGTCTCTTCTTTGCACGTCTCAATCTCCCAATTTTTTTTTCTAACTCCCAAATTTTTTAGAAATTTCGGCAGAGTCTCCCCTGTAATTAGGCCTATCCACCTGCGAGAGTAACAGCAAAACAACTCCTAACAACACATCCATAATGTATATATCAATAACACAATCTCAGCATTACAAGCAATGCATTATCATAATGATATCAGGACATGAAGCACATTATATGTATGCTCATCACCACATCTCTGGTCTTAAAAGTTGTTCATAATTAATTCCAGCATCATCAATTAATCTCATATTAACCACCACCTCATTTTAAATTTTTACAACATTGACAACAGAATGTGAGGCATGAAGGCCTCATGATTGCTTACTCGGATTAATGAGTCACATTTAACGCCACCTGGGCACTCATCTCATAGGTTAAAACTCAATATTTACAACACGAAAATGACTGTATATGAATAGAAAAATATATAAAAGTTATCAAATAAGCCTAACAGGCATGACTACGTATTAATATTATTGTACAAATTAATTTCACCACAAGGACCTCGTCCTTACATAACTTCCACTGCGGCTTGCAGCCCGGTTTAAATATTTCACATCATGTAAAAATACAAGGATCTCATCCTCAACTCCGAATCACAAGTATGTTGCACATTGTGCCAAATGAAAATTTTAATTTCTTTTCTTTATTCTTTTCAATATATTTCATAATTAATTTTCACAACATATAATGAACCCTCATACCGGTAGGGCATATAATTCATAAAAATTGAAATCAATTATTCCGAAACATATTAAACCCAAAAATAAAATGACATACACGGGCTCACATCTTTAAATCTCCCCATAGGGATAAACATATAAGTGGGTCACAAATTTACAAAGCTCACCCATAAGTGGAGCATAATAGGAAGACTCACCTCAATATTCAGAACCGAATCAAATTAAGAAAAATATCCTTTTATAATTAAAAAAAATCAGGATTGTACCTGTAACGACACCATCTGATGTATTGGCCTTAGCCAAATCATAATGATTAAATCAACGGGTCGGGCCTCCACCTCTTAAGCGCCCACTACTCACCTGTCCTCCACCTCTAGCTGATTGTGCACGTGGAGTATCAACTGGAATATAGCTTGTAGCTGGAGTGTTCTGATGAAATCCACCCCTCCCGAGTATGGAAAAATCTCTCATGATATGCCTAGTATCATCACACTCATAACAACCCCTCTGAGGTCGCGGCTTCTCGTACTGAGTCTGTGCCGAATAAATGAAATAACCAATGTAAGAATTTCGTGTTGGTGGTGCACTATAAACTGGAGCACCCCGAATAATCTGATGTGCGGACTGAGCTGACCGGCTGCTCGATCCTCCGCTATAATGGGTTCTAGCTGAAGAGTAAAATCCACTGAACCCTCTAGATCTTCGAGACCTTTGGCCTCCTTAGACTCCCTTTCCTCGCCTAAAACACCCTCAATGAATCTGCGGACCCGTTATCTGATTGTAGGAACTAAGATAGGTGCATGACGAGCTAACTCACTGAACCTGATAGCATATTCTGACATTGTCATAATGCCCTGACGGTACCGTTCAAACTCTGTGCGCCACGCATCTCTAAGAGTCTGGGGAACAAACTCTTTCGAGAACATTTCCGAAAATTGAGCCTGAGTTAGTGGTGTGGCATCAGCTGGTCTACCTTCTTCATAGATTTGCCACCACCGATACGCTGTGCCTTACAGTTGAAATGTAGTAAATGCAACTCCGCTCACCGCCACAATACCCATGGTGCTGAGAATATGGTGATAATTTTCTAGAAATTCTTGGGCATCCTCTGTAGCTGTGCCACTGAAAGTAGGTGGACTATACCTCTTAAACCTTTCAAGTCTCTTTTATTCTTCTTCTGATGCCTCGGGCCTGACCTAAAGTCGAACCAGAATAACAGGTTGTACCGGTACTACACCCGAAACCTGACCAATGTGAACCTGCTGCTCTGGAGTTGATATAGGAGTCTGAGCTACTCCCCCAATCTGCGGAATGTTTGGTGCAACAGAGATCAATCCCGCCTGAGTTAATGTATCAAACATACTCAGGAACTGTGCTAAAGTCTCCTGAAGTCCAGGGGTAACAACAGGTGCTTCTAGTACCTGTCCCTCAACTGGAGCTACTAGTGGCTCCTCAACTGTTGTTCTGACAGGTGCTCTAATTGCAACACATGCCCTTCCTCGACCTCTACCTCGGACTCTACCTTGGCCCCGGCCTCTTGCAGCCCTAGCAATATGTGTGAATGCCTGCTCAGCTAACCCAGTAGCACGCGTCCTCACCATCTGTGAGAGAATGGAGATACAAAGGTTCAAATTCCAAATTCAACAAATTCTGCACGACAGGAATGAAAGAAATGGAAATTTCCTAACAGTTCTGTAGCCTCTCAAAGATAAGTACAAACGTCTCTGTACCGATCCGCAAGACTCTACTAGACTCGTTCATGACTCGTAGAACCTATGAACCTAGAGCTCTGATACCAGCTCGTCACGACCCAAAATCCCACCACAGGCGTCGTAATGGCAGCTAGTCTCTAAAACTAGGTAAGCCGATTTCAAATACAGTTAGAAGCTATTTTTTTTAAGTAATCAAAACTAACAGCGGAAATAATTACGATATACAACCTCCCAAGACTGGTAGTACAGAGTCACGAACTCTAACTGAATACATGGAATGATCACGAGGACCGAATATACAATACTGTTTGATTAAAATTAACTGTACAATGAAATGAAAAGACTCCAAGGGACTGCGACAACCAAGCAGCTCTACCTTGAGTCCTAACGAACCCGCTTTAACTCTGCTCAAGTCCGATATCTCCAATACCTGGCTCTGCACAAAAATATACAGAAGTGCAGTATGAGTACACCAGGGTCGGTACCCAGTAAGTATCAAGACTAACCTCAATAGAGTAGAGACGAGGTAGAGTCAAGACACTCACTAGTCTAATAACCTATGCAATATAATATACAAAATAATAGGAAATAAATAATAATAATAATAATAATAATAATAATAATAATAAGGGCAGGAAAAAATAACTAGTTATATGCACAACAGACAACAAGTACCATTAATATCACTCAACAATTAATAAACACAATTACACCCAATTAAATCAAGTCCTTCAAATAAATATCTTTCACATATAATTCTTCCAAATAACTTTTAAATATAATTTTCTCAAATAATTATTTTTCAAATATAATTCTTTCAATAAATCTTTTCAAATATAATTTCCTCAAATAAATATCTTTCAAATACAATTCTTTCATATAATACTTTCTAAGTAAAAATCCTTCCAAATAAATATTTTGAATATAATTCTTTCAATTAAAAAGTCACCATGTGACACCTCATTTCATAATCATAAAAATACGGGTCCCAACCCATTTTCATATTTTTCTTAAACACGGGTCTCAGCCCAATTTCATATTTTCACGGCACCTCGTTTCCATAATTAAATCATCATATTTCCCTGGCACCTCGTGCCTTCATTTCATATCACAGTTGCGTGGACAATTCACGTGCCAATTATCATTATCATTTCATCACAGCGCCACGTGCCCACATTTCATGTCACAACTGCACGGATAATTCACGTTCCAAATATCCTCATTATTTACTCACGGCACCTCGTGCCCACATTTCATTATATAATCTGCCTAGCAATAGCCACATGCTCTCAATTTCAACATAAAACAGATTGTTATCAATTTACAATCAACAAGACCAATTGCACAAGGCATAAAAATAAACACAAGAAAAATCACAACATCACATAAAAATCATCAACATCACAACCCCACATCATCACATATCGTCCATGACAATAACCACCCTTATCGCTCCAATTGTCACCCTTATCACTCCTATATCCACCTTTATTGTTCTGCTCAGACAATATCAATATCCACCCTTATCGCTCCTATTGCCACCCTTATCGCTCTTATAACCACCCTTATCGCTCCGCCCAGACAATATTCCAACAAACATAATAACAGTGAAATACCACTCTTATACCCACATAATATCGACGGTGAAATGCCACCCTTATCTCCCCAAAATAATAACTCACACAACACAATAATTTACACGGAAAATTAACACGACAACATAATAAAATCAATTCATATCACAATTTACCCAATGGCCACAACCAAATTCCAAAGATATAACAAAATCAATTAATTTCACAACAAATAGCCCAAGGCTCCACACAATATATATAACACCCAAAAACAATCAATAGAGATAAAAATTACTCAGCATAAGGTAAAGCCTTCATTAATGCAAATTTAGATAATTATATTAACACTTATTCTTAAGCTCGCTTAAATTAATTATTTGCATAAGAAAATTCATATTGGAATTAATTTCCAAGAAATATTAAACCAACAATACTCATGAAATTTCGTAAATATTTTAAGTAACAATCACATCAAATTATCATATAAAAACAAATTCAACAATAAGGATTTAGGCATGGCAAATAGATGATTTAATAATTTTTTACAATTTCCCAATTTACAACACAATAATGCCTAAGACTTTAATTCAATGAATTTTTGCACGTATAAGCTCTAGTACGTACTCGTCACCTCGCGTACACGGCTTTTCACGTTCCACAAATGGCATATAAGACTCAATGCCTAAGGGGTAATTTCTCCACTTGAGGTTAAGCAAGACACTTACCTTTTTGAAGTTAGGCCGATATTCCAAAATATCCTTCTTGCTTGAATTGACCTCCGGACAACTCAAATCTATCCAAATTAATTGTATAACTCCATTAAAATTCGTCGGAAACAATTCTGGATAATAATACGTCGACTTAAAAATTTATTCCAAAAAGTCAACAAAAGTCAAAGCGGGACCCGCCCCACGGAACCCGATAAAATTTTCATAAAATCCGAATACCCATTCCGATACGAGTTCAACCATACCAATTTTATTGAATTCCAATAACAACTCGACCTCCAAATCTCAAATTTTCGTTTTTGGAAGATTTTACAAAAATCTTTATTTCTTTCATTAAAATTCGAATTAAACGATGAATATAATCATAGATTCATGAAATATAAACACTTTAGGATATAGAACACTTACCCTAATCCATATGGTAAAAATCACCTCAAAAATCGCTTCAATCCGAGCCCCATAGCTCCAAATATGTCAAAAATGGATGAAACCTCGAAATATAGCTACTGCCCAGGTATTTACTCTTCTCGATCGCGAAGCACAAAAATTTTTAGCCCCAACATTACTCTTCGCGATCGTGGAAAACCAATCGCGATCGCGAAGAACAAACTCCCCCAACTCTTCCAGACAGCCTCTAGCAAATGGTCATAACATTTTGTACAAAACTCCAAATTGCAAATGGTTTAACTTTCTGAAAACTAGATACCAAGGGCTATAACTTTCATATGTTTCTGATCTCCAAATTCCTTATAGTTTCTAGATATAAGCTTCTAAAGTCAGCCCTGTGCAACAGAGATTTTCAAACTCTTCCCAGAGTGCCTATAGTGTATCTACCATAACCTTTTGTATACAACTCCAAATGACAAATGGTTTATGTTTCTGCAAATTAGACATCAAGAGCTACAACTTTCATTTTTGGATCATCTCCAAATTCCTTATAGATTGCGAGATATAAGCTTCCAAATTTGGGTTAGTGCAACAGAGATTTGTTCTATGCGATCGCGATTCACAAGGCCCCAAACTGCTGTTTGCTCTTCGCGAACGCGACCAAAAGTTCGCGATCGCAATGCACACCTCTGTAGGGAGAAACTAGCAATTAAAAATGGCCTAGAAATGGTCCGAAACCATCCTGAAACTTACCCGAGCCCCTCTGGACCTCAACCAAATATACCAACAAGTGCTAAAACATCATACGAACTTAGGCGAAGCCTCGAATCACATCAAACAACGCTAAAACCACGAATCACACCTCAATTCAAGCCTAATGAACTTTGAACTTTTAAATTCTGTATCTTGTGCCGAAATACATCAAATCAATCCAGAATGACTTCAAATTTTGCACACAAGTCATAAATGACATAACGAAGCTACTCCAATTTCCAGAATCGAATTCCGACCTCGATATCAAAAAGTCAACCCCTCAGTCAAACTTCCCAAAAATTCAACTTTCGGCATTTCAAGCCTAATTCTAATACGGACCTCCAAATAATTTTTCGGACACGCTCCAAAGTCCAAAATCACCATACGGAGCTATTGACATCATCAAAATTCTATTTCGGAGTCGTCTTCACACAGTTCCGACTACGATAAAAATTCTAAGACTTAAGCTTCCATTTTGGAGACCAAGTGTTCCAAATCACTCCAAATCGTCCAGCAACTGAATTCAACCACGCATGCAAGTCAATATACATAATAAGAAGCTGCTCAGGGCCTTATGTCGCCAGATGGGCTTAAATTCTTAAAACGACATTCTCCACTTCTTAAACAAACATTCATCCTCGAACGTGCTAATAATTAATTTGAGGTTACCGAATTGATGATTTTTACTTTTACACATATACTCACGATTAGTCCCACGTTACTGCATTGTAGGTAAGTCCGGCAACACCATCTCATTTGAGATTATTTCTTTTATCCATATTTGTGAACATTAAGACCAATTTCTTACACTTCAAACATTTTTAGAAAGTCCGATTTTTCATCAATGCACGGTATTAGTCTCAACTGGCTGTGGCAACTCATGCATACGCACACATCAACTTTATTGATAGTGTTGAAGTACTTCAAGCTTTTCCGGGGTGTTACATTTCTTCCTCGCTTAGGATCATTCGCCCTCACACACATAACATAATTTTGTCTCTACTTTGCACGTCTCAATCTCCCAATTTATTTTTCTAACTCCCAAATTTTTCAGAAATTTCGGCAGAGTCTCCCCTGTAATTGGGCCTATCCACTTGCCAGAGTAACACCAAAACAACTCCTAACAACACATCCACAATGTATATATCAATAACACAATCTCAACATTACAAGCAATGCATTATCATAATAATATCAGGACATGAAGCACATCATATGTATGCTCATCACCACATCTCTGGTATTAAAAGTTGTTCATAATTAATTCCAGCATCATCAATTAATCTCATATTAACCACCACCTCATTTTGAATTTTCACAACACTGACAACAGAATGTGAGGCATGAAGACCTCATGATTGCTTACTCGGATTAATGAGTCACATTTAACGCCACCTGGGCACTCATCTCATAGGTTAAAATTCAATGTTTACAACATAAAAATGATTGTATATGAACAGAAAAATATACAAAAGTTATCAAATAAGCCTAACAGGCATGACTCCATATTAATATTATTGTACAAATTAATTTCACAAAGGAAAAAATATTTAAACTCATAAATATTTCACCACAAGGATCTCGTCCTTACATAACTTTCACCGCGGCTTGCAGCCCGGTTTAAATATTTCACATCATGTAAAAATACGAGGATCTCATCCTCAACTCTGAATCACAAGTATGTTGCACATTATGCCAAATGAAAATTTTAATTTCCTTTCTTTCTTCTTTTCAATATATTTCATAATCAATTTTCATAACATATATTGATCCCTCATACCGGTAGGGCATATAATTCTTAAAACTTGAAATTAATTATTCCGAAACATATTAAACCCAAAAATAAAATGACATACACGGGCTCACATCTTTAAATCTCCCCACAGAGATAAACATATAAGTGGGTCACAAATTTACAAAGCTCACCCATAAGTGGAGCATAATAGGAGGACTCACCTCAATATTCAGAACCGAATCAAATTAAGGAAAATATCCTTTTATAATAAAAAAATCAGGATCGTACCTGTAACGACACCATCTGATGTATTGGCCTCAGCCAAATCATAACGATTAAATCAACGGGTCAGGCCTCCACCTCTTAGGCGCCCACTACTCGCCTGTCCTCCACCTCTAGCTGACTGTGCACGTGGAGTATCAACTGGAATAAAGCTTGTAGCTGGAGTGTTCTGATGAAATCCACCCCTCCCAAGTATGGGACAATCTCTCATGATATACTTTGTATCACCATACTCATAACAACCCCTCCGAGGTCGCGACTGCTCGAACAGAGTCTGTGCCGAATAACTGGAATAACCACTATAAGAATCTCGTTCGGTGGTGCACTATAAACTGGATCACCCCGAATTATTTGATGTGCGGACTGAGCTGACCGGGTGCTCGAGCCTCTGCTATAATGGGTTCTAGCTGAAGAGTAAAATCCACTGAACCCTCCAGATCTTCGAGACTTTTTGGCCTCCTTAGACTCCCTTTCCTCGCCTAAAACACCCTCAATGAATCTGTGGACCGTTATCTGATTGTAGGAACTAAGATAGGTGCATGACGAGCTAACTCACTGAACCTGATAGAATATTCTGACACTGTCATAATGCCCTGATGCTACCGTTCAAACTCTGTGCGCCACGCATCTCTAAGAGTTTGGGGAACAAACTCTTTCAAGAATATTTTTGAAAATTGAGCCCAAGTTGGTGATGTGGTATCGGCTGGTCTACCTTCTTCATAGATTTGCCACCACTGATACACTGCGCCTTACAGTTGAAATGTAGTAAAGGCAACTCCGCTCACCTCCGCAATACCCATGGTACAGAGAATACGGTGACAATTTTCTAGAAATTCTTGGGCATCATCTGTAGCTGCGCCACTGAAAGTAGGTGGACTAAACCTCTTAAACCTTTCAAGTCTCTTTTGTTCTTCTTCTGATGCCTCGGGCCTGACCTCAGGTAGAACCGGAATAACAGGTTGTACCGGTACTACACCCGGAACCTGACCAACGTGAACCTGCTGCTCTGGAGTTGAGATAGGAGTCTGAGCTACTCCCCTAATCTGCGGAATGTTTGGTGTAACAGAGATCAATCCCGCCTGAGTTAATGTACCAAACATACTCAGGAACAGTGCAAAAGTCTCCTGAAGTCTGGGGGTAACAACAGGTGCTTTTGGTACTTGTCCCCCAACTGGAGCTACTAGTGGCTACTCAACTGTTGTTCTGACAGGTGCTCTAGTCGCAGCACGTGCCCTTCCTCGACCTCTACCTCGGCCCCGGCCTCTTGCAGCCCTAGCAGTATGTGCGGATGCCTGCTCAGCTAACCCAGTTGCACGTGTCCTCACCATCTGTGACATAATGGAGATACAAAGGTTTAAATTTCAAATTCAACAAATTCCGCACGATAGGAATGAAAGAAATGGAAATTTCCTAACAGTTCTATAGCCTCTAGAAGATAAGTACAGACGTCTCCGTACCGATCCGCAAGACTCTACTAGACTCGTTCGTGACTCATAGAACCTATGAATCTAGAGCTCTGATACCAACTCGTCACGACCCAAAATCCCACCATAGGCGTCGTGATGGCATCTAGTCTCTAAGACTAGGTAAGCCGATTTTAATTACATTTTGAAGCCATTTTTTTAAGTAATCTAAACTAACAGTGGAAATAATTATGATATACAACCTCCCAAGACTGGTAGTACTGAGTCACGAACTCTAACTGAATACATGGAATGATCACGAGGATCGAGTATACAATACTGTTTGATTACAAATTAACAGTACAATGAAATAAAAAGACTCTAAGGGACTGCAACGACCAAGCAGCTTTACCTTGAATCCTTGTGATCTCGCTTTAACTCTGCTCAAGTCCGATATTTCCAATACCTGGCTCTACACAAAAATGTACAGAAGTGTAGTATGAGTACACCATGGTCGGTTCCCAGTAAGTATCAAGACTAACCTCAATGGAGTAGAGACGAGGTACAGTCAAGACACTCACTAGTCTAATAACCTGTGCAATATAATATACAAAATAATAGGAAACAAATAATAATAAGAGCAGGAAAAAGATAACCATTTATATGCACAACAGACAACAAGTACCATTAATATCACTCAACAATTAATAAACACAATTACACCCAATTAAATCAAGTCCTTCAAATAAATGTCTTTCACATATAATTCATCGAGATAACTCTCTTTTAAATATAATTTTCTCAAATAATTATTTTTCAAATATAATTTCTTCAAATAAATATCTTTCAAATACAATTCTTCCATATAATACTTTCTAAGTAAAAATCCTTCCAGATAAATATTTTGAATATAATTCTTACAATTGTAAAGTCACCATGTGACACCTCATTTCATAATCATAAAAATACGGGTCTCAGCCCATTTTCATATTTCCATGGTACCTCGTGCCCATAATTAAATCATCATATTTTTCCAGTACCTCGTGCCCTCATTTCATATCACAGTTGCATGGACAATCGTGCCAATTATCATTATCATTTCATCACAGCGCCTCGTGCCCACATTTTATATCACAACTGCACGGACAATTCACGTGCCAAATATCCTCATTATTTGCTCACGGCACTTCATGCCCACATTTTATTTTATAATCCGCCTGGCAATAGCCACATGCTCTCAATTTCAACATAAAACAGTTTGTTATCAATTTACTATCAACAAGACCAATTGCACAAGGCATAAAAATAAACACAAGAAAAATCACAACATCACATAAAAATCATCAACACCACAATCCCACATCATCACATATCACTCCTATTGCCACCCTTATCACTCCTATAGCCACCCTTATTACTCCGTCCAGACAGTATCAATAGCCACCCTTATCGCTCCTATTGCTATCCTTATCGCTCCTATAGCCACCCTTATCGCTCCGCCCAGACAATATTCTAACAAACACAACAACAGTGAAATGCCACCCTTATACCCACATAATATCAACGGTGAATGCCACCCTTATCTTCCCAAAACAATAACTCACACAACACAATAATTTACACGAAAAATTAACATGGCAACATAATAAAATCAATTCATATCACAATTTTCCCAATGACCACAACCAAATTCCAAAGATATAACAAAATTAATTAATTTCACAACAAATAGCCCAAGGCTCCACACAATATATATAACACCCAAAAATAATCAATAGAGATAGAAATTATTCAGCATAAAGCAAAGCCTTCATTAATACAAATTTAGATAATTATATTAACACTTATTTTTAAGCTCGCTTAAATTAATTATTTGCATAAGAAAATTCATATTGGAATTAATTTCCAAGAAATATTAAACCAACAATACTCACGAAATTTCATAAATATTTCAAGTAACAATCACGTCAAATTATCATATAAAAATAAATTCAACAATAAGGATTTAGGCATGGCAAACAGAGGATTTAATAATTTTTCACAATTTCCCAATTTACTACACAATAATGCCTAAGACTTTAATTCAATGAATTTTTGCACGTATAAGCCCGAGTACGTACTCGTCACGCGTACACGGCTTTTTACATTTCACAAATGGCACATAAGACTCAATGCCTAAGGGGTAATTCCCCCACTCGAGGTTAAGAAAGACACTTATCTTTTTGAAGTTAGGCCGATATTCCAAAATAGCCTTCTTGCTTGAATTGACCTCCGAACAGCTCAAATCTATCCAAATGAATTGTATAACCCCATTAAAATTCGTCGAAAATAATTCCGGATAATAATACGTCGACTTAAAAAATTTATTCCAAAATGTCAACAAAAGTCAACGCGGGACCCGCCCTCGGAACCCGAAATTTTTTTCATAAAATCCTAACATCCATTCTGATACGAGTTCAACCACATCAATTTTATTGAATTCCAATAACAACTCGACCTCCAAATCTTAAATTTTCGTTTTTGGAAGATTTTACAAAAATCTTGATTTCTTCCATTAAAATCCGAATTAAACGATGAATATAATCATAGATTCATGAAATATAAACACTTTAGGATATAGAACATTTACTTTAATCCATATGGTGAAAATTGCCTCAAATATCGCTTCAATCCGAGCTCCATAGCTCCAAATATGTCAAAAATGGCTGAAACCTCGAAACATAGCTACTGCCCAGGTATTTACTCTTCGCCATCGCGGAAAATGCTTCGCGATAGTGAAGTACAAAAATTTTCAGCCCCAAAATTGCTCTTCGCGATCGCAGAAATCCAATCGCGATCGCGAAAAACCAATCGCGATCGTGATGAACAAACATCCCCAACTTCCAGACAACCTCTAGTATAATGGTCATAACCTTTTGTACAAAAATTCAAATTGCAAATGGTTTAACTTTTTGAAAACTAGACATGAAGGACTATAAGTTTTATGTGTTTTTCATCTCCCAATTCCTTATATATTTCTAGATATAAGCTTTCAAAGTCAGCCCTATGCAACAGAGATTTCCAAGCTTTTCCCAGACAGCCTATAGTTTATCTATCATATAGTTTTTGACACTACTCCAAATGACAAATGATTTACTTTTCTAAAAACTAAACATCAAGGACTACAACTTTTATTTTTGGATCATCTCCAAATTCCTTATAGATTGCGAGATATAAACTTCCAAAGTTAAGTGAGTGCAACAGAGATTTGTTCTACACGATCGCGAAAGAGCTTCTGCGATCACGATTCACAAGGTCCCAAACTGTTATTTACTCTTCGCAAACGCGACCAAATGTTCGCGATCGTGATGCACACCTCTGTAAGTAGAAACCAACAATTAAAAATGATCTAGAAATGGTCCGAAACCATCCCGAAACTCACCCGAGCCCCTCGGGACCTCAACCAAATATACCAATAAGTCCTAAAACATCATACGAACTTAGGCGAAGCCTTGAATCACATCAAACAATGCTAAAATAACGAATCACATCTCAATTCAAACCTAATGAACTTTGAACTTTCAAATTCTATATCTTGTGCCGAAATACATTAAATCAATCCGGAATTACTTCAAATTTTGCACACAAATCATAAATGACATAACGAAGCTATTCCAATTTCCAGAATCGAATTTCGACCTCGATATCAAAAAGTCAATCCCCAGTCAAACTTCCCAAAAATTTAACTTTCGGCATTTCAAGCCTAATTCCATTACGAACCTCTAAATAATTTTCCGAATACGTTCCAAAGTCCAAAATCACCATACAGAGCTATTGACATCATCAAAATTTCATTCCGGAGTTGTCTTCACACAGTTCAGACTACAGTAAAAATTCTAAGACTTAAGCTTCCATTTTGGGGACCAAGTGTCCCAAATCACTCCAAATCATCCGGTAATTGAATTCAACCAGACACGCAAGTCAATACACATAATAAGAAGCTGCTCAGGGCCTTATGCCGTCAGATGGGGCTTAAATTGTTAAAACGACAAGTCGGGTCGTTACATCCGCCATTGATTAGTTTGGTATTTTTCGGCGAAAGTTGGAAAGTTGAAGGTTTGAAAGGTTGATAGATTTGATCGAGAGTTGACTTTGTTGATATCGGGTTCGAATTTTGGTTCCGGAAGTTGAAATAGGTCAATTGTGTCATTTGGGACTTGCATGCAAAATTTGAGGTCATTCTGAGTTATTTAGGCTTGTTCGGCGTAAGTTTTGAATTTGAAAAGTTGGATTAGTTTCTTAGGCTTGAATTGAGATGTGATTCATGATTTTAATGTTGTTTTGTGTGATTTGAGGCCTCGAATAAGACCGTATTATGTTTTGAAATTGGTTGGTGACTTGGTGTGATTGGACGGTCCAAAACTGTAGTTTTAAATGCAAAATTTGTACAATTAGTAATTATTTTATCACCTTCACCACACAAATTCAATGAGAGTTTTTGTTAGTCCAATTAATAAATGTTGAAGAGTTTATAGGAATTTGAATTCATATATTTTTTTTGAACGTAGATTTACGATTAACTAATTATGTGTTGATTATATGTTCTTAAGCTTCCAACTAACTTTATTAAAGGGTGTAAATTTTTATTTTATCTTTTGTTTCGATGTAAGCTGACTTCAGATATTATTTCTCGAAGAGATTGAACCAAGTTCTTTAAGGTAAATTGAAATCAATGTCTTAAAACTTAAAGTTGTTATCTTCAACTCATAAGTCTTGTATTACGAGTTCAAATTCAATGATCATCCATTTTTTTTTCTCTTCATATATGGTCCTCAAGTACTATTGGTTCGCCTATATACGACTATTCCTTGTTCTTTTTATTACTGTATTTTAAGTATGGACTGATTTATCACAAGCAATATAGTCGTATAACAATAATTAGGCAATAATTTGAATACAAAAAAATGTATTATAGTGAATCATTCATTATTGACAAAGGCTCATTTTAAGAATAGTCTGAAGTACTTTTAACCTTGTCAATTATCAAAATTTTCCCGACAACAGTTGTTTGATTATTTTAAGAGATTGGTATCTTCTATTTCAGTGATTGGCAACTTTGTCTATACAAATCAAATATAAACCTCAAACTTAAGAAAATTCCAGGCCACCGTCACTAAACAGGAGATTATTAAGTTATAAAAATACTTATGAACACGACCCGCAGACAAAGTCCTCGTCACCAAACATGTAATCCAGAAAACAGATCATGTGACAACTATTTTCTTGGATTAAAATTTTTGTCATACATGGAATTAAGGCAAAAACTTGTTTGCAAAGAAGGAAGCAAAAATCATGAAAATGCAACCGAACATTTTTTGTCTTAGGAAAGAGAATAATTAATTATCCATTTGTTTGATCATTGGATAGGGATGATAATATATATGATGTCTCTGGATTCCTTAAAATTGGAATTGCATGAAGTATTATATTTTTATTTTCTATAACCGTACATGGATTTCCACAACAAAAGATTGAACAAAATGAGTCATGGTGAGGAAGACCAATTACGAAAAAGAAGAGAAAGACAAACAACTAGAGAGGATTCTAAAGCAGCATTAATTAATCAAGAGTTTAAGTTTTATATATAAAATCAAATTATTTATAAAATTTTCACTAATAAATATTTATTTTTTATCTTTTCAAATAATTTTTTATAATAAATATCCAATTAGTAATCTGATAAAAATAATAAGAAAGATATTATAAAAAAATGCAACTTACACTAATTGTGTAAGTATTTTCATACAACATCAGTCCATATAACTTAAATTTATTAATCAAATATGATAGTCATTGAATTTTTGTAAGCGTCTTATTTCAAGCTGTCGATATATCGAAGTTTATTAATTCAAGCAAATACATAAAAGGAAAGAGCAATTTTCTAGACTAAACCTATTATTCCTAAAGCATATCTTATAAATTTTGAAACTAATTTGGGGGGGAAAACATTTTCGTTTCTCTTCTTCTTTTCGTGGTACCAACATCTTATTAGAAAATGATGGTTTAAAATGAACCTAGTAACCTTCTATTTGATGCACGAAATTCGTACCACTAGGGTAGTAGGTTAACTTTATGTCGTACTAAAGCTATTTACAAATGGCTGCAGTTAAAATTAGTACAAAATTGAACAGACATTCAATTTTACTATCAATAGGCATGCGGCAGTAAAGGATGTTATTCCCGGTCAATATTGCTGTATTTGTAAATATTAATTCTGCAAAATATAAGTTAACGTAATGAAACAATAATAATAAATTCGAGCCCACTGAATTCACAGTGTTTCCTTAAGGAATTTAATCCCCTCCTAGTACCCAAGGTAATAGATTATTTCCTCCCAGGATAGAACGAATAACACACTGGTGTAGCGGTACTTCAAACCCCAGTGTTTCGGCGAACACAAAGTTCGGTAGCAAATCACACTTACAGTTGCTTTGTTTGAAGTTAAAAAACAATGCAGAACGAAGGAGTATATACTCAGAAAAACGTATGGAAGTTCTGAGAGGAAGGAGTGCAATGTATAGCCAATTTGTTGAGCGAATTGTATGTTGAGTTGAGTATCTTTCTTCAACATTTGCTGCTCATATATATAGCAGCCAAGAAGGAGTGCAAGACCAAACGTCCACCCTTCATGGTGGAGCAAACATTACATGTTTGTGGAGCAAGCACTTCATGGTGGGAAGACCATTATCCGGCTGCCAAATTATCAATACACGGATTGGAAAATATCCGTTACAAATACGGATAATCTTACGTTAATATTTACTATTAACAAATAAATTTGGTCCAAAAAATTAATCAATCAATCGATCATTTGACCAAATCCAAATCCAAATCCAAATCCGAAGCCGAAGCCGAAGCCGTAGCCGTAGCCGTAGCCGTAGCCGAAGCCGAGCCGAGCGAGCGAGCGACGACGACGGCGCGAGGCTTGCTTTCTTCTTAACTCTTTAAGAGCTACAAGAAGAGCAATTATATATATACCTACCAAAAATGTCTTCCACTTCCAATATGGGACAATGTCTCATTGTTAAGAGGGGGAAACTTAAAATTTTACTCAAAATTTCATTTTCCCTCCATTTCCCATTCATCCTCATTTTAAGAATATTACATCTTAAAAATAAAACCTCAACAATCCCCCACATGAATGGAGAATGGCTATATCACGGAAGTATGCATGAAAAACTGTGTGATTTACAAGCAAGGATTAATTGCATCTGGATAAGTAGGTTTCCCTTTGAACTTTCCGTAGTAAACTTATGTCGGATATACTCGGTCAATCGGTAGATTTGATATCTTTGAACCGTCGATCTTTGGTGTATACCTAGACAACCATAAGTCACACAATCAACCCTTAACCGTCTTTGGTTCTCATTGTTGTGTTCGTTTCAGCCATGAACACCGCCTGGTTTCATAAGTGCGTAGAGAACTGGCCTTACAAAGTTCTCCTTGAAGCGGCTCACACTTCACACTTAAATAGGTGATTCCTAAATGTGTCATCCTGTAGATACACTATTTGATATACCCCGTATCAAATTTAGAAATCATTAAAAAGCCTTAATGCTTTATCCTTGGTACTGAACATTGTCTCATCACGAGAATGGACTAAAATTTTATTTGACAATGTTGAACCGTCATTAATGACTTTGTTTGATCTCTTTGAACCTAGATCTTAGGATCTCCAGTCTTCTAGGTAGAGTTACCGCCACAATGACTTGTTCTCGGCCATAGCCCCATTCTCCTTGATGATTTCTCAACTACCTCTCTAGTTAGGCCTTTTGTAAGTGGATCCGACACATTATCACTTGACTTTACATAGTCAATTGTGATAATTACTCTAGAGAGTAATTGCCTAACGGTTTTATGTCTTCGTCGTATATGACGAGATTTACCGTTATACATGACGCTCCCAGCCCTTCCAATTGCCGCTTGACTATCACAATGTATGCATATTGGTGCCAACGGTTTGGGCCAAAATGGAATGTCTTCCAAGAAATTCCGGAGCCATTCAGCTTCTTCACCGGCTTTATCTAAGGCTATGAATTCAGCCTCCATTGTAGAGCGGGCAATATATGTTTGTTTGGACGACTTCCAAGATACCGCTCCTCCACCAATAGTGAATACATATCCACTCGTGGACTTAGAATCAGTTGAACCGGTGATCCAATTTGCATCACAGTATCCCTCAATCACCGCAGGGAAATTACTGTAGTGCAATTCAAAGTTCTGGGTATGTTCTAAATATCCCAAAACTCGTTTCATTGCCATCCAATGAGATTGGCCTGGATTGCTCGTATATCGACTCAGTTTACTTATAGCATAAGCTATGTCTGGTCGTGTACAATTCATGATATACATTAAGCATCCCAATACACGAGCATAATCCAATTGTGATATGCTTTGGCCTTTGTTCTTTGCTAATGCAAGATTCACGTCAATTGGAGTCTTTGCAACTTTAAAGCCCAAGTGCTTGAATTTTTCAAGTACTGTCTTAATATAATGAGATTGTGACAATGCCAGACCTTGAGGAGTCTTATTGATCTTAATTTCCAGAATTAAATCAGCAACTCCCAAGTCTTTCATATCAAACTTGCTATTGAGCATACGCTTAGTAGCATTTATGTTGGCAATGTCATTACTCATTATCAACATATCATCCACATATAGGCAAACAATGACTATGTGATTTGGAACATTTTTAATGTACACGCATTTATCACATTCATTTATCTTAAAACCATTTGACAATATTGTTTGGTCAAATTTCGCATGCCATTGTTTGGGTGCTTGTTTTAGTCCGTAAAGAGACTTAACAAGTCTACATACCTTCTTTTCTTTACCTGGAACCACAAACCCTTGAGGTTGTTCCATGTAAATTTCTTCCTCCAACTCTCCATTTAAGAAGGCCGTCTTAACATCCATTTGATGAATTTCAAGACCATACACTGCAGCTAATGCTACTAACATCCGTATGGACGTAATTCTTGTAACTGGAGAGTATGTATCAAAGTAGTCTAGACCTTCTCGTTGTCTATACCCTTTGACTACGAGTCTTGCCTTGAATTTATCAATAGTGCCATCATCTTTGATTTTTCTCTTAAAAATCCATTTAGAACCCAAAGGTTTATTTTCAATACACGGATTGGAAAATATCCGTTAATATTTACTATTAACAAATAAATTTGGTCCAAAAAATTAATCAATCAATCATTTGACCGAATCCGAATCTGAAGCCCGAAGCCGAAGCCGAAGCCGAGCGAGCGACGACGACGACGCGAGGCTTGCTTTCTTCTTAACTCTTTAAGAGCTACAAGAAGAGCAATTATATATATACCCACCAAAAATGTCTTCCACTTCCAATATGGGACAATGTCTCATTGTTAAGAGGGGGAAACTTAAAATTTTACTCAAAATTTCATTTTCCCTCCATTTCTCATTCATCCTCATTTTAAGAATATTACATCTTAAAAATAAAACCTCAACAAAGGATAGGTAGATGAGGATAATTAATTGAATAATTATGTACTCTAATGTACAAGGATGTTAAATGTCCTTAAGTTGACAGCCACCAATAGTGAGAGACAGGTTAATTAAAGCTGTTATTTTGCCTACAATGGCACTGTTTTATCAGTCGTAGTTTATGATCAGAATTCAGAGCCCACAGCTGCTAAAATGATTCTACCAAAACCGTATTATGGACGGTTTGAATATAAATTCACAAATATTTTCCCGAAACTGATTTTGGTGAAGTTTGACGTGAAATTGAAAATGTGTTTTGGCATGAATTTTGGCTTAAGTTTTGACATGTTAAAAAGTTATTTTTTTCAACTAAAAAGTCCCAAATGATCATGATTTGGTCCAAAAAGAGGTCTTAAGGTATATTTGGGATTTGAACCTTTGGTTGTCTCTTTGCTAAAAATAATCATTTTAAAATATTTTATCCGGTCACTTTTACTTGACATGTATACTAAAAATAGATGTTCACTTTTATTTGGTACTTTACGCATATCAAGAGAAGACAACAAATTTTTTTCTGTTTTACCCACAATATTTATTACCATTTCAAATCATTTTCTCAAATTTAATAAAATATGCATCAATTAATATGGGTAACATGATAAATTATGCACTTCATTTATTATTTTTTACGGGACGTGAAAAGTCAAAACGTGCCAAGTAAAAGTGACCGGAGAAAGCACTTGACAATCTGTATTATAGAATTCACCATGAATTGATAAGTTTTATGTTGGCCATTAGTCTATCGTAACACTTCACTTTTATCCGAATTTAGAACTGATAATGTGAGCAAGCCTACACTGGCGAATTCATATCCCTGGCTCCAACTTATTTAAAACTGAGACGTAGTTATTAAGAAATAATAATCAATTTCTTCTTTCAATTTATTCAATACCACTCTAATAGGAGTAAATGTTTTAGAAAGAAGTAAATTGAATGAGAGATCAACGAATAAGTAAGCACAATCTAGTCAAATAATGTTTTAATAAATTTTTTGTTAAAGGACGTGCAAAAGGCTTAGAGCCGTTTGGACATAAGAAATTTTTTCTTTTTCTTTTTCTTTTTTTTCAAAACAATATTTGGTTATGAAATTTTTAAAATTTTTCAAATCCAACTTGAAAATACATTTTCAAATTTGAAAAACTGTTGGGAACCAGTTTTTCAATTGAAAAATTAGGAAGTCGGTATTTTTAAGTTTTATAAATTTACCCTATATTTTTAAAATTTATAATAGGACCCAATCAGTTATTAAACCTAGATAACACCTACAACTATCCACTATCTTATTGAGTAGTCTTGGACTATATTTTGACATCCACCGTTGAGATCTACAATTTATACTTTTACCTTAAGGAGCCACTACAACTTTTATTAGAGATTGTTCGTATCGTTAAATAATCAACATATTTAATTGTTTGTTTCAAGTAGGATAATCAAGTTGGGATAGTTTTGATATTTTTTTACAAATTGTGAAATATAAATCATGTTTCATGGTTTTGACAAAAATACATCCAAATATGTTACAAAAATTATAACCAAACTCAACTTCATTTTCAAATCAAATTTTAGTGAAATTTTAAATTTGATATTTTTTTTTTTTGGAATTTATGTCCAAACGCCAAGTTAGTATATTTGCGCTCTATCAAAGCAAAAATACTCATGATACTATTAACTTTCATACATAAATCAATGCAAGGTTGTAATGTTTTTCGCATTTACAGCCTAATTAATTAGAAGAAAATTTAAATGTACGGAAATGTAGTTATGTTAGATCATTCAAGTTCCTTTGCTTTGGTTTTCTAAATATCTTCTGTATGCTAAAGCCTTCTTAGTCAATTGATGTTGTGATCGGAATAACCAGATATTAAATTTCACCATTATAAAATATCACTATTTATTTTTGTTCATGTCAATTAACTAAGAATTATTTCTCTTATCATTTTGGTGATGCATTCATCGTGTAACGTGTATCGATTTTTTTTTAAAAGTTCTGATCGGCAAATTATTTTTTGGACGACAGAGTGATGAATGAGCAAGAGATGACAATTGAGTAGTTAAAAAGAATGAAAAAGAGGGTGAAGAGCAGCAATAGTCACTTTAAGCCCGCTATTTAAAATATATCCGCAATTTATAATATATTTAAAGATTAGCTAATTTATTCAAATTTCAGGACTAAGTGTTCTGAATTTAGAAATTCACAACTTAGTGTCCCGAATTTTTGAGCTGCTAATTTGAAATTCAGAACTAAGCGTCCTGAATTTCTGAACTACTAATTTAAAATTCGGGACATAAGATTCGAACTTCTGGACACAATTTTCGAACTTTAGGACACGATATCCTCAAATTTAAACTTTGAGATTTAAACTCTAGGACACTGTATCCTGAAGTTTAAACGAAATTGACTAATCATTAAATATATTATAAACTATAGATATATTTCAAACAACATACTTAAAAGCGGCTGGTTGGTGTCATTTCCACTGAAAAAGAAGGAAAGAACAGGATGTGAAAAGGAAGCTACTAAAGCAAACGGAAAATCCAACAGATTAAGGGTGTGTTTGTTACGAAGGATTTCCAATTCCTATGTTTGGTTAACTTAAATATTTTGAAAAATATTTTTCAATTTCTATGTTTGGTACGAAAGGAAAACATTTTCCAAAACTCTTTTCCAACCTTCCTCCCATTTCCCATCCCCACCAACTCATCCTCCACACCGCACCCTAAATAGAAATATTATTAATAGTATTTTCTTTTCATGTTATAGATAGAGTATTTTTTTTTCATTTCAGCAAATGAGTATTTTCTTTTCGCAATATAAAAAGTTTTTTTTTATTTTATTTTAACGAAAAAAAGTACTTTCTTTTCATGATGTAGAAAAAATATTTTCTTTCATTTAACGAAAAAGTTTTTTTTGTGTGTGTGTGGGGGGGGGGGGGGGAGGGGAGCACATAAAACATAGGGACTTGGGGGAAGGGAGGGGGGAGGAAGGAGAGTATCATAAAAAATTATTTTCCTAAAAAATATTATTCCGGAAAAAGGTTTCCACTCACCAACCAAACAAGAGAAAATAAGTGATAAAACTACTCATTTTTCATGAAAATATTTTCTAGGAAAATTTTGCCTTCATACCAAACACACCCTAAAAACAAGCCAACTCAATATGAGAGGATTCCTAATATTTTTTTGAGTTTATAAAATCGACATTTAATACTTAAAACGGTAATATAATGTATTATAGCCCCGGCAAAGAGAATTTTTTACCTTTCGAAAATATATTATATTTATATGTGACAAGCAATAAAATATTAGTTAAAACCTACTTAATTCCTTGACTAACAAGTAGCATTTATCTAATTGTTTTTTTTATATATAAATGTAATCATCGATGCTTCATTTCGATTGCATGTGGCTGGTCTTCCACAAAACCATTCTTCGTTAAACATGTGATAATATCATTGCAGCAATTAAAGCACAAATTTGACTACGACAATACAGTAACATCGAATGCAAAACCAAGAACATAATCTATTCTCCTCTATCTCACTTTTCTTTTCTCTTTTATCATATTCTAGTATATTTGATAAGATCCGACTAATCCGAATTTATGACATGTCGGAATGCTCAATTTCAAAAAAATTCATTTTCGGGACCTGAATTCAAGACCTTTAATTTGATTAAAAATGGAGAAACTACACATACGAAGTATCAGTAACATAACATAGAGGACAACTATCGGTTAAGTACTCAACATTAAGATGGCCAAGGGTGATCTTATGTTAGGAAAAATGGAAATTGAATCTAACTCAACCTCAGAAGCAGTTCATAAGATGAAAATTGTTCAAAAATCATATCAATAGCCTACCACACATATCTTCAACTAATTAATGTGAAACTTATAATTTTGGGGGTGGGGAAAATGGACTAAGCATTATTTACATTTCTGATGGAAAACTCTCACTCCTTTTTTTTTTTTTGCAAATAAAGAAAAAAGAAAAATTCATTTCTATTGTACAGAGTTAATTGTGGGGGGGGGGGGGGGGGAGGCAACTGCATTAATAGTGACCACTAAATGAAATTTGAAATTCTGATGTCTCCACCACTAAATTAATGTCGGAACAATATAGCGAAATTGGATAGTTGAGAACAGAAGGAAGTGGTGAATGCAATTCCCAAAAAATGAAATTAGTGAGGTGCTTGTCAATTTTGACACGTTAACATATTTATTTCTTGTGAATCTCTAGACATCTAGGTAAGTTAAAATAAATCTCTAGACACATTTATGTTTCGTAGTGTCCATTAATTGCCTTTAAACTATGCTTTTAGACTTTTAGTTGCCCTTATTTTTTCTGTAGTTTCCCACTCATCATGCAAGTTTGAAAATTTCAGTCCCGTTAGTAAGCCCCATAGCTTATTTGGGCCTTCTCGTTATAGAAGCCCACCTTACTGGAACTTGCCGGCCCATTATATCATAGTTAGGGGTGTTCATGGTTCGGTTTGAATTGGTTTTTTCATAAAAAGAAACCAAATCAAGTAAGTTAGTTCTTCAAATATTGAAACCAAACCAATTAAGTCGATTTTTATCGGTTTTTCGGTTATTTATCGGGGATTTTCTTAATTATGAGACATACACTACCAAACACATTCCGGCGAGTACATTTTCAACGTAACACTATCAAACCAATTGCTCTTTGAGAAATCTATCATTTACCAAGATATATTGATGATAATTGAATCAAATAGTGATGAATAATTTAATTACCAATCAAACTAGAATATAAAAATAAAGAATTAGATTATTATAATAGCAAAGAACTAGACCAAAAAAAAAAAGACTAATATGTACCATAAAATTTTAGAAACCTTATATAAAAATATACATATATATTGGTGTAATAATAAATTTAAATAGCTACTTCTATAGTCGGTTTGGTTTCGGTTTTTTCCTGTTATTTTTTTTATTAAAACCAAAACTAAACCAAATTTGATCGGTTTTAAAATTCAAAATCAAAACCAAAACCAAACCTAAAAAGTATCGGTTTTTTTTGGTCGGTTTAGATCGATTTTTCAGGTTTTTATGAACACCCCTAATCATAGTGATTATGAATATTGTTAAAGGGGAATTACCAGTTATATTCGTCCATATGTAAATTATTACAAAAAGGAAATTTTACATGATATAACTAAATTATACACTATATTTATTATAAATAAAATACACTTTAAACTAATTATAATACATAGCTACCTATTGGGTTTTATAGCAAATACCCTTTCTAAGGGATTTCTAACCCTAAAGTAACTTTTTCCTCTCTTCATCCTTTCATCTTCATACTATAGCCTGGCCGCCTTCCCCATCTCCCTTAAACTCTCTATATGTTACAATCTCGCTGGAGAACCACCGCAAGCCTAACCCGCTGGAACACTACCGTGCGACCTCTTTTTTATTTTTTTCTCTCCTTTGTGCTCTTATTCTCTCACCCGTTATGAAAATTCCTCAATCTAGTACCTCAAATTCCTCAATCCAGATCGGCCTCGTCATTACCTCCACCGCGCCATCATCTATGGCTGGAATCCATGGCCAACCGACCGAATTTCTCAGATCTGAGTGTATTTTCTCATATCTGAGTGTATTTCTCAAATTTGAGTATATTTTATTTCTTGTTGCCGAATTAAATACAACAAAATACACATTATGACCGGATTTGTATTCTTCTGACCGAATTTTGGTAGATACAATGTGACAGTGTATTCTCAGATCTGGTCGAATTTTTGTTTGTCTCCATTTTTTAGTTTTAATACAATGTATATAGTATTTTCCTTGGCCGGAAGACGTCATCTCCGCCGTACTTTCTTCTCTTCTTTTCTATTGAGTCACATACAATGATACAAATACATTGTATTATATACAAATACGCTCAAATTGGAGTGTATTATGTATTTTTCAATGCAAATACAGTTTTTTTTTTTTCATTTTCGCTTGTATTTATGTATTCCAAAGGTTACTTTGTGGCAGATACTTGCATTTTTTGAATTTTTGTTGTTTGAATACAACCAAATTAAATATAATAAATTGAATACAATGTAAAAGGAACTACGAATGAATATAGTGAATTGAATACCGCCGAATATCACTATTTTTGTAATTTTTTGTTATTTGAATACAGTAAAATTGAATACAATGTAAAATAGTTAAGAACGAATATAGCTGAATTGAATAAAGTGTATATAGCCGAATCGAATAGAGCAGTATACACTCTATTTCTTGATTTTTTTGTTGTTTGAATACAATTGAATTAAATACTGTAAAATTGAATACAATATAAAATATATAAGAACGAATACATCCGAAATGAATACGGTGTATACAACCGAATTAGATACAGCGACATACATCCCATGGCAAGCAATTAGTAGCTACGAAATATAATTAACTAAATTATAGCTATGCCCAACAACAAGCCTCCAAACAATAGTCATTTCTGAAAGTTCCCCTTACAAAAATTAGTTAATTCATAAAAAAATATCAATATCAGCCAATTAGCTATTTGTAGCAAAAAAAAAAAAAGGTCAAATTTTTATTTTCTTATGAGTGGGTGTTATTGGAATAGATTGGTTACATCTTTAAGGGTTTGAATCTTAATTTTAGAATGATTTGGTGGAATTTTGAGGTGGTTGAATTGAAAATTTGAAGTAGAAGATGAATATGGAAAAAGATGATATGTGTATCACACTGTGTATCATTTGTGTATCACATATGTATTATATGTGTTTCAACTATGTATAACATGTATATCCATGTATACATGTGTGTGAGATACATGCGTTATACACGTTTGATACATGTGTCTCAGAAGAATTTTTTAAACTCAATTTTTACTATGAATTTTGATACCAAACCAGTTCGAATCACCTCCAATGTTTGCTTAAACCTTGTATATTGCCTTATTTATATATTTTAGCGAGTTCGAACCATACCCATTAAAACAATATTTTTTTGCCTAATTTTGTTAATATAAATATCACAGATAATGAATTCTTATTCCAAACTAGTCTAATTCACCTTCAAATTTTCTCAAATTTTGTATATTATCTCATTTATGTATTTTTAACGAATTGCAACAATACCCATTGAAAAACAAAATTGCCTATATTTTTTGAATGTTGTATATCAATGGTATTATTTTTGGGCTATTTTTGGTAGCATGACTAAAATGGCGAGCTATTGGTAAATAGTGTCTTTTTTGATACACTTATGTAAGATTCCCTTTTTCTTAGGGGTGTGTTTGATACTAAAGAAAATATCTTTCCACGGAAACAACAAAACAATTTTTGCCCCCAACCCCCTCTTTTCCTCTCCCTTTCTAAATCATTTTTATTAATTATTTTTTTGGATATATGATTAAAAAAAAACAAATTACAACATTAAGGTACATAGGAGTTATTTAAACTCGAATTAGAGGAACAACTGGTAATTCCCCCCAACCCCCCTCCCCACTCCCCCAAATAAGAACTTTAGGTCTTTTGTTTTGGGCTTTAGTGTATGTGCATAGTTATTATAGTGAAATTCAAAAATAACGAGATTTACAAGTGATAATTGAAAAATAGTCACAGTTTCAAAAGTAATCGAAATTTAGTCACTTTTTATGTAAAGATAAATCTGAACGAAAACACTGTTCAAAATTCGGAAAATATTCCAGCATAATATACTGGAGTTCAAATTTTTTACATGTGAACTTCCAGCATAATATACTGGAGTTCCAGTACATTATGCTGGAACTCCATCATATTATCATGGAGTTCCAATATTAATATACTGGAACTCCATCATAATATACTGGAGTTACAACATAATATACTGGTCCATCATAATATGCTGGAAGTTCATACACAGGTGCTCCAATCTCCAGTATATTATGCTGGAACTTTTCGTGTGCTGGAGTTCCAGCATAATATACTGGAAGTTCATACACAGGTGCACTAATCTCCAGTATATTAGGCTAGAACTTTCTGTGTTGCAGCAAAATAGTGGCTATTTTCAATGACTTTGCAAACGATGGCTATTTTTCAATTACCAGTCCAAAAACTGGCTAGCCCGTGCTATTTTTACGTTATTATAGGGGCATTATCACTTTTAGCCCGCGCCAGAAACTATTTACATTTAGTAATCGAAAAAGTGTATAAAATTTGTATAATATTTGTATATAACAAACAGAATGTATATATATACAAAAAATATACAAAATTTATAAATTTTTTTGACTATTATTTTTACAGCGGCTTTAAAACGTCATTTTTTCCGTTATTATAGAAGAGAAAGGGAAGTTCAATTGGAACACAAATTAGGAGAGCATTGAGATAATAAACTCCACAAAAAGTTTGATAATATTTCACCATATATAATCAGTTATAGGCAATAATTGGTAAAGAAAATTGATTATTCATTATTTATTCACTAGATGCCCTGAATACGAGCATAAATTATTAGAAAATTTCTTTAAGTCGCCCGCAAGTAGAAAATAAGAACCAAACTGATATATAACCAAAAAGAAAAAAAGAAGAACCAAATTGATATAAATATAAAACCTTTATAAACTTTTGTTCTTTTCAAAACAATAAGGTGGTTAAAGGGTAATTCGCAAACTAGTTAAATTACAGTAATTGTATAATAATTATTTAAATTTAATTTCTATGCTTAGTAGAAAAAATAATTTTGTATATTATCGGGCCACTTAAGTAATAAATGTAACATGCATGTGTCATTTCATTTTTGGTAATTAAATATTTTATTAATCACCACTGAATCAGAATTACAAAGCACAGCTTAGCTTCCTCAGTTACCTATCCAGAACAGTACTACAGAACAAAAACTAGATAAGTAGATAACTCTATAGAGGCACACCTCCTAGGGAGTGTTTATATAAGTAAAAGTAGTAATATATTAGAAGCGTAAAAAAAAACTATACCTTGAGTTAGTTAATATTAATTTAATTGTTAAGTTAAATTCAATATTAATTAACTTTCTTTTTTCTATGATTGAGTAGTAGGTAAATTAGGTGTTCATAGGAATAGCTGCTATCTACTCCGCAAATATTATTTCGTACTCGTGTTTCTCTTTGTTTACTCGAAAAATCGGATAACGTTGAATTTATGTATGGTTCTAACTTCTAAGGATATACGATACAATTTGATACAAATCATATAGACAAATAAAAATATGTGTATTCTTGACTATGAGAATGAGAATAGTGAGCAAAAAGAATGAATAAGATAAAGTAAAACAAGCACAATGAGATATCTTTCAATATGAGAAGTGATCTTTTATTACAGTGTATCTCGTGTCCTTATGCTTACAAGGATTTCCCTTTTATAGTAGAGGTATCCTACTTTATTTATAATAAAACAAAGCATATAGTGGATGACCCATAATGAATTGTCTCTTTCTCGATTCCCGCCAAGATTCTCTCCCTTAGTGCGGTTGTAACGGCTCTTGTCTGCGAGCTCGATACTGGCTCGAACTCGTTATTGGGTCGAGCCCTCGGTTTTGTCTTGAGTTCGACCTTCGGGGTGGGTGTAGTGCATTTCCGACCTCGAAGCAATGCCTTGCGGATTGATTTGGTCATGGGCTCGATAATAGTATCGAGCTGACTCCTCGATCAGTCTTTGGAACTCGAGGCTCGTTTGTACTGTCTTCGGAACTCATCCCAAAATCCCACTCCGGTTGCTTACCATTCGAACTCGATCAAACGTAGGAGGGCCGAAATCTATTTCGACCGTATACAGATAGTCCCCTCGTTTCTCAGGAAGGATGTGGTGAGAATTGATATGGTTTTCGATGGTTCGATCGGGTTATAAGCTGACGTTTTCACAGGGCTCGATCATGACATATGTGATAGCTATCCCATCGATTTAGTCTTTCAAGGTATTTAATGCATGTCAGACGGTGGTCGGCTACCGCTGATATTGAACCACCACGATGCAAGCCTATAAATAACCCCTCCACTCATCATTTACCATTTTTACACTTTTACATCTTCACTCTTCCAAATTTTCTTACTCTTTCTCTTTCTATTTCGCCGCTTGTAGAGCCATCTATACCAGCGTTTGGCATCATCAACCTTTCGTCATCCTTTGCCTTTCTTTCTCTTATATCAATGGCCAAAACTTCGAAAACTGTACCTCAGAAGGAGAAAGCTTCCTCATCACGGCCGTCCGATGATAAGGCGCCGGTGGAGCTGCCTCCCCACGAGTATGTTCCTGGCCCGTGTACCCTAAAGATCGACTTTAGGGTCGAAAATCCTTCGTCGGTACCGGGTCAATGCGAGCATGTGTTGATGTATACGTGCTCGATATCAGAGGGCCAACTTGAGGCTGTGAGGAGAGATTGCAACTGGGATCCCGAGGTTGCGTTGCAAATTCCCTCTTCCGAAGAGAGCATCACCACTCATGTTGAGGGGTATTTAAGTGTTTATACTTACCACTTCACGTTAGGTCCCGTCGACCCAGTGATCATCGATTTTTGCAAAAGATATCAGGTCACCATCGGTCAAATTCATCCTTCTCTATGGTGCATAGTAATCTTACTTCGCTTTTTCTCCAACAAGGCTGGGGGCTGGATTTTACCTTAAATCACCTTATACGGTTGTATCGGCCTCAAATCTTTCGAGGTCTAATCAGGCTCCACCGTCGGGCATCGAAAGCTTTAATATCGAGCATCGACGAAGACAAGGATCAAGGTTGGATGGGCCGTTATATTCGGGTGAGGACCCGCGACCTTATCCCGGAAGAGAAGCTGCTATTCCCCGAGGAGTAGAATTTCGACCGTAAGTGATTTTCATAAGGTGTTGCTTTTGTATCTTTCTTTGATTTTACCTGATATTTTTCTCCGATATACAGCTACTCCTTGGATGCCACAAGCGGTGCCCGACCTCAAGGATTGGGTTCGGAAGTTAGCCTCGACTTCCTCTTATGCCGAACGCGCTTGGCGTGATTTGGCGAAAGGCAGGTGGGAGGCCAAGAATCACGGTAATGGTCTCTTCTTATGTTTTTCGAAACGCCTTTTATGCTCCACTCGTTACTGACTTGGGTTCTTACAGGCATAACCAAGGATGCCGTTTTGAGGCCTCCGAGTGGTGAGGAAGGAAACAAGTCCCCGGTTCCGAAACTGGGGAAAGATAAAAAGCGAAAGGCTGTCTCTCGGCCTGAGGACCCCAAGCCCAAAACTCGAAGAGTGAAGAGGAAATCAATTGCTCTTTCGATGGACTCGGTCCAACTACTGAGAGAAGAAGAAGAAGAAAAAGAAAATGCTTCGGCTTTGGTGGTTTGATATATGAAAGCTAGAGATCGCCAGACCTTCTGAGCCGATGATAGCCACACCAGTCGGGGCCGGTTCTAATACCCCGAGTCTCGATCAGAGTTCCCCGAGCGATTTGCTCGGTACCATGATAGTGGGTCGTTTGCCTTCTCTTCCGATCTTCTCTGAGGAGGCATTAAGAGAAGCTCGAGAATTGAAGACCCCCGATATGGGCAGAGGCTCTGGTGCAGGGGATCCTTTTCGGGATTGCTTCACTGGAGTCGATGATGCCTCCGATATCGGCGACGCTTCTCTTTTCCTAGAAGAGGCCCAACGTTTCATTTCTCGTGTAATGACCTTACTGAGCTTGGCTTCTTCGTTCTTTTCTAAGCTTGGTTTCTTCGTTCTTTCTAAACCTGACTTGTGTTTTTTCTTCTGTGTAGGCCATTAGCAAGTTTCAAGCTGACCTCAGCCAGTATGAGGTCGAGCTTCAGAAAGTCTCGGGGGAGAGAGATGCTCTGAGGCTTCTCTGTGGCCAAAAGGATGAGGTTATAAAGGGCCTCCAAGCAGATTTGGCCAAGGCTCGAGAAGAAGAGGTCGAACTAGATAAGCAGGTGAGCCTTGTTCTGTTAAAGTATGGGTTTGACCCAACTGTGGAAGCTAACCCTTCGTTGTCTCAGCTGCAGCAAAAGGTTGAAAAGATTGGGTTGCTTCAAAAAGAAGTCGATCAAATCAGGGCCGAATGCACCCGGTGGAAGGAGACTATCGAACGCGTGGCTGTAGAAAAAGAAACCATCTTGGCCAAATTATTATCGGCCGAAGTTCAGCTTTGAAGTGTCAAGCAGAAGGGTTTGGCCCAGGCCAAAAGGATCGAGGAGATTGAAACACGGCTCGCTGAGGCCAAGACGGAGGTTGAGTCGCCGAAAGTCATGGCGGACAAGCCCATTGCCATGTATCAGGCTGATGCCGAGGCTGCTCAAATGGAGGCAAGAGAGGCAGCGGATACCGCTGACACTCGAGTACATTGGGTTGCCGAACTTGCTAAGTGTCGGTCTCGGAGGGAGACCCTCGAGGAAATCCATGCTCGAGGTTTCGACCTTGCCGAAGAGATAAAAAGGGCCAAAGAACTCGAAGCCGATGCTGAAGCCATGGTTTCCGATGAAGATGATGATGACAATGACAATGATGATGATGATGGGAGTAAGAGCGGGTACGAGAACGAGAAGGAGCCCAAAAGAGAAGAGACCGCTCCTGAGGATGACCAGCAAGCTTAGTCCTTAATTTTTATGTTATAATCAATTATGTAGACAATTTTGTATATAGACAATTTTGCCGACTTGCTTCTATTTTGTGAAGACTTTATACATGCTAGGATTTAAACAACTTAATCAAATTTTGGACTTCGTAGCCTCTATAATCGAGCGAGTGCTTATTCAAATTTGAATAAAAGTATTCCGTAGGCTTAGTAGTCGAGTGAATGATTCAAACCCGAAGTAATGTAGCCCGTAGGCGTAATGGTCGAGAGAGTGCTTTCTCGAACTCAAAATAAAAGTAGCTCGTAGGCTTAGTAGTCGAGTGAGTGATTCGAACTCGAAACAATGTGGCCCGTAGGAGTAATGGTCGAGTGAGCGGATGCTCGAACTCAAAATAAAAGTAGCCCGTAGGCTTAGTAGTCGAGTGAGTGATTCGAACTCGAAGTAATGTGGCCCGTAGGCGTAATGATCGAGTGAGTGCTTGCTCGAACTTGAAATAAAAGTAGCCCGTGGGCTTAGTAGTCGAGTAAGTGATTCAAACTCGAAGCAATGTAGCCCGTAGGCATAATGGTCGAGTGAGTGCTTGCTCGAACTCAAAATAAAAGTAGCATCTAGGCTTAGTAGTCGAGTGAGTGATTCGAACTCGAAGTAATGTGGCCCGTAGGCGTAATGGTCGAGTGAGTGCTTGCTCGAACTCGAAATAAAAGTAACCCGTAGGCTTAGTAGTCGAGTGAGTGATTCGAACTCGAAGCAATGTAGCCCGTAGGCATAATGGTCGAGTGAGTGCTTGCTCGAACTCGAAATAAAAGTAGCCCATAGGCTTAGTAGTCGAGTGAGTGATTTGAACTCGAAGCAATGTAGCCCGTAGGCGTAATGGTCGAGTGAGTGCTTGCTCGAACTCAAAATAAAAGTAGCCCATAGGCTTAGTAGTCGAGTGAATATTTCTAACTCTAAGTAATATAGCCCGTAGGGGTAATGGTCGAGTAAGTTCTTGCTCGAACTCGAAATAAAAGTAGCCCGTAGGATTAGTAGTCGAGTGAATGTTTCGAACTCGAAGTAATGTATCCCGTAGGCGTAATGGTCGAGTGAGTGCTTGCTCGAACTCGAAATAATAGTAGTCCGTAGGCTTAGTAGTTGAGTTTATCTCAATTCTGTTTGCATAGTAAATCTCCAAATAGAGGAAGTTTTCTCGGATATAGGATGTTGGCAAAGAGGAGAACTTTCTTTGCAAGTCACTATACATGTGTTTATGTTTCGTGTTTGGGTTCTGGAAAACTACATGAGCATGGTTCGTTTTGACCATTTGGCTCTTACAACTTTTCCTATTGGAAACCCGTTGTTGCGAAACAACTTGCATCAGAATTTGATATATTTGAGAGCTAATGCCCCCTAGTATTCGAGGTCGACTATAAAGAGGCCTCAGATACTGTTGTAAGCGCAGCACGATCATTGGTTGCCTCATTAAAAACCTTGCCAAAAAATCCATTTGGGATAAAACCGGTCTAAGGGAAAAAGAGTGCAACGCGTGCTTTCAGATCTTGAGGCTTCATATTGAGGGATCCATCTTAGCTCCTGATCGGACTTCTGCAGGGGTCAGTTTTGAAATGTAAATGAATATGGGAGGGTCGTACCTTAGCAATAGTATCGTTTTAGATGTGACACATTCCAATTGCTTGATAATTGTTTGCCATTTATAATACCGAGCCTGTATGATCCCTTTTCGACGTTCTCGAGAACCTGATATGGTCCTTCCCAATTCGGTCCTAGTTTTCCTTCGTTCGGATTTCAGGTATTGATGGTGACTTTCCTTAGCACTAAGTCCCCGGGCTTGAAGTGGCGGAGCTTGGTTCTTCGATTATAATATCTTTCGATTCGTTGCTTTTGGGAGGCCAATTGGATGAGAGAAGCTTCTCATCTTTCGTCTGATATTTCGAGGCTAGTGTTCATAGCCTCGTTATTTGATTCTTCCATCGTGTATCGAAATCTGGTACTGGGTTCGCCGACTTCGACTGGTATCAATGCTTCGTACCCATATACTAAGGAGAACGGGGTCGCCCACGTACTAGATTTTGACGTCGTTCGATATGCCCAAAGGACTTCGGGTAGGATTTCTCTCCACTTTCCTTTAGTGTCGTTCAACCTCTTCTTTAGGTTCTGAATGATGGTTTTGTTCGTTGATTCGGCCTGTCCGTTCCCACTGGGGTGATACGGTGTTGATAATATCCTTCTTATTTTGTGGTCTTCAAAGAATTTCGTCACTTTGCTGCCCACAAATTGTTTCCCATTGTCACATACTATTTCGGCGGGTATCCCGAATTAGCATATGATATGATCCCAGATAAAGTCTATAACTTCTTTCTCTCTTACTTTCTCGAACGCCTGTGCTTCAACCCATTTAGAGAAATAGTCAGTCATAAACAAGATGAATTTAGCTTTACCTGGGGTCAATGGCAGAGGGCCGGCGATATCCATTCCCCATTTCATGAATGGCCATGGGGATAGGACCGAGTGAAGTTGCTCTCCGGGTTGATGGATCATTGGTGCAAACCTTTGACATTTGTCACATTTTCGAACAAATTCCTTCGCATCTTTGCCCATATCGATCCAATAATACCCTGCCCTGATTATTTTTCGGACTAATGGATCGGCAACGGAGTGATTCCCACAAGTACCTTCGTGCACCTCACATAAGATGTAATTGGTATCTCCTAGACCCAAGCATACTGCCAATGGTCCATCGAATGTCCTTCGGTATAACGTTCCATCTGAAGCCACCATGAATCGAGCAGCTTTAGTCTGTAGGGCTCTTAAATCTTTAGGGTTAGATGTGAGCTTTTCGTTCTTTAAGTATTCAATATACTTATTTCTCCAATCCCAGGTTAAGCTTATAGAATTTATCTCGGCGTGACCTTCTTCGATCATGGATCTCAAGAGTTGAACGACAGTCCCCAAGCTCAAGTCACCTTCCTCGACCGATGATCCCAAATTCGCAAGTGCATCAGCCTCACTGTTTTGCTCTCGTGAAACGTGCTGTAAAGTCCATTGTTTGAAGTGGTGCAAAGTGACATTTTATTTGTCCAAATACCTTTGCATTCTATCCTCTCGAACTTCGAAGGTTTTGTTTACTTGACTTACCACCAACAAAGAGTCACATTTGGCTTAGATGACTTCTGCTCCCAAGTTTTTAGCTAGAGACCTGCAATCATGGCCTCATACTCGGCCTCGTTGTTAGTCAACCTGGTAGTTTTAATAAATTGCCTAATAGTGTTACCTGTGGGTGGCTTTAAAACTATGCCCAGCCCGGACCCTTTTATGTTCGAGGCCCCATCCGTAAAAAGGGTCCATAGTCCATACCCTCGAGGATGTACCCGATTTCAGTAGGAATTCTTTTTCGACTTCGGGTACGAGGGTTGGCGTGAAATCGGCCACGAAGTCTGCTAAAATTTGAGACTTGATGGCCGTACGGGGTTGATATTCGATATCGTACCCACTGAGTTCGACGGCCCATTTGGCCAATCGGCCTGATAGTTCGGGCTTGTGCAAAATATTACGAAATGGGTAAGTTGTTAATACGCATATGGGGTGACATTGAAAGTACGGTCGTAACTTTCTAGAGGCGCTTATCAGTGCAAGTACCAATTTTTTTAGGTGTGGATATCTAGCTTCTGCTTCTTCTAAGGTTCGACTTATATAATAAATGGAAAATTGCGTACCTTGATCTTCCCGAACTAGGATACCGCTTACTACAATTTCTGATATTGCCAAGTATAAGCAAAGGTTTTCGTCTGTTTTTGGAGTGTGAAGTAGTGGTGGTCTCGACAGATATTGTTTTAGTTCCTTCAATGCCTGTTGGCATTCCGGGGTCCAAGCGAAATCGTTCTTCTTTTTGAGTAGGGAGAAAAATTTGTGACTTCGATCTGATGATCTTGAAATGAATCGGCCTAAGGCCGCAATTCGTCTCGTTAGCCTTTGTACAGCTTTTACGCTGTCCACGATGGTGATGTCTTCGATGGCCTTGATTTTATTGGGGTTAATCTCGATTCCCCGATTTGACACCATGAAGTCGAGGAACTTGCCCGAACCGACCCTGAAAGCATATTTTTCGGGGTTGAGCTTCATGTTGTATTTTCTCAAAATCTCAACGTTTTCTGCAAATGGGTCAGATGGTCCTCTGTGCGCAGGGACTTAACTAGCATGTCATTAATATAAACTTCCATTGATTTACCTATTTGTTCTTTGAACATTTTATTTACTAGGCGTTGGTAAGTAGCCCCCGCATTGTTTAGCCCGAAGGGCATCACATTTTAACAATATGTTCCATATTTAGTGACAAATAAAGTCTTTTCCTGGTCCTCCGGGTTTATCTGGATTTGATTATACCCGGAATAGGCATCGAGAAAAGTGAGGATCTCGTGACCGGCCATGGCATCGATCATGCGATCGATGTTGGGTAGCGGAAAAGAATCTTTGGGGCATGCTTTGTTTAAATCCTTGTAGTCCACACACATTCTAAGTTTGTTTCCTTTTTAGGCACTACAACTATATTGGCTAACCATTCGGGATATTTCACCTCCCGAATGGATCCTATCTTGAGAAGTTTGGTTATCTCGTCTTTTACGAATGCATGTTTTACCTCGGACTGAGGTCTTCTCTTTTGCTTCACCGGTCTGAACTTAGGGTCCAAGCTTAGCCGATGCGTCGTTATGTCCGGTGGAATCCTTGTTATATCTAAATGGGACCAGGCAAAACAATCAATATTATCGATAAGAAATTGAACAAGTTTCTTCCTGAGTTCGGGGCTCAACCCCGTTCCCAGGTATACCTTTCGTTCGGGCCAGTGCTTGATTAGTGTGACTTGCTCCAGTTCCTCAATTGTTGATTTGGTAGCGTCGGAGTCATCGAGAGTCACGAAGGATCGGGGGACCCTCTGATCATCCTCTTCTTCGATCATCTGGTTATCTAGTTGGGTTGAAGCCGATGTCTGTGATTGCTATTTGGCGTCTCGTTCTCCTTCTGAGCTTGATCCCTTTATTGGCGAAGGCGAGGATATTGGTTTCGCTTCCTCAACGACGAACATTTCTTTTGCGGCCGTTTGTTCTCCGTACACTGTTTTGACTTTTCTTGATGTTGGGAATTTGGGGACCTGGTGTAGGGTCGAAGGTACAGCTCTCATGTTGTGGATCCATGGACTTTAGAAAAGAGCGTTGTATCTCATGTCGCCTTCGATCACGTGAAACTTCATTTCCTGGATGGTTCCGTCCATGTTTATTGGTAGAATTATCTCGCCTTTGGTGGTATCACATGCCATATTGAATCCGTTTAGAACCAGGATTTCGGGTACGATCTGGTCCCGCAGGCCGAGCTATTCTACGACCTTCAATCTGATGATGTTGGCCAAGCTACCTGGATCAATCAACACACGCTTAACTTTAGTTTTGTTCATGAGTACGGATATTACTAGTGCATCGTTATGAGGTTGTATGACCCCTTCTGCATCTTCATCATTGAAGGACAAAGTTTCTATGGGTGTGTAATCTTGAGTTCGAGATCGCTTTTCTCTCACAATCGATGTTTTAGTGCGTTTAAGCACTGGTCCCTGAGGGGTATCGGGGTAGCCGATGATCATGTGAATGACGTGCTGTGGTTCTTCTTGTTCGTTTTGCTTGCTGAAATCCTTGTTTTTAAAATGGTTCCTCGCCCTATCTCTCAAAAATTCCCAAAGGTGGCCTTTGTTAAATAACCAGGCTACTTCCTCTCTTAGTTTCCTGCAATCTTCCGTTCTGTGGCCATGGGTGCCATGATATTCACACATTTGATTGGGATTCCTTTGGGCAGGATTAGTCTTCATGGGTCGAGGCCATTTAGTGTCTTTGATGCGTCCGATAGCCGATACGATGGCGGATACATCAACGCTGAAGTTATATTCCGATAACCGAGGTGCTTCTATAGGATCATCATATTTATCAAAGCCACTCTAGCTCATAAATCCCCGAGAATTTTGCCCTCGATCACTCCTTCGATTATTCCGAGCGGTATTACGTGTTGAACCGTTATTCATCCGATCTGCGACATACGGTTGGTATCGGTCTCTGTTCGATCTTTGTTATCTGTCTATCTCCCTTTGGTTTTTAATAGTTGTCCTGTTTTGATGCATGGATCCAGACGGAGCTCCCAACTGGTCATCTTCGATCCTAATTTTCGACTGATATCGGTTGTGTATATCTGCCCAAGTTATTGCTGGATACTCGATCAAATTTTGCTTCAGCCGACGTGATGGTATCGAACTTTGCTCGTTCAACCCTTGGGTGAAAGCTTGGATGACCCAATCATCTGTGACCGGTGGCAATTCCATGCGTTCCATTTGAAATCGGGATACGAATTCCCTCAGTATTTCATTACCCCTTTGCTTTACTTTGAAGAGGTTTGATTTCTTTGTTGCAACCTTTATGGCACCAGCATGTGCCTTTACGAACGAATATGCTAACATGGCGAAAGAATCAATGGAATTTGGCGGCAGATTGTGATATCAAATCATCGCTCCTTTCGAGAGGGTCTCCCCGAACTTTTTTAACAACACGGATTCGATCTCATCGTCCTCCAAATCGTTACCCTTGATGGCACATGTATAAGAGGTGACGTGTTCGTTAGGATCGATCGTACCGTTATATTTGAGAATTTCGGTCATACGAAATTTTTGGGGATTGGTTTTGGGGCCGCACTCGAGGGAAAAGGCTTTTGTATGAACTTTTTCGAATCCAGCCCTTTTATCATTGGTGGAGCTCCCGGGATCTGATCGACCCTGACATTATATGTTTTCACTCTCTTGTCGTTGGCTTCGACTCGTTTTGTGAGTTCCTCGAGCAATTTAGTAATTTCGGGAGTGGTCCTCAATTCTTGCTCGTTTGACTTCACTATGGAGGGCTCCTTTTTTGGGGTGATTTCTCGAAGCGGATTGGGATCTGGCCTGCTTTGTATATGAGTTTGGCTCTGTAACTGAGCTATCACTACTTGTTAGGCTTGTAACATCTCAAAGATCATACGTAAGCTGACTCTGATTTCCCCCACGTTATAGGTGTCTCGAGCTACGGATCGAGTACCGCCCTGAATGCTTTTTTCCGGTTTGGAACGTTGGTTCGCCTCAAGAGCCACTTGCGAATTGACATCTAACGGTACTTCGGCTCGAATTTCGGGTACTTCAATTCGAGCTTCAGTGCCATCATCAAGTGGCCTTCCGGCCCCGGGTACTAAGTTATTGGTTTCATCTTGAAGGCCGGCTTCATGGTCGATAGGTAAATCCATTGATGATTCAAAGTTGTAAACTGGTGTGTATTGTAGATTTATATCAAACAATCACTGTTATCCTCAGCCCCACGGTGGGCGCCAAACTGTTTACCCGAAAAATCGAATAACGTTGAATTTATGTATGGTTCTAAGGATATGCGATACAATTTGATACAAATCGTATAGAGAAATAGAAATATGTGTATTCCTGACTATGAGAATGAGAATAGTGAGCAAAAAGAATGAATAAGATAAAGTAAAACAAGCACAAGGAGATATCTTTCAATATGAGAAGTGATCTTTTGTTACAGTGTATCCCGTGTCCCTATGCTTACAAGGATTCCCCCTTTTATAGTAGAGGGATCATACTTTATTTATAATAAAACAAAGCATATAGTGGAGGTCCCATGATGAATTGTCTTTTTCTCGATTCCCGCCAAGATTCTCTCCCTTAGTGCGGTTGTAACGACTCTTGTCTGCGAGCTTGATAGTGGCTCGAACTCGTTATTGGGTCGAGCCCTCGATTTTGTCTTGAGTTCGACCTTCGGGGTGGGTGTAGTGCATTTCCGACCTCGAAGTAATGCCTTGCAGATCGATTTGGTCATGGGCTCGATAATAGTATCGAGCCGACTCCTCGATCAATCTTTGAAACTCGAGGCTCGTTTGTACTGTCTTCGGAACTCATCCCAAAATACCACTCCGGTTGCTTACTATTCGAACTCGATCGAACGTAGGAAGACCGAAATCTATTTCGACCGTATACACTATTCTCGTGGAACGAGTGGATGTAATAATGAAAATTTAAACCACCCCAACCCCAATCTCTTCGGTATAATACGCAGAGTTCTCCCTCTCATTTGCCCAAATTTTTGTTACTATCAATGTATTGCGCATATCGTTGGTAAATTAGCAAACTCAAGTCTCGATATTTAACATTGCAAGAGGTTGATGCCGGAGAAATCATAACTTGTATCAATTGTCCTGGATTTATTGAATAGCATTTTGAGAGTTTCATGGACAAGATAAAAATTTAGTGTTCTGCGGGAACTCTTCACTAAAGTAGGTATGGTAGCTCTACCATGACTAGGAACGAAATAACAAAATATTTGTGGCAAAGACAAATTTATGATTTGAAACCACTCGGTACAAACAATTTTATGAGTCTGATACAGACTATAGTTGAGTGTCATATATGAGTTTTGACATTTATGTTTAATATATATGTCACTTGATTAGATCTATAAAAATTTTGATAATATTTACCTATTCTATTATGTTATTAAACTATAATTATTTTTATGATATATTTTACAAATCAAAAGAAATGAAGAGCTGAAATTCCTTCTAGGGGATTGAGCGAGAAAAAAACAAATGGACCCCAAAATTGAACCCTTTTCAATTTCAAATATAGTTAAAACTGATCATCTAACGTTAAATAGCTTTTTGCCAATAGAAGAGTTAAAGAAAAAGAAAGAAAGAAAAAGAAAGAAAGAAGAAGAAAACTTGACGGGTCGTATGCAGATTAGAGTCCTAGTGATGGGAAGATCGGATCTGTGCTTCGTAAATATACACTTTGGTGATTAATGAAAGCTTTTAATTACCAAAAATAAAGTGTTAAAGAAAAAAAAATAGCTTCTCACCTCTAAAGGTGTATATACTAATTTTACAAATTAATTGATAAAATTATTTTTCTTAGACTGTTGAATTAATAAAAAGAAAATGATAAAAACAGAATGTATATACTAATTTTACAAATTAATTTTTATCACAAAAGGAAAAACAAAAATTAAAAGAGAGAAAGTGTAACACGAATTAGAACTGAAAAGAAAGGTTATATAAGTTTTTAATTTGAAGAAGTAGAGAAGTTACTGTTAGAATAGCAGGCCCAACCGTTTCCGAAGAAGAAATGGATCCAGGTCTAGGCTCACATATTTGACCATGAGGTTTTATAATATTATTGTAGTTTTCGCCACATTTGTAATAGATAGCTTCTTTATTGTTTTACTATAAATAGGAAACTAATGGTGATATTATAAGAGAGAGACATTATACACAATACACAGATATTTTCTTATCTCTGACTTCTCTCTAGAACACTCGATTTAGGGTTTTCTATCAAAGAAAAATCATAGATTTTGACTCGTTTATCTCCAATTTAACATGGACCGGGAACTGAAGCTCAACAAAAAATTCTTAATAAATATCAAACTGAATTTGACGAACAAACTTTAAATTAGTTCAAAAATCAATTTCACTCGCTTGTGTTTGCTTCGAACGTACAACTAGTAATAACTTGAATTAACTTGACGTCTCGGCGGGTTGGTAGAATAAATATAGCACAAAGTAATGTCGATTTGGCAGGACTTAATTTATGATTATTCAATTTCACTAAATTATACTACATTCGCATGAATTTGTGTTATGTGCATTCGACCTATGTATTAAATTATTCACAAACTCTTTTTCATTAGCATGACTTTTGTGCTCGTTCATTCGTATAACACCAAACTCTATCATGTCGGCATAACTTATTATTTCATTACTAAAAATATGGCTAAAAGCGATCGATGCTGGTCGGTAATTGACAAAAATCGATTAAAAATTGACCGGTTCGTGGCAATCAATAATTGTGTGGTCGGTAGAGCCAATCAGCCGATTTTGGTCGGTTGTGACCTCCGATTTAGATCGGTCAATTAAATTCCACAAATGACCAAAATAAAAGATCGATCGTAAATACCGACCGAAGCCGGTCGATTTTTTTAATTATGTAATAAAAGAAATAGCATTTGGGAATCGAACCGAGGTATGTACTGTTACAAGATACTATTGTACCACTAGACCATTAGTGCTTTTTAGTTTATGAGTTTCTTTTCTTTTATTTTATTTTATTTATATTCTTTAATTAAATTTTTGCACAAAAATAACCGACCGAAATTGATCGATTTTTTAAAATGACCGACTAATTTCTGTCGTGTTTTGAATATTAATTTAATTTATTTTAAATGAAAAATTGAGAAGCTGATCGATTTCTTGAAAAGTTAATTTTTCGGGATGCAAATAATTTCTGGCATTTTGGCTTAAAAAAAAAACCCAACCGAATTCGATTGGTTTCTTAAAAAAATTTGAAAAAGAAAATATTTTGAAAAATTGACTGACTTCGGTCTGTTTGTCGGCGCAGTCAGTTTTGGCTGAATTTTCTAATAGTGTTATATGCATTTGACCTATTTGTTAAATTTCACAAAACCACTATCCTATTAGCACAATTTATCTGTGTTGTTTAACAAAGTGTTCTTCGAATTAGCAATTTCAATTTCGATCAATTCACCCCAAATCTACTCCGAATGATCTCAAATTTGAAAGAAAGTCCCAAACACCAACACAAAAATATTTCAATTACCAATTTAGTTAGATAATACCAAATCAACAAGACCTATTTTGTCTTCTTCAATAATTTAATGAACAATAATGGAACTTTGAGATTTTCAAAGCAAATCATCAAATTAGTGGTTGAACTAAATATTTAGGCACAAATAATCAATATTGAAATGGTTTTAACTATAATAAGCTATTAAGTTTTAATTTCAACCACCAAACATATTCAAGCTTGCAAAGTTGAAGAACTATGACGGTCTTAGTGAAAAAAAGAAGAGATGGAGAAGAAAGAGAGGAAGGATATCTTAGTTTAGAAATTATTCATTAAACTTTAAAGGGTCAGTTTCACACTTTGTTAAAAGCGGAGACAAAAAATAAATACCAATCCCATAGAGGGATAACCGATGCAAATTCGTGTATCTAATAAATCATAGACAAAAAATGGTTATTAAAAAAATTATACTAATCAAATAAGGACTATACTCAATAAAAGAAATGATCAGCCGTTATTATTCACTTGATGAACTGTATACGAGCATAAATTATTAGGAGAAAAATAGTATAAAATCTGAAAAAACAATGATTGAGAAAATAGAAATAAGAACCAATCTATATCTATATATATAATAAAGCTGAAAAAACAAAAGATGATGTGGCATGTTTCTTTGGCCAAGGATCACATTTTTTCTTTCTTTCTTAGATTTGATACCTTTTTCCTTATTTTTGCATTTCAATTTTGTTAACAATTAAGCATGCCTTATTTATTTCTTTCATCATCAATATACTATTCATCTCTTTCCTAAAACGTTTTTCTTTTCCTTTTTTCCGTTATAATTTTTCCTCCACTTAAACATCATCATTATTGCTATATATTTATTTTCTTTAAATCTCCCTGTTTTCTTTCTATGGTTTAGTTTCTTTCCCTTAACTCAAAAATAATTCCAATGCTCGAGGAGTGTTCTAATAGAAGCATTTTGCTCTCCAGATATCCAATTCTAATCTTATAATATTTGGGGAAAAGACAAGACTACCTATAAAAGTGAAAATATTTATTATGCTCTACCCATAAAAGAATTTTACCCATTAAATAATTTCAATCCCCTACTCATTTAATAAACAAATAGAGTATTTCAAAATAACTACCACGCTAATACCTATAAAAACGAAAAAGCTGCTCAAATTTGGTAGAATTTCACAAAATTTGAGATTTTCACCAGCATCACAGAATCGTTGTTGAAGATTTGAAGATCGCACGCCTGAAAAAACAGAGCGAAGATGCTGATTTCTCTTTCAAATTCGACTTTTTCTCCTTAAATTTTGTAGAAGTATCAATCTGTTAGAATCATAGCAACTGATTTGACTTTCGAAGATGCTGAAACTTTTGATGCTCAAATTCGCATCGTATTGTTCCGATTTTGATTTCGCAGATTACAGAAGTTTAGCGCTCAAACTTCTGAATTTTTTACTGAAAATTCTGTTCTCAGTTTGAAGATCTGGAGGTTTGAATCATAATAGTTGATTTGAGTTCGAAAAATATTCTATTGAAATTCAGTATTTGACGTCAACACTGTTGAAATATGCACTGTCGAGATTCGATTTTGTACATAAAAGTAGTTATAACTTTAAATCTGTATAATCATGAAAAATATATCAATTCTGCTGCAGCATAGTGGAGAATGGGATGATAACAATAATTTCATAAACTTTTATGTTGATGCAATTCTAATAAAGACATGTTGGAAATTTGAACAAATTCTCAGAGAGATTGCAAAGCAACTGCAAAAGGATAGTAACACAATAGTTATTCAGTATACTATTGCTCAAGGATATCCACCAATTATAATTTGTAGCGATATGAGTGTTAGTGTTTACATGGAATTGATAAAATCAAGTGTATGGATGACAACACTCTCACTATGTGTGTCGTTTGCTAAAAATACTATAGCTGCAAGCACCTCCAGTTTCGACGTTGCTACAATTTCATCAGAAATTGCACAATTTGAAAGCAGTGATATGATTAGTACTTTTGATGTGCAAGAAGGAGATGACACCGGTATAGAACTTGACGATGCAAACATCATAACTAATCAATTTCATCAAAAAGTTGAAAAAGGACAAATTTACAAAGACAAGAATCTGCTGACTCTCATTATGAAACAGTATGCCGTTAGAGAAAAATGTCAATATCGTGTTAATAAATCATGCCCAAGAAGGTTCGTCTGCATTTTTTCAAGTAATAAAAAACTTTGTGTTACCTATATAGTATATCAGGATTCTATATGAGTATACTATGTGAGTATAGAATTGTACTGGTTTGTGTGTGTATTTTTTATCAGTAAAATATGATACCGATATAGTATATATGTATGCTAAATTAGTATACTATGTGTGTATAGAATTGTACTGGTTTGTCAGTATTTTTTATTAGTAAAAGATGATACTGATATAGTATATCAGGATTCTATATGAGTATACTGTACTGGCTTGTGTGTATATTTTTTATCAGTAAAATATGATACTGATATATTATATATGTATGCTAAATCAGTATACTATGTGAGTATAGAATTGTACTGGTTTGTTTGTATTTTTTATCAGTAAAAGATGATAATGTTATAGTATATTAGGATTCTATATGAGTATAGAATTGTACTGGTTTGTGCGTGTATTTTTTATCAGTAAAACATGATACCGATATAGTATATATGTATGCTAAATCATTATACTATGTGAGTATAGAATTTTACTGGTTTATTTGTATTTTTTATCAGTAAAAGATGATACTGATATAGTATATAAGTATGCTATATAAGTATAACATGTGAGTATAGAATTGTATTGGTTTGTGTGTATTTTTTATCAGTAAAACATGATACATAACTAATTTGTATTAGAAATAGGTATACCCTTGATTGCGTGGATGAAAGGTGCATTTGGAGACTTAAAGCATCAAGCCTACGAGCATCAAATTTTTTCAAAGTGACAGATTTCAATTTTGTTCACAGTTGTTTAAATGATAAGAGATTTTGTTCACAAAAGCAAGCTGTCTCAGATTTTGTTGCAGCTGTGGTACAAGATAAACTTGTTGACCCGAAAACTATATATACATCAACAGATATCCAGAGAGACACCCAAAAATCATATGGTATGGACTTAAGCTACATGCAAGCATGGAGATCAAAAGAAAAAGCAATGCAATTGTTGAGAGGAACACCAAGTGAGTCATACAAGAAAATTCCAACATATCTTTACATGTTAGAGTACGCTAACCCAGGATCAGTGACACGACTACACAATGAAGTAGATGGGAGCTTCTTGTATGTATTCATAGCTATATATGCATCGATTAGAGGCTGGATCTATTGTAGGCCAACAATTATAGTTGATGAAAGTTTTTTAAAGTCAACATATAGAGGGACCATACTCACGACTTCCACGCAAGACGCAGAGGGTAAGAAAAAAAGTTGTCTCAGAATCAGTGTTGAATAATTGATGTACTTTACTATTTTAAAAATTCAATACAATTACATTCAGTTAAAGCTGAAAAAAAGATATTCAAATATCATATGATACCAATATGGTATACAAGTATACCAACAGAGTATATAATTATTTTGCTACATACTTGCACCTACCTATGACTATACTACTATATAAAATGATATATTAATATTATGTGTTGTAACTAATATTTTTTCCTTTGGTTTTACACGACAAATTCTACCCCTTGCATATGCAATTGTTGATTCGAAAAACGATGCATCGTGGGAGTGGTTCTTTGTGCAATTCAGAGAAATCTAGGGACAAAGAGAGGGAATGTGCATTGTATCAGACATGCATGATGGTATATGGTGTCACGACCCAAAATCCGACTAGTCGTGATGGCACTTAACCCAACCCGCTAGGTAAGCCAATTAACTACTAACCAATTCCAATAATAATTAATAAAGCAATTAAGTAAAGAAATATCTGAATCTAATACATTTCCCAAGAACTGGTAGTACAAATCATGAGTTTCTAAGAATAGAGTTTACAAATCGAAAATGAAATAAATACATCGTCTGTTTGAAAAGTACATAAACAGAGTTTTATAGATCTAAGGCTACCACAAACAAGAGGCAGCTAAAATAGGAACGCAGGTACATCTTCAAATCCAGCTCCCATCGAACACAGCAACATCAGTAACAAACATCTGCACGCAAGGTGCAGAAGTATAGTATGAGTACAACCGACTCCATGTACTCAATAAGTAACAAACCTAACCTTAGGTTGAAAGTAGTAACGAGCTAACAGAAAGGTCGGGTCCAACACCAATTTCCACAACAGTTCATAACAGCATAGTACTCGTAACAAAAGAGTATCTCAGAAATAAAAGGCTCAGTCCGTTCACAATTCCAGAAAAATAGGCATTTCTTTTCAAGTATCTCAGTAAAAATCCAAATCTTTTATAGAAAAAGCCAAAATACGAGTAAGTTTGAAAATTGTGATTTTTCCCAAAACTCCTTTCAACAAATAGTAAGATGTTTCATTTTAGATAGCATGAGCAAAGTACTTCTCTATGCCTACATGTCAAGATACAGGTAAAATCACAAATGTCCCCAAAACTAGGTAGCAGAAGAAAATGTACCTCTATACATATATCTCAAGTACGCATGTCAAATGCAATGCATCTCGATGATGAGATCATATACTCATACTCTCAGAGTACTCAATCTCAGTGTCTCACATTCTCTCTCACTATGCTCAGCACACTCAATCACTCAGCGGTGTACCATACCCGCTGCATCGTGCAACCTTATCCATATTTATAGTTGACTGCGCTCACTGGGTGTGTGCAGACTCCGGAGGGGCTCCTTTCAGCCCAAGCGCTATAATCTGCACGGACAACTCACGTGCCATAATATCAATATCCGGAATCGCACAGACAACTCACGTGCCGCACAGACAACTCACGTGCTATAATATCAACATCTGTAATCACATGGACAACTCACGTGCTATAATATCAACATCTGGAATCGCACAGATGACTCACGTGTTGCACAAAAAACTCACGTTCTATAGTGACAACATCCTCACAAACAGGCCCCCGGCCTCACTCAGTCATCAATCTCTCCAGTCTCACTTATGGGCTTACAATGTCATGAAACTAGCCCGACAAAAATGATATGATGTATCAATAAATAACTAAGACTGAGATATGATATGATTGTATGAATATGACTGAGTACAAAATATCAATGAAATCAGTGAGATGACAGTAAGAAACGACCGCTATGGGTCCAAACAATATCGGCATAATGCCTAAACATGATATGTAGCATGATTGACAGCTTAACTACTTTATCACATGGTGAAAACACGGATATCAACAAAGTAAGACCACTATACAGTGCCATGGAAACAACATAGTCCCAATTCAAATGGTGCACACCCACACGCCCGTCACCTAGCATGTGCGTCACCTCAATACCAATCACATAACACGTATTTTGGAGTTTTATACCCTCAGCACTAAGATTAGAAGAGTTACTTACCTCGAACAAGCCAATACCAATGCCGAGTAAGCCAAGCGATGTTCCAAAGATGCCATCTCACGCGTTCCAACCTCCGAACGGCTCGAAACTAACCAAAAACAACTCAAATGCATCAAACAATGCCAAAGGAACCAATCCCGATCGAAAAAGATTAAATCTTGAATCAAAAGCCCAAAATCGACCAAAGCCCAACCCGGGCCCACACCTTGGAACCCGACAAAATTTATAAAATCTAACAACCCATTCAATTACGAGTCCAACCATACTAGTTTCACTCAAATCCGACTCCAATTTGATGTTCAAAACTCAAAAATACATATTAGGAAACTTTAGGCCAAACCCCCCAATTTCTCTTTAAAATTCATCAACAAATTGCCAAAAATGAATATAGATTTATGGAATAAGATAAAAACCAAGTGTAGAATACTTGCCCCAATCCTTGTGATGAAAATTGCTCCAAAAGTCGCCTAAACCGTGCTCCAAAAATCGAAAATAGGTGAAAAATCGTGAACCCTCGAACTTAAAGGGTTCTGTCCAGTCAATCCGCATTTGCGGACAATTCGTCGCACCTGCGACCACCGCTTTTGCGGAAAAATATAGCATCTGCGAAAAATGGCCTTGCCCAGCAACCCCCGCACCTGCGGTATAAAACTCCGCATTTGCGAAGACACGTGCACCTGTGCTTCCACTCGACGCACCTGCGCGTCCGCACCTGCGCCCTTTTCTCCGCTTCTGCGGGCCTCCTCATCTAGATCTCATCTCACATCTGCGACGCCTTTGTCGCTTCTGCATCCATAGCACCTGCGCAAACTAACCGCACGTGCGATCATACCAGAACCAGCAGCCTTTAGCAATGCTACATGAAGTGAAAATGATCCGAACCTCGTCCAAAACTCATCCGAGCCATTCGGGACCCCGTCCGAAGATACCAACAAGTTCAATAACATAACACGAACCTACTCGAGGCCTCAAATCACGCATAACAATATCGAAACGACGAATCACACCTCAAATCGAAATCTATGAACTTTGAACTTTCAAATTCAATAACTCGTGCCGAAACATAGCAAATCAATCCTGAATGACTTCAAATTTTGCGCACTAAGTCCCAAATAACATAACGAAGCTATTCCAATTCCAAGAATCACAATCCGATATCAAAAAGTTCACTCCCGGTCAAACTTTTCCAAAAATCCAATTTTTGCCATTTTAAGCCAGATTCAACTACGGACCTCCGAATCATAATCCGGACACGCTCCTAAGTCCGAAATCACCCAACGGAGCTAATGAAACATTCAAAACTCTGTTTCGGGTTCAAATTCACAAAAAGTCAAACTTGGTCAACTCTCCCAATTTAAGGCTTCAACAATGAAATTCTTTTTTCCAATTCGATTCCGAATAACCTGAAAATCAAAACCGACGATTCACACAAGTAAAAATATATCATACGGAGCTACTCATGCCCGTAAACTACTGAGCGAATTGCAAATGCTCAAAACGACCGGTCATGTTGTTACATCCTCCCCCACTTAAACATACGTTCGTCTTCGAACGTGTCCAGAGTTATTCTCAAAGCCATCAAACCGCCGTATAACCTTATCATGCACATACCCGAGGGTGACCCCACGTCACCCTATCCCATACAGGTCCGATAACACAACATAACTAAAAAATTTCAATTCAACCTAGCCCATAAGCCTTCGAATCCAATTTCCAACATCCGAAATTTCTTATAAGATCAAAATTTCGCATCTACATACTGTAAATGAACAAGCTGTACCAAAAGCCATAACCATAACTCAAATACTCAAAACTCAAATACCACATAGCTCAAACACTCGAAGCAAAGATTTCTAATCACAGTCGCTGCTCAAATCAACCTAATACCGGTAACAACCTCATATCAAACAAAGCCTTATTCTAAACCTTCGTACACTTCCAATGATGAAAGAAACATGCATAACTCATAACCCTTCATCAGATCAACAAGTCATGGTACTCCATCTCCTTCGGCAAGAACTATTACAAATTTCTAAGCCGACTTTCGATATTATCCTTCCAACAATGCTGACATCAATTCTGATAGTAACCATTCTAGGTACAATGACCTTATCTCATCCAGCACGACCACCCTAGTGACATGACACACCCATACAATCTAAAGCCACAACCCGTGCAGTCTGTGCACCAATAAGCAACATTCCAAATGCACTCACTCAGGAAAAAAAAATGACCCAGACAAGAGAAGTGCCCCGCAAGCTTAACAAGTATCGCCACAACGAAATGTTGGAAATCCATCACATACCGTAGAACCATAACACACGAATATAACACAAAGGGTCATATCTCCACATAACTCCACTGCAATGCGCGACCCTATCCAAATACTGGTCCATATGAAATACCTCAAGCCACCTTGCTAAAAATCAATAACCATGCGCAATTCGACATCAAGTACTCCAAGTGCATTACCATAACCGCGGAGAAGCAAATGACACAATGCCACACAAACCCGAAAGAACATAACCAATACTCCATTAACCAAGCAATACCTAATACTCTTCTCGCTCAAATTCTGCTATAAGGCCCGAATAGAACTGTACCAGGTCTGCTTATAACCAACGAATCACAACTCCCCGTAGCATAGAAGAGTAACTCACCGAACATAATAGAACACGAATAAGCTCAACAACAATCGAATGACACATCCCTCAACAATAGCAGTATAGAGCCAACCAATCCGGCTCGGTGTAGAATACACATCCTAATTGGGCCTATCAATGGACCCCGAAATCGACTCTGGTCACCCACTAATAGATAAATAACCCTACGAAAGTCCACAATGACTGAATCATAACACATACTATCATCTGGCTAGCTTCGGCCACAACCTCACAGTCCACAACCATGAAACAATCTGCTCCTGAGAACTCCCAGCCTCCAAATCCATAAAACACACGAATCACCATATATGATTCCATCTCCACCACCCGAATGTCTAACACATCTCTCATACACGATCATCCCATGAGGAATACTTCTAAAATTCTTCCGTGCCACCTAGAAAAATTTGAATATCAGCGATCGATCAACCAGAAAAGTGCTGCAGTACCCGTGAAGTATCCATAAATCAAAACACATTGCCCCTTCTGAAATGTATACTCTCATCAAGCCAAACCGATTAGTAATATCAGTTATCTAGTCATCTGAAACCGTCCATGCTGCCTACGAATCTATGCCCTTCCCTTCCAAACTGACATGTGACCTTGCATATGCAAATCTCAATCCCACACAACGCTGCATCAACTATGCCATCCTGTGAAGAGTACAAGAATCTCGTAATCAACTCTGAGTCCCAAGCAGAATACATACCCGATCAGTCAGAAGCCTTCCATTTGATCTTATCCCGGAGAAAATCCCAATACGCAACATATTCCTCACGCCAATAGGAAATATACTCCTCGAACCGCGGTAAAAACCATTGAGAACTCTTTGAAACCCATTTGCATATAACCAAGCTATCAGAACTGAATCTCCCTAACTCAACCCAGTCACGCATGTCGCCAAAACCCAAGAGCATTGCCACGAAGCACCTGTGAAGACTAGCCACATCATAAGTACCCATAGAACTGATTATATCCATTACTTTGCTGATCCAACTTATTGCCATGCTGTCCTATTTCTCCAAGTCCCTTGCAAATTTGCCTTCAAATTGATACTTCTCCTTACTAGAACACTACTATCCTTAACCAAAACTTGCCCCACGAACTCGAGCATAGGACCACACCGCCCTAAGGCTCATAAGCCGCTGAATTCCCTCTTAAGTACCCCAAAAGTATCACAACCGAGATACCTACTCCGAAGAGACCTTCTGCGAATTCTAAAGTTGTTTCCTTCACCTTCTTAACACTGAAATGTAGAATTTATAAGGATATAAAAATGCCACAAGTCTCGACACCATCCAATGTAACTCTCAGTTTCTAGCCATATACACATCCTGAAGATTCCCAATTGTTACCTATAGATCTTGAATCCATTAGAACCATTCTAGAGAGTCATCCACTCTGCTCAAATCTCAATTAAACTGATCAAACGGACCGAACGAACTGTGCCACATTTGCACACCAACACCCTAAGAAGTAATCCACTCTTCTAAGCAACCGAGTGAATCCCTACTCCATGCACACTACATCCTTTACGGATAATAATAAAATCATTCAATGTTTCCCATATACCTATAAAGCATAATACAACCCATTTCTAGAAATTCCTTTACTCAAGTCATCCTCGATCTCAGTCTCTGCAAATCATAACTGATTCACCAATATACACGGAACCGAAATCAATACAACACATAATCGTGCAATCCACTAGTCGATATCAGACTCCCCCACTTAGCTCAAAGCCATAGAACCAAACAGTCGATAACATCACGATACCCATACTCTATTGCTGCCAAAATCCCGCACTGAAATTCAACTAAATCCTTCGTAAGCTCATGTAACACAAACCATATAATACCTCAAATCGTTTGCAAATCTCGCATTCATCCTCGTGATAGTCAGGTCAACTGTTACAACCGATCCAAACTCAAATCGCACAAACATACCCAACTGGTAGAAAAGAAAGCCTCCACACAACATTATAAAATCACGCATCCATAGATTACCTCGCAGGTTATAACCCACCTGCTTAGCCTCAAACTGACATCTCTTTATACCCTTTCACAGCCACAACTACTAAGCAATCACTTAATCTTCTCGATTCCGAACTTATCGACAAGACATGAGAATCTACTACACCCCATGACTAAACAACATGAGAGATCCCTCAACACACCCATAACTCAAGACCATACGCCAAATCAAGACAGAAATCAGACACCCCATAGTCCTTGCTACATCTCAAGTAAACTCTTCTCGTCACATTCGAACAATCTGAACACATCTCGCAGTCTCATATTACTCACCACATAGTCATCCAATCACAAATTCCCCTAATAGGGACACCAATGGACCTATAAGTCCCGAAAGCACGTGCTCACACAATCGAAATCTCCGTGCTCAAGCTACTATCAGAACCCAACCTCAAGTCCTCCAGACTGGCCCATCCTCAGCATACCAAAATCATATCTTGCACCTCAACCATGGAATCACAAGTACGCCGGCACACATCCGATACCGAGAACTCACATGCGCATACGAATGCGTGGAAGAAAATTCAAAGAGTTACGATTCAAGCTGAATTAATATCGCACGATAAGGAAAGAAAGATGGGAAGTATATCCTAAATGTCTTATAGCCTCTTGAAGATGCCATCCCGCATGTTTTGACCTCCGAACGGCTCGAAACTAACCAAAAATACTAAAATGCATTAAACAATGCTAAAGGAACCAATCCCGATCGAAAAAGATCAAATCTTCAATCAAAAGCCCAAAATTGGCCAAAAGCCTAAATCGGGCCCGTACCTCAGAACCCAACAAAATTTACAAAATCCAATAACCCATTCAATTACGAGTCCAACCATACTAGTTTCATTCAAATCCGACTCCAATTTGATGTTCAAAACTCAAAAATGCATATTAGGAAACTTTAGGCCAAACCTCCCAATTTCTCTTTAAAATTCATCAACCAATTGCCAAAAATGAATATAGATTCGTGGAATAAGATCAAAACCAAGTGTAGAATATTTACCCCAATCCTTGTGATGAAAATTGCTCCAAAGGTTGCCTAAACCGTGCTCCAAAAACTGAAAATGGGTGAAAAATTGCGAACCCTCGAACTTAAAGGGTTCTGTCCAGTCAATCCGCATTTGCGGACTATTCGTCGCACCTGCTACCACCGCTTTTGCAGAAAAATATCGCATCTGCAAAAAATGGCCTTGCCCAGCAACCCCCGCACCTGCGGTATCAAACTCCGCATCTGCGAAGACATGTGCACCTGCGCTTCCACTCGACGCACCTGCGCGTCCGCACCTCCGCCCTTTTCTCCGCTTCTGCGGGCCTCCTCATCCAGCTCTCATATCGCATCTGCGACGCCTTTGTCTCTTCTGCGGCCATCGCACCTGCGCAAACCAACTGCAGGTGCGATCATACCAGAACCAGCAGCCTTCAGCAATGCAACATGAAGTGAAAATGATCCAAACCTCATCCAAAACTCATCCGAGCTACTCGGGACCCCGTCCGAAGATACCGACAAGTCCAATAACATAACACAGACCTACTCGAGGCCTCAAATTACGCATAACAACATCAAAATAATGAATCGCAGCTCAAATCAAAATCTATGAACTTTGAACTTTCAAATGCAATAACTCGTGCCGAAACATAACAAATCAATCCGGAATGACTTCAAATTTTGCGCACAAGTCCCAAATAATATAACGAAGCTATTCCAATTCCCAGAATCACAATACAAATCCGATATCAAAAAGTTCACTCCCGGTTAAACTTTTCCAAAAATCTAATTTTTGCCTTTTCAAGCCAGATTCAACTACGGACCTCCGAATCACAATCCGGACGCGCTCCTAAGTCCGAAATCACCCAACGAAGCTAATGGAACAATCAAAACTCCGTTCCGAGTTCAAATTCATAAAAAGTCAAACTTGGTCAACTCTCCCATTTTAAAGCTTCAACAATGAAATTCTTTCTTCCAATTCGATTCCGAATAACCTAAAAATTAAAACCGATGATTCACACAAGTCAAAATATATCATACGGAGCTACTCACGACTGTAAACTACTGAGTGATGTGCAAATACTCAAAACAACCGGTCGGGTCATTACATATGGAGAGCAACTTCAATTGTTTATCCAGAAGTCCCTCATTGTGCATGTATGTTCCATCTGTGGAACAACATAAAAATGAACTTCAGGAAGAGCCAAAAACAAATCAAAGAAGTATACTTTGCGTTAGCAAGAGCATACACTATAGAATAATTCAACGGGTATATAGCAGAGTTAGAAGCTATTGACAGCAGAGTGAAAATATCCCTGATGGATATTGGATATGATAAATGGTCTCGGGCACATTCCAAGGCAAATAGAACCATGACCATGACATCGAATATTGCAAAATCAGTAAATGCAGCAAACAAGCACGCAATAGACCTTCCAGTTGTGAATTTGCTTGACTTTATGACGACGTTGATTCAGAAATGGAATTACATCAATCGGAAGAATGCCGTGGAATCATTTTTGAAGATCGGTGTAAAGTATAAAAAAATATTGGCAGATAATACTATCTTATCACAGACGATGACGATATGCATTTTCATAATCATAAAAACACTGCATGTACAGTAGTGTTACTTCTGCAATTTAGAGATATCACTAAACAACTGCATATTGTTATTATAAAAAATACTATTACTTCATATTAACTAATGACTTTTCTTAATTAAAATTATATCAGGTGTTGCCATCAACTCAATTCTAATATTTAGTAATTGATGGCCAAACAAGAAATATGGTGCGCTTGCATAAAAAAAACTACACTTGTGGAAGGTTTCACCTAGACGATATTCCATGTTCACATGCAATTGCAGTTATACAAAAATTCCATATAGATTCATATAAGTATTGCTCGGATTACTACAACATATACTACTTACTGAAAACATATGAGATACCAGTAAACCCTCTGCCGGATGAAGCAACGTGGCAAATTCTAAAATATGTCTCTTCGTAGGTGGTACTTCCACCAAAAGGAAAAATCAAACCAGAAAGACCTAAAAAGAAGAGAGGCGTAGGAGGTTGGGAAACAAATACAATTACATGTGAACTATGCGGGAAAAAAAGACATAACCGCAGAACGTACTGAAATATTCCAAAGAGAGATTGATATAATACTTCAATATTTTTATAGAACTCATATTTCGTAGAATTATATCATTTGAATTGCAAAAAATAAAATGCATGTCGTGCACTAGACATATATTTGGTATGATGATTCTTTACCAAATTACTTTTTGGCAAACATTTTATATGGCTATTTGTGTTTTCAATAAGAATCTGTTTATTTTCTATATTAGTATATAAAAGTGGGATGCATTTACATCTAGTTGCTGCAAGAAAAAAGGCGCTAAAATATAATGTGATACCCAAGTGGTATATCTGTATACCTTATTGGTATCAAAATATGTGCAGAAATATAAGTGGTGCCCCAAAGGCAATATCTATACATACATCGTTAACAAAATGGGCACGCTTTGCAGGTCATGTCAGTATTGAAGTATAACAAATTGGAAGCTATTTACATGCAGTTATTGCAGGGGAAAAAGGTACTCAAATACAATGTGATACCCAAATGATATATTTGTATACCTTATTGGTATTTAGTTGTATTGCGCTAATATGGTTAAACCAAAATATGTGTAGAACTACAAGTGGTGCATCAAAAAAATACAACATCTGTACATACTTCCTTAATAAAATGGGCACACTTTGCAACTCATGTCAATATTGAAGGATAACAAAAATGTACTCAAATACAATGTGATACCCGGATGGTATATTTGTATACCTTATTGGTATATAGTTATATTGCACTAATATGGTTAAAGAAAAATATGTGCAGAAATACAAGTGGTCCACTAAAAAAATGCAATACCTGTACATACTTCCTCAACAAAATGGGCACACTTTGCAACTCATGTCAATATTAAAGTATAACAAAAAAGTACTCAAATATAATATGATACCCGAATGGTATATTGTATACCTTATTGGTATATAGTTGTATTGCACTAATATGGCTAAACCAAAATATGTGCAGAAATACAAGTGGTGCACCAAAAAAAATGCAACATTTGTACATACTCCCTCGGCAAAATTGGCATACTTTGCAACTCATGTCAGTATTTACATCTATTTGCTGCAGGAAAAAAGGTACTCAAATACAATGTGATTCCCAAATGGTATATTTGTATACCTGATTGGTATATAGTTCTACTGCACTAATATACCTGAACCAAAATCTTTGCAGAATACAATTGGTACAGCAATGTAAAATTTGCACAGAATTTCTTAGATTCAACTACAACTAAAAACTGTTCTCAATACAAATTCAAAACCAATTCGCTTTCTAAAAATATTTCTTCTCATTCAAATCAATAGTCGCCTTGTTGTTCAACCAAATAGCAACATAGTTTCTCTTTTTGAACATCGTAACTCCCTTAAAAATACACCTCCTAAAATAACTTCTCCTGCTGTATTACAACGAACTAAAAATGCTCCTCATACTACAAATGGCAGTAGGAGTAGAAACTAACAGTGCTGTTGTAACAAACCTGTTCTGCACTAATGGCTTGACTTCAATTGCTGAGAAAATTGTCTCTGAAAGGCACGGCGAATAAACTAACAACTTTATTGAAGAAGCCTAAGAAAAGCCTAATAAAACAAAGTGAAGATAGATTGCAACGTTAAAATAGTTATCGCAATATATTGTACTATTACAATTGTATTACTAGAACACACTTTTAAAAGCTAGCGTTTTTACAATCTAATAATGCAAAATACCACACTTCACCAAAAACTATTAAAATACTACAAAGTTTTCATGCTACGATTAACTAAAAGCAAAAAGAGACCTATACTACTTCTTGCGCTTCTTTCCACGAGTCTTTTTTTGTTACTACTGGAGCCTCAAATTTTACTTGATTCACCATGCAACTGCTTATTCCTCCCATAGTGCCACAACAGTATACCAAACCTAGCTCGAAGACCATCCACATCAAAATTGGCAACATGGATTGGAAGACCTTCAATAATGTACTCAACAAAGCATGCAACATATACTCCACAATCTCTGAAATAAAACAAATGAATAGAATATAAAAATCGATTAGTAGTGAAAAATGTTAATATGAACGAGGAAAACAAAGTAAAAAAGTTAGCTATTCTTACGAATTTCACCGTGTTGGCAAATTTGTAATCAGTTAAATCTCAGATGGATCAGTCAAGTCCTTTCCCATGTGCAGACCATTTTCTACTAAAATGTCACTTCTTTGGTTATAAAATTCAACACTAACTAGAAACAGGAGTATCAACACAACATATGCCTCTGCCACCTTTTGAATAGTTTTTTTGTGCTTTCGACTACGTAAAAAGTCATATACATAAAAACATCTCTTATGGAATGATACACACCCCAATATCCAATGCCACTTTTCTGCCAAATTAATTAGAAAGAGGAAATGATCAACCCGGTGCCATGGTTGCAATACATCCTAAATCTTTTCATGTACTCCATGATATCGTTTGATCTATCAATCAAATGATCTTGTTTCCCACCTTTTATAAATTTTATGTAAACCCTTTGAATGATATTATTAAAAAGAATATCTGTAGTTGTGACTTTGATTGGTATAATAATTCCATATTTAGCCTTCTTCCTAAGATAGTAGAATATAATATTCAAGTGTTGCAAAAAAGAGAGGAAGAAAATATGACTAACACTAACAATATACATGAACTAATACAAAAACAAAAATAAAAAGTCATACACATACCGAACTAGAGAGTGGCCTGCCAGAATAGTTTAATGTGTGGAAAAATGTTTTATCATCAATCTATTCAACTTCAAAGTCAAAACAAGGGTCCAACTTTCAATCACGAAGTAAATACACTTCCTATTTCATATAAAAGAAGGTATGGATAAGAAATACATCAACAAAAATTAAGAAAACATGAAAACGAATACGCACTCTCCCAATTGCATGTCTGCTTCAACAAAGTTTGAGAATGCAGTCGTAAGCTTATAATCAACAGCCAATGAAATGTCATTTACAAATGGAGATCTTCCTTTGATAATCTTTGAGGATCCCCCAACTGCACTAACACCAGATTGCCAATCATTCCTATATGGCGATTGTTTTACAGCTGCAGGGCGCCTTCTCCGTATGAAAACTGCAGGAGTTGTTTCAACATCTGTTTGTATCTGGACAACAGTTCTTGATACTGACTTATCAGGTATAGACTTATTTACATCACGAGTTGTCAGTTCATTTCCAGATTGATTTATATTACGTCTCCCTCCTTGTGTAATAGCTGTAATTAGATCAAGTTGCGAATCCGTATATTCAAAATCAGAATTCAAGTCAAGATCACCCTCGTGTTGGCATGGAGCTTAAATTACAAAATTCTAGTGAATCAACAAATATACAAAGTTAAGAAATGTTTAAAAAAGAATGAAAAGTTATCTATAGAAAACGTTACCAGAAGGCAAATTCACATTACTTCCACCTACATCCGCTTGACCAACACCATTAACCCAAGATACTGAACACATAAAAGCATTATCAACATCACTATATAAATAAAAAAAACTATCAAAAATCTCTCATTTACATACCAACTTTAGAATTAGTAACATCAACAATCATACCCTGTGGAGCAGTATTTTATAGTAAAGGAGGAGCTTTAGACTCAATAACAACATCTGGTCGTGTCTGTGTAGCGATTCCCGATGGCAACAGAGCAAGTCCAGACTTTTTAATATCATGAGATGACTGCTTATATTTTGTCTGTTGTGTAATGGCGGTGATTTGATCAATTGTAGATGCAGACAGTTCAAAGTCAGAATCTAAGCCAAGATCATGCTTATTTATAAAGAGGGCTGAAAAAGTTAAAAAAGGTTAGTGAACGCACAAATACATAAAGTTAAATAAATAAAAAAAGAATAAAAAAAATTACATATACAACATTTTACCAAAACGCAGATCATCATTAACTACACCATGCCTTGCTGTGACGTTCTTCACATTGACACCACTGGAACCACACTCTCGACCAATCCCACCAAAACCAGACACTAAACATATAAAAGTATAATCAAGAGTACTATTTTCAAAAAATAACAACAAAAAAAGCAACCAAATCTGCGATTTACATACTAGAAGGCGCTTTGGGCGTGCTATCTCCAATAACTACAGGATCATTCCCACTGTCGCTCCTTTCAAACTGGTCATAATCATTGTGCATCTCACCAAAGTAAGGATCATTATCCTGTTGCTTATGCTGAAAATGAGAAAATAATAATTTTATTATTATATATATTGCAAGAATACTATGTGCACTAAAAGTAAAGAATGGACTAGTATCCTATAAGCATATATTGTATCTTTGAACAATATACTATAGCATTATATTATATAAAAGAACAATACCGCTGAATTTTCCTCTGATTTCATTTATTGCCTACCAATAGTCAAGCACCTCCTCAAACTTAGTCTATACAAAAAACTTCAAACCTTGTAACTCCTTCATTACCTCAACATTGGTAGGTTCGGAATCACCTGCAGTACTTTGATGCATACTTTGAGTCTTTGGAAATTGAGTGCTAAAAACCTGAAAGCTATCAGGCTGACTGTCAATGCAATAAACTTCAATTTTAAAGTTTAGACCACGCACATCAAATAGTTTCTTCTCAGCATCAGTTGGGGTGATGTTCTTTAGCTACAATTATTAATGACACTAGTTAGAAATAGAAATGATAACAAAACATGGAAAGATAAAGGATCCTTATAACCATATGATACCAACATGGTATACATTTATACTAACAGAGTATATTATTGCTCTGAGATATTGCTACAACTACCTGTGACTAAACTACTGTACCAAAATATTAAAAAATGCAATAAAAGTATGAGAAAATTAAAAGTATAAGTAGTAAAAAAGACCCCTATAATCATATGATACCAACATGTTATACATGTATACCAAGAGAGTATATCATTACTCTGGGATATTGCTACAACTACCTGTGACTAAACTACTATACCAAAATATTAAAAGATGCAATAAAAGTATGAGAAAATTACCTGCTCGCGTTGCAAGTTAAACATTCGCAAAACAACCCGCTCATTCTGTATTTGACATTTGACTACCCAATTCAGAATTCGTGGAAGTTTGTTTCCAATATGATCAGTAAAGTGACCATCCAAACTTGGGCAACATTCATACAACCAAATCTGTAAAGCCAACGGGAAGCCACCGAGTCTATAAAATGAAGGCTTATCTTGAAACTTGTTGGAACACGAGTCGATTGTAGCGTTATAAAAATTGATACCCCAGGGATAATTATTAAAATCACCGCACTCAACCAAGTCAATGTAAGACTGTGAAATAACCTTTGGTTTGAGCAGAGAAAGTAAGAAGATGTTCACAAAATAAAAAACTGCTATCTTTAATGCATTATCATCTGTCTCCCATTTCTTCTTAGTAAAACAGTATACTAGTTGGGCCAATGTCACAGATGCAGTCCCAAAATATTTTGAAATGAACCTGTTTTTTGGTACGCTCTCTATACTTGTATTACCCTTACATTTTAGCCTAGTAACACTACAAATCGCATCTCATTTTTCACCTCATGATGTACTTCTCTAATGAGTAAATGGTGCATAACCCGAATTTGCACAATAACTGATTGTAGATCCAAAAAATATCCAAAGCATATTTTCTTAAACATCCGAAGTTGCTTCTTTGTTAAGTTCTCTTACAACAGACGAATGACATTGCAGTTGGTATCCCAATCTACCTTTGGTTTATAATCTATGTCCATAGGCACAAGGAAATCCCAACACTGCAAAATATGTTCATATAAATAATTTCAGAAATAGAATTCACTTAAAAATGCAACTAAAACAACCAAAAATGTTACAACTACCATATGATAACATGGCATACAACTATACCAACAGGGTATACAGTTCTATTGGCTAATTCTCGGCAACTATAAATAACTATACTACTATTACATAACAGACAAGCATAAAGAGAAAAATAAAAAAAGGTATGCAGTTATAAAGTATTTTCAAGATATTGTACTATACTACTATTATTAAAGAAAAAACAAATAGTGTACCAATTAAATGCAGCCAATACAACCAAAAAAAGATCCAAAAGCATATGACACCAATATACAAATATAGTATATAACTATACTAACAGGGTATATAGTTATACGGGGTTGTTCCAACAACAGCCTATAACAATAAAAACTATTATATAACACACATACTCTATGTCCATAGGCACAAGGGAATCTCAACAATGCAAAACATGATCATATAAATAATTTCAGAAATAGAATTCACTTAAAAATGCAGCTAAAATAACAAAAAAATATTACAACTACCATATGATACCAATATGGCATTTAATTATAATAACAAGTTATACAGTTCTACTGGCTAATTTTCGCCAACTATATATGACTATTCTACTATTACATAACATACATGCATAAAAAAAATAATAAAAAAATAGTGTACCACATATTAATATAATAAAGTATTGTATCGACCCGACATGTCATTTTGAGAGTTGTAGCCCCGTTCTCCCTATTTACTGCTCATTTTATACTTTATAGCTGTTATGTGACTTGCCGGGTGAGTTGGTTTGGGTCCGGTGTGATTTCAAGATGAAATGAGACACTTAGTCTCAAGGTTTAAAGCTTAAGTTGAAATGATTGACCGGATGTTGATCTTTGAGTAAATGACTCCGGAACGAAGTTTTGATGTTTCTGTTAGCTCCGTTAGGTGATTTTGGACTTAGGAACGTGTGCAGATTGTGATTTAGAGGTCCGTAGTGGAATTAGGCTTGAAATGACGAAAGTTGAAATTTTGGAAAGTTTCACCGGGAGTGGACTTTTTGATATCGGGGTTAGATCCCGATTCCGGAAGCTGGAGTAGGTCCATGGTGTCATTTGTGACTTGTGTGCAAAATTTGGGGTCAATTGAAGGTGATTTGATAGGTTTCAGCATCGTTTGTAGAAATTGGGAGTTTAAAGTTCATTAGGCTTGAATCTATGTGCGATTCGTGTTTTTGATGTTGTTCGAGGTAGTTTGAAGGCTCGACTAAGTTCATATGAGGTGTTAAGACTTGTTGGTATGTTTGGTTGAGGTCTCAGGGGCCTCGGGGTGATTTCGGATGGTTAACAGATCGAATTAAAGTTTGAGGGAAGTGCTGAAGTTCACCAGCTTGTGGTGTAATCGCACATGCGGAGTTGGGATCGCAAGTTCGGTCTCGCAGAAGCAAGAGGGGAATTGCAGAAGCGGCCATGGAGGATGTGCGAGGTCATTTCTGCACTTGCGATGCCGCATATATGGTTCGGTTTACGCAGAAGCGGAGCTGGGCTGGCCTGGGCAGGGCACAAGTGTGAGGAATTTACCGCATCTGCGAGCCCGCAGGTGTGAGCGAGGCTCCGCAGATGCAAAATTGAGAGAGGGGCCTGTTTCCGTAGAAGCGGATAGAAGGCTGCAGAAGCGGCTCCGCATGTGCGGAACTTGGTGCGTAGATGCGGGCCTGAGGAATTTAAGTGGCTTCCGCGGAAGCAGGGAATTGACCGCAGAAGCGGTTCCGCATGTACGGATATATGGACGCAGGTGCGAAAAGCCTGGGCAGATTATTAAAATAAGGGTTCGCGATTTTTGGCTTCATTTCTAACATTTCAAGCACGATTTAGGCGATTTTTGAGAGGGTTTTCGAGGGTATTCTTGAGGTAAGTCCCTTGTGCTTATTTTAGATCAATAATATTGCTTCCCCATTGATTTTCGCACCTAGTTAGTGTGTATTTAAAGTGTAAATTGGGAGTTTGAGGCTAGGGATTTGAAAAGTTTGATTTGGGGATTTGGGTGATGGTTTGGTGTCGGAGTTTGATAGATTTGTTATGGTTAGACTCGTGGTTGAGAGGCTTTCAGGTTTCATGAATTTTATCGAGTTTCGAGACGTGGGCTCGGGGGCCGACTTTTGAGTCAATTTTTTGATTTTGATTAATAACTTAGCATTTTCTTATGGAGTTGATTCCTTTAGCCCGTATTGATTATATCGCATTATTTGTACCTAGATTCGAGGCATTCAGAGGCTGTTTCTCGAGGAAAGGGTGTGTTGGAGTAGAGATTTGGCTCGGACTGAGGTAAGTAACAATTCTAAATTTGGTTCTGAGGGTGCGAAACCCCGTATTACATGTCATGTATTTGGTTTTGAGGTGACACGCATGCTAGGTAACAGGCGTGTAGGTGTGCACCGTAGGAATTGTGACTTGGTTAAATTCCATGGGACTGTGTAATGAATGATCTGTTGTTATCTGTTTATTCTCCATGTATTAGAGAAATTAAACCACAAATCATGTTTAGACTATGCGTGTGCATTGTAGGGACCCACATAGGTCGTGTACATGTTGGATTATTTGCTAAATTATTGTCTTGTACTCAATCACAGTTTATTTGTATATTATATCTCAGCCTCCATTGTTCATTTTTGATGCATCATATCATTGCTGTCTGGGATGCTTATTATGATTTCTGAGAGCCCGAGTGAATGGAGAGGTTGATGACTGAGTGAGGCCGAGGGCCTGATTGTGAGGTATTATACTATAGCACGTGAGTTGTCTATGCATCACGTGAGTTTTTCGTGTGGATGCATATATTATACTATAACACGTGAGTTGTCCTTGCATCACATGAGTTGTCTGTGCGGATCTAGATATTATATTATAGAATGGGAGTTGTCCGTACAACATGTGAGTTATCTGTGCGGATTATAGCGCTTGGGCTGAAGGAGCCCCTCCGGAGTCTGTACACACTCCTAGTGAGCGCAAGTACCTACTGAGTGACTGTTGCCCTGAGAGGATGCATTGATTTCATTATTGTTGTACTACAGTTGTCATATATCACTGTTTTGGAAATTTCTGAGAGATATTATCTATGTTTCAGTTGAACTTGACATGAAATTATTATTTTGGCCTTAAATGTTGAACTTGAAAGCATGCCTACTTTCTTATGTTGGAAATTACTATAATTGGACTTAGCTGTGAAACTCGTCACTACTTTTAGATCTTTATTTAGTATTGTTACTTGCTAAGTTGGTTGTACTCATACTACACCCTGCACCTCGTGTGCAGATCCAGGTGATTTCGGATACGGTGACTGTTAGATCTCAGAGTATTATCAGTTGGAGACTATCGAGGTAGCTTCTTGGCGTCCGCTGACCTTGACTCTCTCTTCCTTTCATTTATTGTACTGTTCTATATTTTCAGATAATATTTTATTATTCAAATATTGTTATAATTAAGATGCTCATGTACTCAGTGACACCAGGTTTTTGGAGTATTTTATGTCGAGATTAGTGAGACTTTTTGTATTGAATTTAAATATTATATTTTCAAGCTTAAAAAGAAATTTTGGTTTATTGAGGTTGTGGGCTTGCCTAGTATTGAGATAGGCACCATCACGACAAGTTAGAATTTTGGGTCGTGACAAGTTGGTATCAGAGCTTAGGTTACATAGGTCTCACGAGTCATGAGCAGGTTTAGTAGAGTCTTGCAGATCGGTACGGAGACGTCTGTACTTATTTTTGAGAGGCTGTCGAACCCTTAGGAAATTTCACATTCTTGTATTCTTATTGTGCGGGTTTGTTTTTTTCGGTAACTAAACTTATGTATTCTATTCTCTCACATATGGTGAGGACACGTGCTACTGGGCAGGATGGACAACCACCAGTATCACCATCTAGGGTCACGAGAGGCCGAGGTCGCGGTAGGGGTAGAGGTTCATCTCGTACAATAGCTAGAGCAGGAGGTACTACCCGCCCAGCCGGTTGCAATTGATCAGGCGCCGGTGGTTTCGGTTATGGATGATGATGAGGAGAGGAGACTTGAGAGATTTTGGAGGCTTCGACCTTCATCATTTAGCGGTGCTGAGTCGGATGATGCCCATGGTTTCTTGGACAAGTGCCAGTGGATGCTTCGTACATCAGGTATTATGGAGACCAGTGGGGTCTCATTCACTACTTTTTAGTTTTCTAGGGCTGCCTTCAGATGGTGGGAGGCTTATGAGAGACGCAGGCCGGTCGGTGCAACACCACTTATATGGCAGAAGGTCTCCGTTCCCTTTTTGGAGAAGTTCATGCTGCAATTTCGTAGGGAGAAGCTGCGCAGACAGTTTGAGTAGGTTCGACAGGATGGCATGCCTGTGACTTAGTACAAGATGAGGTTTTCTGAGTTAGCTCATCACGTAGTTTGGTTGGTTCCCACTGATAGAGAGAGGATCATGAGGTTCATTGATGTCCTCACGTATCAGTTGCGGTTGCTTATAACTAGAGAGAGGGTATCTAGTGCCACTTTTGATGAGGCAGTTGACATTGCTCAGCAGATAGAGATGGTTCGTAGCCAGGAGCGAGGTGAGAGGGAGGCCAAGAGGCCTCGAGGTTCGGGCGGTTTCGGTGGTGTACCTTCTGGGGGGCAGTCCTACCATAGTAGGGGTCGTCCTTATAGGCCCGCTCAGATAACTCGTCCAGCTCATCGTGGAGCATAAGCTAGCCACAGTTCTTAAAGTGCTCATTCATGCTAGTCTTTATTCGGTGCACTACCAGCGCAGAGTTCTCACCATGCCTTGTCCGCTCAGGCTTCTATAGCTAGTTCCATGGGTTATCAGGAGCAGCAATTCCATCACATGAGGGGTTGTTTCAAGTGCGGAGACTTTGGTTATATCAAGAGAGATTGCCCTAGGTTGTTGAGTGGGGCTCCACAATAGAGTTCTCGGCCGATGGCACCAGCACGGGGAGTCTGCACGTCCTTTAGTTACGGAGACTGTTCTCTTATTAGAGGTCACCGTAGAGGGGAGGCCGTTAGTGACGACTGAGGTTGTCATTGGAAGAAGGGTGGTCAGAGGCAGCGAAGATCGTATCTTCGTCCACCTAGGGGATATAGATGCCTCTATATTATTTGACCCTGGTTCCATTTATTCATATGTATCATCGTATTTTTCTCATTATCTGGATACGCCCTGTGAGTCCTTAGTTTCATCTGTTCCTGTATTTACGCCAATGGGCGATACAATTGTTGTGGACCATGTATATCAATCGTGTGTAGTGACAATTGGGGGATTGGAGACTAGAGCTAACCTCTTATTGCTTAGTATGGTGGACTTCGAAGTGATCTTGGGTATGGATTGGTTGTCTCCATGTCATGCTGTTATGGACGTTGGCGATGCCGGGGTTGCCAAGGATCGAGTGGAGAGGTTCTCCAGACTATGTTCCCAGCAGAGTGATTTCATATTTGAAGGCCTAGCGGATGGTTGGGAAGGGTTGTTGATCTTATTTGGCCTTTGTGAGGGATGTTGGAGCTGATACTCCTACTATTGATTCTATCCCGGTGGTACGAGATTTTTCAGATGTGTTTCCTGCAGACCTGTCGGGCATGCCGTCCGATAGGGATATTGATTTTGGTATTGACTTGGCGCCGGGTACTCAGCCTATTTCTATTCCACCGTATTGTATGACACCGAATGAGTTAAAGGAATTGAAGGAGCAGCTGCAGGAACTCCTTGATAAGGGCTTTATTAGGCCTAGTGTGTCGCCTTGGGGTGCTCCTGTCTTGTTTGTAAAGAAGAAGGATGGTTCTATGCAAATGTGTATTGATTATCGCCAACTGAGCAAGGTTACTGTGAAGAACAGGTATCCATCACCACGTATTGATGACCTATTTGATCAGCTTCAGGGTGCCAGGGTGTTCTGTAAGATCAACTTGCGTTCATGCTATCATCAGTTGAAGATTCGAGAGCCAGATATCCCTAAGACTACTTTCAGGACTCGGTATGATCATTACGAGTTCCTTGTGATGTCTTTTGGGCTGACCAACTCCCTAGTAGCATTCATGCACTTGATGAACAATGTATTTCAACCTTATTTTGACTCATTCGTCATTGTGTTTATTGACGACATTATGGTGTACTCCCAGAGCCAGGAGGATCATGAGCAGCACCCGAGGAGTGTGCTCCAGACCTTGAGAGAAGAGAAGTTGTATGCCAAATTTTTGAAGTGCGATCTGGCTAGATTTAGTGGCGTTTTTGGGACATGTGGTATCAAGTGAGGGGATCAAGGTAGATCCGAAGAAGATAGAGGCAGTTCAGAGTTGGCCCAAACCATCCTCAGCTATTGATATCCTGAGTTTTCTTGGCTTGGCGGGGTATTACTGTCGATTTGTAGAGGGTTTCTCGTCTGTTGCAGCACCTATGACCAGATTGACCTAGAAAGGTTCTCCGTTCAGGTGGACCGAAGATTGTGAGGAGAGCTTTCAAAAGCTCAAGACTGCTTTGACTACAGCCCCAGTGTTGGTGTTGCCTACTGGTTCGAGGTCCTATACTGTATATTGTGATGCGTCACGCATTGGTCTCGGCGCAGTGTTGATGCAGGATGGTAGGGTGATTGCCTACGCATCTAGACAGCTGAAGTTGCATGAGAAGAACTATCCTGTCCACGACCTCGAGTTAGCAGCTATTGTTCATGCCTTGAAGATCTGGCGGCACTATTTGTATGGTGTTTCTTGTGAGGTTTTCACTGATCACCGGAGTCTTGCATCAGTTTAAATAAAAGGATCTTAACTTGCGGTAGCGAAGATAGTTGGAGCTGCTTAAGGATTATGACATCACCATCCTCTATCATCCCGGAAAGGCCAATGTGGTGGCTGATGTCTTGAGTCGCAAGGCGGAGAGTTTGGGGAGTTTAGCATATCTACCAGTAGTAGAGAGGCCTTTAGCCTTGGATGTTCAGGACTTGGCCAACAAGTTTGTCAGATTGGATGTTTTCGAGCAGAGTTTTGGCTTGTGTGGTTTCTCGGTCTTCTTTATATGATCGCATAAGAGAGCGCCGGTATGATGACCCTCATTTGCTTGCCCTTAAGGACACGGTTCAGCACGGTGATGCCAGAGATGTTACTATTGGGGATGATGGGGTGTTGAGGATGCATGGTCAGATTTATGTGCCTAATGTGGATGGGCTACGTGAGTTGATCCTTGAGGAGGCCCACAGTTCATGGTATTCCATTAATCCGGGTGCCGCGAAGACGTACCAGGACTTGAGGTGGCATTATTGGTGGAGAAGAATGAAGAACGATATAGTGGGGTTTGTAGCTCGGTGCCTCAACTGTCAGCAGGTAAAGTATGAGCATCAGAGACTGGGCGTATTGCTTCAAAGGCTAAAGATTCCAAAGTGGAAATGGGAGCGGATCACTATGCATTTTGTAGTTGGGATCCCACGGACTTCGAGGAAGTTCGATGCTATTTGGGTGATTATGGATTGGCTGACCAAGTCCGCGCACTTCATTCCAGTTGGGACTACTTATACTTCGGAGTGGTTGGCTGAGATTTACATCTTAGAGATTGTTCGCCTCCATGACGTGCAAGTGTCCATCATTTCAGATCGGGGCACGCAGTTCACATCACAGTTTTGGGGAGCTATGCAGCTAGAGTTGGGTACCCAAGTTGAGTTGAGAACAACATTTCACCCTCAGACGGACGGGCAGTCCGAGCACACTATTCAGATATTTGAGGATATGCTACGCGCTTGTGTCATTAATTTTTGGGGGTTCTTGGGATCAGTTTCTACCACTCGCGGAGTTTACGTACAACAACAGCTACCAGTCAAGAATTTAGATGGCTCTGTATGATTCTTTGTATGGGAGACGATGTAGATATCCGGTGGGTTGGTTTGAGCCTAGAGAGGCTAGGCTATTGGGTACTGACTTGGTCTAGGAAGCTTTGGGCAAGGTTAAGATGATTCAGGAGCGACTTCGCACGGCGCAGTTTAGACAGAAGAGTTAAGCTGACAAGAAGGTCCGTGATGTTGCTTACATGGTTGGGGAGAAGGTACTGCTCACGGTTTCACCCATAAGGGTGTTATGAGGTTCGGGAAGAAGGGCAAGTTGAGCCCTCGGTGTATTGGGCCATTTAAGGTACTTGAGAGGATTGGGGAGGTGGCTTACAAGCTTGCCTTGCCACCTAGTTTGTCGAGTGTGCATCCAATATTTCATGTTTATATGCTCCGGAAGTATGTCGACGATCTGTCTCATGTTTTGGATTTTAGCACAATTCAGTTGGATAGTGATCTAACTTATGATGTTGAGCCGGTGGCCGTTTTGGATCGGCAGGTTCGAAAGTTTAGGTCAAAGGACATAGCTTCAGTAAAGGTGTAGTGAAGAGGTCAGCCAGTTGAGGAGGCTACTTGGGAGATCGAGCGGGAGATGCGGAGCAAATATCCACACCTATTTGAGACTCCAAGTATGTTTCTAGACCCGTTCGAGGACGAACATTTGTTTAAGAGGGGGAGGATGTAACGACCCGACCGGTTGTTTTGAGAGTTGTAGCCCCGTTCCCCCAATTTACTGCTCATTTTGTACTTTATATCTGTTATGTGACTTGCCGGTTGGTTCTGGTCCGGTGTGATTTCAGGATGAAATGAGACACTTAGTCTCAAGGTTGAAAGCTTAAGTTGAAATGATTAACCAAATGTTGATCTTTGAGTAAATGAACCCGCAACGGAGTTTTGATGTTTTCGTTCACTCCGTTAGGTGATTTTGGACTTAGGAGCGTGTCCGGATTGTGATTTAGAGGTCCGTAGTGAAATTAGGCTTGAAATGACGAAAGTTAATTTTTTGGAAAGTTTGACCGGGAGTGGACTTTTTGATATCGGGGTCGGATCCTAATTCTGAAAGTTAGAGTAGGTCCGTGGTGTCATTTGTGACTTGTGTGAAAAATTTGGGGTCAATCGGAGGTGATTTGACAGGTTTCGACATCATTTGTAAAAATTGGGAATCTAAAGTTCATTAGGCTTGAATCTATGTGCTATTCGTATTTTTGATGTTGTTTGAAGTGGTTTGAAGCCTCGACTAAGTTCGTATGAGGTGTTAAGACTTGTTGGTATATTTGGTTGAGGTCCCGGGGGCCTCAGGGTGATTTCGGATGGTTAACGGATCGAAATAATGTTTGAGGGAAGTGCTGAAGCTCACCAGCGGAGTGGGGATCACAGGTGCGGTCTCGCAGAAGCGAGAGGTGAACCGCAGAAGTGTCCAGGGAGGAGGTGAGCAGAGGTCGCAGGTGCGAGGTCATTTTCGCACCTGCGATGCTGCAGATGCGGTTGGGTTTACGCAGAAGTGGAGCTGGGCTGGCCTGGGCAGGGTGCGTGTGCGATGAATTTATCGCATGTGCAAACCCGCAGGTGCGAGCGAGGCTTCGCAGATGCGGAATTGAGAGAGGGGCCTGTTTTCGCAGAAGCGGATGGAAGGCCGCAGAAGCAACTCCGTAGGTGCAGAATATGGAGCGCAGATACCGGCCTGAGAAATTTAAGTGGCTTCCGCAGAAATGGGGAATTGACCGTAAAAGCAGTTCCGCAAGTGCGGATATATGGCCATAGGTGCGAAAAGCCTGGGCAGATTATTAAAACAAGGGTTCACGATTTTTGGCTTCATTTCAAACATTTCAAGAACGGTTTAGGCGATTTTTGAGAGGGTTTTCGAGGGGATTCTTGAGGTAAGTCCCTTGTACTTATTTTTTATCAATAATATTGCTTCCCCCCATTGATTTTTCCACCTAGTAGGTGGGTATTTAAGGTGTAAATTGGGAGTTTCAGGCTAGGGAGTTGAAGAGTTTGATTTGAGAATTTGGGTGATGATTTGGTGTCAGAGTTTGATAGATTTGGTATGGTTAGACTCGTAGATGAGAGGGCTTTCGGGTTTTGTGACTTTTATCGAATTTCGAGACGTGGGTTCGGGGGCCGACTTTTGAGCCGATTTTTGATTTTAATTAATAACTTAGCATTTTCTTATGGAGTTGATTCCTTTAGCCTGTATTGATTATATCGCATCGTTTATGCCTAGGTTTGAGACATTCGGAGACCGTTTCGCGAGACAAGGGTGTGCTGGAGTACAGATTTGGCTCGGACTAAGGTAAGTAACAGTTCTAAATTTGGTTATGAGGGTACGAAACCCCGTATTACATGTCATGTATTTGGTTTTGAGGTGACGCGCATGCTAGGTAACAGGCGTGTAGGCGTGCACTGTAGGAATTGTGACTTGGCTAAATTCCATGGGACTGTGTAGTGAATAATCTATTGTTATCTGTTTATTCTCCATGTATTAGAGAAATTAAATCACAAATCATGTTTAGACTACGCGTGTGCATTGTAGGGACCCACATAGGTCGTGTACATGTTGGATTATTTGCTAAATTATTGTTTTGTACTCAATCACAGTTTATTTATATATTACATCTCAGTCTCTATTGTTTATTTTTGATGCATCATATCATTGCTGTCTGGGCTGCTTATTATGATTTCTGAGAGCCCGAGAGACTGGAGAGGTTGATGACTGAGTGAGGTCGAGGTCCTGATTGTGAGGTATTATACTATAGTACGTGAGTTATTCGTGCAACACGTGAGTTGTCCGTACAGATCCAGATATTATACTATAACACGTGAGTTGTCCGTGCAGCACGTGAGTTGTCCATGCGGATCCAGATATTATATTATAGCACGTGAGTTGTCCGTACGGATTATAGCGCTTAGGCAGAAGGAGCCCCTCCGGAGTCTATATACACTCCCAGTGAGCGCATGTACCTACTGAGTTCGAGTGCCGAGTGCTGAGCAAGTGGAAGGACTGAGTGACTGTTGCCCTGAGAGGATGCATTGATTTCATTATTGTTGCACTACAATTGTCATATATCACTGTTTTGAAAATTTCTGAGAGATATTATCTATGTTTCAGTTGAACTTGACATAAAATTACTGTTTTGGCCTTAAATGTTAAACTTGAAAGCATGCCTACCTTCTTATGTTGGAAATTACTATAATTGGACTTAACTGTGAATCTCGTCACTACTTTCAGTTCTTTATTTAGTATTGTTACTTGCTGAGTTGGTTGTACTCATACTACACCCTGCACCTCGTGTGCAGATCCAGGTACTTCCGGATATGACGACTGTTTGATCTCAGAGTGTTATCAGTTGGAGACTATCAAGGTAGCTGCTTGGCGTCCGCTGACGTTGACTCTCTCTTCCTTTCAGTTATTGTACTGCTCTATATTTTCAGACAGTGTTTTATCAGTCAGACTTTGTTATCATTTAGATGCTCATGTACTCAGTAACACCGGATTTTTGGGAGTGTTTTATGTCGGGATTAGTGAGACTTTTTGTATTGAATTTAAATATTATGTTTTCAAACTTAAAAAGAAATTTTGGTTTATTGAGATTATCGGCTTTCCTAGTATTGAGATAGGCGCCATCACGATAGGTTAGGATTTTGGGTCATGACAAGTATTTGAAGATATATTACTATACTACTATTATTAAGGAAAAAGCAGATAGTGTACCAATTAAAGAAAGTTAATACAGCCAAAAAGATATGATACCAATATAATATATAGCTATACCAACAAGGTATATAGTTGTATGAGGCCATTCTCGCAACTGAGATTCCAACAAACATATGATACCAATATATTATATAGCTATACCAACAGGGTATACAGTTGTACAGGGTCATTCCAGTTCATACAACTGACTATAACTATAATATAATACAAAAGCATACCAGAAAATCAAAAAATAACAATGTACTATATGTTCAAAAGTACAGATACTAATTTTTAGAAAATTACCTTCTTGGGAGCTGCACCAAATTTTTTCTTCTTTACTTGAGAACCATCGCTACAATCAACATCGACTGGTTGAGTCTCTGTGTCAGGCACAGATTCACGCCGGCTTCCCCCTAATTCAGCAGCTACTTGGGTTGAAGAATGATATTGTGCACAACGCCACCATCTACACGCACAATGCTTCCGACCCATAGTGAAAACAATAACCCACAGACACTAATTCACAAAAGTACAAAGAAAAACACAAAAATTCTATGATTTTGAAAACTCACTTTCACTAAAATGTACTTTCATATCCAAATATTTTGCCTAGAAATTACTATTAGACGAAGAGATAGAACGACTCTGAAGAAAAAATTCAAAACTCGAATCACTAAATGCTGGGTGAAATATGGTTTCTCATGGTTTGGCTATGGAGGTTTTGAAACTAACTCTGTAGGGTTAAAGGAGAAGACAAATTAAATGAGGCATTAAATGACGGTGGGTATGAAAATCTGCTAACTGCGTGGGTTGCTGGGTGAAATAGCTTGGGCCGGGTATGTGAATCCGCTAATGGGTGGGCCGCATAAATAGTCTGTGCCGTATGGGTAGAAAAAGTAAATAGTTTGGGCCTGAGTATTAAAGGGTAAATAATTTGAGCTTAATAGGTATAAAGCGAGATTTTGTCATAATATTTTGTAACTTTGTTTGCTTTACTTGATATCGTCTGAGATTATAGTTTGTGCAACGTTTTTATTTATGTTTGATTTCCTCAATTGAATTTGAATTTGGAAGTAGTAGGTTCACGCTTTCTTTGTTTTACTGCCCTCCCTGTGACTGAAAATAAAAATGGAGAATTAGGGATTATGGCTAGCCAGAAATTGGTAGAAGAATACCAGGTATATCACTATTTGTTTTTTTTTTTAAAAATATGTCAGTTTCATGGACCCTATTGAAATAGAGTCATAAATATGCACCAATAAATCAACTTCTTTACCATTCTTCTACTATAATTTTTGATTCTCACCTCTCACAAGTTGTTTTTCCATATATTCCTTGAAGTTTATTGAAAGAATTTAAAGTTTTAACAACACTTTATTTTTATCTTTCTTTCTGTTGATTTACTTTTGATTGTTATATTGTAAGAAAATTACTACATAATTGAACAATGGTATGATCTGCAGATTGCGTGGATAAAAATTTTGTCAATGTAAAATCTTCAGAGGAGAATTGGAGCAACATCAAATAATTAACTTTATAGTTTGTGGTAAATAATTCGGTAATTCCTTTTGAATATCTCCATGGGAAGTGTAACTACCCGGCCGGTCATTTTGAGAGTTATAGTCCCGATCCCCTATTTACTGCTTTTCCCGTATCTCTTCCTGCTCATGAGACTTGCCGGGAGGTTTTGGTTGTGTTCTCGGAGTGTTTTGGGACACTTAGTCCCTAAATGGAAGCTTAAGTCTCAAGATTTTTGACTGTAGTTGGAACTGTGTAAAGACAACTCCGGAATAGAGTTTTGTCAGTTTCGTTATCTTCGTTGGGTAATTCTAGACTTAGGAGCGTATCCGCACTGTAAATTGGAGGTCCGTAGCTGATTTAGGCTTGAATTTGCGGAAGTCGAATTTTATGAGATTTTGAACGGTAGTGGACTTTTTGATATCGGGGTCGGATTCTGATTTCGAAAGTTGGAGTAGGTCCGTAAGGCTGAATATGACTTGTGTAAACAATTTGAAGTCAATCGGACGTGGTTTGATAGGTTTCGGCATCGGTTGTAGAAATTTGAAGTTTCAAGTTCATTAAGTTTGGATTGGAGGGTGATTCGTATTTTTGTTGTTATTTGACATGTTTTGAGGGCTAGACTAAGTTCGTATAGTGTTTTAGAACTTGTTGGTATATTTGGTTGAGGTTTCGGGGGACTTGGGTGTATTTCAGATGCTTAACGGATTGAATTTGGACTTAGGCAAAAGGTTCAAGTTTTCTGGTTTCTGGTGTTTCGCACCTGCGGTGAGGAGACCGCATGTGCGGGATCGCACGTGCACAAGGTCTATTGCAGAAGCGGAGTGGAGAGGTTTGGTCAGGGGTCGCAGGTGCGAGGAAAATACCGCATCTGCGATGCCCGCAGATGCATTAGAGCAAGCTAAGAGCGAAGGAAGACCGCAGAAGCGGAACATCGTCCGCAAGTGCGCGCACACAGGTGCGACCACCTGATCGCAAAAGCGGTCCTAGTCACCTTAAGGCATTTTCGCACCTGCGATGAAAATTCCGCAGGTGCGGCGTCGGAGGTGCGACCGGTGGTCCGCAGATGCAGAAATACCTGGGTAGAACCTTTTTAAGCGAGGCTTCGAGAGTTTTGGCCATTTTCTTCATTTTTTAGCTCGGATTGGCAATTTCTTGAGAGCATATTCGAGAAATTTCGTGAGGTAAGTTCCTTGTGCTTATTTTTGATCAATAATTTTGCTTTTTCATTTATTTTCCACCTAGTTAGTGTGTATTTAAGGTGTAATTTGGGAGTTTGAGACTAGGGATTTGAAGAATTTTGCTTTTGGGTTTTGAGTAGTCATTTTAGGTCGGATTTTGATAAATTTGGTATGGTTAGACTTGTGAGTGAATGCGTGTTCATATTTTGTTACTTCTACCTGATTCCGAGACATGGGCCAGAGTTGACTTTTTGGGATGATTTTTTAATTTTTTGCTTTAGTTTTGATTTCATTAATTAGATTAGTTTCTTATAGTTGTATTTATGGTATGTAATTGATTTTGGCTAGATTTGGGCCATTCGGAGTCGGATATTCGTGGAAAAGGCATTATTACCGATTGATTGAGTTTGGTTCGAGGTAAGTGGATTGCTTAACCTTGTGTGGGAGAAATCTCCTTAGGATTTGGTACTGTTGTGATATGTGAGCATTGTGTACGTGAGGTGACGAGTACGTACACGGGCTATTTATTGTAAAACCTGATTTATTTTACTGAGTAGCAACCTGTTTTCCTTTAATTTGAGTTATACCGTTTAAATGAGTATTAGTCTGTTTTCATTCTTAATTGAGCTATTCCAATATGTGTAGTTATCCTGTTTAGTCTAATATCGCATGTTTACGTACTTTAACTGCTTATTTGAACTCTGTGAAACATACCTAGTTGATTTTCTGCTTTTTCTTGTTCTTTATCAGTATAACTGTAGAAATCTTGCTGTTAATTGTTGTATTTTTCGGTTTGAGCTGTGTGTTTACTTTTGAGACTACGAGACGGTACCTCGGGAGTTCTCCCTGCGTATTTACTTTTGAGACTACGAGGCGGTACCTCGGGAGTTCTCTCTGTATATTTATTTTGGGACTACGAGACAGTATCTCGGGAGATCCCCTGCTGTTTACCCCTGTGTGTTGTACTGTTGCCTTGTTGTATTTCCTTTTGTTAAATTCTAGTCTCTTATTATACTGTATATTCTCTTGCTTTATTTATTATATACCAGTGGGCCTGACCTGACCTCGTCTCTACTCGACCGAGGTTAGGCTTGGCATTTACTGGGTACTGTTGTGGTGTACTCATGCTACTCTTCTGCACATATTTTTATGTGCAGATCCAGGTACTTCTTATCAGCCCCGCTACTAGCTGAGAGTGCTTGCTGTTGTACGGAGACTTCAAGGTACATCTGTCGCGTCCGCAGACCTCGGAGTCCCCCTCTATTCCCTCCTATGTCATTTACCTTCCGTACTTCCTTTATTAGACTTTGGTGTATAGAGATACTAGTTTTCTTCTGTAGCTTGTGATTTATGATATTCCGGATTTTGGCAATACTGTGTATTACTAGAGTGTTGGTTATTGTACATGCCAAGTGGTATTGTTACTAGTTATTTAGTTATCTGTTGCAGTTAGTTGTTAAGTTTTACTTTCATTTTTATTTTTTTCGTATTTTGTTAGACTTACCTAGTCGTAGAGATTAGGTACCGTCACGACGTCTTGCGAATGGAGAATTGGGTCGTGACAGGAAGGGAGTAGCAAAAAAGATTTGTAATTGTATAGTAACGTAAAAGAGTAATTACATGTGCTTCTTTACTTTTTCTATCCAGTGCAATTAATTTCTGAAGTTTTGTAAATGCCTATTTTAGTGAAAAGTAATAAAACTAAAGAATTCACATTTCTTTAAAATTCTTTAGCTGATTATTTATAAATGTAAATATTATATATAAAACAATTTTTAGCAAATGTTTTTTAGTTGATTATCTATAAATGTAAATAGAATGGTTGTTATGGTTTCAACCTTTCATATTCCGTATTTTTGGACCGTTACAATCGTTCATCATAATCCATATTTATAAAGAATAAAGAATTCTTACAATTTCAATGGCTCTGTCTGCAAGTTTCTTCCCATATCATCTAGCCATTCATATTGCTTCTTCAATTCTCTCTTTCATTAAGAATATTTTGAGTCTGTTGTATTGGCTATGTTTCAACGGAACTTATACTCATTTTTATTTTGGGAATTACTATATTTTTTACTATTTTACAATTGTTATTCTTAAAAAGAAAATTAACTAATTCAGTTTAGATCCTGATATATGCGCTAACAGAAAGTACTAACAGTAATTGTTAAAATAAGATTATGAGAATGATATTGGAAACAAATTAATTATACTACTAGGCATTAGTTGTGTTGCAAGATATATCAAATCGAATAAAATGACTTCAAATTCGATGAGTTACTCAAGTTTAACGAACAACTTTGTGAGGTTGGACATGTCTTTTGAAAAGCATAAGAAATGTATATTACGTACACGTGTATTATATGATTATGAAGATTTTGTGCTAGATATTATGCATTAAAATCTAAAAAATAAGATTTAAATATTTGAGAAAGAGCAATCAACCTTGAGAAATTATTTATTTCAAAGCTTATTGAAAAATATACAAACAATAAAGTTGGTCAAAGAATACCACCTTGGCATCACCAATTGGAGGTCTTAGAGACAGTGACGGAGCCAGAATTTTCATCAAGAGGTGTCAAAATATAAATAATTAGATACATCGAAAAGTCAAGAGGAGTCAACATATAGTAAATATATATAAAATAAAAAAAATTATCTAGAAATATAGTGTAATTTTCCGGCGAAGGGTTGTCACTTGACACCCCTTGGTTCAATGTGGCTCCGCCACTGCTTAGAGACATGTGACCATATGAACTTTTATATATTTTATTTTTTATAAACTTTTGTATATTTTATTTTTTATATATCATTCTTGAATTGGGGTTTAATATTTTTAGAAATTTAGATGATATGGAATAAGTATGTAACTAAAATATGACTTTAATGATATTTTTCATATAGATTCACTAGTTAATATATAAACAGTAACCTTTATAACATTTTTTCTCTCTTGAAAAGAGTAAAGTGGTTAAACGGTGACTCCCAAACCAATTAAATTAAACTTATTGTTTAATATTAAGTTAAATATGCACTAACAATGTAAAGAATGTAGGGGAAGAACGAGTATTTGAATCTTCTTATGATTATTATTATTAGACACGAACACTTTTATCCTCACTGAGAAGAATCTTGTTCATATGCGTTTTAGACGTCGTCCCATCACTTAAAATCTTTTTGAAACCAAATATTAATTGAGGAATTTTCATAAAGCACTATAGTTTAGAGCCTAGCAATTATTGTTTACTTAATTACCACTCGTAACTATTGTTCAATTGTTACTAGCTTGTATTAGTTGTATTCAAACGTGCAACAAATACAGTCAGTGTCATTCGTATTCACTCGCGCAACGAATACAACCTGCATCAACTGTATTCGTTCGCGCAATTGCATTCATTCACGCAACGAATACAACATGTATCAACTGTAACCAGGGCGAAATATAAGGGTGTATACAAAGTTTACAACCTGTAATGTTATGGCCACGTCAGATAAAAATGCACAATCAGATGATAAAAGTGCACAATCAGCTGATCCTGCTAGCAATAGGACCACCTCAGCAAAAGTTGTTACAGAAAGTGTGAGGCGCAGCAAGCGAGTGAAACGACCTTCAACAATGCTAACAGATTTTATCTGGCACCCCTGGTGAGAGAAAACGCTTGAAGCATGGAGCAAAATGAAATTGGAGTAGCAGTATCTATAAATAAGGAGTAGAATGAGTATTGTAGTAGGAATCTGTATGTTGAGAGTCTGATTCTTCCCATCCCATTCTTTCTGGCTTCTCACCTCCTTCTGTATCAATTTTCTTAGTCTAGGTGTATACCTTATAACTACAATCTCCAGTTGGTATTAATATTACTCTGTTCTCCCTTTGTTAATTGAGAACGTTGCATTGGTGCTTTCACTGATTCGAGCTCCATGATTGGGTTCTCGGGTCCTACTGATACTACCTCATCATCCTCGATGGTCCAGTCTAAGGAAATTGCTGATCTCGCGGCCTCTGTCGTAGATCTCACGACGGCCTTTGCTAGGCAACAGAAGTTGCTCGTGGATTTAATGGCTCAGGTGGCAAATTCATCGCATTACCAGGCTGCAACTGCAGCGGTTCCGACTGGTGCTCCGCCCATTCCCCCGATGCGGCATAAGCCAGCGTCCGTTGAGATGCTTTGTTTCCATGGTGATAATCCTGAGAACTGGGTCTTTGCGGCATAAAGGTATTTTGATTTCTATAATATTACTGAAGATCACAAGCTCTCCCTCACATCATTCTATTTAGATGGTGAGGCTCGAGAGTGGTATCAATAGTTGTTCCGAAATAAACAGTTGAGTGATTGGCCTAGTTTTGTCTTGTAAGTGACAAGTCGCTTTTGAGTGCGCAACTTACTTCCGCCAGAAGGTCGTCTATCAAAACTTCGGCAAACCTCCACCGTCGCAGAATTTCAAGCCCGTTTTGAGGCTATTGCTAATGACACTACTGATGTTCCCGATTCCTGGTTGGTTCCCGTGTTTACTTCTGGCCTACGTGCGGATATCCAGTCTGCTGTTTTGACCCATAAGCCCAAAACGATGGAGGAGGCCCTTGAGTTGGCCTATACCCATGAGATGTATATTCTATTGGAGCGGGGCAGGCCACCCAAACCGGCCCTGGTTAGATCCCCTCCGTTGCTTCCCATGCCCAATTTGAACCCGTCTGCTTCTTATACTCCTAATCGTCTTTCATTCAAACGGCTGACGACAACGGAGATCCAACAACATCATGAGAAAGGTTTGTGCTATCATTGCGATGAAAAATACTCGGTGGACTATAAATTCAAAGCTTCCCCTCAGCTCTTGTTGCTTGAGAACGACGACGGCGAGTGTCCGCTACCCGATTCACTGTCTGATGAATTGATGGCAGTGGATCTTCAAAATTTGGAGGTTTTACAGCATTCAATTATTTCTTATCATACTTTAGCCGGTGGTTACACAGCTTTGACAATCCGTTTCTCCGGCCAAGTTAATGCCTCGTCAGTGCAAGTTCTTGTGGATGGTGGTAGCGATCATAACTTTATTTAGACTCGCGTGGCTACCTTTCTTCATCTTGTGGTTTAGCCAATTTTGCCGTTCCCAGTCGTGGTGGGCAGTAGGCAACGTCTTCATTGTGCCGGTCTTGTTCGCAATGTGCCCTTGGAGATTCAGGGGACTTTATTGACCTTAGATATTTTTGTCCTGCCGATGCACGACGCAGATTTGGTACTCGGTTTTTCTTGGCTCGCTATTTTAGGACCTGTGGTAACTGATTATGGCCAACGTTTGTTGGAGTTTGGTTTGGGCGGACAATACATTCGTTGGAAGGGGAATCCACCATTAGATCTCTAACCTGTGCAATTGTAGAGTTTGCGACGTTTATGTGCCACTGATGTTGTCTCTTCTTTCTACCATTTGGAGTTGGTTGATTCTGCTCTGGCTTGCCCTCCGGCACCCCCTCTGGCACTGTCTGTGTTGCTAGATTTCTTCAAAGATGTGTTTACCAAACCCCAGGGCCTGCCACCGGCCCGGCCACAGGACCACGCTATTCACTTCTGCTGTAATGACCCAACCGGTCATTTTAACTTTTAAAAACTTGTTCCCTAAAATAAAAGTCCTAGCAAAATGCGCAGGTGCGATAGCCTTGTGCGCAGAAGCGGAAAAATGCGCAGGTGCGAAGGGATGGGCGCACCTGCGCTTGCGCATAAGCGAGCACTTCTTCTGCAGGTGCGAAGCCAGAAAAAGAAGGAAAATGCGCACATGCGAGTAAGGGTGGCAAGTGGGCCGGGCCCGGTCCTAAGTGGGCTTCGCGGGCCTGGTCCTAAGTGGGTCGATCCTATGCGGTCCGGTCCTAAACGGTCTCGGGCTTCGCGGGCTTATTGCTGGAACCGGCTCAGGACCGGGACTACGAACTAACGGTCCCGGGTTAAGTGGGCCTGTCCCGGGCCTAAGTGGGCCTAAACGGGCCCAAACTGGCCTAAGCGGGCCCAACAGAAACTTTCTTTGTATTTTTTTATTTTTTTTTATAGAAGTTAGAGAAAAAAAATAGTAATAAAGATATATAAGCTATATTCGATTTATATACTATATATACATCTTAAAATATATATATACTATATTATATATACATAGTATACATCTTAAAATATACTATATATACATCTTAAGATATACTATATATACATAGTATACTAGATATACTAGATATATATATAGTATAGTATAGTAGATCTTAAGATATATATACATCTTAAGATATATAAGCTATCTATATATATATATATATATAGTAAGATGTATATATAGTATATCTTAAGATGTATACTATCGAATATGACTTATAAACTATGTATATATATTATAGTATATATATAGTATATTATAGTATATATATACATCTTAAGATATATATATATATATAGACACATTATACTATATATATATATATATATATATATATATATATATATACTATACTATACTATATATACATCTTAAGATATATAAGCTATATTCGATTTATATACTATATATACATCTTAAGATATATATATATATATATATATATATATTTAAGATATATATATATACACACACACTATACTATATATACATAGTATATAAGTCATATTCGATAGTATACATCTTAAGATATATATAATATATATAGTAAGATGTATATATATTATAGTATAGTATAGTATATACTATATATACAACTTAAGATATATAAGCTATATTCGATATATTCGATATACATATATATATATAAGCTTATATATATACTATACTATACTATAATATATATACATCTTACTATATATAAGCTATATTCGATTTATATACTATATATACATCTTAAGATATACTATATATACATGTATATCTACTATACTATACTATATATATATATCTAGTATATCTAGTATACTTAGTATATCTTAAGATGTATATATAGTATAGTATAGTATATATATAAGCTTATATATATATATATATATATATGTATATCGAATATAGCTTATATATCTTATGAGATGTATATATAGTATAGACTATAGTATAGTATAAATATAAGCTTATATATATATACTATACTATATTATACTATATATATATATATATATATATATACACTATAATATATATATACTATACTATATTATACTATATGTATAGCTTAAGATATATAAAAAGACAAAAATATTGTAAAGAGATATTCAAATCAATGCGTTATATTTTTATTATAGCATTAAAAATCATGGCAATATCTTTCTTAGTCTTCCTCCCTCCTATGGAATGAGCACAACAAGGTGCTAATACCACCATTGAGAAGAAAAAGAAACTAATCAAGATGTGCTAAAATACAAGTTACATATTAATTTACATGGTATCTCTTACAAATTTCATAAATCCTTCAATGTCCGTAAGAATTTTCATTGGTGGTGGCGGAAATGAAGCTTGGTCATCACCGCTTCCAGGCGAAGCATCATCCTCCGCAAGTTCAGCTAGCATTTCTTCGTAAGCTTCGTCTACCTCTGGTTGTGATTCAGCAAGTCCAAAATTTCTTCTTTCCGAACGGATCCAATCTCTGAAAAGTACTGATTTTTCCAAGCTCTCCCTCATAGACGCTCTATAATCACCGAGTTGAAGTCTTGCTTGACTGAAAGCGCTCTCTGATGCCACTGTTGAAGCTTGAATAGTTAAAATATCTCGGGCCATCCTTGAAAGAATCGGAAAGTATTTTTCTTTGTCCTTCCACCATTCCAAAATATTAAAGGAGCCGTCGGGATTCACTTCCTCAATTCCCTGTGACAAATAAACTTCAAGCTCATTTAGTTGTGAAAAATCACTAGTACTAGAACCTTGAGAACCCCTGAACCCTGCCCAAGCACTAAGTGCTCTTACTCCCGCAGTTCTTTTAGATGATTGAGAACTAGAAGAAGAAGGAGTTGGAACATTTGATCTAGCATGATCTAATGCAACTTGATAAGCATTATAAATAGTTTGAACATTTATTTTAATTGAGGCTATTGCGTTCGGAAGTTTAGACAACTCCTCATCTTCAAGTGCTAAACCATTATAAACAGTTTCATACCAAAATTGAGGACCTCCTAATTTCATAGTAGGATTTAACAATGCAGCAACACCATAAATAGGGGGAATAGGGAAAAAAATATTTTTTAAACTTTTTTTTCATGGAATCAATAGCAAGTTGATAAATTTCCCCACCCTCTGAAAAATGATCAAACAAATTTGCAAGTTCTGCAATATAGACTAAACAGTTAGAAATAGTAGGATAATATTGCCCAGAAAATTCATTTGTAGCAATATGAAATTTTTCTAAAAAATCTACAAGCATTCTAACATTAGCCCAATCCGCATTTGTAAGGTACTCATCATCATCACTTACATGAGCATTAAACGTTAAGTTTATGGGGTTTCTATATTCATATGCAACAACTAAACTTTCATACATATAATTCCATCTAGTTGGACAAGGTTTAGGAACCTTTCTTTTTCTTAGGCCAAATTCATCGCATCTTTTAAAATATTCTCTAAGTCTACTTCTACGGTTTGAATAAAAAATCCAATTAAGAGCCATTTTAACCTTTTCAATTTCAACATTTAAAATTCGCATACCATCACCCACAATTAAATGGTAAATATGACAAATGCATCTAACATGAAAAATATTACTAAATACAGGACTTAGTGTAGTGGTAAGCAAGGCTACAACATTTGTGTTTCTAGTAGCATTATCCATTGAAACTGACATTATTTTATGACTAATGCAAAAATATCTACAAATATCCGCAATCGTGCTAGAAATAAACTGCCCCTGTGTGACGTGAATTAATTATTCTATAAGCAATAATGCGCTTTTGCATTTTTCAATGCTCATCAATCCAATGACTGGTAACAGTAAGGTAATCACAGTCATTACCACTTCTACAAATATCAGTTGTAATAGCAAGATGACAATTTATATGAGTAAATAAATAGCGCAAATATTGTTCATATTCATATTTATATTTATAAATATCACTCTTTACGGTTGTGCGAGGAAAACCTTTATAAGTAGGATTATAAACTTTTCTAATATAATGCACAAAATGGGGGTTAGAAGGAAAACTATAGGGTAAGCACATAACAGTAACCATTTTTGCCAATTCTTCCCGATCTTTTTTTGGATCATAATATAAAATACCACCGGTAACAGTGTTAATTTCCGGTTGAAATTGATTTGACCCGGTACTAAGGTCAGTCTGACTAGGTGCACTTGTCCCCTCGGCCAAAGCTTTCCTACGAAAATATCTAGCTTTATCTTGAGGGTGTAGCAATATGTGTCTAGTCAAACTTCCCGTCCCCCCCTAACTCCCCGACTTCCAACATATTGAAAAACTAACTCTTTGCCACAAGTTTTACACTTAGCCCTATTTTTTCTCTTAGTTGAGTAAAAAATTGCCAAACAAGAGATGTTTCTGCCCGTTTAGAAGGTTGTCTAGAAAACGTAGGGGCACTAATAGGAGGGTCAGACGGGGGATCATCTGGATTATTATTAGTTGGGTTAACTTCAGGAGTAGGAATAGTGGGTGTATCGTCATCCGGTTGCGTTTCATCAAAATCTATTTCTTCATCATCATTTTCATCAATAGTTGTATTACCGTAAAGAGCATTCATATATTCATGGTTTAATTGTTCACCGGGTACAATATTATGGCAAAATTGACTCTCGGTAAATTGTAATAAACTATTATCGCTATCAAGAATAGGAGGTGTAGGACGGGTAACAGGTTTGGGTCGGGGAGTCGGGGGAAGTGGAGGAGGAACAGATTGGCCACTAGATTCACCACTCTTCGATTTTTCCTTATTTTTACTAAACATATTCTTTAAGGAATAAGCTATCTTAATTAATCAAGCAAAGTAAAAAATAAACAAAATTATAATATTAAAACTTAAGAGTTGGAACGAGTTTACCGAATTGACGAACAACTTATTGAAAATTGATTATCGTTGAAGACTTCAATTCACCAACTTCACAATTGTTTCACAAATTGTAACAATAAAGTAAGCAATAGTAGCAATTATAGAAGTAAATTAGAGAGAGATTATGATAGATTGATGATTTTGTAAGAAAAAATAAAATAATGATGGGGTATTTATAGTTGAAAATAGGGAAAAAGAGTAATTATAAAAAGTTTGGGATTAAAACAAAGTTGGGGGGGGGGGGAGGGGGTTAAAATTTTTTTTTAAAATATAGCCGTTGGGACCGTTTGGCCCGCTAAGGGACCGGGTCGGTCCCGGGCCCTAGCGGGCCAAACGGTCCCGGGCCTGACGGGCCCAAATCATAGGACCGGCCCACGAGACCGGACCAAACGGTCCTGGCCCGTTTAGCGACATGCGAGGAATTTTCGCAGGTGCAAAAGCCGCATGTGCGGTACTCCTTCCGAAGGTGCGAAAAACCTGTCTGGGCACAACCTTAAAACACACGAAAACTCAGTCTATTTCTTTCTATTTTTCATTCATTGTTGGGCGATTTCAGAGCTCTTTGTGAGGAGTTTTCAACTATCAACTTGGAGGTAAGTTAATTTTACACCCTTTGAGTTAAATACATAGATTATGGGTAGATTATAACTAGTAAATCTTAGAAATCATGGGTTTAGGTGAAAAACCTAAATTTTTATAAAAATGAGATTTTAACCACGAAAATAGTTATAGAATTGGGTAGAAATTATATATTTAAGTTCTTGAGATTATGGGTAACGTTTTCATCCGAATATTTCCAGAATCCGAGCACGTGGCCCTGGGTGAATTTTAGAAATTTTACTATTTTGGATAATGTAATTTATTTAATAGATAAATTTCGAATCATTTAGCATATATTAATTATTTTGTATAATATTTGGATAGTCTTGGATTTTCGGCGTAACGCGACGTGGTAATCGAAAAGTGGACTTTGAGGCGAGGTAAGTCTCTTGTTTAGTCTTGTGAGGGAGAAATTACCCATAGGGATTCAATTGAATAATTGTTGCTAATTGCGGGGACTACGTACGCACGAGGTGATGAGAGTCCGTGTATCGCTACTATTAATGTTAAAGTCCGGGTAGTTTAGGACTCAAAGCATGAATTACATGTGTACATTGTATTTTTTGTTTAATTAATATTAATTGATATATATATATATATATATTATTTGATATATACATATATTGTGAATTGTTAGATAAAAATATTAAAGGATAAAAATCTCATATACTTGATTTTCTGTTTAAATTAATTAATTATTAAGAGAAATTGTTCTTCCTCCCGAATTAATCTTATAATAAATATACTCTCCTTCCGGAGGTACATAAGAAAATGTCCTCCTTTCTTGTGGAGCGGGCCGAATGTCTCGGCAGGATAGATGCATCTATGGATCGTGCCGCACATCCCTTGACAGTGTACACGACACTCTGGATCGGGTCGTACGTCCTCGGCAGAAATCGTGCTTAATAATAATAATTACACGATACTTTAATAGTTATTTCAGCTTGCGAAGCTAATTGATAAATTGGAGAATCCTTGGAATTTAATGAATTATTATTCCTGCTTGTTAATGAATTAATTGTTATTCCTGTAAATGAGATTAATTGATAAATTGGAAATTATTTGAATTGAAGAAATTTAATTAATATATTGAAAATTTTTGCATTTGAAGGAATTTAGTTATTTTTGTTGGTTAAATAAATTATTGTAAATTTTTGTGAATCATGCTAATTTAGATATTCTAGTTGTATTTCAATTATCATTATTGACCCATAGTGAGTGTCAAAATCGGCCATCTCGTCTCTACCACTTCGAGATTAGGCTTGATACTTACTGGGTACACGTTGTTTACGTACTCATACTACATTTGCTGCACTTTTTGTGCAGGACCTGAGGTAAGTACTAGTGGGAGACCTATCGTCTTACACCCACGTTATCCAGGGGCATAGTGGTGAGCTGCCTTTCTGATCCGTTCTGCAGCTACTAGTGTCTCTCCTTATATTTTTTATTCTGTCTATTTTTATTTCAGACAGTATTTGAGGTTTTGTATAATCTACTAGATGCTCATACACTTGTGACACCAGGTCTTGGCACACACATTGGTAGAATTTGGTGTTTTATTATTTTCTTGGTTTTAAATTTTGTCAATATATGCTTAATTTATTAAGTTGGCTTGCCTAGCTGTAGTGTTGTGCGCCATCACGACCTATAGGTGAAATAGGGTCGTGACAACATGGTATCAGAGCACTAGGTTCACGCAGGTCTCACAAGTTATGAGCAGGCCTAATAGAGTCTTGAGGATCGGTATGGAGACGTCTGTACTTATCTTCGAGAGACTTTAGGGTGTTAGGAAACTACGTTTCTTCATATTCCATCGTGCAATTAATGTAGCATTAAATATCCTTCTCTTATTCTCTCACAGATGGTGAGAACACGCTCGAATGAGGTTCCATGCCAGGAAAGAGCTACTCCCCAGTTGCTAGAGGCCGAGGCAGAGGCCGAGGGAGGGCTCCAGTCCGTGGTAGAGGGCGAGGACGTCCCAAGACTGTTCCAGTTATGCCGCCAGTGGGTCCAACAGAGAACCCCATTGTTGAGGAACAAGATGAGGTGCCTGTGGCAGAGCCAGCTCCGGTGGATTTCACATTTGCACCGGTATTTCAGGATGTCATGGGCAGTATGCTGCGGTTCATGGACAATATGACTCAGGCCAGTTTATTTTCAGCAGACCCATCCACATCTCAGGCGGGCGGGGGAGCACAGATCCCTACCGCGCAGGCTCATGGATAGGCAACTGTTGTATATCAGACCCAGGGTGCACTACTCGTGGGTGGAGCCCAACCAGTGGCAGCAGCTACACCTGAGCCCAGGCCAGCTGTAGCCGCTTATCCTCAAAAACTATTGGATAGATGGACTAGACTATATCCTCATGTCTTTGGGGGTGAGCGACATGAGGATCCACAGGATTTCATTGATCGGTGCAAGGATAGACTGTACAACATGAGGATATTGGAGTCTCATGGGGTAGACTTTGCTACTTTTCAGCTAGAGGGTAGAGCCCGTAGATGGTGACAGTCTTATGTTCTTGGCAGACCAGCAGATTCTCCTCCCATGACTTAGGATAGGTTCACTCATATTTTTTTGGACAGGTATATTCCACCTTCTCAGAGGGAAGAGTTGCGGTTTCAGTTTAAGCAGCTCCAGCAGGGTCAGATGTCAGTGACCGATTATGAGGCGAGGTTCTTTGAGTTATCTCGCCATGCACTTATGATACTCCCTACTGAGGCAGAGAGAGTGCAGAGGTTTGCTACGGGTTTACATACTGGCATTCAGGCCACTATGGCTCGAGAGGTTGAGATAGATACTTCTTATGAGCTAGTTGTGGAGATAGCCCGGAGGATTGAGGGTGTGCGTTAGTGGAACCGAGAGCAGATTATGAGAGATAAGCGGTTCATGTACTCTGGAGAGTTCAGAGGTGCTCCGTCTGGGGGCAGAGGTCAGTTCGTGAGGGGGGGCTGTCCAGCAGACCCATATTTCCAGCACCACCACCTCCTCGGGGTACTCCAGTATGACCTTATCTCAGTGTTATACAAGAGAGTTCTTACCGCCCACCAGCTATTCAGGGTCCTCCCAGTGGGTATTCAGGTCCCCAGGGCTAGACTCTTAGTCAGCAGCCTATTGCACCGAAGAGTTGTTACGAGTGCGGGGATCCTAGTCACATGCGTAGGTTTTTCCCCAGGCTTCGGGGTAGACCAGTATAGCAGGGTCAACAACCTGTGCTTACTGGACCAGTTGCTCCACCAGTAGTCCGACCACCAAGAGGTGGAGGACATGTGGGTAGGGGTCGTCCTAGAGGTGGAGGTCAGCCAAGCGGAGGCCAGCCAGTTGGTGCTCCAACTCGGTTCTATGCTTTTCCGGCTAGACCAGATGCAGAGGCCTCAGATGCTGTGATTACGTATATTATTTCTGTTTGCGGCAAAGATGCCTCAATATTATTTGATCCAGGATCCACATATTCATATGTGTCATCTCTATTTGCTCCATTCTTGGGTGTTTCTCGTGAGCCTTTGAGTACTCTTGTTTATGTGTACACTCCTGTAGGCGATTCTATTATTGTGAACTGAATCTACCGATCTTGTATTATTATATTCTGTGGTTATGAAACTAGAGCAAATCTCTTAATTCTCGAGATGACCGATTTTGAAATTATTCTGGGTATGGACTGGTTATTTTCATATCATGTTATTCTAGATTGTCATGCCAAAACTGTTACCTTGGCTATTCCATCTTTGCCTAGGCTGGAGTGGAAGGGTTCGTCGGTTAATTTATTTAATCGAGTTATTTCTGTTATAAAGGCTCAACACATGGTTGAGAAGGGTTGTTTGGCTTATCTAGCCTATGTTCGGGATACTACTGTGGAGACTCCGGCTATTGATACAGTGCCAGTAGTTCGAGAATTCTCCGATGTATTTCCTTCAGATCTTCCAGGTATGCCACTTGATCGGGATATTGATTTATGTATTGACTTGGCTTAAGATACTCAGCCTATATCCATTCCACCGTATCGCATGGCTCCGAAATAATTGAAAGAGTTGAAAGAACAACTTGAAGAGTTACTAGCCAAAGGGTTCGTCAGACCGAGTGTATCACCTTGGGGTGCACCAGTATTATTTGTGAAGAAGAAAGATGGCACAATGCGAATGTGTATTGACTATCTCCAATTGAACAAAGTTACTATTAAGAACAAGTACTCGTTGCCGCGTATTGATGACCTATTTGACCAGTTGTAGGGTGCTAGAGTGTTCTCTAAAATCGACTTGAGGTCTGGGTATCATCAGTTGAAGATTCGAGATTCGGATCTTCCAAAAACGGCTTTTTGTACTAGATATGGTCATTATGAGTTTCTGGTAATGTCTTTCGGTTTAACTAATGCCCCGACAACGTTTATGAATCTGATGAATAGGGTATTCAGGCCATATATTGATTCATTTGTCATTGTCTTCATTGATGACATTTTGATCTACTCGCGCAGTAAGGAGGAACATGAGCAACATATGAGAGTAGTGGTTTAGACATTGTGGGAACAAAAGCTATATGCTAAGTTCTCTAAATGTGAGTTTTGGCTAGAGTCTGTAGCATTTTTTGGGACATATTGTATCGGGCGAAGGTAATAATGTTGATCCCAAAAAGATTGAGGCAGTTCAGAATTGGCATCGACCCACTTCGGCGACTGAGATAAGGAGTTTTCTGGGTTTAGCAGGTTATTATCGTCGGTTGGTGGAAGGTTTTTCATCTATTACAGCACCTTTGACCAAATTAACCCAGAAGGGTGTCCAGTTCCGATGGTCCGATGATTGTGAGTCAAGCTTTCAGAAGCTCAAGACAGCATTGACTACAACACCAGTGTTAGTGTTACCTTCCGGTTCGGGAATGTATACAGTGTATTGCAATGCTTTACGCGTTGGTTTGGGTTGTGTATTAATGTAGGAAGGGCGAGTTATTGCATATGCTTCACGTCAGTTGAAGCCCCACGGGAGAATTATCTAGTACATGATTTGGAGTTAGCTGTGATTGTTCACGCTCTTAAGATTTGGAGGCATTATCTTTATGGGGTGTCTTGTGAAGTTTATACTGATCATCGCAGATTGCAGCATTTGTTCAAGCAGAGGGACCTAAATTTGAGGCAGCACAGATGACTGGAATTACTAAAAGATTATGATATTACTATTCTATATCATCCAGGTAAAGCAAATGTAGTTGTAGATGTCTTGAGTAGAAAGGCAGAGAATATGGAGGCCATTAGCTTTGGATATCCAATCCTTGGCCAACAGACTTGTGCGACTAGATATTTCAGAGCCAAGCCGAGTTCTTGCATATGTCGTAGCTCAGTCTTCACTATTTGAGCAGATCAAGGCTCGCCAGTATGATAACACACACTTAATGGTTCTTTGAGAAACGATACTACGAGGTGGTGCCAAGGAAGTTATTATTGGTGCGGATGGTGTTCTGCGACTCCAGGATCGTCTGTGTGTTCCTATTGTGGATGAACTGAGGAAAAAGATCCTCGAGGAGGCACACAGTTCTCGGTACTCTATTCATCCAGGTGCTACGAAGATGTATCGTGACTTGAGGCAGCATTATTGGTGGCGACGAATGAAAAAGGACATAGTTGAGTATGCAGCTAGGTGTCTAAATTGCCAGCAAGTTAAATATGAGCACCAGAGGCCAGATGGCCTACTTCAGCAGATGACTATACCAGAGTGGAAATGGAAATGAATTATTATGGACATTGTAGTTGGGTTGCCGCAGACGTTAAGGAAGTTTGATGCAGTTTGGGTGATTGTTGACAAGTTGACCAAGTCGGCACATTTTATTCCTGTTGTGACTACGTATACTTCGGAGAGGTTGGCCCAGATTTATATTCAGGAGATAGTTCGGTTGCAAGGTATGCCAATTTCCATCATATCAGATAGAGGCCCTCAGTTTACTTCACATTTCTGGAGAGCAGTACAGAGTGAATTAGGGATCCGTGTAGAGCTCAACACAGCCTTTCATCCGCAGACCGACGATCAGTCAGAGCGGACAGTTTAGATTTTGGAGGATATGCTCAGGGCATGTGTGATTGACTTTGGAGGTCAGTGGGATCGTTTCCTGCCTTTGGCCGAGTTTGCTTATAATAACATTTACCAATCCAGCATCGAGATGGCTCCATTTGAGGCTTTATATGGCCGTCGATGCCGTTCACCTATCGAATGGTTTGAGCCATGTGAGGCTAAGTTATATGGTACTGATTTGGTAAAGGATGTCTTGGAAAAGGTATAGTTGATTCAGGAGTGACTTCATACAGCACAGTCCAGACAGAAGAGTTACGCAGATCAGAAAGCGCGTGATTTATCATTTATGGTAGGTGAAAAAGTTCTCTTGAAGGTTTCGCCGATGAAGGGAATTATGAGATTCGGGAAGAAGGGCAAGTTGAGCCCAAGGTTTATAGGCCCATTTGAGGTGTTGAGACGAGTTGGGGAGGTTGCTTATGAGTTGGAAATAGTTCTGTATAGTGATTTAAGACTTGCACGCAAAATTTTGTGTCATTCCGAGTAGTTTAAGTATATTTCGGCGCATTGGAAGTAAATTGAAGAACTTGAAATTTTTAAGTTTGAATCAATTTGGTTTAGGGTATGATTCTTAGATTTGATATTATTTTACGCGTTCCGAGAGTTTGAGAGAGTCCATTTTATGATTTCAAACCTGTTGGTATGTTTGGGCGGGGCCCCGGGGGTCCCGAGTGTTAACCGGACGAGGCTCAGACCAATTTTGAGAAATTGAGCAAGGACTGAAGCTCCCAGTTACTGTCATAATCGCACCTGCACTTGGACAGCCGCAGGTGCGAGCCACCAATCACAGGTGCGAACGAGAGAAGCCTGCCCAGCCATCGCAGATGCGAAGCATTTGGCGCACCTGCGAACGCGCACGTGCGATGGCCTTGTGCGCAGAAGCGGAAAAATGCGCAGGTGCGAAGGGATGGGCGCACCTGCGCTTGCGCAGAAGCGAGAACTTCTTCCGCAGGTGCGGAATCAGGAAAAGAAGGAAAATGCGCACCTACAAGGAATTTCCGCAGGTGCGAAAGCCGCATGTGCGGTACTCCTTCCTCAGGTGCGAAAAACATGTCTGGGCAGAACCTTAAAACGGACGAAAACTCAGTCCATTACTTTCTATTTTTCATGCATTGTTGGGCAATTTCAGAGCTCTTTGTGAGGAGTTTTCAACTATCAATTTGGAGACAAGTTAATTCTACACTCTTTGAGTTAAATACATAGATTATGGGTAGATTATAACTAGTAAATCTTAGAAATCAAGGGTTTAGGTGATAAACCTAGATTTTTATAAAAATGAGATTTTAACCACGAAAATAGTTATGGAATTGGGTAGAAATTATATATTTAAGTTCTTGAGATTATAGGTAATGTTTTCATCCGAAAATTTTCAGAATCCGAGCACGTGGGCCCGGGTTGAAATTTAGGAATTTTACTATATTGGATAAGGTAGTTTATTTAATAGATAAATTTCGAATCATTTAGCATATATTAATTATTTTGTATAATATTTGGATAGTTTTGGATTTTCGGCGTCGAATCGAGAATTCAACGCGACGTGGTAATCGAAAAGTGGACTTTGAGACGAGGTAAGTCTCTTGTCTAATCTTGTGAGGGGAAAATTACCCCATAGGGATTAAATTGAATAATTATTGCTAATTGCGGGGGCTACATACGCACGAGGTGACGAGAGTCCGTGCGTAGCTACTATTAATGCTAAAGTCCGGGTAGTTTAGGACTCAAAGCATGAATTACATGTGTACATTGTATTCTTTGTTTAATTAATATTAATTGATATATATGAATATATTGTGAATTTGTCAGATAAAGATATTAAAGGATGAAAATCTCATATGCTTGATTTTCTGATAAAAATATTAAAGGATGGAAATCTCATATACTTGATTTTCTGTTTAAGTTAATTAATTGTTAAGAGAAATTGTTCTTCCTCCTGAATTTATCTTATAATAAATATACTCTCATTCCGGAGGTACATAAGAAAATGTCCTCCTTTCTTGTGGAGCGGGCCGAACGCCTCGGCAGGATAGATGCATCTATGGATCGTGTCGCACGTCCCTCGGCAGTGTATACGACACTCTGGATCGGGTCGTACGTCCTCGGCAGAAATCGTGCTTAATAATAATAATTACACGATACTTTAATGGTTATTTCAGCTTGCGAAACTAATTGATAAATTGGAGAATCCTTGGAATTTAATGAATTATTATTCCTGCTTGTTAAGGAATTAATTCTTATTCCTGTAAATGAGATTAATTGTTAAATTGGAAATTATTTGAATTGAAGGAATTTAATTAATATATTGAGAATTGTTGCATTTGAGGGAATTTAGTTATTTCTGTTGGTTAAATAAATTATTGTAAATTTTTGTGAATCTTGCTGATTTAGATATTCTAGTTGTATTTCAATTATCATTATTGACCCATAGTGAGTGTCAAAGTCGGCTATCTCGTCTCTACCACTTCGAGATTAGGCTTGATACTTACTGGGTACACGTTGTTTACGTACTCATACTACACTTGCTGCACTTTTTGTGCAGGACCTGAGGCAAGTACTAGTGGGAGACCTATCATCTTACACCCACGTTATCCAGGGGCATAGTGGTGAGCTGTCTTTCTGAGCCGTTCTGCAGCTACTAGTGTCTCTCCTTGTATTTTTTATTCTGTCTATTTTATTTCAGACAGTATTAGAGTTTTGTATAATCTACTAGATACTTATATACTTGTGACACCAGGTCTTGGCACACACATTGGTAGAATTTGGTGTATTTTTATTCTCTTGGTTTTAAATTTTATCAATATATGCTTAATTTATTAAGTTGGCTTGCCTAGCTATAGTGTTGGGCGCCATCACGACCTATAGGTAAAATAGGGTCTTGACAGTAGCTTCGGTTAATCTGAAGCCGTATAGGTATCTCTATTTTCAAAAACAGATTATGTAGACTTAAGTTAATGAAATGTTGGAGGAAGGGCTCATTCGCCCCAGTCACAGTCCCTTCTCCTCACCATTTCTCCTCGTCCGAAAGAAGGATGGCTCTTGGCATTTCTGTGTGGATTATCGCGCTCTCAATGCCATTACCATTAGGGATCGATTTTCTATCCCGAATATTGACGAACTCTTTAATGAGATCCATGGTGCTCGATATTTCTCTAAACTTGATTTATTATCTGGTTATCACCAGATTTGGGTACGGCCTGAAGATATTGCAAAGACGGCTTTTCGCACACATGAGGGGCACTACGAGTTTCTTATGATGCCATTTGGATTGTCAAATGGCCCTTCGACCTTTCAGGCAAAGATGAATTCAATATCCCGGCCATTTTTGCGTCGCTTTGTCTTGGTTTTCTTCGACGAAATCTTGGTTTACAACCCTACGTGGGACCAACACCTGGAGCATCTGGCGTCTGTTTTATCTACTTCATGCTCAGCGGAGGATGAAGAAGTTTGCTGATTATAAATGCCATGAGCTGCAACTAGATATTGGGGATTGGGCTTATGTCAAGCTTAAACCATACAGACAATATTCTGTTCGTTTTCACAAGCAGCATAAGTTGGATCGAAAGTACTTTAGCCCTTTCAAAGTGTTAAAATGTGTCAGCCTTGTTGCGTACAAGCTGGAATTACCGGAGGAGGCCAAGATTCATCCTATTTTTCACATTTCTATGCTTAAGAAATGTGTGGGCAGCCCGGCACAACAAGTCACTCCCCTTCGCTTACTTGACACTGAGTCTACAGCTGATGATGTGAACCTTGCGGACAAGGTTCTGTTTGGGGAGGGAGGTAATGTTATGGCCACGTCAGATAAAGGTGCACAATCAGATGATAAAAGTGCACAATCAGCTGATCCTGCTAGCAATAGGACCACCTCAGCAAAAGTTGTTGCAGAAAGTGTGAGGCGCAACAAGCGAGTGAAACGACCTTCAACAATGCTAACATATTTTATCTGGCAGCCCGGGTGAGAGAAAATGCTTGAAGCATGGAGAAAAATGAAAGTGGAGTAGCAGTATCTATAAATAAGGAGTAGAATGATTATTGTAGTAGGCATCTGTATGTTGAGAGTCTGATTCTTCCCATCCCCCATCTTTCTGGCTTCTCACCTCCTTCTGTGTCAATTTTCTTAGCCTAGGTGTATACCTTGTAACTACAATCTCCAGTTGGTATTAATATTACTCTGTTCTCCCTTTGTTAATTGAGAACGTTGCATATCAACTGTACTCGCTCGCGCAACGAATACAACCAAGGCGAAATACATAAATACAGAAAAATAAAATGCTCTTGCAGAGTATCGAACTCAAGACCTCCCCTAACTAAGCAGCCGTTCTTGTTTCAGTTCAAAAAAATTAATATCTTGTTTCATGGATTTGCTATAAAATTCATATATAGTTTCGAATAATTAATTTGATGAAAGTATAGCTACAATATATATGTTTGATGTGTTTTTCCCAAATTAATACCTTCATTTTAATGTATTACTTGCAACCATTTATGCTAAATACCTTGTTTTACTTCTTTATTCGCCTATTTTACGATTGTGTTCTCTATTTCTTCAACTTGCTTGATGTTGTCAATCTTGAGTTGAGACCATTATTGCCATTGTTTAAGTCCGTTATTTGTCATTTAAAGCAATGAAAAAATGGCATCTGCACGTACGTGCACTCACTTTAGGATATTCATCCAAAAAAGGAGGTGAATTGGAAAGTAGTGAAAGTTATTATTGTGACTCTTTGTTTCTATCGTTTTCTAAAATTCTTCTTTTATGCGAATTGTAAAGTTATCAATTATTGCATAAGAAACTTGTAATAGGTAAAAGTTCCACGGAAGAAGAAGTGTTCTGATCCATTGAAGAATCATTACAACCTTTTGTTGTATGCACTCTCCACCATGCTAAAAGAAAATGCTTTTTTTGATCGAATTTGCATCCTTTTTTATGCACCCAAAAAACATATTCTTCTTACTGAGGACCCCTTCTACCACTTAAACATCTGAAATAATATACCCACATAGGCGAATTCAGGCTATAAATTTAATGGATTTAAATTTGTACTAAGCTCATTATATTGTTAAATTATGGGTCCAGATTTAACATTTGTTAAAATTTTAATAGGTTTTTTCGTATATATTTATACTCCATAAAAAAAATTATGAGTTCAGATGAACCCATAAATTCTAGGCTACATCCGCTACAGCTTACACACGTGTGTATGCTCATATGCATTCTGGTGTTTAGCTAGTCTGAACGAGCAAATGTTAGACACAATTTAAGTTATACATATTGATAATGCAAAAAAGAAAAGTTACACAATTAGGTAGAGATAAATTAATACATGATAGACTAGTTAATCTATTATTACAGGTTAAATTATATTAGAAAGTATAAAAGTTTTTTACATTAGTGCATATAATTTAAGTTCATGTTAATTTATGCATTGTTTTGGTCTCGTGATATGTTGAAGACATGTTTTTTAACACCTCAAGTTATTGATATATTTATAGTTGGTTGGTTCATTTCTCGTCTAATAAAAGTGGCCTAGCTAGTTATTGTTCCTAGTGTATAGGGGGTAATCAAAGGTTGGAGAATGGTTATTAGATGACTTCAAAGAAAGAATCCTATCTCCCACCAAAGAATAATAATATACATTTTGCAAGTGGAGATTCGTGGAACACTACCATCGACGTATATTCGCTTAGTTATTTTCCATACTTTGTCCTTAAATTAATTATTTCAACAAAAACAGTAGAGTTCAACTTCAAAAAGAGAGCCAGAGAGATTTAAAAAAAATTAAAGAAAAAAAAAAAGAAAAAGAAAAAGAAAGTAATTATATGCTTTTCATAAGTGTATTGCCTTTGCTATAATGGAGACAAAGACGATACTCATCAATCAATCATGCCATTGCCATTTTCCTTTTTAATGGAATATATGAGCTAAATAGGTCCCTCCATAAACCAAAATAATTTTCATATTTTAAAGTTTGGAATCAGCAACCCCACTTTCATGCACAAAAGAAAGCCCCGGACCTTCCACCCTTACCGAACATCTCTTCCTTTTGATTGTAGCCTCTTTTATTGGACAAATTCTCATGAAAAAAAAGAAGAAAACAACAAATTCCTAACAATGACGACAACAACAATAACAATATATTTAATATATTCTCATAGTGTAAGGTTCGAAAAGCGTAATGCGTATGCATACCTTATTCCTACTTGTGAAGGTAGATAGGTTGTTTCCAGCGCAAAAACTAATATTTTCGTATTGTGGGTCAATGGGGAATACTCCATACAAATATTCTATGCGTTACCATAAAGCTATTGTATTTCATAAATTCTCAAATACATATAACAGGCTAAGACTATAAAGCAAAGTGACACTAAAAGGAAATAAGAGATGAAGAGAATCTATATTATACTATACCATTTATTTAAAACAAAAACAAACAAACATTGAGACTGATTCTCCTAGGTAATGATTCTCAAAGTTTTTAAGACCATACAGTTAGATTCTATATACCTTATACCAATCTAAAATACTAAAATTACAAATCATATATGCTCTTTGGCTTATTGATCACTTCTTCTGTGTCAATTTTCTTCTTATTTGACATGTTGCAACAATTGAATTTGCATGGATCTGCCTCAATTAGTAGCTGAACAACTTCATTCATAGTCGGGCGTTGAGCTGGCGTACTATACGTACAACGTATAGCTATACGAAGTACCTTAATCATGTCTTCCTTGAATGAATCTGAGACTTTTTTATCTAAGACTTCAAATGCTCCTTCTTTAGTTTCCACTTTTGTTGAAACCCAATAAACAATGTTCTTGTTCTCTCCAAATTCTGACTCCACTGGCTTTTTTCCAGTGATCAGCTCCATTAGAACAACTCCAAAACTATACACATCACACTTTGTAGTTGCCTTGGAAGAATATGCATATTCTGTTATAAACACATTGAACCAAAAGCGAGTAAACATTAGGTCAATATGAACACGTTAACATGTGTTAAATGGAAGTGAACTTTGCCTATTTCTTATATAAATGGTCTAGTTATCTAAAATTGAATTCTATTAGTTGAGCATGCAGAAATGCAGGGTAAGGCTGTGTACAATAGACCCTTGTGGTCTGGCCCTTCCCCGGACCCCGCGCATAGAAGGAGCTTGCACCAGGCTGCCTTTTTTTTAGTTGAGCATATGGGATGTTATTTGCACATAATTAGGAAAATAGAATGATATGTAACTCTTAAGCTCTAATCACTTCAACAAAGTTCCACCATTTTGAAAACATTCAATGATATTATAGGATTAAAAGTGATACTTAATGAATTGAGAAAATTACCTGGAGCTAAGTAACCATAAGTTCCAGCAATAACAGTGGTACTAGAATCTTTCCCTCCTCTGGCTTGCAAAACTTTGGCTATGCCAAAATCAGCAACTTTGGGCTGGTAATCAATATCCAGGAGAATGTTGGTAGATTTGATATCTCTGTGAATAATTGGTGGCATAAGATCATGGTGAAGATATGCTAAACCCTGTGCTACACCGAGTGCAATCTGATGTCGAATAGGCCAATCTAATACGAACTTTCCCCCGTGTAGAGCATGCCAAAGGTTTCCATTTAGCATGTATTCATAAACCAACAAACTGCAATCCAAACTTGAGAAATAGCAGTATAACTTCACAATGTTCTTGTGCCTTATGTTACCAAGAGTCTCAACTTCAGTTTTTAGTTCCTTGTCCAAAACCAATTGATCATCAGAAACAGAATGCTTATGTTTGTGACTCCACAGCTTCTTTGCAGCAACAACTCCTCCATTACTTAACTCAATCTTATACACAGCTCCTGATCCTCCATATCCAACAATGTTTTTCTCTACCATAGCTTCAACAATCTCACGTTGATCAAAGCTTAATCGATGGAAACTCTTAACATCGTAGGAGAAAAATGATGATGACAAGGAGTGATCATCATGTTCTGTCTCCGCTTTTTTGTTACCAAACCATCGTTTGAGAAACAAGATAACTCCAACAATAACAATTCCCACTGATGCCCCAATAATCCAAGCAATGTTGTTTGTTTTCTTATGGTTATAACTATGTGAACATGTTTGAAAATTTATGTCTGATGAATTCAGGGAGGCCGGGACACAAAGTCCCGGATTCCCTGAAAAACTTTCCAAAACACCTCCTTTTATAAACAAGAGAGGTATAGGACCAGAAAGTAAATTGTTTGACAAATTCATTGAATTTGGTAACAATTCACCTAGGCTTTCAGGAATACTCCCCATCAAAAGATTACTTGAAAGATCAAGATAGTTCAAAGATTTAAGTGAAGAAAGTGACTCAGGAATTGAAGAATTGAATTTGTTACCTTGTAAAAGTAACAAATTGAGGCTTTTCAAGTCACCAATACCAGAAGGAATTGGACCATACAAAAGGTTATTGCTAAGATCAAGCTTCACAAGATTAATAGCTCCAGAAATTTCAAAAGGAAGCAAACCTGAAAACCTGTTACTTTGCATGAACAGTTCAGATAAATTCTTAGCACTTCCAATTGTTTTAGGAATTGGACCACTAAAATGGTTATAGCTAACATCAACAATTGAAACATGTGGAAGAGTAAAAAGCTCTTCTGGTATTCTTCCCTCCAACTGATTGTAATTCACTCGAAAGCGAACAACAGATTCACATTTTGCATACCCTTCAGGCAGTTCACCTGAGAACATATTTTGGAGTAAAAGAATATAATTCAGTTTACCTCCATTACAAAGAAAAGGTGGTAGCTTTCCTGAAAATTGATTTTCAGACAAGTCCAATGCTAATAAAGCTGATGAAAGACCAAAGTTTTGTGGGACTTCTCCTGTGAAGAGATTGTCATATAGGGACAGGATATTTAACGTTGTCGAATTTGCAAGTGCTGCTGGAAACTCTCCTGAAAGAGAATTATGGTAAAGCTGCAAAACTTCTAGCTTAGGAAGGCGGCTTATAGACTCCGGAACTTTGCCTGTTAAATTGTTAACAGACATATCCAAGTCTATAAGTTCAGTTAAATTTCCAAGCTCCTCGGGGATTTGACCTTCGAGTTGGTTGTAATAAAGTTCAAGGAGTTTCAAATTCTTTAGCTGTCCCAACTCTCTTGGTATCTTACCAACTAGGCGATTTCCGCTTAATTCAAGATCAATAAGAGACGTCATGTTTCCTATTGACACTGGAATTGGTCCATGCAATTTGCAGGCTGTTAAGATCATCCACTTGAGTTTTGTAAGCCTGGAAATATCCTGTGGTAATTGCCATGCATTGAAATGGCGATTTTCGTTCATGTTGAGGAGGACTAAGTTGGTGAGGTTGGTAATTGACAAAGGAAAATCACCTGTTAATTGATTATTGGAAAGATCAAGTAACTTCAGAGATTGTAAAGGTGACAAGTCTGGAATTTGTCCTGTAAGTGATGTTGCACTCATATTCAACTCTTCCAAAAAGGAGCAATTAGTGATGCTTTTAGGAAAACCACCTTGGAAATTGTTGTGACTAAGATGGAGAATTTGTAATCTTGGTAAATAAGTGCACACATCATTAGGAAATTGGCCTGATAAAGACCAACCTGAAACATCAATTTTTGTAATATTCCCTTGATTATCACAGCCAATTCCTTTATATTGACAAAGAGGTTTTTCAATATCCCAATTAGACAAAGAATTCCCTGTGAGAGACTTCTTCATTAGAACAAAGAACTGAGATTGATCATTTATTGTACCTTGACAAAAGCTGGACAAGGTAAGAAAAAACACAAGAGTGATAACTTTCTGAATAGTCATAGTGAACTTTACCGAAGTGTATTAAATTTGGTATTTTTGCTATAGAAGGAGAGGGAAGTGGTTATTTTGGTTGTAGTAGAGAAGATGGAGAAGTAGTGAAGAAATATATAAAAGGAATGATTGATGGGATCATTTGGTGGAGTGGTGAGAAGCAATTCATGTATTGAAAGTGAGAGATAGACAAACAAAGTACCTATCTTTGCACAAAAGAAGCTTTATGTTTATACCCCCACTAGCAACCCCAAGAGAATAACATCTATCTATATAAAAGGCCTTTATACTCATGAAGAGCTGTCGCCATAAACTTGCTTCTCATTTATTTTTCTGCATGGATTTATTGATCAAGATTTGTCAATATGATCATATTGTTAGAAACTAGTCTTGATCAGTGGTTTTGGGCAAATAGTGTCGGTCTATTATCTCAACTCGGTTTGTATCTGGCTGTATAAAGGTTGTAAAGTTTTCCTTCTAATATCAAATTGATGTTTATTTTGTAATAGCGTCGTTTTATTTTATATTCGTAGCCAATGGTCTTAACGATTGATCATTTTTAATTTTTTTTCTATTGATGGTATATTGGATTAGAGATGGAATTAAAGTTAAGTAGTTTAATTTTTGTTTGTATTATATTATCTTGTTCTTTTCTTGATTTTGGAAAAGTGTATTTGTAACGATCCAACCGGTCATTTTGAGCATATGCACTTCGCTCGGTTATTTGAGGGCATGAGTAGCTCCGTTTGATGTATTATGACTTGTATGAATCGTCGGTTTTGGTTTTCGGTTATTCGGAATCGATTTGGAAGAATGAATTTCATGATAGAAGCTTTAAGTTGGAAGAGTTGACCAAGTTTGACTTTTTAGTAGTTGACCTCGGATTGGAGTTTTGATGGTTCCGTTAGGTCTGGATGGATTTGCATTTGGATGTTTCTAGAAGGTTTCGGCAGTAATTGGCGAAAGTTGAAAATTTGAAGGTTTTGGAAAATTTATAAGTTTGACCGAGAGTTGAATTTGAGGATATCGGATTCGGATTGTGGTTTCGGGAATTGGAATAGCTTTGTTATGTCATTTGGGACTTGTGTGCACAACTTGAGTTCATTCCGAGCTGATTTGATATGTTTCGGCGCGAGTTTTGAAAGTCGAAAGTTCAAAAGTTCATTAAGTTTGATTTGAGATGCGATTCGTCGTTTCGATATTGTTATGCATAATTTGAGGTCTCGAGTAGGTCTGTGTTATGTTATGGGACTTGTTGGTATATTTGGACGGGGTCCCGAGGGGCTCGGATAAGTTTCAGACGAGGTTCGGATTATTTTGTCGCATGCTGCAATTTGCTGAGGCTGCTGGTTCTGGTATGGCCACATCTGCAGAATATTGGTCGCAGAAGCGACTTCGCAGTGGGCGAGAAGGGCACAAATACGGAGTGCAGACGTATTTGCGAGGCCACAGGTGCGGCATCTTTTACGCAGAAGCGCCATCGTAGAAGCGATTCTAGGTGTTGCAGAAGCGACCACTGCTAGTTGAGGCTGTCTCACAGGTGCGAGCCTTTTCCGCAGAAGCGAAGGTCGCAGGTGCGACCACTGGTTCACAAATGCGAATGATGCTGGGCAGACTCTATTAAATTCCATTTTGAGGGTTAGAGTCATTTTATTATAATTGGAGCTCGGATTGAGACGATATTTGGAAAATTTTTTACCACATGGATTGGAGTAAGTGTTCTCTACTTGGTTTTGATTTTATTTCATGAATCTATCTTCGTTTTGGTATTTGATTGAGGATTTCAAGAGAGAAATTGAGGGATTTTGTCTAAAATTTCAAAGAGTGAATTCTCGAGTTTTGAACATCAATTCGGAGTCGGATTTGAGTGAAACTAGTATGGTTGGACTCGTAATTGAATGAGTTGTCAGATTTTGTGAGTTTTGTCGGGTTCCGTGATGCGGGCCCGGATTTGATCTTTTGGTTGACTTTGGGCTTTTGATTAAAGATTCAATTTTTATCATTTGAAATTGTTTCTTTAGGCATTATTTGATGTATTTGAGTTGCTTTTGGCTAGTTTCGAGCCGTTCAGAGGTCGGTACGCACGAGATGACATTTTTGGATTATTGTTTGGCTTGCTCGGTATTGGATTTGGCTTGTACGAGGTAAGTAACACTTATAAACTTGGTGCTGAGGGTATGAACCCCTGAATATACATGATATGTGTTTGGTGTTGAGGTGACGCACATGCTAGGTGACGGGCGTATGGGAGTGCACCGTGTGAATTGTGACTCAGTTATTTTTGTGGTATTATGTAGTTACCTAATCTTATTTGTATCTATGAAATCTTTACGTGCTAGAGTAATTGAGTTGTGATCCATGTTAGAAACCATGTCTAGGCTATATGCTTATCCTGTTGGGACCCACTGAGGTCATTTCTGTTGTTGAGTTATTTGCTTACATTGCAATTACATACTTAGTCATACGTATTTGTTTGCATATCATATCTCAGTCTCCGCTACCATTTATTGATACATCACATCATCATTTTGGGGCTGATTTTCATGACATTGTGAGCCCGAGAGACTAGAGAGATTGATGACTGAGCGAGGCCGAGGGCCTGTTTCTGAGTGACATTTATAGGATCGGGCTGCACGCCGCAACATGATTTATTGATTAATGCTAGAATTGGCTTATTATAGCGCTTGGGCTGGATCTGCCCCTCCGGAGTCTGCACACCCACAGTGAGCGCAGTTGCTATGGATTTATTTGCATTTGGGCTGGATCTGCCCTGAATTTATTTGCATTTGGGCTGGATCTACCCCGGGTTTATTTGCATTTGGGCTGGATCTGCCCTGGATTTAATTACATTTGGGCTGGATCGGCCTTAGATTTATTTGCATTTGGCTGGATCTGCTCTGGGTTGGATCTGCCCTGTACAGTACTGAGCGCGAGTGTCGAGTGATTATGAGGACTGAGTGACTCGGAGGACTGAGTGCATTGATACTCCGAGAGTATGCACATGGCTTTTATCATCGCATTGCATTACAGTTGGCATGCATACTTGACATACATGCATAGAGATGCATTTCCTCATGATGTACGGTATAGTGACACTCATGACATTCATATGCGCATTGACATGTAGGCATAGATATGTACTTTTCTCATACCATCTGATAATGAAACATTTACCTATTAGAAAAGTTTTGGGAAAAAACACAGTTTTATAAACTTACTCGTATTTTGGTGATTTCGATAAAAGATTTGGGTTTACTGTTAGACTTTAAAAGCATGCCTATTTTTCTGAAACTGTGAACTAACTGGGTATTTTATCTCTGAGTTATTTCTTGTACCACTTTTCTTATATTGTTATGAGCCGTTGTTGGTTATTGGTGTTGGACTCTAACCCTTGTCCCAGCTCGTCACTGCTTTCAACCTAAGATTAGGTTTGTTACTTATTGAGTACATTGGGTCGATTGTACTCATACTACACTCCTTCACCTTGCGTGCAGATTTTTGGATGATGATGTTGCTGTGTATGGCGGAAGCTAGCATTGAAGACGTATCTGCATTCCGGTTATAACTGTCTCTTGTTCATAGTAGCTTTAGACTTATGAAAATCTGTTTATGTACATTTCGGACAGATGATGTATTTATTTCACACTAGTTTTGTAAACTATAAATCTTAGAAGTTCATGATTTGTACTACCAGTCCTTGAGAATTCTTTGTATAGAAGTTTGGTTATTTCTTCATATATTTTCTCATTAAATCTCAATGAATTGGGTAGTTGTTAATTGGCTTACCTAACGGTTGGGTTAAGTATCATCACGACTAGTTGAATTTTGGATCGTGACAGTATCACGCGTATTATCTTGTCGACCTCCATCTAAGCATGTATATCAAAAGTTTATTTATCTACTTATGTTGCATATACGATTGATGTTTATTCAGAAATGATAGAGATGATCCCATTTTTCACACGCTTATAGTATTACGTATAGGCATGAAAGTTCCCTATTTAATAATGCTTTGTGCTAGTGCATTTTGGCTATGAGACAAAAAGCCAGTGGCCAACCACTGAAATTTTGAGAATACACATGTTTAAGGTATTTCTTATTTTAAATAGCTCAGATATAGAAGAGTATTCGAATAAAGGCACAAAACTCATGTATTTATAACTTATTCTATGTTGACCTTGGTTCAGACATCTTAAAAATGGGACACGTTGTACAACTGTACGGAAATACATTTTGATTTCTTATGCTCTTAAATTCAATTAAAATACCACCAAAGAATGTGGTGAGTTGGATGAGATACCTCTACCCTTAATCAATGGTCCGAAGTCCTCCAAGTCTTAGAATGGACAAACTCATAGTAGATATCCAAAAACGGATCCAGAATTTGAAAGTGGCGGGAATACTACTGTGGAATAAAAATTTGAGCAGATGTTGGAGTGGGAAACGAACCAAGACAGAACGCTAAAAGTCAAGATGTGCTCCCCAAATTGACCAATGCAACTGTTTAATCTTTGAGTTTTAGGGTGCTAATGAAAATATATACAGGCCGGTGAGAACCTCCCCACAATCTTAAGGGTAGGTCCGCCTCTGTATACATTGCTTTCTCCTTTAATGGGTCATTATCAGTGCGAACCTAAATTAGTGGTAGCAGTGGATTTTGGTTACTAGGGGGCGGAGGTAAAGAAAAATAAAATAGTGAAGGTTATAACAAGTAGCTGAAAGATGAATGTGGATAAGCTTGAATCTGTGCTGCGTGTATGAAATTTATCAGGAAATCTCATAATGCATTGGAAAGGACCACCTGCAAGATTTGAGGATAGTGTTGTTGAATTTAACAGAGCAACTGTTATGGTTTTGACACTAAATAATCTGTTGTCCCTTTTTCTCCTTTCCCCTTTCAGTTACTTGTATGTGACTGTGTTTTCAACTTTCCCGCAGATTAGTCGCTAATAAAGAATGTAAATACCTATCAACCTAGTCTTGATACCAAAAATATGTATATTTGCACCTCTTTTTGCATACAACTTAGTCTTGACCATAAAAGTAATGAGATAATTCTGTTGCTATTTTAGTAATTAGAGCATGTGGCTTAAGTCAAGTCACGAGTTCGAACCATGCTGCAAACAAGAGCTAGATATTTAGTCGTCGAGTTAAACATGGCGCGCCAGCTGACCCTCGAGAATTTCCTTGTAGTCAACATTTTTTCTTATGGTCTGCTCCTACCTCAACTCTCTATAAGAACCAGTAAAATAAGGAATATCACTCGGCCACCATTATCAAGATCAGCCGGAATATCTTATTGAATCAGTAAATGGGGAATACCGAATATCTATTGGATATTTGGATAAGGTACTCAAATAGTGGAAATGCAAATAAAGAAGATGTCCACTCGTGCTGAATGGAAGATTTTCTTGGTTGATCTAGCAACTATATATGAGGTCAAATATACATGGGGGAGTCTTCTACTGTTTCTTTCAAAAGTTTTAAACTTGTCTTGCCAAGAAATATAAGTTAACTCCAACATCAGTTCTACTATTATAAAGAGGCAGTTTAATAATCAAGATGTCACAGATTTGAATTTTAGTACTTCCTTCGTTTTAATTTATGTAAACTTATTTGACTGGACACGCAGTTTAAGAAAAAATAAAGACTTTTGGAATTTGTGATCCTATTCAAAAAGGGGCCCAGAGTATTTGTGTGGTTATAAAAGCTTCTCATTAAGGGTAGAATTGTAAGTTTAAGCAAATTTATTTCCAAATTTAGAAAGGGGTCATTCTTTTTTGAACGGACCAAAAAGAAAATAGGTTCACGTAAACTGAAACGAAGTTAGTATAATTTAGAGCTGGTGGTTTCCAATAACGACTCATATGTCCATTTGAATCTTTCCTTTTTCTTTTTTTTTTTTTTTTGGTTAACTATGTAATTAGGGGTAAAAGGAAATATAACATCACTTTAGAAAATTCTCCCCTAAATGACCGCAAGAATTCTCTATTCCGCTTTAGTACTATGGCGAGGAATCCAAAGATGGCCAAAGAATTCTTTTTAACTTTTAAGTCGTTAATATTGCGGTAGGCCGCATATCAGAGCACATCTATTCCCTTAATCTTTCTTTCTTTCTTTCTTTCTTTCTTTCTTTTCCTTTCTTTGTGTAAAGGAATGAATAGGATTAGCTTTAGCGAGTCAATTTGTGATGATAGTTTTGGGAATATAATGCCCCCTGCTATTAAAACATTATTCCATAATGGAGTTAGCAATTCTATCTTAGTGCTTTATTATTGCACGATCTAATTTATTTAATTATTTTTCTTTTTGGATTATCATGAACTCCAACCTAAGAGACCACTGATTAATAAAAGTGGAAGAAAAGGCAAAAGTGCATTGAGGTCATCGTGGTTTCCTATTGGTGAAACACTAAAGGCTTTTAATAGATTTTAACTTCGATTATGACATAAGTGAGATAGAATTTGAAGTAAATAAGATTCTGAGGGTTATGACGTATTCATTTACAGTAAAAAGTGAGGAAAAATGCAAGAATAGTAAGTTGTAGTAATTTTACAAAAATAAGTTGCGATTTGAATGTTTCAGCTTTCATGGTCAAGGTCTTATATTATAAAACTTATCTTCTTTGCTTTAAAAAAGCAACAAATGAGACAAAGAAATAAAGCTCACCTTGTAATACCTAATAATATTCTGCAACTTTATATCGATAAGTAAAGCGATCAAGAATTCGAACTTATTGACCCCTTGCCAAATAGGATGCCAGATTAGACAAATTCTTATCCGTATTTATCTTTAAATAAATACTACTTGCTTTCAACAATTAAATTCTTTTCTTAGACAGTTGAAAAAGAAAGAGGAATAAGGGACCAGTTGGGTAGAAGTGATAAGTAAACCACTGAATCAAAACTTGTAACACTAAAGTTTGAATTGCTGGACATTGTTTACATATGAATCTCAACGACTCAATTTGGAGGAAAAAAGGCTTGGTAATTTGAGAGAACAAAGCATAATGGAGCAAAGATTATCACATGAAAGCATTCAATTCTAAAAGGAGGTAACATGAAGTGGTGTAGCATAATTACATTACAGGTTGCTACAGACAGTTGAAAAAAAAATAAAACTGGTCCTGATGGTTCATAACAAAAATAAATTGTAATATACTTAAACTAACAATGTCAGCATAAATTATAAATAATAAAAAACATACACATAGATTAGCTTAAAATTATAACCACAGGAAACTTGAGTAAAAGGAGAGATTTAGGGTATCAAAGGATTTGCAAACATCATAGATCTCACCACCCAATTTCACCTATAGGTCGTGATGACGCCCATCACTACAGCTAGACAAGCCAACTAGTAATTTAAACCCATATTCAATTCTTTTAAAATTAACCGAGTAATTAAACTCTTCTTACTTGCTAGAATTTAGACAACATGGAGAGATTTAGTAAATTAAAATAACCAAGAACAGAATTTAAATCCAAACATTCTACTAGTGTGTGTGCTAAGACCTGGTGTCACAAGTGTATGAGCATCTAGTAGATTATATAAAATTATAAATACTGTCTGAAAGGAAATAAACAGGATAACATTCCAGAAGAGGCACTAGTTGCTGCAGAACGACTCAGAAAGCAGCTCACCACTAAGCCTCTGGATAACGCGAGTGCGCGCCGATAGGTCCAACGATAGCACCTGTCTCAGGTCCTACACAAAAGTGCAGCAAGTGTAGCATGAGTACATAGACAACGTGTACCCAGTAAGTATCAAGCCTAATCTCGAAGAGGTAGAGAAGAGATGTCGACTTTGACACTCACTAAAGGTCAATAATAATAATTGAAATAAAATATGAAATTATTTAAATCAACATGATTCATAGAGCTAACAATAATCTTATTTAACCATCGGAAATAATTAAATTCCTTCAAATGCAATAATTTTCAATCTATTAATTAAATTTATAAGCTGCAATTAAATATCAAGGCATCGTGTAATTATTATTATTACTAGGCACGATTTCTGCCGAGGTCGTATGACCCGATCCAGAGTGTCGTGTACACTGCCGAGGGACGTGCGGCGCGATCCATAGATGCATCTATACTGCTGAGGTGTTCGGTCCGCTCCACAAGAAAGGAGGACATTTTCTCATGTACCTCCGGAATGAGAGTATATTTATTATAAGATTAATTCGAGAGCATGAACAATATCTTTTAACAATTAATTAATTTAAATAGAATATTAAGCATATATATGAGATTTTCATCTTTTACTATCTTTCCCTAAAATTTTACAATATAATTCAAATAATTTAATTAAATAAAGGATACAATTTACGCACATAATTCATGCTTTGAGTCCTAAACTACCGGAAATTTAATATAGATAGCAGCTACGTACGGACTCTCATCACCACGATCGTACGTAGCCCCCACAATTAGCAACAATTATTAATTTAATCACATATGGGGTAATTTTTCCCTCACAAAATTAGACAAGAGACTTACCTCAACTTGCTCTAATTTAATCAACTAGTAGGTCTTTTCCTCGATTATCCAACTCTGTATGGCTCGAATATAGCCAAAAATAATTTGACACAATCACTAAAAATTATAGGTATCAATTTCATAAGAAAATACTACATTTTTCAATAAAAAACCGAAATTAACTCAAAAATCGTCCGTGGGGTCCACGTCTCGGAATCCGGCGAAAGTTATGAAATATGAACGCCCACTCAACCACGAGTCTACCCATACCAATATTACTAAATTCCGATAATAATTCGTCCCTCAAATCTTGAAATCTATCCAAGAGGGTTTTCAAACTTTTCCAACTTAATTTACCAATTAAATGATGAAAACAGTTATGGATTCGGGTAATTTAACCAATATTGAGTTAAGAACACTTACCTCGTTGTTTTCTCTGAAATTCTCACAAAAATCGCCTCAATCTGAGCTCTAAATCAGTAAAAATCCCATTTTCAGAACTTAAACTCTCTTCCCAGTGATTTCTTCTACGCGATCGCGTAGCACAAATTTTTACTGCCCAAAAATAACCCTAAGCGATCGCAAACAATGCCACGCGATCGCGATGCACAAAATTCCAACGCTACGCGATCGCATCACTCTTCACGCGATCGTATAGAGCAAACGCGTGGCACATATTTCTCTCAAGTTTTCCCTACGCGATCGCAAACAATGCCACGTGATCGCGATGCACAGACTGGCCCAACCTACGTGATCGCGGTTGACCTCACGCGATCGCGAAGAACAAAATCAACACTGCCTCAACTAAGCCTACGCGATCGTAAACTATCTCACGTGTTCGCAAAATATATCACGCGATCGCATAGAACAAAGTCACCTCTGCCCAAATGACACTACGTGACCGCAGACGAACTTACGCGATCGCGTATAAGGAAATCAGAAGAAAATACCAGCAGCTATCAGCAATCTCCCAAAAGTCAAAAATGATCCGTTAGCCGTCCGAAACTCACACGAGCCCCTAGGGACCTCAACCAAATATATCAACAAGTCCTAAAATATCATACGAACTTAGTCGAAATCTCAAATCACATCAAACAACGGTAAAACCACGAATCATACTCCAATTCAAGCTTAATGAAACTTAAAATTTCCAACTTCTACATTCGGTGCCGAAACTTATCAAATCAAGTCTAATTGACCTTAAATTTTTGCACACAAGTCATAAATGATATAACAGAGCTATAAAAATTTTCGGCATTGGATTCCGACCCCGATATCAAAAAGTCAACTCCCCGGTCAAACTTCCAAACTTAAATTCTTGTTTTAGCCATTTCAAGTCTAATTTAACTACGGACTTTCAAATAAAATTTCGAACTCGCCCCTAAGTCCAAAATCACCATACGGAGCTACTGGAACCGTCAAATCCCGATTCCGGGGTCGTTTTCTCAAAATGTTGACCGAAGTCAAACTTAGCATTTTAAGGCCAACTTAAGGAACCAAGTGTTCCGATTTCAACCCGAACACTTCCAAATCCCGAACCAACTATCCCCACAAGTCATAAATTAATAAAAGCACATACATGGAGTTTTATTTAGGGGAACAGTTTGAGTCATTACAATCTCCACCTCTTAAACAAATGTTCGTCCTTGAACGGGTTTAGAATTGTACCTGAAGTGTTGAGTAAGTGTGGATATCTGCTCTGCATGTTTTCCTCGGCCTCCCATGTCGCTTCCTCGACTGGTTGGCCCCTCCACTGGACTTTTACTATTGAAATACTCTTGGACCTCAACTGACGAACCTGTTTATCAACAATGGCAACTAGTTCTTCTTCAAAGCCCAAACTATTATCTAGTTGAACCGTGCTGAAGTCTAACACATGTGATAGGTCGGCATGATACTTCCGAAGCATAGATACATGGAAAATCGGATGAACTCATGATAGACTGGGAGGCAAGGCAAGCTCATAAGCAACCTCCCCAACTCGTCTCAATACCTCAAATGGGCCTATAAACCTTGGGCTCAACTTCCCCTTTTTCCCAAATCTCATGATTCCCTTCATCGGCGAAACTTTCAAGAGAACTTTTTCACCCACCATAAATGATAAATCACGCGCTTTCTGATCCGCGTAACCCTTCTGTCTGGATTGTGCTGTACGAAGTCGCTCCTGAATCAACTTTGCCTTTTCCAAGGCATCTTTCACCAAATCAGTACCATATAACTTAGACTCACCGGGCTTAAACCATTCGATGAGCGAACGATATCGACGACCATATAAGACCTCAAATGGAGCCATCTCGATGCTGGATTGGTAACTGTTATTATAAGCAAACTCGGCCAAAGGCAAGAAACGATCCCACTGGCCTCCAAAGTCAATCACACATGCCCTGAGCATATCCTCCAAAATCTGAATTATCCGCTCTGACTGCCCGTCGGTCTGCGGATGAAAGGCTGTGCCGAGCTCTACACGGGTCCCTAATTTACTATTTACTGTTCTCCAGAAATGTGAAGTAAAATGGGGGCCTCTTTTTGATATGATGGAAATTGGCACACCATGCAACTGAACTATCTCCTGAATATAAATCTGGGCCAACCTCTCTGAAGTATACGTAGTCACAACCGGAATAAAGTGTGTCAACTTGGTCAACCTATCAACAATCACCCAAACTGCATATCATTTCCGCAAGGTCCGCGGTAACCCGACTACAAAGTCCATAGTAATGCGTTCCCATTTCCACTCTAGTATAGTCATCTGCTAAAGTAGGCCACATGGCCTCTAGTGCTCATATTTAACTTGCTGGCAATTTAGGCACCTAGCTACATGCTCAACGATGTCCTTTTTCATTCGTCGCCACCAATAATGCTGCCTCAGGTCACGATACATCTTCGTAGCACCTGATGAATAGAATACCGAGAACTGTGTGCCTCTTCTAGGATATGTTTCCTCAGTCCATCCACGTTAGGAACTCATAGACGATCCCGGAGTCGTAGAACACCATCCACGCCAATAGTAACTTCCTTGGCACCACCCCGTAGTACCGTTTCTCGAAGAACCATTAAGTATGGATCATCATACTGGCGAGCCTTGATCTGCTCAATTAGTGAAGATTGAGCTACGACACATGCAAGAACTCGACTAGGCTCTAAAATATCCAGCCGCACAAGTCTGTTGGCCAAGGACTTAATATCCAAAGCTAATGGACTCTCCTCTGCTGAAATGAAAGACAAACTACCCATACTCTCTGCCTTTCTACTCAAGGCGTCTGCAACCATATTTGCTTTGCCCGGATGATATATGATAGTAATATCATAATCTTTCAGTAACTCCAGCCATCTGTATTGCCTCAAATTTAGGTCCCTCTGCTTGAACAAATGCTGCAAACTGCGATGGTCAGTGTAAACCTCACAAGACACCCCATAAAGATAATGCCTCCAAATCTTAAGAGCGTGAACAATCACAACTAACTCCAAATCATGCACCGGATAATTCTTCTCGTGGGGCTTCAGCTGACATGAAGCATATGCAATAACTCGCCCTTCATGCATCAATACACAACCCAAGCCAATGCGTGAAGCGTCACAATATACTGTATACTTCCCCGAACCGAAAGGCAACACTAACACTGGTGTTGTGGTCAATGATGTCTTGAGCTTCTGAAAGCTCACCTCACAATCATCGGACCATCGAAACGGAGCACCCTTCTGGGTTAATTTGGTCAAAGGTGCTGCAATAGATGAAAAACCTTCTATGAACAGACGAAAATAACCTGCTAAACCCAGAAAACTCCTAATCTCAGTCGCCGAAGTGGGACAATGCCAATTCTGAACTGCCTCAATCTTTTTGGGATCAACCTTAATGCCCTCGTCCTATACAATATGCCCCATAAATGCTACAAACTCTAGCCAAAACTCATATTTAGAGAACTTAGCATATAACTTTTGTTCTCGCAGCGTCTGAAGCAATACTCTCATATGCTGCTCGTGCTCCTCCTTACTGCACGAGTGGATCAAGATGTCATCATTGAAGACAATGACAAACGAATCAATATATGGCCTGAATACCCTGTTCATCAAATCCATAAATGCTGCCGGGGCGTTAGTTAAACCGAATGACATTACCAGAAACTCATAATGACCATATCTAGTCCAGAAAGCAGTCTTCGGAACATCCGACTCCCGAATCTTTAACTGATGGTACCCCGACCTCAAGTCGATCTTAGAGAACACCCTAGAACCTTGCAACTGGTCGAATAGATCATCAATACGCGACAAGGGTACTTGTTCTTAATAGTAACTTTATTAAATTGACGATAATCAATACACATTAGCATAGTACCATCTTTCTTCTTCACAAATAATACCGGTGCACCCCAAGGCGATACACTAGGTCTGACGAACCCTTTGGTTAATAACTCCTCAAGCTGTTCTTTCAATTCTTTCGGAGCTATGTGATACAGTGGGATAAATATAGGCTGGGTATCTGGAGCCAAATCAATACAGAAATTAATATCATGATCAGCTAGCATGCCTGGAAGATCTGAAAGAAATACATCGGAGAACTCTCGAACTACATGCACTGAGTCAATTGTCGGAGTCTCTGCAGTAGTATCCCGAACATAGGCTAGATAAGCCAAACAACCCTTCTCAACCATGTGTTGAGCCTTCATAAAAGAAATAACCTGATTAGATGCACTAACAGACGAACCCTTCTACTCCAACCTAGGAAATTCTTGAATAGCCAAGGTAACAGTCTTGGCATGGCAATCTAGGATGACATGATATGGAGATAACCAGTCCATGCCCAGGATAATTTCAAAATCGATCATCTCAAGCAATAGGAGATCTGCTCTAGTTTCATAACCATATAATGTAATAATACAGGACCGATAGATCCGATTCACAACAACAGAATCACCCACAGGAGTGGACACATAAACAAGAGTACTCAAAGACTCACGAGAAACACCCAAAAATTAAGCAAATAGAGATGACACATATGAATACGTAGATCCTAGATCAAATAATACAGAGGCATCTTTGCCCCAAACAGAAATAATACATGTAATCACGGCATCTGAGGCCTCTGTATATGGTCTGGCTGGAAAAGCATAGAATCGAGATGGAGCGCCAACTGGCTGGCCTCTGCCTGCTGACCTCTACCTCTAGGATGACCTCTACCCGCCTGTCCTCCACCTCTTGGTGGTCGGACTACTGGTGGAGCAACTGGCGCGGTAATCATAGGCTACTGACCCTGCTGCACTGGCCTACCCTGAAGCCTGGGGTAAAATCTCTGCATGTGACTGGGATCCCCGCACTCACAATAAATTCTCGATGCGATGGGCTGCTAACTAGAAGTCTGACCCTGGTGACCTGGATACCCACTGGAAGAACCCTGAATAGCTCGTGGGCGATAAGAACTTTCGGTATAGCACTAAAATAAGGTCGCACAAGAGGACCCCGAGGAGGCGGTGGTGTTGGATATGGGGGCATGCTGGACTGGCCTCTCACGAACTGACCTCTACCCCCAGCCAGAGCACCTCTAAACTCTCCAGAATATCTAAACCGCTTATCTCTCATAACCTATTCTCGGCTCCACTGATGCACACCCTCAATCCTCCAGGCTATCTCCACGACTAGCTCATAAGAAGTGCCCATCTCAACCTCTCGAGCCATAGTGGCCTGAATGCCAGTATGTAAACCCGCAACAAACCTCCGCACTCTCTCCGCCTCAGTAGGGAGTATTATAAGTGCATGGCGAGATAACTTAGAGAACCTCGCCTCATAACCGGTCACTGACATATGACCCTGCTGGAGCTGCTCAAACAGAAACCACAACTCTTCTCTCTGAGAGGATGGAATATACCTGTCCAGGAAGATACGGATGAACTTGTCCCAAGTCATGGGAGGAGAATCTGCTGGTCTGCCAAGAAGATAAGACTTCCACCATCTACGGGCTCTATCCTCTAGTTGAAAAGTAGAAAAGTCTACCCCACGAGACTCTAATATTCTCATGTTGTGTAGTCTGTCCATGCACCGATCAATGAAGTCCTGGGGATCCTCATGTCGCTCACCCCCAAAGACAGGAGGATATAGCCTAGTCCATCCATCAAATAGTTTTTATGGATCAGCGGCTGCAACTGGTCTGGGTTCAGGGGTAGCTGCTGCCACTAGCTGGGCTCCACCCATGGGTAGTGCACCCTGGGTCTGATATACAACAGCTGCCTACCCATGAGCTTGTGCGGTAGGGGTATTTGCTCCCCCGCCCGCCTGAGATGTGGCCGGGTTTGCCGGAAATAAACCCTCCTAAGTCATAGTATACATGAACCGCAACATACGACCCATGACATCTTGAAATCCCAGTGCAGATGTAAAATCCACCGGAGCTAGCTCTGCCACAGGCACCTCACCCTGTTCCTAAATGATGGGATCCTCTACTAGACCCACTGGCGGCATAACTGGAACAATCCTGGGATGTCCTTGTCCCCTACCATGGGTTGGAGCCCTCCCTCAGCCTCTAACCACTGGAGGAGTAGCTCTTCCCAGGTCTGGAGCCTCGTTAGAGCGCGTCCTCACCATCTGTGAAAGAATAAGAGAAAGATATTTAGTGCTACATCAATTGCACGATGAAATATGAAGAAAGGTAGTTTCCTAACACCGTGTAGACTCTCGAAGATAAGTACAAACGTTTTCATACCGATCCGCAAGACTCTATTAGGTCTGCTAATAACTTGTGAGACCTACGTGAACCTAGTGCTCTGATACCATGTTGTCACGACCCAATTTCACATATAGGTTGTGATGGCACCCAATACTACAATTAGGCAAGCCAACTAGTAATTTAAACCCATATTTAATTCTTTTAAAATTAACTGAGTAATTAAACTCTTCTTACTTGCAGGAATTTAGACAATATGGAGAGATTTAGTAAATTAAAATAACCAAGAACAGAATTTAAATCCAAACATTCTACCAGTGTGTGTGCCAAGACCTGGTGTCACATGTGTATGAGCATATAGTAGATTATACAAAATTATAAATACTGTCTGAAAGGAAATAGACAGGATAACATTCCCAGAAGAGGCACTAGTTGCTGCAGAATGACTCAGAAAGTAGCTCACCACTAAGCCTATGGATAACGCGGGTGCACGCCGATAGGTCCAACGATAGCACCTGTCTCAGGTTCTGCATAGAAAGTGCAGCTAGTGTAGCATGAGTACGTAGACAACGTGTACCCAGTAAGTACCAAGCCTAATCTCGAAGAGGTAGAGACGAGAGGTCGAATTTGACACTCACTAAAGGTCAATAATAATAATCGAAATAAAATATGGAATTATTTAAATTAATATTATTCATAGATCTAACAATAATCTTATTTAACCATCAGAAATAATTACATTCCTTCAAATGCAATAATTTCCAATCTATTAATTAAATTTACAAGCTTCAATTAAATATCAAGGCATCGTGTAATTATTATTATTATTAGGCACGATTTCTGCCGAGGTCATACGGCCCGATCCAGAGTGTCGTGTACACTACCGAGGGACGTGCGGCGCGATCCATAGATGCATCTATACTGCCGAGGCATTCGGCCCGCTCCATAAGAAAGGAGGACATTTTCTCACGTACCTCCGGAATGAGAGTATACTTATTATAAGATTAATTAGAGAGGATGAGAAATTTCTTTTAACAATTAATTAATTTAAACATAAAATTAAGTATCTATATGAGATTTCCATATTTTACTATCTTTCCCTAAAATTTCACAATATAATTCAAATAATTTAATTAAATAAAGGATTCAATTTACGCACATAATTCATGCTTTGAGTCCTAAACTACCCGGACTTTAACATAGATAGTAGCTACGTGCGGACTCTCGTCACCTCGTGCGTACGTTGCCCCGACAATTAGCAACAATTATTAATTTAATCACCTATGGGGTAATTTTCCCTCACAAGATTAGACACGAGACTTACCTCAACTAGATCCAATTTAATCCACTAGTAGGTCTTTTCCTCGATTATCCAACTCTGTATGGCTCGAATCTAGCGAAAACTAATTCGATACAATCACTAAAATTATAAGAGTCAATTTCATAAGAAAATACTACCTTTTCAATAAAAATCCGAAATTAACTCAAAAATTGCCAATGAGGCCCACATCTCGGAATCCGGCGAAAGTTACGAAATATGAATGCCCACTCAGCCACGAGTCTACCCATACCAAAATTACTAAATTCCGATAACAATTCGGCCCTAAAATCCTCAAATCTATCCAAGAGGGTTTTCAAATTTTTCTAACTTAATTCACCAATTAAATGATAAAAACAGTGATGAATTCGGGTAATTTAACCAATATTGAGTTAAGAACACTTACCCTGTTATTTTCTCTGAAAATCTCACAAACATCGCCTCAATTCGAGCTCCAAATCGGTAAAAATGAAAAATGGGCTGCCCCGTGATTTCTTCTACGCGATCGCGAACTTCCTCACGCGATCGCGTAGCACAAATTTGTAATGCATAAAATAACCCTTCACGATTGCAAACAATGCCACGCGATCGCGATGCACAAGATTCCAACTCTACTCGATCACATCCCTCTTCATGCGATCGCATAGAGCAAACGTGTGGCCCAACTTTCTCTCGAGTTTCGCCTACGCGATCACGATGCATAGATTGGCCCAACCTACGCGATCGCGGTTGACCTCACGCAATCGTGAAGAACAAAATCAACACTGTCTCAACTAAGCCTACGCAGTCGTAAACTATCTCACGCGATCGCGTAGAACAAAGTCACCTCTGCCCAAATTACACTACGCGATCGCAGACGAACTTACGCGATCGCGCATAAGGAAATCAGAAGAAAATATCAGCAGCTATCAACAATCTCCCAAAAGCCAAAAATGATCCGTTAGCCATCCGAAACTCACTCGAGTACCTTGGGACCTCAACCTAATATACCAACAAGTCCTAAAATATCATACGAACGTAGTCTAAACCTCAAATCATATCAAGCAATGCTAAAACCACGAATCATATCCAATTCAAGGTTAATGAAACTTAAAATTTCCAACTTCTACATTCAGTGCCTAAACTTATCAAATCAAGTCCGATTGATCTCAAATTTTTGTACACAAGTCATAAGTGACATAACGGAGCTATAAAAAATTTTGAAATTGGATTCCGACCCCGATATCAAAAAGTCAACTTCCCGGTCAAACTTTCAAACTTAAATTCTTGTTTTAGCCATTTCAAGCCTTATTTAACTACGGACTTCCAAATAAAATTCTGAATATGCTTCTAAGTCCAAAATCACCATACGAAACTGTTGGAATCGTCAAAATTCTATTCCGGGGTTATTTTCTCAAAATGTTGACCGAAGTCAAACTTTGCCTTTTAAAGCCAACTTAAGGAACCAAGTGTTCCGATTTCAACCCAAACACTTCCAAATCTCGAACCAACCATCTCCGCAAGTCATAAATTAATAAAAGAAAATACATGGATTTTTATTTAGGGTAATGGGGTTCAAAAAGTCAAAATGACCGGTTGGATCTGTAATACCCCAGAAAAATTTCTAAGTGTTTTAAGACCATTAAGAAGATTGGCCGATGCTAAATATATCAATTCGGGTATGAACAAGACAGTTAATTTGAATGATATCAATTGATCTTGATAATATATGTATGCGGTGCATTAAAAATGGTTTAGGGTCTAAGAAGAGCCCTAAGGCTAAGTCAAGTTGAAAATTATATGATTGGATAAAGTTTCAAGTGAGTTTGCACAAGATCTAACTTTAAACGAGTATAACTCTCAGGATATGAAGAGTTATATGGTTTATAACCTATCAAATGAAATCCCTTTGAGTATAGATTCCAACGCATCAAACCGTTCGTCCTTTGGAGATTTTTGCAGGAAGTTAAGACCATTTTGCTAAAGAGTGGCAGAACAGCTACGCGAGTCTTGCGTAGCCTACGCAAATTTGCGTAGGAAAAATCAGTATGGAAGTGAGGGGAGGGTTAAGCTGCATAGACAATCTGCGTAGGCTACGCTGCCAGCGTACGCAATTCATTGTTTTTAAAAAAACAAGGGAGGTTCGGGAAGAGAGAAAAACATAACAATTTTGGCTAAGTTTTGGGTTCTAGAGAGAAGGTGGAGCATCCTCAACCCAAATACACATCAAAGGTAAGTTTTATAATATTTTTATAATGGATTAACACTAGTTAATAGTAATATTAATATCTATATGGATTGAAATTCATAGAGATTTCTCTAATCTTCAAGAATCATTCAAAAGGGTTCAAGTTAGGGTTTGAGCTACAAGAGGTAAATTCTCCATCCTACACTTAAATACAACTATGGATTAAGTATTTGGGATGTATTATGAAGTAGAAGGTACTAATTGGTTAAAGAATTATGCTAATCCTTGAAATGGGTATTGTGAGTTAGGGTTCTTGAATGGAGAAGAACATGAATAGTGAATTTTTGAATCTTGTTAGGATGGTTGGTGATTCTAGTGCTTCAATAGCTTAATAATGATTTACTATTGAATCATATAACCTAGATTGGGGCTTAAAGGCTAAGGATGAAATCTATTAAGGATAAAAGGGATATGCATGGGTTAATTTGGCTTGTTAAAGACTTTAATTGAAGATTTGAGGGTCGAGTTGATGTCGGAATTTGGTGAAACTGGTATGGTTGGACTCGTAATTGAATAGATTATCGGATTTCATAACTTTTGCCAGATTTTGAGATGTGGGCCCCACGGACGAATTATTAATTAATTTTGAGATTTTTATTGAAAATTTATTATTTCCTTATAGAATGGATTCCTATAAATTTTAATGATTGTATCAAATTATTTTTGGTTAGATTCGAGCCAATTGAAGTTGGATAATCGAGGAAAATGCCTACTAGTGGATTAAATTGGAGCAAGGCGAGGTACGTTTCTTGTCTAATCTTGTGAGGGGGAAATTACCCCATAGGTGATTAAAATTAAATAATTATTGCTAATTATGGGGGCTATGTACGCACGAGGTGATGAGAGTCCGTGCGTAGCTACTATTAATGCTAAAGTCCGGGTAGTTTAGGACTCAAAGCATGAATTACTTGTGTAAATTGTATTTCTTATTTAATTAATATTATTTGATATATCTATATATATATTGTGAATTGTTAGATCAAAATATTATATATATACTATGAATTGTTAGATAAAAATATTAAAGGATGAAAATTTCATATACTTAAATTTTCTGTTTAAATTAATTAATTGTTAAGAGAAATTGTTCTTCCTCCTGAATTTATCTTATAGTAAATATACTCTCATTCCGGAGGTACATAAGAAAATGTTCTCCTTTCTTGTGGAGCGGGCCGAACTCCTCGGCAGGATAGATGCATCTATGGATTGTACCGCACGTCACTCGGCAGTGTACACGAAACTCTGGATCGAGCCGTACGACCTCGGCAGATATCGTGGTTAATAATAATAATAATTACATGATACTTGGACAGTTTATTGCAACTTGTAAAGCTATTTGATAAATTAAAAATTTATTAAAATTGAATTGCAGCTTCTAAAGCTATTTCATAAATTGGAATTTTTATTGAAATTGAAGGATTTAATTAATAGATTGGAAATTGTTGAATTTTAAGGATTTTTATTATTTCTGCTAATTGAATAAAATTATTGTTAACTCTGTGAATCATGTTGAGTTGAATAATTATAATTTATTCTATTTATTATTGTTGACCCTTAATGAGTGTCAAAGTCGTCCATCTCGTCTCTACCACTTCGAGATTAGGCTTAATTCCTATTGGGTACACGCTGTTTACGTATTAATGCTACACTTGCTGCACTTTTTGTGCAGGATCTGAGACAAATACTAGTGGAGGACTTATCATCGCACATCCTCGTTATCCAGGGGCGTAGTGGTGAGCTACCTTTATGAGCCGTCCTGCAGCTACCGATGCCTCTTCTTATATTTTTTAATTCTGTCTATTTTTATTTCAAACAGTATTTGAAGTTTTGTATAATCTACTAGATGCTCATACACTTGTGACATTAGGTCTTGGCACACACATTGATAGAATTTGGTGTCTTATATTTTTCCTTGGAATTAAATTTTATCGATATATGTTTAATTTATTAGTTGGCTTGCCTAGATATAGTGTTGCACACCATCACGACTTATAGGTGAAATTGGGTTGTGACAAGTTGGTATCAGAGCCTTAGGTGACATAGGTCTCACGAGTCATGAGCAGGTTTAGTAGAGTTTTGCGGATCGGTACAGAGATGTCTGTACTTATCTTCGAGAGGCTGCCGAACCCTTAGGAAAATTTCACTTTCTTGTATTCTATCATGCGGAATTGATTCATCTTGTAACATAAATCTTTGAATTCCTTCCACGCATTTTGTATGCGCATATGAGCGCTCGGTATCAGCTGTGCATCACCGGCTTGTGATTCTATGAACGAGATTCAAGATGTGTATTCTGTGTTTTGGTGATGGGATAGTCTGGAGGACTTGAGGCCAGGTTTAGACCGTAGCTTAGGCTCGGTAGCTTCAGTTGTAACCTGTACATTTGGACTCATATGTCTAGTAATGTCCCTACGAGTGGAATTTATGGCTTGATGGGCGGTGGAATGACTTTGTGATGAGTATGATGTAACTGCGGGATATGTTAAGACAATTTGAGTGTGACGAGAAGTGTTTCCTTGAAATGTAAATGAAGGCCATTGGGTGCTTTATTTTCATTTTGATGTGTTCAGATGGGTTGAATGAGATGAATAAAGTTTGCTTATGACTCAAGAGTTTACTATTGGGTACTTGATTTCTGTCTTGATTCAACGTATAGTCTCGAGTTGTGAGTGTATTGAAGGATCTTTCACGTTGTTAAATTGTGGGACAAATTAAATTCTCATGTCTTGTCAATGAGTTTGGACTCAAGAAGAGTAAGTGATTGTGTAGTAATTGTGATTGCGAATGGGCATTTCTAATGTTGATGGCTCGAGAAAGATGATCTTCGAAGAGTCTTAGAGTCGGTAACATTTATTGGTTCAGGTGCGACAGAGATGCATTTTGATTTGATGCAATAGTTGAACAACAAATTATAAGGGAAGGCATGGCGGGAAGTGTTTTGCGGTGGTTGAAGTACTAGCAGGTCAAGTAGGATAAGTAGAGGTTAAGAAGTTGCTCAAAGGAGATGGTTTAACCGAAGTAACAGTGGCAGATTAGCATATGGATTCTATGGTAGGGTAGTCGCGCGCCTTGAGAAAGTGTAGAACGGTTTGGAATCATGATAGAATGTGATTTGGCCTACGTACTTTATTTGGAGTGATGGTTACTGTACAAAGAAAGATTAAATATGGCAGAAAGGAGTTTATTTGAAATGAAGAGGGATGTGAAGATCTGATTATCATTTCAGGCGCAATATGACTTGAGTTCGGAAGGTATTGTTGAACTTTTAATTGATGTCGATAGCGAAAGTGCAGACTTATACAAATGGTGGGCGAGCATTAGCTCAGGAGAATTTGTTGATTACGTAATTGTTGCACCCAATGCAGCGTCATTGGAAGATGTCGGTAAGGAATTCCATAGGTGGGTTATCTCCTGTGAGCAGTTAGCGGTGGCGTGATGTTAATGAAACTTCTGCGAGGAATATTACTTGCTTCCTGGTAAGAGGTCGAGTGTGTAACTGTAGCTGGTGATTCAGAATGTTCATGAAAAGCTCAAAAGACTTCGAGAAGTTTGGCGGGTTAACAATGCGAGATCTTGGTAATTGAGAAGGAGAAATCCTTACGGGTTCTAATTTTATATAATTGCAGCTTAAGGCTAAGTGGGGGAGCCTGCTATTGACAATTTGATTTCATGGTTATGTGTTAAAATTTTAGTTTTGGTTGGAGGCATACTTGTGGATCAGTTATGACTTGCAGAGATGGAGATCGAGGATGACTCGAGTAAGGAAATTCTTGAATACGGGTTATAGGGCACCTTATAGAAATATGGAAATCATGGAATGATTAAATTATTTTTTTGAAGAACATTGTGCGCATGAAGTATGAATTTGATTGGTGGTGTTAAGGCATGGTTACTTCTTTGGGGGTTGTTGTGCTAATGGGGCTTGTGCATTTCGTCCCGTTTGGGCGGTGCAATTTAGATTTGAGCAAAGTGGGTGACTCCCGAGAAAATTCTAGTGGGTTTGAGAATTATATATAGCAATTGAGAATGTTTCCGGACTGGTGTATGGATAAAATCTGAGATTTGCATTGAAGGTGTCGGGACTTGCGGTAATTTTGTATGACTATGGATTCTATATTCCAGTATAAGAAAGGAAAGAAGAACAATTTTAAAGTTACATAAGGTATTTTCAGAGTGAGTGTTACGGTTCTGGTATTTATGGGGTAATTATGATGTTGTGAGACTTTACAGAAATTTTGGTGGCAATATTCTTGGGTTTGGTGACCTGCGTGGCTTGGTCGAGTTAGAGAGATTCAGTTCTGATAGCTTGGTTATGTGCAAATGGATTTCAAAGTGTTCTTAATGGTTTCTACCATGGGTTGAACTAGATATAATCTACCGGTGTAGGGAACGTGTTGTGTATTATGAATTCCTCCTGGAAGGAAGCAAGATGAAGGTTACTGAATGACCAACTATGTAATTTGCTGGTTACCCAAAGTTGATAATGAGATTCTCGTGCTTGTCACATGATGATATGATAGATGTGGTGTGTGGCGCGGGATTAAAATTTACATGTACAAGGTGGCAGTTCATTCTTGAAAGAAAGATCACGAATTTTGGACAGAATGGTCAATTTCAGATAATTTGATGAATGTTATAACTTCTCGGTAATCCCTGAGAAGGGTGCGCATTTCAAAAGGCACATTGTGTTTTGACTTACGAATGTTCATTGGTATTGCAGTACTCACCTGATTGATAGATTATTGATATTCAAATTATTGCTATGTGGTACGGAAGAATTATGAAAGTATTCTTTATGGGAAGATCGTGAATAGAAGATGTGTTAATCATTCTAGTGCTGGAGTTGGGATCAGTTACGGTGATTCATGTGTTTGATGAATTTGGAGACTGGAGTTCTCAGAAGTATATTGTTTCAGGTTGCGGCCTGTTAGAGGCGAGTATTTTATTTTAACTCAGTGGAGGAACTAGTTGTGTTAATTATTTGTGATAGCTACGCGCTATAAGTGTGCATATGTGTGAGGTTTGAGCCCATGTGCGGGCATTAGAGCAAGTATTCATACTCGGAAGAATGCTTAGGCTATTATATGCCTAGAGTTGATTGTTAAGTGTAAAGTTATAACATTTCCCGTATTCATACCTTTGTTGAGAACTATCTGGGCTATACTTGAGGTTACAAAGAAGATGATTCCCTAAATAAATGGGGTAGTTACTAATTCTGCCTAAAATTGCCGATTTGAAGTGTGATAGCAGACTTTTCATCAAAAATTCATAACTTGAGCTAGGGACCTCCGAATTCGATTCCGGACATACGCCCAGGTCCCATAATTTGATATGGTCCCACCGAGACCGTCAAAATATGGACCCGGGCCTGTTTACCAAAAATGTTGACCGAAGTCAACTAAAATCAACTTTGAAGGCATAAACTTTTATTTTCATCAACTTTCAACATAAAAGCTTTCTGGAAACCTACCCGGACTGCGCACCCAAATCGAGGAGGGTAAAATGAGAATTTTAAGGCTTAAGAGCGTAGATTCGAGTTCTAAAACATAAGATGACCTTTTGGGTCATCACATTGTCTACCTCTAAAACAACAGTTTGTCCTCGAACGAACATAGAAGAGTACCTGGGCTGGTGAAAAGGCGGGGATATGTACTCTGCATATCGGACTCGGACTCCCAAGTAGCTGCCTCAATAGGCTGACCTCTCCACTGCACTCAAACTGAAGGGTAACACTTTGATCTCAACTGGCGAACTTATCGGGCTAGAATTGCCACCGGCTCATCCTCATAAGTCAAATCCTTGTCCAACTGGACAGAGCTGAAATCTAACAAATGGGATGGATCACCATGATATTTCTGGAGCATAGACACATGGAACACCTGATGAACCGCTGATAAACTAGGTGGTAATGCAAGCCTATAGGCTACTTCACCCACCCTTTCAAGAATTTCAAAGGGTCCGATATACCTAGGGCTCAACTTGTCCTTCTTTCCGAACCTCATTACACCTTTCCTAGGTGAAACCCAGAGCAATATTCTTTCTCCAACCATGAATGCAATATCACAAACTATACGGTCGGCATAACTCTTTTGCCTAGACTGAGCCGTGCGAAGTCGATCCTGAATAATCTTGACCTTATCCAAGGCATGCCGTACCAAATCGGTACCCAACAACCGAGCCTCTCCCAGTTCAAACCAACCAACTGGCGATCGGAAATGCCTTCTATATAATGCCTCATATGGAGCCATCTGAATGCTCGACTAGTAGCTATTATTATAAGCAAACTCCGCAAGTGGCAAGAAATGATCCCAAGAACCTTCAAAGTCTATAACACAAGCGCAGAGCATATCTTCCAATATCTGAATAGTGCACTCTGACTGTCCGTCTGTCTGTGGATGAAATGTTGTACTCAACTCCACTCGTGTGCCTAACTCACGTTGTACAGCCCTCCAGAAATATGAGGTAAACTGCATACCTCGATTTGAAATAATAGACACGGGAACCTCATGAAGGCGGACAATCTCACAAATGTAAATTTCAACTAACCTCTCTGAAGAATAGGTAAGTATCACTGGAATGAAATGTGCTGACTTGGTCAACCTGTCCACAATGAACCAAACTGAGCCAAATTTTCTCTGAGTCTGTGGGAGCCCAACAACAAAATCCATAGTGATACGCTCCCACTTCCACTCAGGAATTTCTAACTACTGAAGCAAACCGCGAGGTCGCTGATGCTCGTACTTAACTTGCTGACAATTCAGACACCGAGCTACATATGCAACTATATCCTTTTTAATTCTCCTCCACCAATTATGTTGCCGCAAATCTTGTTATATTTTGGCGGTACCTGGATGAATAGAATAACTGGAACTGTGTGCTTCTTCAAGAATTAATTCACGAAGCCCATCCGCATTAGGTACACAAATACGACCCTGCATTTGCAGAACCCCATCTTCCCCCACAGCAACCTGTTTGGCATCACCGTGCCGCATCGTGTCCTTAAGGACAAGTAAATGAGGATCATCATACTGCCTCTCTCTTATGCGCTCATATAAAGAAGACCGAGTGACTGTGCAAGCTAGAACCCGACTGGGTTCTGAAATATCTAACCTCACGAACTGATTAGCCAAAGTCTGAACATCTGCAGCTAATGGCCTCTCACCAACCTAAATATATGCAAGACTGCTCATACTCACAACCTTTCTACTCCAAGCATCGACTGCCACATTGGCCTTTCCGGGGTGATATAAAATGGTGATATCATAGTCTTTCAACAACTCCAACCATCTTCTCTGACTCAAATTAAGATCCTTTTGTTTGAACAGATACTGAAGGCTATCATGATCAGTAAATACCTCACACGAGACACCGTGAAGGTAATTCCTCCAAATCTTCAGCGCATGAACAATGGCTGCCAATTCTAAATTGTGAATAGGATAATTCTTCTCGTGAACTTTCAATTGCCGCGGCGAATATGCAATTACCTTGCCATCTTGCATTAATAGTGCACCAAGCCCAATGTGATAGGCGTCACAATATACCGTATACGATCCTGAACCTGTGGATAATACCAACACTAGCGTTGTCGTCAAAGCGGTCTTGAGCTTCTGAAAGCTCAACTCACACTCGTCTGACCATCTAAATGGGGCACCCTTCTGGGTCAATCTGGTCTTAGTAGTTGTTCATAATCTATTACAGAATCGTCAATTAACTTCATGTTAACAAAAATCTCGTTTCAAACCTTCATAATACTAATAACGAGATGCGAGGCATGAAGACCTCATAATTATTTACCCGAATTAACGAGTCACATTTAACGCTACCTGGGCGGGCACCTACCTCGTAAGTTACAACTCAATATTACAACATGAATTTGGCAGGTATGCACAGAAAATTTCATACAAATTTTTTCAAATAAGCCTAGCAGGCATGACTCCCTATTAGTACTATAGTACAAATTTAATTTTCACAAGGGAGAATTTAAACACAAGAATGTTTTATCACAAGGATCTCGTCCTTATATAACTTCTACCGCAGCTCATAGCCCGGTTTAAACATATCAATTTATTTTAAAATATGAGGAACTCGGCATCAGTTCTGAATCACAAGTAATATGCACATCTTGCGAATCGAAACTTTCCATTTTCTCCTTTTAAATAACTTTCGTTAAACAAAATCATAACACATAATGAACCCCACACCGGTAGGGCATATAATTCACAATTTATAATTAATTATCCGAAAATACATCAAAACATACGGAAATAAGTACGAGAAAGGCACCTTTAGCCTCACAGATCTTATTAGAGTCCATCATGGAATGATAGGTGTAGTTATCTCCATAAAACCTCCCAACAGAAGTAAACACATAAGTAGATTATAGAATTACGAAGCTCACTCATAAGTGGAGCACAATAGGAGGACTCGTCTTGATACTCAGAACCGAATCAAGATAAGGAAATTATTCCTTTATTTTAAATCGAGGTCGTACCTATAACAACACCATATGATGTAACGACCTCCACCATACCATAAAAAAAATATAACAACGGCTGGGTCTCCACCTCTAGAACTCCTTCTACCCGCCTGTCCTCCACCCTTAACTGATCGTGTGGGTGGTGTAGTAACTGCAATGGGGCACGTAGCTTGCGTGATTTGATGAAATATGCCTCTCCCAAGTTTGGAAAAATTTTCTCATGATGTGCCTAGTATCGCCGTATTCATAACAACCCCTTTGCGGGTTTGGCTGCTCATATTGAGTCTGTGCCAGATAACTGGTGCATCAAAAGAACTTACTGGAGCACCTCGATTAATCCGATGTGCGAACTGGGCTACCCGACTACCCGAGCCCCCGCCATAATGATTTATACTCGTAGAGTAGAATCTACTGAATTCCCTAGAACCTCGATACCTCTTGGTCTCCGTAGTTTCCTTTTTTTTCCCTCACCCCGAACACGTTCTAATATCTTGGCAATTTCTACCACTAATGGAAATGAAGTATCAGTCTGTAGCTCCCGAGTCATACAAAATTTTACGACCATAATTAAGTCCTTTAATAGATCTGTGGACTCGCTCTCTAGCTGTAGGAAGCAAAGTAGGAATATGACGGACTAACTTATTGAACCTGATGGAATATTATGACACCATCATGGTGACCTGACGCAATCGTTCAAACCCTATGCGCCATGCATTATAGAGAGTCTGGGAAACAAACTCTTTCAAAAGTATTTCTAAGAACCGAGCCAAGTGGGCGGTGTTGTATTGGCTGGTTTGCCCTCTTCATAGGCTTGCCATAGACACCTGTGGAGAATTATCTCTCCCAATGCCAATTTCTTCTTTTGTTATGCTGACTCAACATTGTTGAGTTGACCCATTTCTTAACATTCTCTTCGATTCTTCTTTGGGGTAAACTTTATCCCTATTTATATACAATGATCACAAAAGTAGAGCTCCATACAGACAATTCTTAGTCCAGAATCTCGTTAACCACTGTACTTCCTCCGAAGCACCCCAAAATCTGCAACCGTGACGTCCACGCTGAGTAGACCTTCTGTAAATTTAATGTTGTTTCTCTAACTCCTTTGGTACTGAAGTATAAGATTATTACGGAGGCGGACATACCGCAAGTCCCAACCTTATCCTCTACAAAATCTTAGGCCTTAAACACATGTAAATTTTTGGGAGAACTTTTCAGTACCACATATATACATTTCAGGCCAACATTGATATAACACATGACTCGCAATCCATTATTTGATAGTGGACTACCCCCACTAGGCGCGAAGTCATAGTTCACCACGTCCGATGGTCCACAATATTAACATTCACAACTCGTATAAATCAACCAGATGCCAAGGTACGTTGCACCCTCACATTATTCACTGGGTGATCTCTTTTTATGTCCGCATCTTCAGTCGGAATCACACGTTGAGGCAATGTTTGAGCATCTCTGGCTCCCTAGTAGTTCATCTGCAGCATCACGAACCGTCGATGCACAACTGATACAGAGTGCGCAATGTCATGCACGAGTAGATACAAAGGAATGTTAGATATAGGTTTCAAGCAAAATCAATGCCGCACGATAAGGAATGAAAGAGGTGATATTGATCCTAAACTTCATAGCTTCTGAGAGATAAGTACAGACGTCTCTGTACCGATCCTTCAGACTCTACTAAGCTTGCTCGTGACTCGTGAGACCTATGTAACCTAGGGCTCTAATACCAACTGTCACGACCCGAAATTTCCCACCGACGAGACCGTGATGGCGCCTAACATTTTATTTGCTAGGCATGCCAACGTTAGAGTATCATTAACCAATTCCTTATTTCCATTCAATAATTAACAATAATTAACTAAGATAAAATTTAATAAGTGCGAAATATCATAAAACTGTATTAATTACTACCACCCGAATCTGGAGTCACAATTTACGAGCATTCTAGAATTTACTACAAGTAATAATCTGAAAGAAATACAACTGTCTGAATGAAAGAAATAGTAGAACAGAAAAGATAGGCAGGGACTTCAAGGTCTGTGAATGCCGACAGATCTACCTTGAGTCTCCGGACAGTGGACCAATAGCAAAATCTCGATCAACCCGAGCCGGTATCAAAATCTGCACAGAAATTGCAGAGTGCAGTATCAGTACAACCGACCCCATGTACTAGTAAGTGTCGAGCCTAACCTCGAGGTGACGAGGCTAGGATAAGACACCCACATATAACCTGAACAGTATAATCATGCTAGTGGAAACAACACTAAATAAAGAAATAACGCAGAAATAATGGGAAGGGAACATACATTTGGGGAATACAACATGAAGAGTGAGAATAATAAAAAGACAGAATTAAACCGAAAATCCTTAAACGAATTAAGCAATTAAAACAGCAAGGAAAACTACACGGCATCACTCTTCGTGCTTTACACTTTTCCTCACCATATAAATAAATCACGTACGACATCACCCTTCGTGCTTTACACTCTTCCTCACAATTCACAGAATCAATAACAACGGATAGAGAGAAGTTTCACAAAGAAATAAATATTTCATCAATGATTACTTTCACAATTTAACATCTCAACCTCGAATCAATATTCACAATTTTATCAACCTTGGTGGAACCGGATGCAAGTCTCCCAACATTTCAACAACAACAATAAGTATGGATAACAAGATTTAAGACTATAAATTTGCAAGAATGGAATTTCACTCGCATGCTATGACTCGACCATAATGCATAGATGCTCGTCACCTCAACTATACATCGTATTCAACAACAAAACACGTAGCAAATACTCACACAATACCTATTCCCTCAAGCCAAAGTTAGACACAAAGCTTACCTCGCTCCGAAGGCCACTTAATTCTCAATCACAGCTTTTCCTTTGGAATTCACCTCCAAACCACTATTATCTATTAAACAATGACTCAATAATATCAAATATTGCTTAAGAAATCAATTATATTGCATAAATTGAATTCGCCAAATTTTTCCTCCAAAAACTTGAAAAATTGACCCCGGGCCCGCTTGGTCAAAACCCGTAGTTCAGACCAAAATCCTTTTACCCATTCATCCCCGAGCCCGAATATGTAATTAGTTTTGAAATCCGACCTCAAATTGAGATCTAAATCCTCAAATTCCTGAAATCCCTAGTTTCTACCCTAACTCCTAATTCTACCATAAAAACTCTATATTCTAGGTTGAAATTTTGTTATAAGATGTAAAAGATTGAAAGAAAAGAGTTAGGAATCACTTACCTATGATTTGGGGAAGAATAGGTCTTTGGAAAATCGCCCCTTGAGGTTTAGGTTTTGAAAATTTGAAGAATGAATGAAAAATCCTGTCTAAGTCTAAAGTTATCAGCTGCGGATGTCACATTTGCGACCTCAGCTTCGCAATTGCGAAGCTCGCAAATGCGAAGGAGTCATCGCAAATGCGAGAACCTTCACATTTCTGCAGCCTTCGCAAATGCGAAGAGTATGTCGCATTTGCGACAATTGGCCCATCGCAATTGCGGGTAGAAGTTCGCATTTGCGAACATGCCCTTCCCAGACCCCCTTCGCAATTGCGAAGATAAACTCGCAATTGCGAGAACTACTGGCCTAGGCTTTTTTCGCAATTGCCTTGCCCGCTTGGTTCGCATTTGCGAAGCCTGATCTCGCAATTGCGAGATCAGAGGCCTGCTAGAGACACTAGTTACACCAGCAAATTTCTAAGTTCCAAAATCACTCCGTAGCCTACCCGAAACTCACCCGAGCCCTCGGGGCTCCAAACCAAACATGCACGCAAGTCTAAAAATATCATACGAACTTGCTCGTACGATCAAATCACAAAAATAACACCTAAAACTACAAATTTAGCACCAGATCAAATGAAATTCTCCAGAACACTTTAAAATTCATATCTTCTCAACTGGACGTCCGAATCACGTAAAATCAACTCTGTTTCTCACCAAATTTCACAGACAAGTCTTAAATTTCATAATAAACCTGTACCGGGCTCCGGAACCAGAATACAGACCCGGCACTAACAATGTCAAACATCAATCAATTCTTGAAAACAAATAAATTTTTAAACTTTTATTTTTCATCAAAAATTCATAACTTGAGTTAGGGACATCCGAATTCGATTCCGGGCATACGCCCAGGTCCCATAATTTAATACGGACCCACCAGAACCGTCAAAATATGAACCCGGGTTCGTTTATCAAAAATGTTGTCCGAAGTCGATTAAAATTAATTTTTAAGGCATAAATTCTTATTTTCACCAATCTTTAACATAAAAACTTTCCGAAAACCTGCGCGAATTGTGCACGCAAATTGAGGAGGGTTAAAATGAGATTTTTAAGGCTTGAGCGCAGATTCGGGTTCTAAAATATAAGATGACCTTTTGGGTCATCACACACACTCTCTCTCTCTTTATCTCTCATTCTATGTTCTTTCCCCAATTTTTCTTCCTCTGATGTTCTCTATTTTTTATCCTTTCATGTTGTATATGTTTTTAATGAAATTCATCAACGGATTTCAATCGTTTTACTATAGAGTTTTAACTTAGCAATTTCTTTTCATGTTGCACAATTGGTGGTCAAATTAAAATTGTCAATCAATAAATTTTGAAGGTGTTTGTGTTTTCAAAAATCATTATTTGTTTGGATTGGGTGTTGTTGCAAACGATTAAAAATATTGTTTGGAGTTTATATCTCAATTTTGAGGGTGTTTGGTGAAGATTAGACTTGATTTTGGTTGAATTTCAGATTCAAACTCGAAGACGAAGAAGAAGAACACATGACATATAATATACTTACAAAATTGTAGTAAAGTTGTATTATAATTGTATGTAAATTGTATTCTGTTATAGTTATATTTTTTTTTTATTTGAATATTGTATGAAAATTAAAAAATAGTTGTACAAAATTTGTATTTAAGTTATCAATACTATCTTTTTACACAAAGTTGTTGATATGTATCAAAATTGTATTAAGTGAGTAAGTTTTGATTGGAATTTTAGAGAGGAAGAAGCACACACCATATACAATTTATATACAAATCTGATATAAAATATACAAAAGACATATTGTATAAATTTGTAGGAAAATTATATTTAAGTTATATGATATTGTAATTGTATTTAACTGGGAAACAATAATGTATGAAAGTTGTAGATAAGTTGTAAATAAGATGTATAATATATAATTAGTTGTATGAAATTTATTTTTACTATGTATGTTGTTGTAGATATTCAAATTTGCATTAAATTTAGGGGAAATTTATTTTTAATTTGTATGTTGATATACCATATATTGTTCTTTTCTCAGTTGATTTATTAAGGAAAGAAAAGTAAAGAATGAATTCCAAATCGATATATGGCACTGATTCATATTTGTTTGAACGGAAAACTTGAATATTGATGGGAAGTGAATGATTTGGGTGGAGAAATTTTGAGTTTCACATTAAAAATATCATCGTCGCACTTCGGAGAAACTGAGTTATATGTGAGATTTAAATTTTGTGTGAGAAATTAACTAAGTAGCATAAATTTGTGCTTAATGATTTAATCGAACATATGAACCGCCAAAAGCAGCATATCACCTACACAAGGTATGAAAGACTCCCACAACTGACCAGAGGTCTCGCGGATAGGTGGGAGATGACATCATTCAGAATAAGACAATTGAAGGAATCTGACAATACTTTATAAACAAATTGTTTGATCAAAAGATGTCATCAATGATGAGATTCCATTCTTCAATGTTTTCTCTCTATTCATATTCTTCCTTTAAGTCATCACTTAGCCCTCTAATTCTTCTGTTTTCCATTTTGAGAATTCCACGAACTCCTTATCTTTGAATGCTGTTTAACCTTTTTAACTCTAATTTTTCCATGGAAAATCGGAGTTTCTCAGTCCAATATGCTTCTAAAATCCAAGATGGGACTGCAGCCAAAGATTCTTATTTTCAAGTAATCATTCAGATAGAGATTATCTAGATGTAACCAGGGGGTTTAACTCCTCAACTTTATTCTTTGCCCAGTTTTAATAAAAGAAGACAGTTTGATTAAAAAAAAATCGCCAAAACATAAAACCAAGACCCAAAAAAAGAAAGGTGACAACTTTAGCAGTATCTCATGGCTTTGACGAATGTATCATGAAACAATTATCAAACAGAAATCCCTAAATATAAGTTCGATCTGGAGAGAACAGAGGAGAGAGGAGAGAAAAAAGAAAAAAGGGTATAACTAAATATCTTGATTAAAGACACTAATAATAGATTGGGAGCCTTTTAAGGTGGAATGTATATAATTTGTAAATAATCCTTGTTTAGGGTGGGTAATATAAAAAATTAGAACAATTTTAGTAAATAAATTTCAAATATTGTATAGGAACGAAAAAATCCCAAGCTAACGTTTGGCCCTAAACTAACGGTATCATGACCTAAAGCAACTTTATTGGTGGGAAGGTATGAAGAAAGGCTAAAACTATTATTGATCTTATGTACACACTATAGTCAGTGTAACACTAGAAAAAATGTCTAACACTTGAAATTCAAATTCAATTGACTTAAACAAAGATAACAAATTCGGCAGTTACCAGAGGGACAATAGAAAGATAGTAAACAGATGAATGTTAGAACAAGGATAACAATAATATTAGAAAACAAAAATAAACTTGCTTGGCTTAGAGGCATGTAGAAAAAACGTTTCTTGAAGATAGTTGGAGAGTCTTCCACGAGTAAACGGAAGAATAAATGACAACTCTATCTCCGAAATTCAACTAAGCCACACAACAAGTAGCACTCAAGAATGTTGCTCTTCTATTCTTAAATATATGATTTCACCATTTGATCAATGTCTCTTATATTATTTTAATGAAAAGTAGTTTATGAATTGCTTGTCTTTCTCCAAAGAAAACCAGCCATATTTATAGGCTAAATACTCTTGAAAGATAAGTTTTTTCATTTAATAAATATCATGAATATGTTCATGAATTTGGGAGATCAAGATGTATTTGCTAAAATAAGAGAAACGTAAGTAGTAAATCAAGAATGAATTCGCATTCATCACTTTGGAAATTAAGAGTCTTTTGATCAAATATATTAATTTATCAAATACATTATTTCAAATTTATTGAAACACTTATTCCAACAATTCCCCGCTTGTTTCAAGCAATTTTGAAAATTTTGAGACATTAATCTAGTAACATGCATCAATAATGGTGTCTTTTGGACTTTAACCATTAGCTAGTGAAGGCATTCTAAATCATTGACTACTTGGTGAACGAATCTTGAACTAAGTAGTTCATTGAATGAAGTAGAAAATACCTTACGCCTGATCACGCCCAACTATACCTCCTAAGAGGACTAGCGGTCGTCGTAAATATAATACGGTTTACAAGTATGGAGTCTAATACCATAGGGAATTAACCTACTAATTACAATCACTTGATTCGCACGAATTCAAGTAATCAACCTTCAGAAATATTAAATAACGATTTGAATATTTACTAACTAAGAGCAAAGTAATTAAAATTGTCATGACCCAAAATTCGACTGTCGGATGGTACCTAACCCAACCTGCTAGGTAAGCCAATTAACCACTAACCAATTCCAATAACAATTTATAAAGTAATTAAGTAATGAAATATCTTAATCTTATGCATTCCCCAAGAACTAGTAGTACAAATCATGAGCTTTTAAGAATAGAGTATACAAAGCTAGTATGAAGTAAATACATCATCTGTTTAAAAAGTACATAAACAGAGTTTTATGAATCTAAGGCTACCATGAACAAGAGGCAACTGCAATCTTCAGATCCAGCTCCCAATGAACACAGCAACATCAATAGCCAATATTTGAATGCAAGGTACAAAAGTATAGTATGAGTACAACCGACCCCATGTACTCAATAAGTAACAAACCTAACCTTAGGTTGAAAGTAATGACGAGCTTGTACCAAGGTCGGGTCCCAACTTCAACAACCAACAATAGTTCATAACAACATAAAACAAGTAATACCAGAAGTAACTCATATACACATCAACTGATCATCAGTCACTCAGTACCGGTTTAGTATAGAATACACATCCTAATTGGGCCTACCATTGGACCCCCAAATCGACTCTCGTCACCCACAAATAGATAAATAACCCTCTGAAACTCCACAATGACTGAATCATAACACATACTATCATCTGGCTAGCTTCAGCCACAACCTCACAGTCCACAACCATGAAACAATTTGCTCCTGAGAACTCCCAGCCTCCAAATCCATAAAACACACGAATCACCATATCTGATTCCATCTCCACTGTCCGAATGTCTAACATATCTCTCATACACGATCATCCCACGAGGAATATTTCTCCCATTCTTTCGTGCCACATAGCAACATCTTAAAATTAGTAGTCGCTCAACTAGGAATATATCGCAATACCTATGAAATATCCATAATTCAAAACATAGTGCGCCTTCTGAAATGTACACTCTACTCACACAATATCAAATAGTTATAGCATTCATCTAAATATCGAAAATCGTCCATTCCCTCTAAGATTTTATGACCTTCCTTTCAAAACTAAACCGTAACCTTGCACATGCAAATCTCAATCCCACGCAATACACCGCATCTACCATGCATTTCTGTGAAGAGTACAAGAATCTCATAATAAACTCTGAGTCACAAGCAGAATACTTACCCGATCAGTCAGAAACCTTCCATTTGATCCCATCCGGTAGAAAATCACACATGCTTCTCAGGCCGGTAGGAAAATACCCATCTCAAATCGTGGTAGAAATCCTCGAGAATACTTTGGAATCCATTTGCACATAACCAAGCCACACAGGTCGCCAAACCCAAGAGTATTGCCACGAAACACTTGTAGAGACTAGACACATCATAAGTACCCAAAGAACCGATTATATCCATTACTGTGCTGATCCAACCTACTACCACGTTGTCCTATTTCTCCAAGTCCCTTCCAAATACTTCAAATTGATACTTCTCCTTGCTGGAATACCACGATTCTTAACCAAAATTCACCACACGAGAGACCCTATATAAAATCACAACTCCCTAAGGCCCAAAAGCCGCCGAATTCCCTTTTTAAGTACCCCAAAAGCACCACAACCGAGACATCCACTCCGAAAGACCTTATGTGAATTTATAATTATTCCTCTTCCCCTTTCTTATACTAAAATGTAGAATTTATAGTCATACAGAATTACCGCAAGTCTCGACACCATCCAATGTAACTCTCAGTTTCTAGCCATATATAAATCTTGAAAATTCCAAATCGCTACATATAAATCTTGAATCCATTAGAACTATTCTCGAGAGTCATCCACTCTACTCAAATCTCAATTAAACCGACCAAATGGACCGAACGACCTCTGCCTCATTAGCACAACAACACCCAAAGAAGTAATACTGCCTTAATACCACTGATCGAATCCATACTTTGTGTACACTACATCCTTCGCGAATAACCACTCAATTATTTTATGATTCCCATGATTTTCATATACTCCTAGAGTGCCATAACCTGCATCCAGAAATTTCCTTACTCGAGTCATTCTCGAACTCAACCTCTGCAAGTCATAACTAATCCACAAATATGCCTTAGAGCAAAATTAAAATTTAACACATAACCATGAAATCAAATTGTCAATAGCAGGCTCCCCCACTTGTCTCAAAACCATAAATTAAAACACTCGATAACTCACAATACCCATACTCTATTACTATCATAATCCCGCAGTGAAATTCAACTAAATCCTTCGTAAGCTCATGTAACACAAACCATATAATACCTAAAATCATCTGCAAATCTCGCATTCATCCTCGGGATAGTAAAGTCAATTGTTACAACCGATCCAAACTCAAATCGCACAAATGTACCCCTCTTTATACCCTTTCACAGCCACAACTACTAAGCAATCACATGAGAACTTATTTCGTTCCAGCATTAAGCAACAAAAAGTATCCTTCAATGCACTCATACTCGAGACCATACGACAAATCAAGACAGAAATAAGACATCCCATAGGACTTGATACATCTCAAGTAAACTCTTCTCGTCACATTCGAACAATCTGAACACATCTCGCAGTTACATCATACTCATCAAGAAGCCATTCCACCACTCATCGAGTCACAAATTACGCTCGTAGGGACATTACCGGACATATGAGTCCAAATGTACAAGTAACAACTGAAGTTACCGAGCTTAAGTTGCACTCTAACCATGGCCTCAAGTCCTCCAGATTGGTCCATCACCAAAAAGACATAATACAAATCTCTAACCTCGTTCATAGAATCACAAGCCGACGATGCACAGCTGATACCGAGCGCTCATATGTGCATACAAATACGTGGGAGGAATTCAAAGAGTTATGTCTCAAGATGAATCAATTCCGCACGGTAAGGAAAGAAAGATGGGAAGTATATCCTAAATGCCTTGTAGCCTCTCGAAGATAGGTATGGACGTCATCATACCCATCTGCAAGACTCTACTAAACACTTGCTCATGACTTATAGAACCTATGAACCTAGAGCTTAGATACCAACTTGTCACGACCCAAAATTCTACTAGTCGTGATGGCACCTAACCCAACCCGCTAGGTAAGATAATTAACCACTAACCAATTCCAATAACAATTTATAAAGCAATTAAGTAATGAAATATCTTAATCTAATGTATTCTCCAAGAACTAGTAGTACAAATCACGAGCTTCTAATAATATAGTATACAAAGATGGTATAAAGTAAATACATCATCTGTTTGAAAAGTACATAAACATAGTTTTATGAATCTAAGGCTACCATGAACAAGAGGCAGCTACAACCGGAGCGCAGGTACATCTTCAGATCTAGCTCCTAACGAACACAGCAACATCAATAGCCAACGTCTGCACGCAAGGTGCAGAAGTGTAATATGAGTACAACTGACCCCATATACTCAATAAGTAACAAACCTAACCTTAGGTTGAAAGTAGTGACGAGCTTGTACCAAGGTCGGGTCCCAACTTCAATAACCAACAATAGTTCATAACAACATAAAACAAGTAATACCATTAGTAACTCATATACACATCAACTAATCACCAGTCACTCAGTACCGAGTAGGGCCAATCCATCCCGTGGATAAGATCCATCTCCAGGTATATAATACTTCGGACAAGATCCATGTCCAAGGAAGATCTATCCCTGAATAATATCAACCACGCTCACTAGGGGTGTACAGACTTCGCAGGAGCTCCTTCAGCCCAAGCGTTATAAACCGCACGGACAACTCACATGCTGCACGGACAACTCACGTGCTGCACGGATATCTCACGTGCTGCACGGATAACTCACGTGCTATAGTAAAGCCTATAAGGCTTGCTGCAGGCGGGCAACCCCGATCTACATAATAATAATAATATATATAAAGCCAATATGGTATGCTGCACGCGGGCAACCCCAATCCACATAATAATATCCTCACGGTCAGGCTCTAGGCCTCCCTCAGTCATCAATATCTCTAGTCTCTCTCTCATAGGCTCACAATGCATGAAAATAGCCCTAAAATGATGATATGATGTATCAATAAATAACAGAGACTAAGATATGATATGCAATGAAATGAATATGACTGAGTATCAAATTTCAATTTTAACAAATAATTCACAGCAATATGACCTTTGTGGGTCTCAATAATACTGGTACATAGTCTCATATGATTTTTAATATGATTCTTAGCTCAATTTCTTTAACACATAAAACTGCATGGAAAATGCCAAAATTATTTGACTACAAAATTCCACGGAACAATTACGTCATAATTTCTTTGGTGCACGCCCACACGCCCATCACCTAGAATATGCGTCACCTCCAAACAATTCACATAATAAGTATATTCAGGGTTCATACCCTCAGCTCCAAGATTAGAAGAGTTACTTACCTCGAACAAGACGAATTCAATGCCGAGCAAGCTTACAATGCTCTAGAAATCCCATTCTGTGCGTATCAACTCCTGAACGGCTCGAATCTAGCCACAATAAATTTGATTAAGTCCACACAATTATAGGAATTAATTCCTTATCAAAGTTCTAATGCTTTCCCACAAAATCCGAAATTACACTCTAAAAATTGCCTGTGGGGCCCACATCTCGGAATCCGACGAAACTTACAAAATTCGACAACCCATCCAATTACAAGTTTGACCATACTAATTTTACTCAATTCCGACTCCAAATCGATGTTCAAAACTAAAAATTTATATTATGAACTTTAGGCCAACACCCTTAATTTACTCTTTAAATTCATCAACCAATTGCTAAAAATTCCTCTCCAAAGTCGCCCAAACCGAGGTCCAAAATGTCCAAAATGAGAAAAATCTCGGAAAACCCTCATTTTTAACACTGCCCAAGCATTTTCGCACCTGCGGTGCCTGGGCTCGCACCTGCGCATCCGCTTTTGCGGAAGAAATTGCGCTTCTCCGGACCTCACTTCCCCAGCGCCCTCCGCTTCTGCGATGCTTAAGACTGCTTTTGCGATCGTACTTTTGCGCAAAATCACCTCACCTGCGAAGACCCCAGGCCAGCCCCAGTCCCGCATCTGCGCGAACCCTGCCGCACCTGTGGCATCGCACCTGCGGCCAAGACCCTCACAGGTGCGATAACATTAGAGGCAGCAGTTCCAACATTTTCCTTAAGTCCGAATTGATCCGTTAACCATCCGAAACTCACCCAAGGCCCCCGGGACCTTAACCAAATAAACCAGCAAGTCCTAAAACATACCACAGACCTACTCGAGGCCTCAAATCACATCAAACAATATCAAAACGACGAATCATACTCCAATTCAAAATCTATAAACTTAGAACTTTCAAATTCTAAATCTTCTGCCGAAACACATCAAATCAATCCGAAATGACTTCAAATTTTGCACACAAGTCACATTTGACATAACAAAGCTATTCAAATTTCCTGAATGGGATTTTGACCCCGATATCAAAAAGTCAACCACCCGGTAAAAATTCTCAAAAATTCATCTTTCGCCATTTCAAGCGTAATTCCACTACGGACCTCTAAATAATTTTCCGGACACGTTTCTAAGTCCAAAATCACCATACAGAGTTATTGGAATCATCAGAATTCAAATCCGAGGTCGTTTACACATAAGCCAACATACTGTCAACTTTTCCAACTTAAGTTTTCCATTATGAGACTAAGTGTCTCAGTTCATTCCGAAATCCTTCCAGACCCGAAATAACTAATCCGATAGGTCATAATACATCTATAAAGCATAAATAGAGCAGTAAATGGGGGAACGAGACTGTAATACTCAAAACGACCGGTCGGGTCGTTACATTCTCCCCCACTTAAACATACGTTCGTCCTCGAACGTGCCAAGAGTTGTTTCCGAACCCCAAATCAGTATTCCATCTTACCACGCACATACCCGGGGGTGATCCCACGTCAACCTATTCCATATAGGCCCGACAACATAATACAACTGAAAATCATTAATTTAACCTTAGCCAAAAACCTTGGAATTCAATTCCCAACCTTCAAAATTTGTTCTCAAGACACGAATCTTACATTTACACACTGCATAAGTCTAAACAAGCTACATCGAGCCATGACCATAATCCCAAATATAATAAGATAACATACTGCACAACGCGCATGCTCGTAGCACCATTCCTGATCACAATAACTACTTCAAACCAACCAAGTACTAGTATTAAACCCCATATCGAACAAAACCTCGTTCCAAAACCTTTGTACACTGCTGATAATGAAAGAAACACGTAGAAATCTTAGGACCCCTTATCAGATCAACAAGTCATGGAGCTCTCTCGCATCAACCAGAACCATAATCATTTTCTAAGCCGAATTTCAATATTAACCTCCCGAATATACCGTTTCAAACCTGATAGTACTCATTCTAGGTCCAATGACCTTATATTATTAAACACAACTATCCCACATACATGCCACACCAATATAACTCAGAGCCACAAATCACGCCATCCGTGCACCAATACGCAACAATTCAAATGTACTCAGTCGTGGAAAATGACTCAATTGAGAGAACTGCCCCACAAGATTAACAAGTACCACCACAACAAAATGCTTAAGATAACTCCGTTGTAATGCGTGACCCCATCAAAACGCTGGTCCATATTATATACCCTGAGCCACCCTACTCAAAATCGATAACCACGTTAAATTCGATATCAAGTACCCAAAGTGCATTACCATAACCATGAAGAAGCAGATGACACAATGCCACACGAAACCCGAAGGAACATAACCCATACGCCATTGACCATGCAATACCCAATTAACCATCTCGCTTAAATTCCGCTATAAAGCCCAAATAGAACCGCACTAGGTGTGCTTATAACAAATGAATCACAGCTCCTCGTAGCATAGAAGAGTAACTCATAGATCATTTTAGAACATGAATAAGCTCAACAACAACGAATGGCACATCCCTCAACAATAGCATTATGGAACCAACCAATCCGGCTTGGTGTAGAATACACATCCTAATTGGGCCTACCATTGGACCCCCAAATCGACTCTCATCACCCACAAATAGATAAATAACCCTCTGAAACTCCACAATGACTGAATCATAACACATACTATCATCTGGCTAGCTTCAGCCACAACCTCACAGTCCACAACCATGAAACAATCTGCTCCTGAGAACTCCCAGCCTCCAAATCCATAAAACACACGAATCACCATATCTGATTCCATCTCCACTGCCCGAATGTCTAACATATCTCTCATACACGATCATCTCACGAGGAATATTTCTCCCATTCTTTCGTTCCACATAGCAACATCTTAAAATTAGTAGTCGCTCAACCAGGAAAATATCGCAATACCTATGAAATATCCATAATTCAAAACATAGTGCACCTTCTGAAATGTACACTCTACTCACGCAATACCAAATAGTTATAACATTCATCTAAACATCGAAAATCGTCCACTCCCTCTAAGATTTTATGACCTCCCTTTCAAAACTAAATCGTAACCTTGCATATGCAAATCTCAATCCCACACAATACACAGCATCTACCATGCATTTCTGCGAAGAGTACAAGAATCTCATAATAAACTCTGAGTCACAAGCAGAATACATACTTGATCAGTCAGAAACCTTCCATTTGATCCCATCCGGTAGAAAATCACACATGCTTCTCAGGCCGGTAGGAAAATACCCATCTCAAACCATGGTAGAAATCCTCGAGAATACTTTGGAATCCATTTGCACATAACCAAGCCACACAGGTCGCCAAACCCAAGAGTATTGCCACGAAACACTTGTAGAATTTATAATTGTACAACAACCGAGACATCCACTCCAAAAGACCTTATGTGAATTTATAATTGTTCTTATTCCCCTTTCTTATACTAAAATGTAGAATTTATAGTCATATAGAATTATCGCAAGTCTCGACACCATCCAATGTAACTCTCAGTTTCTAGCCATATACAAATCTGGAAAAATCCAAATCGCTACATATAAATCTTGAATCCATTAGAACCATTCTCGAGAGTCATCCACTCTACTCAAATCTCAATTAAACCGACCAAACGGACCGAACGATCTCTGCCCTATTAGCACAACAACACCCAAAGAAGTAATACTTCCTTAATACCACCGATCGAATCCATACACTATGTACACTACATCCTTCGCGAATAACCACTCAATTATTTTATGATTCCCATGATTTTCATATACTCCTAAAGTGCCATAACCCGTATCCAGAAATTTTCTTACTCGAGTCATTCTCGAACTCAACCTCTGCAAGTCATAACTAATCCACAAATATGCCTCAGAGCAAAATTAAAATTTAACACATAACCATGAAATCAAATTGTCAATAGCAGGCTCCCCCACTTGTCTCAAAACCATAAATTAAAACACTCGATAACTCACAATACCCATACTCTATTACTATGATAATCCCGCACTGAAAATCAACTAAATCCTTCGTAAGCTCATGTAACACAAACCATATAATACCTCAAATCATCTGTAAATCTAGCATTCATCCTCGGGATAGTCAAGTCAACTGTTACAACCAATCCAAACTCAAATCGCACAAAAATACCCCGCTGGTAGAAAAGAAAGCCCCCCATAACGTTATAAAAACCATGCATCCGTATATTACCTCACAGGTTATAACCCACATGCTTAGCCTCAAACTGACATCTCTTTATACCCTTTCACAGCCATAACTACTAAGCAATCACATGAGAACCTATTTCGTTCCAGCATTAAGCAACAAAAAGGATCCTTCAATGCACTCATACTCGAGACCATACGACAAATCAAGACAGAAATCAGACACCCCATAGGACTTGATACATCTCAAGTAAACTCTTCTCATCACATTCGAACAATCTGAACACATCTTGCAGTTACATCATACTCATCACGAAGCCATTCCACCGCTCATCGAGTCACAAATTACACTCGTAGGGACATTACCGGACATATGAGTCCAAATGTACAAGTAACAACTGAAGTTACCGAGCTTAAGTTGCAGTCTAACCATGGCCTCAAGTCCTTCGGATTGGTCCATCACCAAAAACACATAATATACATCTCGAACCTCGTTCATAGAATCACAAACCGATGATGCACAGCTGATACCGAGCGCCCATGTGTGCATACAAATATGTGGAAGGAATTCAAAGAGTTATGTCTCAAGATGAATCAATTCTGCAGTTTAAGGAAAGAAAGATGGGAAGTATATCCTAAATGCCTTGTAGCCTCTCGAAGATAGGTATGGACGTCATCATACCCATCTGCAAGACTCTACTAGACACTTGCTCATGACTTGTAGAACCTATGAACCTAGAGCTTAGATACCACCTTGTCACGACCCAAAATTCGATTAGTCGTGATGGCACCTAACCCAACCCGCTAGGTAAGACAATTAACCACTAACCAATTCCAATAACAACTTATAAAGCAATTAAGTAATGAAATATCTTAATCTAATGTATTCCCCAAGAACTGGTAGTACAAATCATGAGCTTCTAATAATAGAGTATACAAAGATGGTATGAAGTAAATACATCATATGTTTGAAAAGTACATAAACAGAGTTTTATGAATCTAAGGCTACAATGAACAAGAGGAAGCTACAACCGGAGCGCAGGTACATCTTCAGATCCAGCTCCTAACGAACACAGTAACATCAATAGCCAACATCTGCACGCAAGGTGCAGAAGTGTAGTATGAGGACAACCGACCCCATGTACTCAATAAGTAACAAACCTAACCTTAGGTTGAAAGTAGTGACGAGCTTGTACCAAGGTCGGGTCCCAACTTCAATAACCAACAATAGTTCATAACAACATAAAACAAGTAATACCAGAATTAATTCAACAATCAAATGGTAAAAACAAACATGATTTCTGAAAATAATTCTGCCTTTCAAGCACATCAATGAAAACCCAAATCGTTTACCCGAATTGCCAAAAATATGAATAAGTTTGAAAACAAAAATTTTCCTAAAATCCTTCCAATAATAAATAAGATATTTTATTTTCTTTCTAGATAACCAGTGTAAAACAAATGCATCACTATACCCATCTGTCAATATGTGTGGAAAATCATGAATGATGTGATACCGTACAACATGAGAAAAATACATCTCTATGCTTGTATGTCATGTGTGCATGTCAATGCAATGTATCTCAAAGATGAACTCATGTACTCACACTCTCAGAGTACTCAATCTCACTTTCTCACACATTCCACTCATCATGCCCAATCACTCGATACTGTATATGGCCAATCCAGCACAGGAAAGATCCATCCCAAAATATACACATCAACTGATTATCGGTCACTCAATACCGAGTAGGGCCAATCTAGCCCGTGGAGAAGATCCATCTCTAGGTAGCTAATACTTCGGACAAGATCCACGTCCAGGGAAGATCCATCCCTCAATAATATCAACCACGCTCACTGGGACTGTACAGACTCTGAAGGGGCTCCTTCAGCCAAGCGCTATAAACCACACGGATAACTCACGTTGTGCACGGATAACTCGCGTGCTATAGTAAAGCCTATAAGGCCTGCTGCAGGCGGGCAGCCCCGATCCACATAATAATAATATATATAAAGCCAATATGACCTGCTGCAGGCAGGCAGCCCTGATCCACATAATAATATCCTCACAGTCAGGCTCTCGGCTTCTCTCAGTCATCAATCTCTCCAGTCTCTCTCTAATGGGCTCACAATGTCATGAAAATAGCCCGAAAATGATGATATGATGTATCAATAAATAATAGAGACTGAGGTATGATATGCAATGAAATGAATATGACTGAGTATCAAATTTCAATTTTAACAAATAATTCACAGCAATATGACCTTTGTGGGTCTCAATAATTCTGGTACATAGCCTTACATGATTTTTAATATGATTCTCACCTCAATTTCTTTAACACATAAAACTGCATGAAAAATACCAAGATTATTTGAATACAAAATTCCACGGAACAATTACGTCATAATTTCTATGGTGCACGCCCACACGCCCGTCACCTAGAATATGCGTCACCTCCAAACAATTCACATAATACGTATATTCAGGGTTCATACCCTCAGCTCCAAGATTAGAAGAGTTACTTACCTCGAACAAGACGAATTCAATGCCAAGCAAGCTAACAATGCTCTAGAAATCCCATTCTGCGCGTATCAACTCCTGAACGGCTCGCATCTAGCCATAATAAATTTGATTCAGTCCACACAATTATAGGAATTAATTCCATATCAAAATTCTAATGTTTTCTCACATAATCCGAAATTACACTCTAAAAATTGCCTATGGGGCCCACATCTCAGAATACCGACGAAACTCACAAAATCCGACAACCCATCTAATTACAAGTTCAACCATACTAATTTTACCCAATTCCGACTCCAAATCGATGTTCAAAACTCAAAAAATCATATTATGATTTTTAGGCCAACACCCATAATTTACTCTTTGAATTCATCAACCAATTGCTAAAAATGAAGATAGATTCATGGAATATAATCACAAGGGAGTCAAGAACACTTACCCCAAGTTGTGTGGAAAACTTCCTCTCCTAAGTCGCCCAAACCGAGCTCCAAAATGACTAAAATGAGAAAAATCTCGGAAACCCTCGTTTTTAACACTGCCCAGGCATTTCCGCACCTGCGGTGCCTGGGCTCGCACCTGCACATCCACTTTTGCGGATGGAATTGCGCTTTTGCGGACCTCACTTACCAAGCGCCCTCTGCCTCTTCGATGCTTAAGACTGCATCTGCGGTCGCGCTTTTGTGCAATATCGCCGCACATGCGAAGACCCCAGGCCAGCCCCAGTCCCGCATCTGCGCCAACCTCGCCGTACCTGCGGCCAAGACCCTCGCAGGTGCGATCACATCAGAGGCAGCAGTTCCAGCATTTTCCGTAAGTCTGAATTTGATCTGTTAACCATCCGGAACTCACCCGAGGCCCCCGGGACCTCAACCAAATATAACAACAAGTCCTAAAACATACCACAGACCTACTTGAGGCCTCAAATCACATCAAACAACATCAAAACGATGAATCATACTCAAATTTAAAATCTATGAACTTGGAACATTCAAATTCTATATCTTATGCCGAAACACATCAAATCAATCCGGAATGACTTCAAATTTTGCACACAAGTCACATTTGACATAACGAAGCTATTCAAATTTCCTGAATGGGATTCTGACCCCGATATCAAAAAGTTAACCACCCGATAAAAATTCTCAAAAATTCATCTTTCGCCATTTCAAGCGTAATTCCACTACGGACCTCCAAATATTTTTCCGAATATGCTCCTAAGTCTAAAATCACCATACGAAACTATTGGATTCATCAGAATTCAAATCCGAGGTCGGTTACACTTAAGCCAACATCCGATCAACTTTTCCAACTTAAGTTTTCCATTATGAGACTAAGTGTCTTAATTCATTCCGAAATCCTTTCAGACCCGAACTAACTAATCTGATAGGTCATAATACAACTATAAAGCAGAAATAGGGCAGTAAATGAGGGAACGGGATTGTAATACTCAAAACGACCGGTCGAGTCATTACAAAAATGCAGTAATATATAACTAACAGAGGAAATGTTGTGGACAATACTTGGAAAAGTCTAGGGTAATTATTTCCCCTATTTTCGGAATCCTTCCCACTACATTTCCTATAGATTCGCCTAAGTATTCTCTACCGATCGTGAGTACTTTGGGTGTCGTAATTCTCTTCCGAGTAACTACCATAATTTACTAGACGTATTCTTCCGAACTACGCTAGCTGGCCCTAATTTACCGCTCACTATGATCGCACCAAAGTTTTGTTATTCCTAATCCCACCTTTAAATCCTCCGTATTGATTCCTCGTATACGTTAGGAGTAATGTTGTTCAACAAACACCTAAATATGTACCCTTTTTTTTAGCAATACACAATTAATAGGTACAGTCAATTGAGAGCTCTTCAATCAAACATAATGTAAACGTAGTTGAACAAGTAGAGAAAAATCAAAAGCAAATCTATATTAAACGTAGTAGAAAATCATCCTCCAATAGGTTCCATCAAACCATAGATTAGAAAGTTTAGCTACTCATAAATGTATCAACAATCATCATGATGTTCAAAGACATTAAACTATAAAGTACCGAGATAAACGGAGAGAAAACTTGTTTGATTCTTGCTCCACTGAGCTCTGTAGCCTTTTTCTTCTCCAAAATAGTGTCCAACCTTTTCTCAACTTGTTTGGGTAGTATTTATATGTTAGGGCCGAAATCCCTCAGTCTAAATCCGGGTTAGAGTCTTTTAACCCGCAACTTTTAATTATCGGGCTATAGACCTCGCGAGGCCAGGCTTATAGCGCGGTCAACCTGGCTACAGAGCTGGCTACGCCTGGTCTGTAGTGCGGTCAAACTAGCTATAGAGCTGGATTCACTTGGTGTGTAACATGGTAAGGCATGCTATAAAGCTGACTTTCGTTGGTCTGTAACATGATTTGGATACTTGATGCTTTTGTGCTCTTTACTTACATTTTTGTCCTCTTTTTGTGCAGCTTTGATTCCACTCTTTCTTCCAGTGCTCCTACACATAAGACAATACAATGTAGCTCAAATGTCGCACAATTAATCACTAAACCAACAAAATATAGGGCGAGTAATATACTAAAAGTATAGCATTTTGGCTAAACATCACCACCCCACACTTAAATGTTGCTCGTCCTCGAGTCAACCACCAATCCAACCTAGAGCACTTAATTTTTTTAACACATCTGAAGATGTCACGGCCCAAAATCCAACTAGTCGTGATGGCACCTAACCCAATCCGTCAGCTAAGCCAAATAACAACTATCCAATTTAATGAGATTTATTAAGAAAAGAAATGATAATACCACTACTTTTATACAAGAATTTCCCAAGGACAGGTAGTACAAATCATGAGCTTCTAAGAGTTAGATTTTTACAAAAACTGAATCGAAATAAGTACAACATCTGTTTGAAATGTAAATAAACATAATTTCGAATCTAATGCTACCAAGGACAAGTGATAGCCATAATTGGAATGAAGGTACATCTTCAAATCCATCTCCCGCCGTACACAACAACATTAGCATCCAACATCATCACACAAGGTGCGAAAGTATAGTATGAGTACAACCGACCCCATGTACTCAATAAGTGACAAACCTAACCTTATGTTGAAAGTAGTAATGAGCTGGGACAAAGTTCAGAGTCCAACTCCAATAACCAGCAACAGTTCATAACAATATAATAAAAGGGTACATGAAAATAACCCAGAGGTAAGATGCCCAACTCGTTCGCAGTTACGGAAAAATAGACATGTTTTTCAAGTATAACAGTAATCCCAAATCTTTCGCCGAAAACCCCAAAAGCATATGAGTAAGTTTGAAAACTGTGATTTCTCCAAAAACCTTTCAACAATAAATAAGATATTTTATTTTCAGATAGTATGAGAAAAATACATCTATATGCCTACATGTCAATATGCAGGTGTAATCATGAACGTCACCAAAATTGGGTAGCAGAAGGGAATGCATCTCTATGCATGTATCTCAAGTACGCATATCAAATGCAATGTATCTCAATGATGAACTCATGTACTCACACTCTCAGAGTACTTGATCTCACTGTCTCGTATTCTCTCTCACTATGCTCAATACTCAGCACAATGAATATGACTGAGTACATAACTGCAATTAAGCAAATAACTCAACAGCGAAGAACGACCACTGTGGGTCCCAATAGTGCCAGCATATAGCCTAAACATGATTTCTAGTATAAATTACGACTCAAGTGCTCTAACACATAGTGTACGGCAAATATTTTCAGATAAGATGGCTACACAGTTCCATGAAATCGACTAAATCACACTTTATACGGTGTACGCTCACACGCCCGTCACCTAGCATGCACATCACCTCAACATCAATCGCATAACATGAAATTCGGGGTTTCATACCCTCAGCACCAAATTTAGAAGTGTTACTTACCTCGAACAGGCCAAATCCAATACCGAGCAAGCCAAGCGATGATCCAAAAGTGCCATCTCGCGCGTACCGACCTTCGAACGGCTCGAAACTAGCCAAAAGTAACTCAAATACATCAAATAATTCCTAAGGAAATAATTTCAAGTGACAAGGGTCGAATCTTTAATCAAAAGAGCAAAGTCAACAAAAAAGTCAAATTTGGGCTCGCACCTCGAAACCCGACAAAACTTACAAAATCCAACAACCCATTCGATTACGAGTCTAACCATACTAGTTTCACTCAAATCCGACTCCAAATCGATATTCAAAACTCAAAACTTCACTCTATGAAACTTTAGACAAAATCCTCCAATTTGTCTCTTGAAATCCTCAATTAAATGCCAATAACGTAGATAGATTCATGAAATAAAATCGAAACCGAGTAGAGAACACTTACCCTAATCCATGTGATGAAAATCGCTTAAAAAATCGCTAAATCCCAAGGTTCCCAACTCAAAATATGGATAAATGGCTCAAAGGTCCGAAATTGGACATTAAATCCACTGCCTAGGCTTCCTTCCTCGCGATCACGGACATCCCTTCGCGATCGCGATGAACAAATTCTTCAACAACGATTTCCAAACTCTTCTTAGACAACCTCTAGTATAATGGCCATAACTTGTTGTACAAAACTCCAAATAACAAATAGTTTGATTTTCTTAAAAGTAGACATCAAGGGCTACAACTTCTATTTTTGGATTATATCCAAATTCCTTATAGATGGTAAGATATAAGCTTCCAAAATCGGCTCTGTGCAGTAGAAATGTCTCCTATGCGATCGCGAAAAGGCTTTCGCGATTACGATTCACAAGGCCCCTAACTGTAGTTTGCTGTTCGCTAACGTGACCAAATGTTTGCGATCGCGATGCACACCCTTGTAGCCAAAAACCTGCAACTGAAAATGGCGTAAAATGGTCCGAAACCACACCGAAACTCACCCAAGCCCTCACTGCCCCACGCCAAACATCCACACAAGTCTAGAAACATCATGCGAACCTGCTCGCATGATCAAATCACAAAAATAACACCCGAAACCATTAATCGGACATCAACACGCATGAAATTTGAAGGGAGAACTCAAAAACATCTAGAATTACAACCAAGCGTCTGAATGCTATCAAACCAACTCCGAACGACCCCGAATTTTGCATGCAAGTTCCAAATCATAACGCAGACCTACTCGATGTTTCAAATCTCACTTAACAATATCAAAATCACAAATCGCACCTCAAATCGACTTAATGAAGTTAATGAACTTTCAAAATTCAAAACTAACGGCGAACAAGCCTAAACACCTCCGATTGATCTCAAATTTGGCACACAAGTCATAAATGACATAACGAACCTACTATAGCTTTCGAAATTGAAATCCGACCCCGATATCAATAAAGTCAAACCTCGGTCAAATCTATGAACATTTCCAAACCTTCAATTTTCCAACTTTCGCCAATTAGTGTCGAAACCTTCTAGAATTATCCAAATGCAAATCTGGGCATACACCCGAGTCCAAAACCACCATCCGGGTCTAATGGAATCATCAAAACTCCGATCCGAGGTTGAATACTAAAAAGTCAAACTTGATCAACTCTTCTAACTCAAAGCTTCAATAATGAAATTCATTCTTCCAAACCAGTTCCAAAATACCTGAAAACCAACGCCGGCAATTACACAAGTCATAATACGTCATACGGAGCTACTCGTGCCCCCAAACTATCGAGAGAAGTGCAATTGCTAAAAGCGACCGGTCGGGTTGTTATAGAAGCACACCATACCTATGACTATAGTTGATAGCAACAACTAAACTTTATTATACACCTTCAACACACACTTCCCTTTACTTTATGCCATACTTCAAAAAATTATTCAATACAAGGCAACATGTTTATAACAATCCTAGCCTCACAAACCGACTCAATATCACAATGCATTCATGGCTTGAACACTTAACATCATAGAGAAATCTAATAACGTCACCTATCCCTTGCGAAATCATGTGCCCTCACAACAAGAACAAAAGAGCAAGTCGAATCCATACAATCAAATCAAATTTTCAAATATATTTTAAGGACTCAGATAAATCAACGAAATTCCTCACTCTCACAAAGAAGTCACATGCATGCACAAAGTACTATAGGCTTGCCCATTATATAAACCTCTACTAATATAGGCTTGCTCTATTTAAAATCAATTAGGACTTTTTATGGCTGAAATATGGGCTAAAGGACGGGTAGGATAAACTTAGGAATAGTGACTAACCCTCCTAAGTAATTTAACACATCACAAAATTAGCTTTAAGCACATTTGTCTTCAACCCAACTGCAATTTCACAAATAATATCACCCCCAAAGTATTTCCTCTTTCATTAAGCACTACTTTAATTCATACCTACTAGCAAGGACAAGATATGCTTATTTTTCTTTGCTACATATTTTTTTCTTTCTTTTCAACCATAACCTTTTTTTTCTCTATCATTCCTGCTAGTGGTGTAATCCTTACAATACAAGTACACCTTTCTTTCTTTCATTTGTTCCACTCAAAAGCCACCCAAGTCCCCCCTTACTTTTTTAGTGCTCATTTTACAATTAAAGTGCTTTAAGAAGTAAAATGATCAAAACAATAATAATTAAGAACAAAGGAGTATAGGCTTGTAATGTAGTTGCCAAATAAAAGTCTATAGGCTCAAAAGGGTTGACTAGATATAAAATTTATTTGTGGTAGGCATTAAGTTCAAAAAGATCAAAAAAGGCCTAAAATCATTTTTCAAACCTAGCAAAACCTAAAATTTTGCTTCAACTCACATGCCGGGCAAGTTCTGGACTCTAATACAATGACACGAACTATACAATTTCTCACCACACATGGCACATGACTCACTAAGGACGGTTCCATTTCAATTCTCAAACAACTGCAACTATTCACAGAGTCACAAAATATTAAGCATCACTCACAAAGTGAAACAAGCCGAGAACACGAGATCTAGGCGTCAATAAACATTTTATCTACTCAACAAGGCATCGTAAGCGTTTTCAAACCATAGGGAAGGTACTACACATGCTAGAGCCTAAATATGCTACTATCAAACTAGTCAAAGACGCCTAGCAAATCTCATTTTCCCATCCTTTTATTCCCTAAATCCTACTCTACTCTAAAGATAAAAAAACTACTACCCGGTTCAACTACATCCCATGAGAATCGAGGCACAAAAAAAACCCACGAGGGATTATTACTACCTAAAATAATAAAAAGACATATTTTTGGATTTTTCTGTTTTTCAAGTATAAACTATTTGTAAGAGCACATTTTTATTTACTTAAATTATATATCTAACACCTTTTAACACATTGCTTTTACCCATTTTAAATTTTTAAATAACTAAATTGGCTTTGCATGAGCAACACCAAAAGGAATTTTGAAGGAAGAAATAATTAGTTTAAAAAAAGAATATTTACAAGTCACAGAGAATATAGAATCCCCCCACCCCACGCTTAATTCATGCAATGTCCTTAGTGCATATATCAATCAATAAAAACAAGTAAGGTAGTAGGAAAACTCCCTGATCAATCGTCCTCATCGCCCTCGTCATCGAAGTCCCCATCTGTAGTTGTCCACTCTTCATTCTCTGCTCCCTCATCAACATCAGCATCCTCTTCCTCCTTGGACTGCTCTGGCTCGGCCTCAGAACACTCCGGCATGTTGACATCCTCATCAGCCGGGAGTCTCTGGCCATCACCAAGCCCAACCAGATGTTTGGCATGAGCATTGAGCGGAAAATGCTCATCCAAGTCGGCCCTCTCCGCCGTAGTGGTAGGCCTCCCTCCAATCGTAAATTGCAAGTCCATCATCCCATATAAATGGGCCATAAAGTTATCATCTCGAGCATGGCGCTCAGCACCTGGTGATGTCTGTTAGTCTGAGGGGTGGTGGAATGACTACATCAAAAGCCCGCTCCTCCTCTACATCTTCGTTTCTCAGATACTGAGTCAGCATGTTAATGAAGGATAATCTATCAATTCCCTTACTTGTTCTCACCTGTACCATCTGGTAGTGTATCAACTGGCCTACATTCACTTTCTGGCCAGTCATTAGGAAGTATAGCAGGCAAACCCTTTCACGGCTAATCAGAGTCTCATGGTTGCATTGTAGTAACCGCGTGTTGATCAATTTCAACCACACCTGAGCTTCTGGCTTCATTTTTCTCTTTGGAAATTTCCTATGACGTTGGGTCTTCTTGTCACGGACGCAAAGAACCACATAATTGACACCACAGAGAGTGTGTCTCAGTGTTGGATAAGTTGGACATGCAATGAACTTATCCAGGGGCTCCTGGGGAACATCCGGAGCTCCGAGGTAATTGCTTATAGCTAATGCATAAAAATCAATCAACCTCCCCCGAATAAGCATTAACTGCTCAGGATCATTCGGATCATAACCGGCGTATAACTCACGAACAAGGTTTACATTGATATTCCCCATATTTCCAAACACGTAGCTCAATCCAAGATCATGAATACCTTTCCAAATTGATGGATACTTAGCTTTTAGATGGCGCTCATGATCAGCCGACTCAAAGTGTATATGTCTAGGCCGACAAAGCTTGTACCAGTCCTAGGCACATATGGGTATACTCTTAAGTCCAAATTCTCGCTGTCCCGTAGGCTGTGTGTGTGAGGCTGTTATAGCTGCAACCGCTTGCAACCCCTCAACCTGACTTGAAGTGGACTCCCCTCCTTTCCGCTTTTTCGGTAGAGGTGCGGAGAAAGCCTTGGCTTCGGTGGGAGTAGTGGCTTTACCCTTGCCTTTACCGTTGTCCTTATTGGGAGCCATATTCGCACCCACACAAGTAGACACTAATCAGTCTTAGAAGCATTGAATCACTTCAAAACATGGTCCTGCGACCCTACACTTAAGGGTTCATCACATGATGTTCAACAATTTTAAGGCTACTCAGACTTTACCTCTTTATTTGAGCATGAGAATAAAGCAATGGCACAATGATCTTTGATACAATTGCGAAGCATATAGCTACCAATGAGCCACCCCATACTTAAAATTCCAAGTGGTGCAAGGAGACATATCACTATTATTATAATCCCGGAGACTTGGGCTCCAATGGGGACAAAGAATTCCTTTGAGGCATTTTGAAAAACAGTAGCGTGCACTAGTGCCATGGAAGTGGTTGTAGGACTGAGGGATTGACTCACCCTCCCAAAATCGGCTTGGAAATTTTGTGCTACCCCTTGTGTACCAAACAATAATACTATTCATATTGGGTTTATGAGTTTAGGACAAACAAGCACATTGTTACTATGAAGAACATACCCAAAGGTTATCTGATTTCATTACCTTACTCAATTCGAAATTTGGCAAAGAAAAGTGTTAGAAACCATACCTTAGATGCTTAGGAGGGGCTATTGATATTCATTTGATGTTTCTAGTGAGTGGATGAATAGATGAATGAATGTATTCAATTGAGTTTGTGTGTGAGAGGGATGGGGAAAGGGACGGGCAGTGGGGTGTTTTGTGAGAGGGGGGATTAGGGCTTGCAGTGTTGTGTTTTAATTAAGTTATGTGTATGCGTGGTGTTTTAAACTGGTGGGGATTAAAAAAGAAAAAATAATTACAACTTACCTTTTTTAGAGACAGTACTGGAGACGCAAGGCATGCAGTGAGCACAAGTGAGCCATAGGTCGCGCGGTGCCAGGCTCATCGCGAGATCAAGCGCGCTACAGAGTGTGCGGCACCAGTTCTGTAGCAAGGTTCGGAGCGCTAGATGTTGTGAAGTGCGATCTGTGTAGAGAGGACGATACCTGGCGACGTGAGAGACACAACATGGACTTGCGCGCCAGGAGCTGGTGACGCGAGGTCTGCTGTCAGGTCCGTTGTTCTTTAGGCTTTGTGGAATGAGGTAGACAACAAGTTCTGCAGCGTACTCATGTGATTTTTATTCCATGTTATGTATGAATCCAAGCGTTATAACCTCCTAAGTGCTCCAATACATGTTCAAACACCGAGACTTAAATAAAACTTGTTAGTGCCTAAAAACAAAAAGAACGTTCTAGTTAAGCTAAAATACACTACGAATTGGGTTGCCTCCCAACGAGCGCCTTAGTTAACATCACGGCATGACGAATACAACATTACAATGGGTTGCCTCCAATGAAATGTCTGATTTAAGGTCGCAGCATGACGAATACAACATTACAATGGGTTTCCTCTGTTACATCCCGCATTTTCGTACGTTAAAGTTTCGTCGTAAGTTACTCGACGTAAGCTCGGGAATGAGATTATTTTGAGATTATAAGTATTACGCTATTTCAAACAAGTGATAAGTAAATTCGTGAAGGAGAGAGGGTAAGCGAATTGAAGAAAATGAGTTTCGTCGAAATTTGGCAATTTGGGGATAAAATACGGTCCGATCTATAATTCTCGGTACTTAAGGACTAATGTCATACAAGGAACTACATGACCATGATAGTATGGTGTATAAGGTATGTTAAAAGTAAGTAGTATTCTATGTATGTTGAGATAATTCTTAACTATGTGGATAATTAGTTAATTATTGAATAATGGGGATTACCTAGTTAATTAAGGAATTGTTGGCTGATTAATTAGAGAAATTAGATAAAATTAGATCCTTCCTCAACGTGGCAGCCCATCACTATAATTAGTGACTCATGAATTATGTTGCAAAATGGCAAAGTTAGGTGAATTTTGGGTGCCTTAGTCACTATGCAATTGGGCCCCACAAATCTTAATTGTAAAGGACTTTTATATATCTTTAAGTGAGACACTTACGGATGGAAAATCTCAAACAAGATTCATATGACTCTTTTACAAAGTAAGATAGATTAACGTGAGTTTGCTTCAGCAAGTTCATATAAGAACATGTATATACATGTAACATGAGTTCTTCAAAAACAAATTCATACAGGACTGCGTAATGTTATGGCAACAGGATTTTGCGAGTTTAAGGGAGTACGATATAATACTTCTCAAGAATTTCATACGAATTTTCCCCTACTCCAGGTATGTTAAGGCTAATCCCTTCCTTCATTTTGGCATGATCTTGTAATTACATGTGTTTGATAATGAGGGCATAAAGAGAAGTTCATACTCCCGAATTTATATGCATTATCCTAGTCTCATAAATTACAGTATTCTCCTTGTCGGGATTTTATATTCAATTGAGTATTGTCTTCTTCCAGTCAAGAGAGCAGAGAGTCTATATATATATTATAGATTTTATTATAGTATTTTCACCACCATCAAGCTATAATCGGTGGGCAGGACTATATTGGGCAACCTCTGATCAGATGGTAAGTTATATACCAAGCCTACTGTAGCCGAGCGCCTATGAGCGAGCCCAGTTGGCCGAGATACAGAGCCTAGTATGGTCGAGCTCCTATGAGCGATCCTACTACAGCAGAGCAGTTGTATATATTCCGATCCTTATAGGCCCGAATAGTTATTTTACTTACTATATTGAGAGAGTTGAGCCAGTATCAACATGTAAGCATATCTTCGGATTATCTTTGACTCCTAGTTACTTTCACTTATTATATTATCAGTTCAGTTTCAGCTTTCAGTTATTATGTTGCCTTACATATTTTGTACATTATTTTGTACTGACGTCCCTTTCTCTGGGGATGCTGCATTTTATGCGTGCAGGTTCAGACAGACAGTCAGGTAGACCTCCTCAGTAGGTATTGCCCGAGTTCAGTGTTATCGGTGAGCTCCACGTCTTTCGGAGTGTCCGAGTCTAGGAGTTTTGTGTACATCTTGTGTATATATGTATATAGGTTATGAGTAGTTCGGGGCCCTGTTGCGATCATGGTACATCCATCAGTAGAGGCTTGTAGACATGTCCTGTCAGTTAGTGCAGTATGTTGGGATTGTAGGTCTTGTATGTATATTTTGTTGGTTTGTCAGCTGTAGTAGTTATGACAGCCTTGCCGGCCCAGCATTATATTGATGTTTAGTCAGCTTTGGTATCCATTCAGTTTTATATTTTGCTTCGCAAATTGTCTTGAAATGTGGCCCATGGCCAAAGTATGATATTATATGTTCAGATTCCCTTAGTCGCAAGTTGGTACGCAAGGATAGGTGAGGCACCGGGTTCCGGTCTCGCCCCTCCTCCCCCCAGGTTCGGGGTGTAAAAAAAGTGATATCATAGTAGTTCTGTCCTAGGGAGTCGACAAGATGTGTCTAGTAGAGTCTTGTTTATGGGTGTGTTGTGCACCACACTTATAAGCAGGAGGCTACATGGCATTTAGGGTTGTCACTCTTATTTTTACTCTAGATCGTGTGGTAGAGCTTTGTCATAGGAATTCAAATTGTTAAATTCTATTTTATTCGTAATAAGGCGATACCTACATCCAAAAGACGGGTGGTAAGGGATTGAATACGGATGTGGAAGAGTTGAGTCAGAGGAACTCGATTTTTGCATCATGCGTATGATGAGTAAATGTGAGGTATTCAACAGACCATAAGTGTACTAAGACGTGTAAGCTTCTTGATAAGGAGCCTTAAGGCAAGAATATCTATCCACCCATATGGTATAAAGGAATATGAGAATCGAAAGATAGACACAAGTTTCAACAAGTAAAAGAAGCAAGGTGAAGAAGGGTACGAGGTACCCAATTAATGAAGGTTAACAATATTACAATTCAAGAAGAGAAATATAAACATTCTGAGTTACTTTCAACAGTAACAGAGATATATACAATTGATCACACCCATTTCAATTATGCTCTATGGGGGCTAACATAAGTAGTATACGAGAAGGACGAATATCAGGATCCGGCTGGGGTTAGAGTAACCCAAAATGATGGATGGATTGTTTGCGTTAGTTGACTTTTCCGAAGGATGTTGCAAATATGCTAATAGATTTCCTTGTGAGACAACCAGATGGTGCACTCTAAAATAGTACAGCTAGATTTTAGCACTACAAAGATAGGCCCTTGAAGCCTTGAAAGGATAAATATTACCTAAGTGTGGATCCCGTCCTTAGTAGAGAGAGAAAGTTAAGCAACCCGAAGATTCAGTGGATGGAGCAAGGGGAGATAAAAGCAAAAGAACGTCTTATTAAAGTTTGCAGAATAAAGTGGTAGATAAAAATGTTAGCAGGGAAATAAGAAGAGAGATAATGAAGAATTATAAGTAAGATGTGATACCTGGATGACAATAGTAGATAAAAAAAATGACAGTATTACAGAGTCTATAGTCAAGTAAAGGAAGAGACGAGAGGTGATAGGTCTTGAGGCAACAAAAGAGTATAGCTCATAAAGTCATATCCTCATTTCGAGAAGTAAGTTCGTGACTCTAACGTGATTACCAGAAGAAAAAGTTAGACCCCAGAGTAATAGAAATCAGTATGGATTGGTGAATAAGATAAACTAAACATGAATTAGGGATTGAGTGATTTGATAATGGTCGGCATCATGAGAATTTCAGATTGCGCTCCGGCGATAATAGAATGGACAACAAAAGAAGATTCATGAGAAATTTAGAGAATGGTCATTCAGGAAGACGCTTCCCTAAAGAAAGAAATGTGAGAAAAATTAAGTTTAAGGGACTGTATGTGCCAGTTACACTAAGTGTCACCCTTGCGAGTAAGGAATTTCGTTATCCTTGGTGCAGAAGGATTACCGCAAAGCGAGTAAGGGTCATTGAAGATGTGAAAAGACGCCAAAGATGAAGAGGTAAAACATTTATACGTAGATCATCGTAGCACTAAATGTTAGTACTCTCCTAAAGGGGGGAATATGGATTGATGTGGCATTAAGTCAGAATTAAGTGGTTCTAGAAACTATAGAATGATAAAGGAAGAATGCAATAAAAATGAGAAAGGGATGTGATTGCACTCATTCAAATCCTGTAGATATGTTATGATTCCAGAACATTATGCAAGCACGAAAGTAAGGGTTCCTACCTGAGATGTTATTGATAGATAAGGAACCAATGCGGGACGTAAGTTAAGACAAAGGAAATAACTCAAGAAAGATTACGTGGAATATTGATATGAGAATGGGCCAACAAGTACTTGGTAGTTGATTCAGGAAGAGCCTAGTTATGGCTAGACAAGAGAATACAGACAAATCAGCAGATCGTGTAAGATAAACGTAGTGAACCCCACCATGGGGAATTCAGTCTCGCAGATATAACATCGTGATCCTGGAGAAATATTCAGATAGGAGTTGGGATAGTTAAAGGTACCGTATGAGTGTTACGGAAATAAAAGAGAGTGCCACTGGGAAGACAGTCAAAATATTAGTTCATAAGCAACCCTACAAGTACAAGGGTGTGGGGGTAAGTAACTACGGATAATTATAGGCGAGGAAGGACATCAAAAATTCCGTCAATATACGATGTAAGAAGCTTGTAACTTTACAAGAGCTAGAAGGTATCCCTAAATACTACAACGAAAGACTAGCTGAGAAAATAAGGAAGAAGGCTTCAACCTAAGCACAATGACCTAAAGAGGAAATTTGTCTTGTAACAACAGTCTCACAACAACATTGTATGCACTCCATAAGGAAGTGGAACCTAGCGTGGCTAATGAGCAGGAAATGAAACCAAAAGTAATATTCGAGACCATATGAATTGCACAATATTCCGACATGCATGGGAACTAAGATAAGCTAAGTATGCACGCAACAAGGGACATAAAGACCAAGAAAAGTAATTGCGTACATTTAAAGAAAGTTGAGAAGGAACGAAAGGAATTATTTAATTAGTGATCCAGAGTGAGTTATGTTATGAATGCACTTTAGATTCCGAAGTATTATCCATGCAGTATATATGTTGACAATCATACAGCTGTAGAAGACTCTGATATAAGTTAAAAGAAAGAATTGAGTCCAGGTCATAGACAAGGGATTGAATTGTTAGATGATGATATCATGGATATTCCATAGCGGCTATGAAAACTAAAGTAATAACTAATACCAGGAGCCGCAGATCGGAAGATAGCTTAAGACTACACGAAGGAAGAGGAAACTAAAGAGTTACATCGATGAAACAAATCAGGAGTCTGATTACTGGACCCAGAAAATTTTAGACATCATGATTGAGAACATTGAAGAATCACTCTTAATATCAGAGGTACAAGAGAGATAGTACAACAACCATATTCTATAACGGCTCTACGATAAAGCCAGTTAGAAAAGTACCTAGTACAATAACCATATTCTATAACGGCTCTACGATAAAGCCATTTAGAAAAGTACCAGCCTCATAAGAAGTCAGTATGAAGCTCCCACCAGATTGTGTATGCACCAGAGGTACAAGTGTTATAATAGAGCTTCAAGTCGTGGATATGAATTATACATATGTGGAAGGGAGGTCATAAAAGAGATAGAAGATGTGAGGCGAGATTTTAAGGTAAGTTAGATAAAGGTGAACAATGTATGAGATACTCAAATGCAGAAGGTTGTGAATAGTCCATACTTCAGATAGAAGGCCAGAAGCACTGAGACTCAGTATCCAGGAATGATAACGGTATCGTCAGTGGCATATTTTTCGGCCTATGATTTCTATGTATCGAGAGGTCTAGTTAAAAGAGTAAAGAAGAGTTAGAGAAGATGTGATGTCTCGCTTGATGTTCTAGAATAACATGAGGAAATCTATGGTGCAAGCAAGTTGAAGGAAGGTTGCGAGTAGTATAAATAGATATGTGTAGGTCGCAAGCTAAAGTATAGTAAAGGGACAAGGTTTTAGGAAGGCAGGAGTAAGGATAAGAAAGGGCGAGTAAGAAGGTGATGAGAATGTATAAGTCCTCAGGATTAAGCCCATGAAAACAAGGGAGCTAATGGTCTCTCTAAGTTATAGAAAACTCAATATAGCCTGAGTAAACTCGAAAGAGTCTAAGACTAGTAGCATTTAGAAGAGATGGAATGCTGCCCTGGTAGTAGAATGGGGGTGTAATTGTGATAAATGAAGGATGACGTTTGGGCCTTTGATTGAGTAATGATTTCATGAATTGTATATGATTAACATACTCACATGAGGAAAATCACATTGGGATGCTATGAAATATGGTTATGAAAGTATAGTATCGCCCCCAGGTGGATCAGGAAGATCACTTCCACGATGCAGTGTAAGTCCTAGTGGAAATATATTACGTAAGAAGTTTCAAGTTATCAATGGAATATTGTAGATCAACATTGAGGTAAATCAACAATGGATGGGTAAAAGCTGCAAAAGTACGAGATGAGATTAGGCCATCAGTCTTAAGATGAACAGTAATGAAGAAGCATTAAAAGACTTAGCTTTATACATATATGATAAGCAACGAGAGTAACCTGGAGTTTGGTAGCAGACCTCAGTAATGATAAATCAAAGTAAGAATTATGCTATAGTATGGCCTACACAGATGAAGTAAAGCTGATGATGCCCAGAGGGACAACTTGACATAATTTTATATATGAACACAAAGTGAAGCCTAGATATTGGCGAAAACTTGGAGGAAAGAGAAGAGAAGAGTCGCATAGGCGCACAAACAAAGTTAGAGTCGTACGGGCTGCATGATAGAAGGTAGCAACAGTTACGAGATTAGAAGGATTCCGACTACAAGTCGTGGTGTGAGAAAGAGGCTTAAAGGGGGGAATGCCCTGGTCTTTGGATTTATTTAAAGAACAGTTGCCTAAATGGCAAGGAGAATTTTAAAGTATTCAGAAGACATAAGTTATGGAAATGATAAGTGCATCAGTCAACATTCGAGGACGAATGTTCCAAAGGGGGGGATGATGTTACATCTCGCATTTTCGTATGCTAAAGTTTCATCATAAGTTAATCGACGTAAGCTCGGGAATAAGATTATTTTGAGATTATAAGTATTACGCTATTTCAAACAAGTGATAAGTAAATTCGTCAAGGAGAGAGGGTAAGCGAATCGAAAAAAATGAATTTTGTCCAAGTTTGGTAAATTGGGGATAAAATACGGTCCGAGCAATAATACCCGGTACTTATAGACTAGTGCCATACAAGGAACTACATGACTATGATAGTATGGTGTATAAGGTATGTTAAATGTAAGTAGTATTTTAAGTAAGTTGAGATAATTCTTAACTATGTGGGTAATTAGTTAATTATTGGATAATGGGGATTACCTAGTTAATTAAGGAATTGTTGGGTGATTAATAAGAGAAATTGGATAAGATTAGATCCTTCCCCAACGTGGCAACCCATCACTATGATTAGTGACTCGTGAATTATGTTGCAAAATGGTAAAGTTAGGTGAATTTTGGGTGGCTTAGTCATTATGCAATTGGGCCCCACAAATCTTAATTGTAAAGGACTTTCATATATCTTTAAGTGAGACACTTACGGATGGAAAATCTCAAACAATATTCATATGACTCTTTTACAAAGTAAGATAGATCAACGTGAGTTTGCTTCAGCAAGTTCATACAAGAACATGTATATACATGTAACGTGAGTTCTTCAAAAACAAATTCATACGAGACTGCGTAATGTTATGGCAACGGGATTTTGCGATTTTAAGGGAGTACGGTGCAATCCTTCTTAAGAATATCATACGGAATTTTCCCTACTCCAGGTATGTTAAGGCTAAGCCCTTTCTTCATTTTGGCATCATATCGTAATTACATGTGTTTGATAACGAGGCATAAAGAGAAGTTCATACTCCCGAATTTATATGCATTATCCTAGTCTCATAAATTACAGTATTCTCCTTGTCGGGACTTTCTCTCTCTCTCTCTATATATATATATATATATATATATATATATATATATATATATATATATATATATATATATATATATATATATATATATATATATATATATATATATATATATATATATATATATATATATATATATATATATATATATATATATATATATATATATATATATATATATCATCGAGCTATAATCGGTGGGCAAGAGCATATTGGGCAACCTCTGATCAGATTGTAAGTTATATACCGAGCCTACTGTAGCCGAGCGCCTATGAGTGAGCCCAGTTGGCAGAGATACAAAACCTAGTATGGTCAAGCGCCTATGAGCAAGCCTACTACAGCAGATCTGTTGTATATATACCGATCCTTATAGGCCCAGACAATTATTTTACTTACTATATTGAGCGAGTTGAGCCAATATCAGCAGGTAAGCATATCTTCAGATTATCTTTGACTCCCAGTTACTTTCAGTTATTATATTATCAGTTTAGTTTCAGCTTTCAGTTATTCTGTTGCCTTACATACTCGGTACATTATTTTGTACTGACGTTCCTTTCTCTGGGGAAGCTGCATTTCATGCGTGCAGGTTCAGACAGGCAGGCGGGTAGACCTCATCAGTAGGTGTTGGCCAAGTTCAGCTTTATCGGTTAGCTCCACGTCCTTCGGAGTTGCCGGGTCTAGGAGTTTTGTGTACATCTTGTGTATATATGTATATAGGTTATGAGTAGGTCAGGGGCCTGTTCCGATCACGGTACATCCATTAGTAGAGGCTTGTAGACATATCCTGTCAGTTAGTGCAGTATGTTGGGCTTGTAGGCCTTGTATGTATATTTTGTTGGTTTGTCAGCTGTAGTAGTTATGATAGCCTTGCCGGCCCAGCTTTATATTGATGTTTAGTCAGCTTTGGTATACATTCATTTTTATATTTTGCTTCACAAATTTTCTTGCAATATGGCCGATGGCCAAAGTATGACATTATATGTTCAGATTCCCTTAGTTGCAAGTTGGTACACAAGGACATGTGAGGCACCGGGTGCCGGTCTCGCCCCCCAGGTTCGGGGCGTGACATCCTCATACAAAGCACCTTATTTAACGTCACGGCACGATGCAGGTAATCGAACTTAAGGTTCACTCAACATTTGAGGCTCCTTCAAATGAATCACCGATACAATCTTTGCCTCATCCATGCCAAAGTAATATTTCAACCTTTGCCCATTGACTCTAAACTTGTGAGAGCCATCTTCTAATGCAATTTCTACAGCTCCGGCAGGATGCATCTCTACCACATGAAATGGTCCTGACCATCTTGACTTCAACTTGCCCGGAAACAACTTCAATCTCGAATTGTATTGCAATACCGCATCTCTAAGTTTAATATTTTGCTCAAGAATATTTTTCTCATGCATAATATTCATTATTTCCTTATATAGCCTTGTATTCTCAAAAGCATGGTAATAGAACTCATCAAGTGCATGTAGATCTATGACTCTTCTAGTTCCAGCGGCCTCCAAGTCAAGATTTAATTGCCTTAACGCCCAAAACGCTCTATGCTCTAACTCCAACGATAAGTGACATGCCTTTCCAATCACCAATTTGTGCGGTGACATACCAATCGGAGTTTTGAATGCAGTGCGGTAGGCCTATAGCGCATCATCCAATTTTCTCGCTCAATCAGTCCAAGTAGCATTTTACAGTTTTGATCAAAACACTCTTAATTTCTCTATTTGACACCTCCACTTGCCCACTTATTTGTGGGTTATACGGAGTGGCAACCTTATGGTGAATGCCATATTTCTCAAATAACTTGGCAAAGGCTCAGTTGCAGAAGTGGGTGCCTCCATCACTGATGATCCCTCTTGGAGTACCAAATCGGGTGAAGATATTTTTTCATAGAAAACCAATGACACCCTTTGCATCATTTGTTGGCAGTGCCACGACTTCTACCCATTTTGAGACATAGTCTACAGCTACCAGTATGTACTTGTTGCCATATGAGCTAACAAATGGTCCCATAAATTAATTCCCCATACATCAAATACTTCCACCTCTTTAATTGGGTTCATGGTCATTTCATGTCGACGGGAAATATTCCCTGTCCTTTGGCACTCATCACAGCCTTTTACCCAAATGTGTGCATCTTTAAACAACATCGGCCAATAAAAGCCCGACTCCACCACTTTAGCAGTTGTCCTTACTCCTCCAAAATGGCCTCCATAGGGAGAAGCGTGACATGCCTACAAAATAGAAGCATGGTCTATCTCAAGAATACATCTCCGGATCATGTTATCAATACAAGTCCTAAACAAATATGGTTCATCATAGAAATACATGCGACAATCATGAAAGAACTTTTTCTTCTGCACAGAGGACAAGTCAAAGGGAACAATAACGCTCACCAGGTAGTTTGCAATATCTGCATACCATGGCGCTACCTCAAGTGGCTAAAATTTGTTCATCTGGGAAAGTCTCCATGATCTATTCCACCTCCACCCTCTTTTTAGCTCCTTCAAGCCTGGACAAATGATCATCAACTTGGTTTTCCTTTCCCTTTCGATCAAGGATTTCCAAGTAGAACTCTTGCAGCAGTAGTACCCATCAAATCAGGTGCGGATTTGACTCCTTCTTCTCAATTAGGTCCTGAGATCAGCATCGTCTGTATACAAAATTACCTTCGAGCCTATCAGGTATGACCTGAATTTGTCAAATGCGACCACCACAACAAGCATCTCTTTCTCTGTCACTGTGTAATTCAGTTGGGCACCACTCAAGGCTCTACTTGCGTAGTAGATTGGATGCATGACTTTATCTTTTCTCTGCCCAAGAAATGCTTCCACAACATAGTCGCTTGCATCACACATCAGCTCAAAAGGTTGTCCCCAGTCGGGTGCCACTATGATTGGTACAATCACTAGTCTCTTCCTCAACTCCTCAAATTCTACCATGCGGTCATCAAAAAATACAAAGGGGTGATCTTTTTCAATCAATTTACACAAAGGGTTAGCAATTTTGGAAAAATCTTTTATAAACCGCCTATAGAAACCGGCGTGACCAAAGAAACTTCTTATGGCCTTGACGAAAGTGGGTGGAGGTAACTTCTCAATTATGTTAACCTTTGCATGGTCCACTTCAATGCCCTTACTCAACACTAGGTATCCCAAGACTATACCTTCATGTACCATGAAATGGCACTTTTCCCAGTTCAGTACCAAATTAATCTTCATACACCTCTTCAATACTCTCTTCAAGTTCATAAGGCAATCCTCGAAAGAGTTCCCCACCACTGAGAAGTCATCCATGAAAACCTCCATTATTTTCTCCATCATATCTGTGAATATGTCCATCATGCACCTTTGGAATGTGGGGGATGCGTTGCATAGGCCAAACAGCATTCTTCGAAAGGCATAGATGCCATACAGACAGGTGAATGACATTTTCTCTCTATCCTCGGGGGAAATAGAGATCTGGTTATTCCCCAAGTATCCATCCAAGAAGAAAAAGTGGGACATCCCTGCCATTCTATCTAGCATATGATCAATGAATGCCAACAGAAAATTGTCTTTTTGGGTGGCCTTGTTTAATCTTCTGTAATCCATACAGATTCGCCATCCTGTGACTGTTCTTGTTGAGATCAACTCGTTGTTCTCATTTTGCACTACAGTCATTCCACCCTTCTTTGGCACACACTGAACTAAGTTGACCTAGTTGCTGTCAGAGATAGGGAAGATGATTCTCGCATCTAACTACTTAATCACTTCTTTCTTCACCACTTCTTTCATGTTGAGGTTCAGTCTTATTGATGTTCTTTAGAAGGTTTGTGCCTATCATCTAGTAGAATCTTATGCATACAAAACATTGTGCTGATACCCTTTATGTCAGTAATGGTCCACCCAATTGCAGTCTTGCACTACTTCAGAACCTGCAAAAGTTGTTCTACTTGCACATCTAACAAACCAGATGAGATAATAACAGGCAATGTCGAACTAGGTTCCAAGAAAGCATACCTGATGTGGGAAGACAACAGTTTTAGCTCCAATTGGGGTGTCCCTTCGATTGATGGCTTAGCTGGAGGGGTCTTTCTTTCTTCTAAGTGTAAAGGCTCGAATTCGAGCTCTCTTTTCTAGTACCCTTGGCCTTCAAGGGCCAAAACCCACTTCACCAAGTCCTCATCATCTACCTCTTCTAGGTTCATCAGGCAGGCTGCTAGGGGGTCTTTTGCATTCAGTGCCTCATCTTCCTCCTCCAAAATCACATCCACAGCTTCAATCAGCGAGCAATTAGCAAACTCACTCGGTCGCCGCATAGACTTCTGTACATTGAACATTATCTCTTCATCGTTCAGTCTCATCTTTAGCTCTCTAGTTTCACAATCAATTAGAGCTCTCCTAGTGGCCAAGAATGGCCTTTCCAAAATTATGGGAATCTCCTCGTTAACCTGGCAGTTCAGAATGACAAAATCTGTCAGAAACAAAAACTTTCCAACCTGCACAAGTACATCATCAAGTATACCTAATGGCCTATTCACCGTTCGGTCGGCTAGCTGTAGTAATATGGATGTGTGTCTTGCTCTTCCAATGCCTAACCTTTTATAGATAGACAAGGGAATCAAGTTTATGCTCGCCCCCAAATCATACAATGCTTTAGCAAAAGCATAGTTGCCTATTGTACATGGGATTGTGAAACTCCCTGGGTTGGATAGCTTCTCAACTATGGGTCTCGTCACGACAGCACTACATGTCTGAGTTAGTGTAATAGTTACCAAGTCTTAAAAGTCGAACTTGCGAGACATCAAGTCCTTCATAATTTTTGCATAGACGGGCATCTCCTTCAAGGCATCAATCAGTGGAATCTTCACCTGAATCTGCTTCAACATCTCCATCAATTTATTATAATGCTCATACTTTTGATATTTGGCCAACGTCTATGGGAAAGGTGTTGGCGATCGTTTCTGTCACAACCCAAAATCCACTAAAGATCATGATGGCGCCTAACACCGCCGACAGGTAAGCCAACGGTGATTGATCAACTTAATTACTAATTTTAGTATTGTAACATCATAATTTTGATTAATAAAATAGTATGAAATAGAATTTACAGGGTAAATGGAAATATTTATATAACTACAACTATGAACAACCCGTAGGAATCCCCAAAACCCGGTGTCACAAGTGCATGAGCATTTTCTAAAGAGTACAATAATAATACAACATTTGTCCTGAATGTAATTAGACAGAATAAAATAAATAGTACAATGGAGACTCGGTGGAGAACGATGCGTAGCCTGGTATGCAACTCACATAAAGTCTCCTCAATAGGTGCGCCTATGCGCCAAGGTGATTATCAAATGAACCAGCCAGATCTTGCACATTTAGTGCCGAAGTATAGCATGAGTACATAAATCAATGCGACCCAGTAAGTATCTAGCCTAACCCCGGAGAAGTAGTGACAAGGGGTCGACATCGACACTTACCAGAGGTCAAATAAAACAATGTAATAAAACATGAGCAGATATGAAGCATACAACAATGATGGAGTAAATCTATAAGTTACATAGTCTTCCAATTTCTTTTTTTAAGTCATGAGTTTCTAAATCTTGTATGCTAACTTAACAACTTAGAAAATGTCAGGTGTCATTATCAAAAAAATAAGGAATACAATATAAAATGCCGAGCATCAATGGAAAGATTAGCTCGTGGATATTCGGTCTACTAGCGATATAACACACAATTCTGCCGAGGTCGTTCAGTCCGATCCGGAATAATGTGTACAGTGCTGAGGGTTGTATGGCACGAACCATAGATGCATCTATATACTGGTGAGGCGTTCGGCCTGCTCCACATAAAAAGGAAGGAAGTTACCGAATTACGAAACACATGTTTACAATACTGTACATGAGTACAAGATAGATATAATCTTTACCATTTCTCAAATAACTCTCCCACAACTCAAAGGGTTAAGGCTTGGCCTAGTATACATATATTTATTTTCTAAATCAAATTCAGTTATGACTTCAATTAATTAATCTAGCAGAACGAGTTCAAATAATTCGATTATACATGATAAAGTCCTAAGTCTACCCAGACATAAACATGCTTTAGCTACCTCGTGTGTACGTATCACCCACAACTAGTTGCACATAATAATAAATATCACCTAGGGGTAGTGTCCCCCTCACAAGGTAAGACAGGAGACTTACCTCGCTCCGAAGTTCCACAACTGGCTCCAAAGCCCCTCTAACACCTCAAACCAAAGCTCGTCGATCCAAAACTATTCAAACAATGTGCAAACCAAACAAAATATACTCTAATACCCATAATTAATCAATTTAAACAATTTCCAACTCCGCTCGAAAAGTCGATAAAGTCAACCCTCCAGCCCAAGTGCCCGGATTTCGAATATGTTTTAAGATAAACATTACCCATAACACCACGAACTGAAATATGTAGTATATTCCTAATTCCATGTCCAATTTCGTGGTCAAAAATCCAAAATACCAAATTGTAGGTTTTCTACAAAAAATTCCAAATTCCTACTAATTTTCATGTTTAAATCCTTATACATACCATATATTTAACTTGTAATAGGTGTGAATTATTTACCTTGTGTTGCTTGATGAAAATCTCCCCTTGAAGCTCTCAAATATCGCCCCAACCAAGTGAAAAATGAGAGAAAGTGGGCCAAATCCCGTTTTTATAAAAACCTCATTGCCCAGCGACATTTTTGCATCTGCGGAACATGACCCGCTTCTGTGGCTCCACTTCTGCGGCTCCCTTCAGACCCCTCAACCTTCGTACATGCGGCCCCTCCAACGCTTTTGCGCCTTCGCTTCTGCGCCTCCTCATGCGCAGATGCGGTTCCGCTTCTGTGGAACTCGACCGCATCTGCGGTCTCAGCCTTCCCTAGCCGCAATACCATATAAAATGCCGAACATCAGTGGAAAGATTAGCTCATAAATATTCGGTCTACTAGCGATATAACACACAATTCTGCCGAGGTCATTCGGCCCGATTCGGAATAATGTGTACACTGCCGAGGGGTATGTGGCACGAACTATAGATGCATCTATATACTGGCGAGGCGTTCGACCCGCTCCACAAAAAAAGGAAGGAAGTTACCGAATTACGAGACACGTGTTTACAATATCGTACATGAGTACAAGATAGATATAATCTTTACCGTTTCTCGAATAACTCACCCACAACTCAAAGTGTTAAGGCTTGGCCTAGTATACATATATTTATTTTCTAAATCAAATTCAGTTATGACTTCAATTAATTAAGCTAGCAGAACGAGTTCATATAATTCGATTATACATGATAAAGTCCTAAGTCTACCCGGACATAAACATGCTTTAGCTACCTCGTGTGTACGTATCACCCACAACTAGTTGCACATAATAATAAATATCACCTAGGGGTAGTGTCCCCCTCATAAGGTAAGACATGAGACTTACCTCGCTCCGAAGTTCCACACCCGGCTCCAAAGCCTCTCTAACACCTCAAACCAAACCTCATCGATCCAAAACTATTCAATCAATGTTCAAACCAAACAAAATATACTCTAATACCCATAATTAATCAATTTAAACAATTTCCAACTCCGCTCGAAAAGTCGATAAGGCCAACCCTCGGGCCCAAGTGCTCGAATTTCGAATATATTTTAAGATAAACCTTACCCATAACACCACGAACTCAAATATATAGTTTATTCCTAATTCCATGTCCAATTTCGTGGTCAAAAATCCAAAATACCAAATTGTAGGTTTTCTACCAAAAATCCCAAATTCCTACTAATTTCCATGTTTAAATTCTTATACAAACCATATATTTAACTTGTAATAGGTGGGAATCACTTACCTTGTGTTCCTTGATGAAAATATTCCCTTGAAGCTCTTAAAACGCGCCCTAACCAAGTGAAAAATGAGAGAAAGTGGGACAAATCCAGCATTTATAAACACCTCACTTCCCAGCGACATTTTTGCATCTGCGGAACATGAGACGCTTCTGTGGCTCCACTTCTGCGGCACAGAGTACGCTTCTGCCGCTCCCTTCAGGCCCCTCAACCTCCACATCTACGGCCCCTCCAGCGCTTCTACGGCTCCCTATAGGCCACTCATCCTCCGCACATGCGCTCCTCCAGCGCTTTTGCGCCTTCGCTTCTGCGGCTCCTCATACGCAGGTGCGGTTCCGCTTCTGCGAAACTCAACCGCATCTGCGGTCTAAGCCTTCCCCAGCCATAGTACGATATAAAATGCCGAATATCAATGGAAAGATTAGCTCGTGGATATTCGGTCTACTAGCAATATAACACACGATTCTGCCGAGGTCGTTGGGTCTGATCCGGAATAATGTGTACATTGTCGAGGGTTGTGTGGCACGAACCATAGATGCATCTATATACTGGAGAGGTGTTCGGCCCGCTCCCCAAAAAAAGGAAGGTAGTTACTGAATTACGAGACACGTATTTACAATACCGTACATGAGTACAAGATAGATATAATTTTTACCGTTTCTCAAATAACTAGCCCACAACTCAAAGTGTTAAGGCTTGGCCTAGTATACATATATTTATTTTCTAAATCAAATTTAGTTATGACTTCAATTAATTAAGCTAGTATAACGAGTTCAAATAATTCGATTATACATGATCAAGTCCTAAGTCTACCCGGACATAAACATGTTTTAGCTACGTACAGACTCTCATCACCTCGTGCGTACTTAGCTCCCATAACTAGTTGCACATAACAATAAATATCACCTAGGGGTAGTTTCCCCCTCACAAGGTAAGACAGGAGACTTACCTCGTTTCGAAGTTTTACAACCGGCTCCAAAGCCTCTCTAACACCTCAAACCAAAGCTCGTCGATCCAAAACTATTCAAACAATGTGCAAACCAAACAAAATATACTCTAATACCCATAATTAATCAATTTAAACAATTTCCAACTCCGCTCGAAAAGTCGATAAAGTCAACCCTCCGGCCCAAGTGCCCGGATTTCGAATATGTTTTAAGATAAACATTACCCATAACACCACGAACTGAAATATGTAGTATATTCCTAATTCCATGTCCAATTTCGTGGTCAAAAATCCAAAATACCAAATTGTAGGTTTTCTACCAAACATCCCAAATTCCTACTAATTTTCATGTATAAATCCTTATACAAACCATATATTTAACTTGTAATAGGTGAGAATCACTTACCTTGTGTTTCTTAATAAAAATCTGCCCTTGAAGCTCTCAAAAATCGCTCCAACCAAGTGAAAATGAGATAAAGTGGGCCAAATTCTGCTTTTATAAAAACCTCACTGCCCAGCGACATTTTTGCATCTGCGGAACATGAGCCGCTTCTGCGGCACAGAGTCCGCTTCTGCGGCTCTCTTTAGGCCCCTCAACCTCCACATCTACAGCCCCTCCAGTGCTTCTGTGGCTCCCTTCAGGCCCCTCAACCTCCACACTTGCGGCCCGTCCAGCGCTTTTGCGCCTTCGCTTCTGCGGCTCCTCATGCATAGGTGTGGTTCCGCTTCTGTGGAACTCGACCGCATCTGCAGAACTCGACCGCATCTGCGGTCCCAGCCATTCCGCTTCTGCGTTCAAGGACGCCGCATCTACGCCATCGAAGATGCAAAAATGGTCTCGCACCTGCACCACTACCCAACTCGCCCAGAACAGCTCTTGCGACTCTCTTGGCCGCGTCTGCGGCCAAAACCTCGCAAGTGCGGTTACACCAGATGCCAGATGCTTCAACATTTCCCCCAAGCCCAAACTTGATCTGTTAACCATCCAGAATCGACTCGAGGCCACCGGGACCTTGATCAAATATTCCAAAACATCCCAAAATACAATACGAACTTAGTCAAAGCCTTAAACCACGTCAAACAACATACAAAATCATGAATCACGCCTCGAATCAAACTTATAAATTTCCAAATTCTATATCTTGTGCCAAAACATATCAAATCAATCCGGAATGACTTTAAATTTCACACACAAGTCATAAATGACATAATGAAGCTATTCCAAGGCTCGGAACCCCAAACGGACATCGATAACATCAAAATCCACTTCAAACCAAACTTATGAAATTCTTAAACCTTTAAAATACCAACCTTCCATAATAAGCGCCGAAATTCTCCTGGGCCACCTGATACTCGACCCGAACATACGCCCAAGTCCGAAATCATCATACGAACTTATTGAAACCTTCAAATTCTGACTCTGAGGTCATTTACTCAAAAGTCAAACCTTAGTCAATTCTTCCAACTTAAAGCTTCCCAAATTAAAATTTTCTTTCCAAATCATTCCTGAACTTCCCGAAATTCAATTTCGACCACACGTACAAGTCATAATACCTGAAGTGAAGTTACTTAAGGCCTCAAACCGCCGAACGAAACGCTAGAGCTCAAAACGACCAGTCAAGTCGTTACATTCTCCCCCACTTAAACATACACTCGTCCTCGAACGTGCTATGGACTGCTCTGGAGTTGTCCAAAATCACTGTTTAGCACCTCGTGCACCTACCCGTGCCACCATAACTCAGTTAAACACACTAGCTCGAGTTAGACTGAAGATCCTCCCTTTTATTTAGTCAATAAACCTTAGGACCAAATTCTACCCTCCGAATTTCTCTACATGTCCTGATTATAACATACAAGCACCGTACCAATCACCAGACACTGTACCAAAACATGATCATGCAACTATGCTGAAATCACACCATGCACCACATAAGTCGATTGCCTATAATAACATCCTCTGACCACAATAGTTGTAATTACTCGAATCCGATGCCCGCAATACATCTCATGACGCATATAAATCCTGTTCTAACTCTCGCAATACTGCCACGACGAAAGAGACATGTAGAAACGCATAACGACCTGCCGAATCAATAATTCATGAAGTCTCTCCTACTCACAAGAATCATTACCTCATTCTGAACTGAATAACGATATTTTCTCTTTAATGTACCTTATATAAATCTGATTGCACCAATTTCAGGTCCAATAGTCTCATCTCACCCCGTACAAACTGCTCAGGCAATATGTCACCTCAACACTGACCAAGATCTTATGCAGAACCATCAAAGCGCCAACAAGCTACCATTCGAATATAACTCATAAGGAAGAACAAAATCTGACAGGGAATTACCCAACATGCGTAACGAATAAACGGTCGAATATATGCTATGAACCTACCTCAGGGATGAAAAAAAGGCACACAAAATAAGCGTAAGGAACTATTCTCAACATCTCACTGTTGCGGCATGCAACCCGATCCGTCATGACATTGTTGCGGTGTGCAACCCGTTCCAAACAATATACCCGTGGCAGCGTGCCACCCGATCCGCACATAACAATCAAGAAGAAAACACACACATCAAGTCGTAACGCTTATACTTACGAAATGCCCGAATATCGACCACGCGCACGCCAAGTGCATAATACAAATCCTAAGGAGATGGATAGCGCCATATGCTATGAAGACCAAGCACAACTATGGTGCAATAAATGACCTGCATGTCGAGATCCACCCTGCTCACATAACACCACAAGCTACACGGGACCTCAACATGTCTGTGAATAATCAAGCCGCTTCATAACCCATATGGCACAATAGAGATTTACTTGGTATAGATGATGACAGGAATAACATCCAATGCATGACGACTCCTCCGTAAGCAATGCTATGACGAACGAACACATCTGACCTGACGTAGAGCACACACGCACACTAGACCCACCAACGGACCACACATCGATTCTAATTATACCATACTAGGCCAATAACCTTCCAAAGATCCACAATGGCCCTATTCATTATGCATAAGAACAACCGTCAAATCCGAAACAAACTCACACGATCCACAGCGCAAGGAACAAGACACCTCTCATGCATAAACTCTCGCATTTGCGATATTACCATAACCTCCATACTCGGTTTTAAACTTTAACAATCAAGTGACTAACATGCCACACTTATACAAATCTCCCTGTGGGGTACGCTCCCATGACTTTTTGCTCATGTAGCAAAGTCCGCACATCCATACCACCAACTGTACTAATTTCGTAAAGCAAATCACAATCCGTAAATCAATACACTATGCCTCTTCCACATAACACCATTCTCAGGCGACACTAAGATAATGCCAGCTTACTCTAAACATCTGAATACTTACCTTCTCATCCAAGCTTGTGACATTCTTGTCAACACCAAACAATAACCTTGATCCTCAACTTCCAATTCCCATGCCGCTCACTGCACCCATGATGCCTCTATACGAGAGTACAAGAATTCATCATAACCTCTGAACTACTAGTAGAATGAACACTTCATTGGCTAGAAACCTTTCTTACCTCATTTTAGAAGAACCAATGCAACATCAACTGAATTCCTAAACCGCATAAAATACGTACCTCAAGTCGTGACTTAAATTGCCATGACTTTTCCGGAATCCATTTACACAACAAGGCCATTTGAATCAAATACCTCCTAAATCGATCAAGTTGTGGTGGCTCTCAATCCCACACGTACAACCATAAACCACATGTATAACTTCACACGCCGAAGGAACTAATCATTTCCACAATCATGCTGACTCAACCATTACTAACCGACCCAACTTCTTTCAATTTACTCTTGACCAGACTTAGAAATATAATAGCTCTATTCATAACATAACGAACTCAATCTTCACTCATCTCGATTGACCCGAATCGCAAGACAACATCGTCTTAATAGCCATGAATCATCTCATACCTCCTTACGCGCACAATAACATCTCCAACTGGTGCACCCATTCTGCAAGACCTTCCACGAGTCCGAAGCTATTTATTCCTTTCCTCAAATACTGCATCGCATACCCGATGATAACATAAAACCTTCCAAGTCCCGTTCGTAATCCACTGTGAAAACTCTATCCTTATCCACACAATGAACCTGAAATCTTTAAGCATTGCAACTTAAATTCTTGAACCCACTAGGACCATTGTCGAGAGTCACCCACTCTGACCTGGTCCCGAATACAACAAAACTCTAACGCTCTACTAGCACATGAACACCCTCTCGAAGAAGCAACCGGCTGAACTCTTTTTCTTGTACATCACATCCACAAAAGCGTAAGCTCTGAGTCTTCCCAAAAACCTAAACATGAGTGGATAAAGCTAATTATAGCACGCATCCATCAAGTTCTTTGTTGAATTACCCCCGATGTTTACTTTTCTTGGTCATAAATAATCCACCAACTCACCGATAACCAGAAACCGCACAAGTAGAGAATCACGTGATCCAATAGTAGGCGGTGGGGCTCCCCCACTTAGCTTTAAGCTACAACTATATAAACCTAGAACTCACAAAGATTTTTTCCTTCTCAATTTCCATGATCTCGCACCGTCAACCCGCCAAATTTCTTGTAGTTTCTTATTAAACTTTCCATGAACATTCTGAATCATCCGTCACAATCGCATATTCGACCTCAACATCACGTAACAGTTAACCTGCTCACAGGAGATAACCCACCTGTGGAATTCCATGCCAACATCTTCCAACAGCGCTTCGGGTACAACTACCATATGTTTAGTAAACCCTCCTGAGCCCATGCTCGTCCACCAGCTGTACAAGTGTCTTCCTTCCCCATTAACATCAACTGAAAAGTTCAACAATACCTTCCAAACCCAAAGTCGTGTTGCATCCGAAATGATAATCAAGTTTTTCACCCCCCTCTTTATTTCAAGCAACCTCCTTTCTGCCATATTCAATCTTTCTCCGTCAGTAACCAACATTCCAAATATAATCCGTCGACCAAATCAACTTCCATCAAGATTCCCAAAATCTCTTTAAACTCTCTCAAAGCACGTGGCTATCCTACCACAAAATCTAGACGCTACTCTGCCACTCCCACTTCAGTCAAACCATCTCCTCTAAGCAACTTCTCGACCTTTGCTTCTCATATTTTACCTGCTAGTAATTCAACCACCGTGTGACACCTCCCGCCATGTCCTTCCTCATACTTCGCTACCCAAATGTTGCATCAGATCAAAATCTATCTCTGTAGCACCTGAACTAGTAAATTGCTTCTAACTCTAAACCTCCTGGAAGATCATCTTTCTCGAGCCATCAAAATTAGAAACACTTATTCAATCCCTAAACCGCTACACACGGTTATCTCAGACAAACGCTCCCCCGGCACCATTCCATAACACCCTGTCCCAAATGCAAATCAAAGAAAACCATAACACCAGCAAACTTTAAGGCATTCAACAAGGACGACGACACCACATCACAATTGAGAATTCCACCACGCCCGAAAATATCAAGTCTCATTACTTCATCAACCAAACTTGGACATCTATAGTCCGATTGCCTTTCCTTCACTGGAATTAAATGTTGAACCCCTAAATCATGCACTGAGAAATCCTCTTTTCAAACCATTCACTGCCTTAACACATAAACGAGCAACCTACCATTACATCAATGCTACGTGATAACGATGCATGAACATCATAGAAATCTGTGCATAGCCTCAAACCATCGGAAATATAGCTACTGAGCTAAAATGACAGAACATCTTTACGCAAGGCAACGATAATTGCATGCCTGAACACGCAGGGAAAACATCATGCACCACGTCTGTAGTACCACTACAACTCCTCGATTCCCAACTGAAAACAAGTACTTCACGTCGCATAAGATTGAGTAGGAAGGGAATAAAGGCAGAAGCCTCAATGGAATCAAATCGCACGATAAGGAATCAAGAAGGGAAGTGCTCCAAACAACCATGTAGCCTCTCGAAGATAAGTAAAGACGTCTCCATACCGATCCACAAGACTCTACTAGACATGCTCATGACTCGTGAGACCTAAGTGAACTTAACACTCTGATACTAAGTTATCACGATCCAAAATCCACAAAAGGTCGTGATAGCACCTAACATCACCGTTAGGCAAGCTAGCGGTGATTGATCAACTTAATTACTCATTTTAGTATTGTGAAATCATAATTTTGATTAATAAAATCGTATGAAATGGAATTTATAGGGTAAATGGAAATATTTACACAACCACAATTATGAACAACCCGTAAGAACCCCCAAAACCCGGTGTCAGAAGTGCATGAGTACTTTTTAAGGAGTTTAATAATAATACAACATTTGTCCCGAATGTGATAAGACAGAATAAATAAATAGTACAATGGAGACTCGGTGGATTGCGATGCCTAGCCTGGTATGTAGCTCACATTAAGTCTTCTCAACAGGTGCGCTTACGTACCAAGGTGATCATCAAATGAACTTGTCATATCGTGCACATTTAGTGCCGAAGTCCAGCATGAGTACGTAAATCAACGCATACCCAGTAAGTATCTAGCCTAACCCCGGAGAAGTAGTGATGAGGGGTCGACATTGACACTTACAAGAGGTCAAATAAAACAATGTAATAAAACATGAGCAGATATGAAGCATACGGCAATGATGGAGTAAATCTGTAAGTTACATAATCTTTCAATTTCTTCTTTTAAAGCATGAGTTTCTAAATCTTGTATGCTACCTTAACAACTCAGAAAATGGCAGGTGTAATTATCAAATAAATAAGTAATATCATATAAAATATCGGACATCAGTGGAAAGATTAGCTCATGAATATTCGGTCTACTAGTGATATATCGCACAATTCTGCCGAGGTCATTCGGCTCGATGCGGAATAATGTCTACACTGCCAAGGGTCGTGCGGCACGAACCATAGATGTATCTATATACTGTCGATGCGTTCGGCCCGCTCCACAAGAAAAGGAAGGAAGTTACCTGATGACGTCCAAATCCACGACTAAAAAGTAAATGGACACGGTCGCATGCAATATAATTTACCCAACTATGAGTCGGGGTCGAATCCCACAGAGAACAATATGTAGGTGATTAGGCGTGTAAGAGAATTATCACTTATTATGCTAAGCCAAACACTTAGGAATATTTTGAGAAAATATTTATAACTAATTGAGAAAATGTAAACTAACCTAGAAAGTAAGTAAAATGATCAAGTGCTTCAAGCGTATGAGCGAGTAATGATCCAATGTATTTCACAATTTTACATCTATGAGCGAGTTTATTATTCATTAGCCTCTTGTAATAATTCTATATTAGATTCTTCTGAAAACTAACAAGACTTCTTAATTGAATTATCCCTAAAACAATTAAGAGATTAAGCACACCCGAATAAGACTACAAGTAGTTCAATCCTATTCCTAGGTAGAATCTATCAAATGAGGGTTAACACCTCAAGTTCATGTTAATTAATCTTTCCCAACCCCGAATTATTTTTCCCAAAATTAATTCAAAGTGAATGAGCGAGTCCTATGGTTAGCTAATATCTTTGGAAACAATTAATAACAAGAATAATTAAAGAAACAATAACTCACTTCATAATAAATAAAAATCGTTCAAAACAAAAGCACAAAAAGGTATTTAATCCATACTTTAAATATGAATATTCCATAAACAAGATTTAAATGCTAGAAAAATACTACACACTTAGATATTCAATTAAAGCAAGGAAATGAAGAATTGAAATAAATGGGTAAGAAATTCTCAATCAAAATCTCCAAATCTTCAAGACCCAAGTGTGTATGCAAGAACCCTAACTCCACGAATGGACAAAAGCTTCCCAAGATACCAAGGATATCTTTCTAATCAACTAGGTCGTGTATTTGTGGGTTTGGAATGAAGAAAATATCAAATGACATAAGTGTCCAGGTCTGAAACCCGTTGACTGCACTTGCGAAACATTTCTCGTAGGTGCGGTTTTGCAGATGCGGATGCCTGCTCGCAAAAGCGATGATGGTGGAAAATTGATGTTCCGCAGAAGCGGTCCAAAGCATGCAGAAGTGTGTCCGCTGAAGCGGCCTTCAAGCGCTGAAGCGAACATTCTCTCACAGAAGCGGTTCTCTACTCGCATGTGCGAGTTCTGCCTTGCATGCCTTATTCCGCACATACGGACCATTTATCGCAGATGCGGACTGGTCTTCGAAGAACCCATTTCACCGGAAAATCTAGCACGATTCCACTTCATTCAATTTCAATTCTCTTTGAGACTTCATTTACTTGAAAATCTAGCAATGCACATCATAAATCACCTCATTTTATAGTTAAAGGACACAAAAACTAAAGAAAAGAGACTAGAATAAGTGGTAAAATCACCACTTACCAACACCCCTCAACTTAAAGCTTTTGGTTGTCCTCAAGTAAATCAAAATCAAATACTCAATGAGGCTCTAACATTTAAAGCTTAATTAGCATCACTATCATCTTCAAATCACATTCTTCAATTAAGCACACCACTTATGGTTTTGGTTGGTGCTGATAATTAGGCTCAAGCATGTGAATTTCAACCAAATAACTCCCTCATCTAAAACAACTTCAAGAATGCAATGGAGTTTCAAAATAACCAAGTGACAACAACCAAGCCTCAAGAAGTGACTCAAAAGCACGAGTCTACTACATATGCTCAATTTATAAAATTCAGAATCTATCAATATCACCAATCTATCATAATCCATGTGCCCTCACAAGAAAGAAAGTCCCAAAATTACCATATTTTGCTTCCTATTTGGTTGTGCCCCATGATACTTTGAGTGCTCCTGTGTATTTGTCCACACCAGTGGGAGATGCTATTGTCGTAGATCATGTTTAACGTTCATGTGTGGTCACCATTGAGAGTCTTGAGACTCGTGTAGATCTTCTACTTCTCGACATGGTTGATTTTGATGTCATACTGGGTATGGATTGGCTATCACCTTATCATGTTATATAAGATTGCCACGCCTAGACGGTGACCTTAGCCTTGTGGGGGTTGCCTCGATTAGAGTGGAGAAGGAATCTTGGCCATTCTACCAGCAGGGTTATCTCTTATGTGAAGGCTCGGCATATGGTCGAGAAGGGGTGTCTAGCTTATTTGGCTTATGTCCGCGATTCTAGTGCAGAGGTTCCTTCCATGAATTCAGTGCCGGTTGTTCATGAGTTTCCATAGGTATTTCCTACAGACCTGCCATACCGCATGGCCCCACTAGAGTTGAAAGAATTGAAGGAGCAGTTGCAAGATTTGCTTGATAAAGGCTTCATTAGACCTAGTGTCTCGCCCTAGGGTGCACCTATGTTGTTTGTGAAGAAGAAAGATAGATTGATGAGGATGTGTATAGATTATCGACAGTTGAATAAAGTCACCATCAAGAACAAGTATTCATTGCCGAGGATTGATGATTTATTTGATCAGCTTCAGGGTGCCAAGGTGTTTTCAAAGATTGATTTGAGATCTAGCTACCATCAATTGAGAATTAGGGCATCCGATGTTCCTAAGATAGATTTTCGGACTCGGTATAGGCATTATGAGTTTCTAGTGATGTCATTTGGGCTGACAAATGCCCCAGCAGCATTCATGGATTTGAAGAACCGGGTGTTCAAACCCTACTTAGATTCTTTTGTGGTTGTGTTTATTGATGATATCTTGATCTACTCCCACAGTCGAGAGGAGCATGAGCAGTACCTTCGTATCATTCTTCAGACTCTGAAAGACAGCCAGTTATATGCTAAGTTCTCAAAATGCGAGTTTTGGTTGAGTTCAGTTGCTTTCTTGGCTCACGTTGTATCAGCAGAGGGTATTCAGGTGGATCCTAAGAAGTTTGAGGCAGTTTAAAACTGGCCTAGACCCACATCAGCTACAGATATCTGTAGTTTCCTGGGTTTGGCGGGCTATTACCGTCGATTTGTGGAGGGGTATTCATCCATAGCATCCACATTGACCAGAAGGGTGACCCTTTCAGGTGGTCAGACGAGTGTGAAGCGAGCTTTCAGAAGCTCAAGACTGCTCTGACTACGGCATCGGGATTGTTGTTACCCACAGGTTCAGGATCTTATACAGTATATTGTGACATATCTCGTATTGGACTTGGTACGGAATTGATGCAGGGTGGCAAGGTTATTGCATATGCTTCGCGGCAGCTGAAGGTTCACGAGAAGAATAACCCTATTGTTCACGCGCTGAAGATTTTGAAGCACTATCTTTACGGCATGCCATGTGAGGTATTCACTGATCATCGGAGCTTGCAGTATTTGTTCAAGCAGAAGGAACTCAATTTTAGGCAGAGAAGGTGGTTGGAGCTATTGAAAGACTATGATATCACCATATTGTATCATCTCGGGAAGGCCAATATGGTGGCCGATACTTTGAGTAGAAAATCAGCTAGCATGGGTAGCCTTGCATATATTCTAGTTGGTGAGAGACCGCTTGCATTGGATGTTCAGGCCTTGGCCAACCAGTTCGTGAGGTTGGATGTTTCTAAGCCCAGCTGTGTTCTAGTTTGTACAGTTGCTCGGTCTTCTTTGTTTGAGTGCATCAGAGATCGGCAGGATGACGATCCTCATTTACATATCCTAAGAGACTCATTGTGTTACTGTTGGAGATGATGGAGTTTTGAGGATGCAGGGTCGTATTTGTGTGCCTAATCTGGATAGACTTTGTGAGTTGATTCTTGAGAAGGCCCATAGTTCCCGGTATTCTATTCATTCGGGCGCCGCCAAGATCTATCAAGACTTGCGGTAGCATTATTGGTGGAGGAGGATGAAGAAATACATAGCTGCATATGTAGCTCGGTTTCTAAATTGTCAGCAAGTAAAGTACGAGCATCAGATACCTGGTGGTTTGCTTCAGAAGATAGAGATTCCTGAGTGGAAGTGGGAGCGTATCACTATGGACTTTGTTTTTAGACTCCCACGGCTCAGAGGAAGTTCGACGTCGTATGGGTTATTGTGGATAGGCTGACTAATTCAGCTCACTTCATTCCTGTGGCAGTTACCTATTCCTCACAGCGGTTGGCAGAGATTTATATTCGGGAGATCGTCCGTCTTCACGGTGTGCCCGTGTCTATCATTTCTAATCGAGGTACGCAGTTTTGGAGGGCAGTTCGGTGTGATTTGGGTACGCGGGTTGAGTTGAGCACAACATTTCATCCTCAGACGGACAAGCAGTCCAAGCGTACTATTCAGATCTTGGAGGATATGCTTCGCGCTTGTGTTATAGACTTCAGAGGATCGTGGGATCAGTTCTTCCCCCTTGTAGAGTTCGCCTACAACAACATCTACCAATCGATCATTCAGATTGTTCCCTATGAGTCATTATATGGTAGGTGGTGTCGGTCGCCAGTTGGGTGGTTCGAGCCAGGAGAGGCTCGGTTGTTGGGCACAGACTTAGTATAGGATGCCTTGGATAAGGTCAAGATTATTCAGGATCGACTTCGCACAGCTCAGTCCAGGAAGAAGAGTTATGCCGACCGTAGAGCTCGTGATGTTGCATTCATGGTCGGAAAGAGAGTGTTACTTCGGGTATCACCCATAAAGGGTGTAATGAGGTTCGGAAAGAAGGGCAAGTTGAGCCCTACGTATATCAGACCTTTTGAGATTCTGGAGTGAGTGGGAGATGTGGCTTACAGGCTTGCGTTGCCACCTAGTTTAGCAGTTGTTCATCCGGTATTCCATGTGTCCATGCTTCTAAACTATCATGGTGATCCATCCCATGTGTTAGATTTCAGCTCTGACCAGTTGGACAAGGATTTGACTTACAAGGAGGAGCCGGTGGCAATTCTAGCCCGGCAAGTTCGCCAATTGAGATCAAAGAGTTACCCTTCAGTTCGAGTGCAGTAGAGAGGTCAGCCTATTGAGGCAGGGAGTCCGATTCCGATATACGGAGTAGATATCCCCACCTTTTCACCAACCCAGGTACTTTTCTATGTCCGTTCGAGGATGAACGGTTGTGTTTAGAGGTGGAGAATGTGATAACCCAAAAGGTCATCTTATGTTTTAGAACTCGAATCTGTCCTCTTAAGCCTTTAAAATCTCATTTTTACCCTCCTCGATTTGTGTGCGCAATCCGGGCATGTTTTCGGAAAGCTTTTATGTTGAAATTGAGGAAAATAAGAATTTATGCCTTAAAAGTTAATTTTAGTTGACTTCGGTCAACATTTTTGGTAAACGGGACCGAATCCGTGTTTTGACGGTCCCGATGGGTCCATATCGAATTATGGGACCGGAGCGTATGCCCTGAATCGAATTCAAAGGTCCCTAGCTCAAGTTATGATTTTTTGATGAAAATTAAAAGTTTGAAAATTAATTATTTTTAAGAATTGATTGATGTTTGGCATTGTTAGTGCCTGATCCGTATTCTGGTTCCGGAGCCCGGTACAGGTTCATTAAGATATTTAAGACTTGTCCATGAAATTTGGTTAGAAACGGAGTTGATTTGACGTGATTCGGACGTCCAGTTGAGAAGATATGAATTTTAAAGTGTTCTTGAGAATTTCATTTGATTTGGTGCTAAATTCGTAGTTGTAGGTGTTATTTTGGAGATTTCATCGTGCGAGCAGGTTCGTATGATCTTTTTAGACTTGGGTGCATGTTTGGTTTGGTGCCCCGAGGGCTCGGGTGAGTTTCGTGTAGGCCACGGGATGTTTTGGACTTTGAAAACCTGGTATTTTGCTGCAGCACGTGTTCTGGCATGTCCTTCTTCGCGTTCGCGAAGGTACTCTCGCAAACGCGAAGAGTAAACTGGGCAGCTGAAGTTTTCTTCTTCTCGAACGTGAAGGCTTGGTCGCGAACGCGAAGTGATGGGGGCGTTACCCTTCGCGAACGCGACCAGCTCGTCCCGAACGCGTAGTGTTAGGCACACCTGGGGGAGAGTCAATTGTTCCTTCATTGCGAACACAAGCAATGTCCCGCGAACGCGAAGGCCATGGGGGTAGCCTATGCGAACACGAGCACTGTCTCGTGAACGTGAAGGCCATGGAAGGTAGCCTATGTGAACACGAGCACTATCTCGCGAACGCAATGAACACTGTCGCCCAGCACTTAACAGAATCCAAACACGGGATTTAGCCAAAAAACTCATTTTTCTCAAAAACCAAATGGTGCGAGGCGATTGTTCAAGAGCCATTTCTTCCCCAAAGTGTTGGTAAGTCATTCTAAACCATTTTCTTTCAATGAGCCATTAAACTTTTTGAATTATCAACCTAAAATCTAGAGTTGTCATCGTAGAATTAGGGGTAAGAGTAGAAACTATGGATTTCGGAAATTTGAGGATTTAGACTCCAATATGAGGTCGGATTCCAAAACTAATTATATATTCGGGCTCGGGGATGAATGGGCAAATGGATCTTGGTCCGAACCTTAGGTTTTGACCAAGCGGGCCCGGGGTCAATTTTTTGACTTTTTGGAGAAAAAATTGGGAAATCTGTAATTATTCATTAAAGTTGATTCCTTTAGCAATATTTGATATTATTGAGTCAATTTTGAATAGATACGAGTGGTTTGGAGGTGAATTCCAAAGGAAAAGCTGTGACTGAGAATTAAGTGGCCTTTGGAGCGAGTTAAGTGTCGTGTCTAACTTTGGCTTGAGGAAATAGGTATTATGTGTTCATTTGCTACGTGTTTGGTTGTTAAATACGATGTATAGGTGAGGTGACGAGCATATATGTGTCGTTGTTAAGTCATAGCATGCGAGTGAAATTCTATTCTTGTCTATTTTATAGCCTTAAATTCTACTATCCATGGTTAGCGGGTTATTTGAAATGTTGGGTGACTTATATCTGGTTTCACTGAGATTTGGTAACTTTTGAATATGGATTCAAGGTTGAGTTTACATTGTGCTATTGATTATGGTTAAAATACTGGTTTCTTTGTGATACTCCTATCTATCCATTGTTATTGACTCTATGATTTGTGAGGAGGAGTGTAAAGCATGAAGGGTGATGTCGTGCATGCATTATTTATATTGTAAGGAGGAGTGTAAAGCACGAAGGGTGATGCCGTGCATGCATTATTTATATTGTGAGGAAGAGTGTAAAGCACGAAGGGTTATGTCGTGTATATTATGAGAGGTTTAATGCACGAAGGGTGATGTCGTATCATTCTATTTATTTATTTGGTGAGGTTGAGAGTCAAAGCATGAAGGGTGATGTCGTGTCGTTCCATTTATTTATTTGGTGAGGTTGAGAGTAAAAGCACTAAGGGTGATGTCGTGCAGTTTTCCTTTGCTGATTTATTTGCTCAATTCGTTTAAGGATTTTCGATTTAATTATGTCTTCTCATTATTCTCACTCTTTATATTGTATTTCCCCCAATGTATGTCCCCTTCCCATTATTTCTACGTTATTTCTTTATTTACTGTTGTTTCCACTAGTATGATTATATTGTTCAGGTTATATGTGGGTGTCTTGTCCTAGCCTTGTCACTACTTCGCCGAGGTTAGGCTCGACACTTACCAGTACATGGGGTCGGTTGTACTGATGCTGCACTCTGCACTTTCTGTGCAGATTTTGGTACCGGCTCAGGTTGATCAAGATTTTGCTATTAGTCCGCTGTCCAGAGATTCAAGGTAGATCTGTCAGCGTTCACAGACCTTGAAGTCCCCATCTATCTTTTATGTCCTACTGTTTTCTTTCATCCAGATAGTTGTATTTCTTTCAGACTATTACTTGTAGTAAATTATAGAATGCTCGTGAATTGTGACTCAAGATCCGGGTGGTAGTAATTAATACAGTTCTATAATATTCCGCACTTATTATATTTCACTTTAGTTAATTATTATTATTTACTGAATGGAAATAAGGATTTTGTTTAATGATTCTCTAACGTTGGCTTGCCTTGCAAGTGAAATGTTAGGCGCCATCACTGTCCCTTCGGTGGGACATTTCAGGTCATGACAGGACAAATGCACAAAGACACTCACTCTCAACAAAGAATTTTAAGTGTTACAAAATATCATACCATAAGCTTGCCCTTATTTTAATTCGCCGCCTATTCAAGAACATTCGGTTGGAGATCCCATAAGGACTTTTTAAGCTTGTAATGTAGGCTTAGGGAAGGGTAGGATAAATATTTGGGATACAAGTGACTACACCCTCCTTGAACACTACTCACATTTGTCTTTCTTTTTGCACTTTGCTTCGTTTTAAACCACATAGTCCTTATTGATATCTAGTTACCAACATAGAACCACCTTAAAGTACCTCTCTAATTTTCTCAAGACTCAAATATACACACACACACACACACACACACACACACACACACACACATATATATATATATATATATATATACACACACACACACACACACATATTCTTTCGCTTTTCTATTGGAACTTGAGTGTCTTCATCTAACACAACTTTGAGGTATTTTCTTCTACACACAATATACATCTTCACCATTTCCCTATTAATACCAACACCCCCAACTTAGGCTTTTAGCCTTATTTTCACATTCAAGGAGGGACGGGTTCAAAAGAGGGAATTATTTCACAAAATGGTAAAGGTTTGTAATGTTTTAGCCAAAGAAAAGGTTAAAGGCTCAAATAGGGTTAACTAGTGATAATATTTATGCAATGGTAGGCTCGAAAGGCTAAAGAAAGTTTTTCAAAGATCACAAAGATTGCCTAAAGTCATCCCTCCAACCAAACATAATTAACATTAGTATTGAAAGAACAACCGGGCAAGTTTTAGATGATAAAAGTAAACACAACAATTATTTTTAACAAAAACTAACACACATGGCACATAAACTAATCAAGACGGATCAATTTCACTTATTATTAAGAATAATTAGAGCAATATCATGCCAACTAGTGGGCAAAGAGTCAAAATATGAACCAAAAAGCTATCACAAAAATTATTATTTTCCATGCAACTTACTTTTTCAATTTATCACCAAAATTCGGAGAGGTATTCTTAATTCACACTTCACATACGAGAGACTAATTTTATTAGTATCAAACAATCCAAAAGTCTCCATATACCAAAACAAGACTAATTCCCTTAAGAAAGTCGTCACGTCATCCATCATAGGGAAAGGTCACCCAGTTCAACACAAAAATATTCCTCGGGAAAGAACCGTAGCATAAACAAAAACCCAAGAAAATTTATTGAAAAGTATATTACTACTAAAGAGATAAAAATAAAATAACAAAAAATTACTAAAGAAAATAAAATAACAAAAGCAACTAATACTAAAGGAATAAAAATAACATAAACTAAAAACTACTAAAGAAAATAAATAACTAAACAAAAATAAAATAAAATAAAAAAAGCGACTAATCCACAATTATATCACCAATCACAAATTACGTTCGGCAAAGGCATATGATAAACAATAGTAGAACAAGCCCGGCAAGAGCACACAATATCCATACAAAAGCATAAACCCGGCAAGGGCACAAGTTAAGCATCAATGTACAAATAAGGTATATCCCTAGAGTGACCCCAATTAAAGACATTGCAGTGTCCTCACTGCACAACATCAAGATAAAATAAGAGTAGTTTGAGGGTCTCCCTGATGTCCGCATCAGACTAGCATACTATGGAAAAAAGCTAATCACTGTCGTGTGGAGCTCTCGGCCTCATCATCATCGGTAGCATCAGTATCAGCCTCAGCAACACTTGAAAGGAAGGAATACTCTTCATTATCATCGTCGTCCTCGACCGGTATCTTTCTGTTCGGTTGCCCCCATTTGAAGACGGCCTTAATGCCTCTCCACATCTTTATCATGAACTTTCTCTTCTTCTTATTTTTCTCATTCTCCTTGTGGAAATCTGCCTGAATATCTACATGTACCTTGGCCATGTTGCCATAGGCTGCCTCAAGCCTGCTAACAGAAGTTGCCAACTTCTCCTGCGACTCTGCTAATTTCTTCTGGTTCTCCAGGTAAGTCTTCAGTTCTTCCCTGGTAAAATACTCTGGCGTAGGCTGGGAGTGTGAGGGCCCACTAACGAGATGCGACACTAAGTCACGGATCGAGACAAGCTGGGATTTCAACATCCCAAATAGTCCCTCAGGAAGGGTTGCCTGTGAGGAAGACTCTGGTCTGGCAACAGTGGTGACTTTCCACTTTTTTCTATTTACTACACTACCCTCGCCCGTTACTCTCAACGGATGGAAGGGTTTGTCGTCCGGTAACCACCGATCGGTACTACGCACCTCAACCTCTGCCCTCCGGCACAACTTTGTAATCAGTGAAGGGAACATCAAGCCTGGGATGTCGTCTAGCAAATACTCTTTCAGCTCCTGAAGGAAATAATGGCTGACATTCACATGAATGCTGTCTAATATGCATGCAATCATCAAGGCTCTGCCATATGAAACATCCGAAACATTTCCACAGGGTGATACTCTGTAGAGGATGATGTCGAGCCAAAAAATTTCCTCAGCTGTGAAGTCGATAGACTTCAAACCCTTTTTCTTGTTTACCTACTTTGCTCTCATGCCAGCTGGATAAAGTTTAGAAACTAGCCAATCTCCGTTGAGCAATGATCTTTTTCTCGCACCGGCTCAAGTGAATGGTCAGGCAGCCATAGAATATCATTGATTTGTTCAGTTCCAAACCTCACTATTTTGCCTCTGATGGTGAGTTGTGAGTCGTTGAAGTTTGTACGCTTTAGGTTAGCAAAAAACTCACGAACCCACTCCTCATTGGCCTTACACGGGGTAGGCATGAAATAAGACCAGCTGGTATTCTGTAGACGGCCATAAATATCTGGAAGCCAATTTATCCTCGGAGATTCCCTTTTCAAGCACGACCTTCTTTGTAAGAAGGTTGTCGTAATATTGGCAATGAAAATCAGCAGACATGAATCGTTCAGTGTCGAATTGTTCTGCCTCAGCTTCTTCCTCAATTTCATGATGAAACTCTACATTTTCGTTCATGTTCGGGTCCATTTTAAGGTTAAAGTACCTAAAAAAATAAAAAACCAAGTTAGTCGTGAATTATAATCATGTTAAGCAATTCAAAACAATGCAATTAGGCCAAAGAATCAAGCTAAATGGACCCAGCAAACCAAAATTGTAAAGCTATTGGTGTTGCACAATCTAAACAGTTACCGCACCTACGGAATGGGCATCGCAGGTGCGAGTCCACTTCAGCGGCGATATGTCCGCTTCTGCGGTGTTCATCAGGGGTTTTAAATAACCCCAGAAACTGCCGAATCGTTTAATTCCAAACATGATTTTGGCACATAAATTTGTCATGATCCAATTTTCCCTCTTTTGGGTATCGTGATGGCGCCTAGTCTTAGGGACTAGGTAAGCCTAACATTTTCTAAATAACAACAATAATAAATAACACCTAACAACAATAATAAATAACATCTAACAACTGTTGAAATAGAAATCTCTATAAAATTTACAATTCCCAAAACCGGTAGTACAAGTCATAAGCTCTACGGAGTTTGTTATAATTTTCTAAATACAACTATTTGAAATAAAGTAAACAGTGTGAATACAAATCAGAAGGTGACTCTGAAGCCTCCGAACGCAGTAGCAGGTTTACCTTGAGTCTCCACAGTAACAATGTGCACATCTAGCTAATGATCAATTGACTTTGAAAATACCTAGATCTGCATAAAAATGTGCAGAAGTGTAGTATGAGTACACCACGGCGGTACCCAGCAAGTATCAAGACTAACCTCAGTGGAGTAGTGACGAGGTACAGTCAAGACACCTACTGGACTAAATAACCTGAACAAGTATAAGTACAGAAACAACAGAGTATGTTAGCTACATAAAGACTACGCAAAGTGGAAATTAATAAGGTAATTGCAATAAGGAAGGAAAACAACAGCTATCAGCGGAACACCATAATAATGACATAGAATAATGAACGGAAACACAGCCCAAGTCCGCTAATCACAGATAAAGAAAGGACAAGTAACAACTCAACAATACGATAGCTTTCACACTGGGTTTCAGTCAGTAAACTCCACAAGGTACCGAACCTCGGACAATCACAACTCACGGGTCTCAATACCTGAACCCTAACACTTGGCATCATGTGCCCTCATTACACCTCATAACCGCACTAATGACTCACGTGCCAAATAGAGCCATTCTCACATAGAAGGCAAGTAAGAAAGGGTGTGCATTTATATTCAACAATATCAAGAAAACCTCTTATCCGATAAGAGTGTTTAACTACATGTATGCTTGTTCAAGTATACTAATATAGTTCATACCAGCTAGTGAACATAAGGAAAAGAACGGACAGCATGTAGAATGTTTTCTCACAACTTTCACAAGATAAAGCTCACATAGGTAAGTGTACCACTACACAAATATCAACAACAAGAATGCCCCCATGCCATCACAAATCATCACAATTCAATCCCTGACACAGCCCACCTTGTCTCGCCACGTGTACAATAGTAAAGTAAATGCCCGCCTTGTCTCGCCACATATATATATATATATATATATATATATATATATATATATATATATATATATATATATATATATATATATATATATATATATATATATATATATATATATATATATATATATATATATATATATATGCAAATATCAACAGTAACAATAGCACGGCAGAAACCTCGTGCAACCCCATAACAAAGAGATGTCAACAAAGGGTACTCCTGAGATACCGTCTCATAGTCCCAAAAGTAAATGCTCAACAGGGGATCTCCCGAGGTACCGCCTCGTAGTCCCAAAATTAAATATGCAAGACAGGGGGATCTCCCGAGGTACCTCCTAATAGTCCCAAAGTAAATATGCAAAACAGGGGGATCTCCCGAGGTACCGCCTCATAATCCCAAAGTAAATATGTAAGTACAACAACAACAATAACACTAATACAAGGGTACGACAAATAAATCAACTCAAAAATTCCAGAATTCAAAGGAACGGAGGAATTAATTCACAAGGAGTGGGCAAAATAGAGAATGCTAGTCATAATAAGAACATCTCAACAAGAAAGGAAATATTATGCAACAACGGTCCACAATGTACAGTTCGACAATGAGGGAGCTAACACAAGGCGAATAATTCCACATAAGGACAAGTCAACTAAAATATAGGATATCTAACTTGTTTTTAAGGTTGGCAAATTAAGAAAGAGATACAACAAATTCAATTAGGGATAAGCAGCAGAAAGATAATCATAGCCTCAATTAAGGATGAACAATTACAAAAGAGATTATTATAACTTCAAATAAAGATAACCAGTTAGGGAAAAGATAACATGGCAATAGAAGAGATAAAAATTTCAGTTAAGGCACAAATGACTCAAATAAGCATCAAGGGAGAATCATGAAGCAATTAATTCTAATTAAAGCAGGTAGAGGTGAAACTAGTAATTAAGAGATGTATTCATAACATAACAACTGCATAATCAGTGAATACAAGGACCTAAGAACCCTAAAAGGCCAACTTTCCACAAATATGTCCGAGCACGTACTCGTCACCTCGCGTACACGGACTACAATTAGCATAGAAGACTCAAATCCTAAGGGGTAGTTCCACCACACAAAGTTAGGCAAGATACTTACCTCGAACCAAGATCAATCAATCAGTAAGAATGCCCTTTTCCTCGATTATCCGACTCTGAATGGCCCAAATCTAGCCAAACACAATTACATATCATAAATAAAATTACGAAAAACTAATTTAAATAATAAATCTACGACTTTAGCAAAGAATCAAAAATTCGGCCCATCGCAGGTGCGGAAATGACATAAGTCCTCTAGTCTGCTTCTACGAGCATAAGGCCGCACCTGCGAGTGTGCGCCTACGGATTCTTGTCTGTTTCTGCGGAAATCCTCACTCAGCTCGCCTTCCGCTTCTGCGATCCCTTCTCCGCAGGAGCGGCTCCTCTTCTGTGCCCCTTTTGTCGTACCTGCGACCACTGGTTACCCAAACCAGGGATGCATCTACGAGCTCCCTTCCGCACGTGCATGTCTGCACCTATGGCCACCCCACCGCAGGTGCGATTACACCAGAAGCTTGAAAGCTTCAGCAACTACACAAGTCCAAATTTTGATCCGTTAAGCATCTGAAACTCACCCGAGGCCCCCGGGACCTCAACCAAACATACCAACAAGTCCTAAAACACTATACGAACTTAGTCGATCCCTCAAATCACATCAAACAATGCTAAAAACATGAATCACCCTCCGATTCAAATTAATGAACTTGAAACTTTAAAATTTCTACATCCGATACCGAAACCTATCAAACCACGTCCGATTGACCCCAAATTTTGCACACAAGTCATATTCAACATTAAGGACCTACTCCAACTTCCTGAATCGGATTCCGACCCAGATTTCAAGCCTAAATGAGCTACAGACCTCCAAAACACAATCCGGACACTCCCCTAAGTCCAAAATCCCCCAATGGAGCTAATGGAACCGGCGAAACTCCATTCCGTAGTCATCTTCACACAGTTCCAACTATGGTCAAAATCCTAAGACTTAAGCTTCCAATTCACTCTGAATTATACGGTAACTGAATTCAACTACGCACACAAGCCAATACACATAATACGAAGCTTCTCAAGACCTTATGCCGCCGATCAGGACTTAAATTCTCAAAACGACCGGCCGGATCGTTATAAATTTATACTCAAGACTTCTAAATTAGTGAACTATATGATTACACGACTTGATTAAACCTGATTTTAAGGTCAATGGCTAGAGTATTTCTCTTGGACAATTCGTCAAACACATGACAAGCAAAGAAAAGTTATGCTTCTTTAAATAAACTTGGTACTCAGATTTCCCCCAAATGTTTTTTAATAACAACAACACACATGACTACACTCAACCAATTTCCCTCACCTCTAAAGCTTACAATGATTGAGAAGGGAAAACAAGTGCTATGGGAAAAACAGTCATGGAGGAAAGAAACAGAGATGAAAAAGAAGAAAAAGGGAAGAAAAGCAGTAGAGTAAAGATAAAGATTATACCTGAGTTGTCTTGTACAGGAGAATTAGAGTGCACGAGCAGTGGAGATAGAATGTGAGAAATGAGAGGTGTTAGAATTTGGGGAATGAGGGTTTTGAATTTTACCTGTTGAAGCATATATGACTCTTAAAAATTTACCCGACTGGTCGCTTTTGCGGAATTTAAACTGCTTCTGTGACCAAGATTGTGCGGTTTGGAAACCGCTTGTGCGAATACACCACATCTGCGGTTTAATAAATGCTTTTGTGTGTGCGCTCCTGCGAAGAAAGGGTTGCTTCTGTGAGTGGGGCGCATCTCCAATGTGTTTGGCGCTTCTGCGTGGACGCATCTGCGTGAAAAGTTCCACAGATGCGGATTCACCAGATTCCTCAGTGCCATAACTGGGCAGCCACTGTTTTTGTTCATTCCAACACTTCAAACTCCTCAGTTCAACTCCAAAAAATCTGAAACTTAGCAAATTAGTCAAAAATAATATACTAAGTTATTCTAAAACAAATTTAGAAATGACTAAAAATTTTGAAAACAATGGGTTGCCTCCCACCAAGTGCCGCATTTAACATCGTGGCATGACGCGAATCAATTTTACCACTTTTCTCTCCACTTTGAAGATATGAACTGGCCACCCAACTTGGAATCAAGTTTGTGACTACGAGCGGTGGGAGGTGGTAAGTAGATGATCAAGCCAAATGCCATTTGCTTCATTTTGCATTTCTTGGCTTTCATGTGAGGAATGTCATTTTGCCTTCTTGTACTTTCAAACTGTAAAATGTATGGCCTTTGCCTTTCCTCTTCGCAATCTCTCATTGACTCGTGTAGTCGAATTCCTATATCACCACACAATTCCAATGTGGAGAAATGCTTGGAATGTGACATCAAGCCTCCAAATCGCAATTCTTTCCGAATTTTTAAGTCCTCTTGGTCCCCTGGACTAGAGTCATTTTCAACCACAGCTTCAATTGTTTTAGTTGACTCTAATTCCATATTTTTCTTGGCATCACTAACAAGCATGGAGTCAGTTGGCGGATATTCAATTCTTGATTCCTCAAAATAAAGCTCACTCTCTTCCTCGAAGTTGGACTCTTCTTGACCTCTTTCCACACTCTTAAGTTGGTGAGCATAGTGAGCCTCAACCAATATTTTCATTTGATTTTCCAAGGTGCGGATATTATCATCATTTTGAGTTAGTACTTGTTTCAAGTTCTCGAGTGCCAAGTTGTGCTTCTCCTCATTTTCAAGAATGGCCTCCAACATGAGCATCGTCCTCTCATTTTGAGCATTTGAGAGTTCTTGATTTTGATCAAGTGCCAAAGAAGGATTATCGGCTTCAATATCTAAGGAAGGTTCTTGGCTATCATTCACTTCCGAGGCTTTTTGGACCTATAAAGCTTCAAGCATTTCTCCCAATTGTAAGTTCAACCTTTCAAGCGCCAAATCATTTTGGTGACTATTTTCTAAAAGCTCCTCCAAGGCATTTTGCTCTTTGTTTCCTCCTTCAAGTAGGCATTCCAACATGAGCTTGAACTCTCCATTTTGACCATGCTCAATTTCTTCCACTTCCATATCCCTATAATTGTCATCACAAAAAGTAGAATTATCATAATAGGAGTTCGGGGAAGGGAAGGACAAATAAGCACAATTATCCCAATGGCCATTTTGATTCCTACACTTATCACAAATACTCCACCCCCGGGAGAATTTAAACAATTTTGCCATGAGTGTGGTCCTCCACAATAAGTACAAGGGTCATCAAAGTATGAACAACTATCATCCGACCAATTTTAATTATATGCTTCCATTTTTCAAATTAAGAAAATAAAAAAGAAACAAACAATAAAAATAAATAAAGATAAGAAATTAATTACACAAATATTCACAAGTTTGGACCAAAGTACTTATGCTTATTTCTCAAACAACCTAAATATGCCAAATTATTCCCCGGCAACGACGCCAATTTTGATGACGTCCAAATCCACTACTAAAAAGTAAATGGACACGGTCGCATGCAATATAATTTATCCAACTATGAGTCGGGGTCGAATCCCACAGATAATAATATGTAGCTGATTAGGCGTGTAAGAGAATTATCACTTATTATGTTAAGCCAAACACTTAGGAATGTTTTGAGAAAATATTTATAACTAATTGCAAAAATGTAAACTAACCTAGAAAGCAAGTAAAATGATCAATGGCTTCAAGCATGGATGCATTGGGAATTTACACTCAAGTAACGATCCAATATATTATTAATTAGCCTCAGGTAATAATTCTATATTAGATTCTTCCAAAAACTAACAAGACTTCTTAATTGAATTATCTCTACAACAATTAAGAGATTAAACACACCCGAATAAGTCTACAAGTAGTTCAATCATATTCCTAGGTAGAATCTATCGAATAAGGGTTAACACCTCAAGTTCATGTTAATTAATCTTTCCCAACCCCGAATTATTTTTCCTAAAATTAATTCAAAGTGAATGGGCGAGTCCTAGGGTTAGCTAATCCCTTTGGAAACAATTAATAACAAGAATAATTAAAGAAACAATAACTCACTTCATAATAAATAAAAATCATTCAAAACACAAGCACAACAAGGTATTTAATCTACACTTTAAATATGAATATTCCCATAAACAAGATTTAAATGCTGAAAAAATACTACACACTTAGATATTTAATATAAGGCAAGGAAATGAAGAATTAAACATAAATGGGTAAGAAATTCTCAATCAAAAGCTCCAAATCTTCAAGACTCAAGTGTGTGTAAAAGAACCCTAGCTCCCAAACGGACAAAAGCTTCCCAAGATGCCAAAGACATGTTTCCAATCAGCTAGTTCATGTATTTGTGGGTTTGGAATGAAGAAAATATCAAATGACATAAGTGTCCAGGTCTGAAGCCTGTTGACCGCACCTGCGAAAAATTTCTCGCAGGTGCGGTTCCACAGATGCGGATGCCTGCTCGCAGAAGCGATGATGGTAGAAAGTTGATGATCGGCAGAAGCGGTCCAAAGCAAGCAGAAGCGTGTCCGTATAAGCGGCCTTCAAGCACAGAAGTGCAGACGCAGAAGCGAACATTCTCACGCAGAAGCGGTTCTCTACTCGCAGGTGTGATTTCTGCCTTGCATGACTTATTCTGCACCTGCGGACCAATTCTCGTAGATGCAAGACCGCAGATGCGGACTAGTCTTTGCAAAAGCGATTTCACCAGAAGGTTTAGCACTTCTTTCATTATTTTTGCACAATTCCACTTCATTCAATTTCAATTCTCTTCGACACTTCATTTACCTGAAAATCTAGCAATGCAGACCATAAATCCCCTCATTTTATAATTAAAGGACACAAAAAGAGACTAGAATAAGTGGTAAAATCACCAGTTATCATTACCGAATTACGAGACATGTGTTTACAATAACGTATATAAAAACAATATGGATATAATTTTTACCGTTTCTCAAATAACCCGCCCACTACGCAAAGTGTTAAGGCTTGGCCTAGTATACATATATTTATTATCTAAATCAAATTCAGTTATGACTTCAATTAATTAAGCTAGCAGAACGAGTTCAAATAATTCGATTATAAACATGCTTTAACTATATACTGACTCTCGTAACCTCGTGCGTACGTAGCACCCACAACTAGTTGCACATAACAATAAATATCACCTAGGTGGTAGTTTTCCTCTCACAAGATTAGACAGGAGACATACCTCGCTCCGAAGTTCCATAACCGGCTCCAACGCCTCTCTAACACCCAAAGCTCGTCAATCCAAAACTATTCAAACAATGTGCAAACCAATCAAAATATACTCTAAGACCCATAATTAATCAATTTAAACAATTCCCAACTCCGCTCGAAAAGTTAATAAAGTCAATCCTCGGGCCCAAGTGCCCGAATTTCGAATATTTTTGAAGATAAACCGTACCCATAAAACCACGAACTCAAATATGTAGTTTATTCCTAATTCCATGTCCAATTTCGTGGTCAAAAATCCAAAATACCAAATTCTAGGCTTTCTATCAAAAATCTCAAATTCCTACTAATTTCCATGTTTAAATACTTATACAAACCATGTATTTAACTTGTAATAGGTGGGAATCAATTACCTTGTGTTTCTTGATGAAAATCTCCCCTTAAAGCTCTCCAAAATCGCCCCAACCAAGTGAAAAATGAGAGAAAATGGGCCAAATTCCACTTTTATAAAAACCTCACTGCCCAGCGACATTTTCGCATCTGCGGAACATGAGCCGTTTCTGCAGCTCCTCTTCTACGGCTCCCTTTAGTCCCCTCAACCTAGCCATTTCGCTTCTGCACTCAAGGACGCTGCATCTGCGCCATCGCAGGTGCAGAAATGGTCTCACACCTCCGCCACTAGCCAGCTCGCCTAGAACCGCTCCTGCGACCCTCTTGGTTGTTCTACAGCTCTGCACCTGTGGTCAAAACCTCGCCAGGTGCAGTTACACCAGATGCCAACTGCTTCAGCATTTCTCTCAAGCCCAAACTCGATCTTTTAACCATTATGAATCCACCCGAGGCCCCCGGGACCTTGACAAAATATACTAACACGTCCCAAAATACAATACAAACTTAGTCGAAGCCTTAAACCACGTTAAACAACATCAAAATCATGAATCGCGCCTCGAATCAAACTTATAAATTTTCAAATTTCCAAATTCTATATCTTGTGCCGAAATGTATCAAATCAATCTGGAATGACTTCAAATTTCACACACGAGTCATAAATGACATAACGAAGCTATTCCAAGGATTGGAACCCCAAACAAACATTGATAACATCAAAATCCACTTCAAACCACACTTATAAAATTCTTAAACCTTTAAAATACCAACCTTCCATAATAAGCGTCGAAATGCTCCTGGGCCACTCGATACTCGACCCGAACATACGCCCAAGTCCGAAATCATCATACAAACTTATTGAAATCTTCAAATCCCGACTCCAAGGTTGTTTACTCAAAAGTCAAATCTTAGTTAATTCTTCCAACTTAAAGCTTCCGAAATTAAAATTTTCTTTCCAAATCAATCCTGAACTTTTCGAAATTAAATTTTGACCACACGTACAAGTCATAATATCTGAAGTGAAGATACATAAGGCCTCAAACCACTGAACGACATGCTAGAGCTTAAAACGACCAGTCAGGTCGTTACAGTTTCTTTCTTGTGACTTGAGTTCGATCCTGCTCAGGCACTCTTTCTAATGCCTTCTCCTGCACTTACTCAGCCTCCTTTTTAATCTCTTTTTCCTTATTTATTTACTACTGGACTGGCTGGATTCTTACTTCTGTTATCTCAATTTACTCATCTATCTCAATCGGTACTGGCACGAGTATCTCAGTTGGTTGACTTTCGCGAGCAATTTCTTGCTCAAGATCAAGATCCATTTCTCATACTCACAGCCATTAGCTGCTTTGGGCCTTGCTTTTTGGGTTAACATGTTTGTCTGCGGGTAATGTCCCTTGAGGATGATTGTTAAGGTCCATGGATATTTTCCCTAGTTGAATCTCAATGCCTTTGATAGCTGAGTCGTGTGATACTACCTTTTCTTGCATCTGGTGGATCTTTTCTTTCATTTTCCTGTTGGACCCAATGAGTTGTTGCAGCATTCCTTTAATTTCAAACAACCCATCATCTTATCGCACTATCTGTTGTTGTTGAGGTTGTTGATAAGCTAGTTGTTGATTCTGCTGATTGTACCATCGTTGCCTTTGATAAGGCACAGCCTGACCCTGTGGTCGTGCAGCTCTAGGATTATTATTATTATTGTATTGCTCATGTGGTGGCCTAGTTTGTTGATTCTGCTGTCCCCAAGTCTGAGCACCTTGTCTCTGGCCTCCATAGTTTCCCACATAGTTCATATTCTCTTGATAGTTCTAATTGTCACTCTCACCACTCTACGAGCACTCATATGGCTGATTAATGCATGGTGTGCATAATCCTCCATTTATCCTGTCAACTATGTGCACCTGCTTCTGGCCTAACTCATCAATCTTTTTTGTTAGAATACTCAATTGCGTCATCATCGTAGCCATATTCTCAGCCATGAAGTTGTTTGGGTCTAAAGCTACTGAGTGAACTACAAGATTGATTGTAGAGTCTCTTGTCATCCATCTCGAGTTTTGAGCCATTTTATCAAGTAAGACCTTACATTCTCTGAATGATTTGCTCAAATATGCTCCACCTGCTGAAGCATCAACATTGGCCTTCAAGTTGTCTGCCTATACTATATAGAACCTTTGCCCCAACATCTGATCAAGAATGTCATGATGTGGACACTTGACCAGCATCTCCTTGAACCTCTCCCATGTTTCTTGCAGTGTTTCAGCTGGTTTCTGCCTGAAGCTCAATATCACATCAACTTGCTTGGCAGTCTTATTAGGTGGAAAGAATTTGTTCAAAACTGCTTGACTATTTCCTCCCAAGTGGTGATGGAGTTTATGGGGAGTGAATTAAGCAAAGTTTGAGCTTTTCCAGTCACTGAGAATGGAAACAATAACAGTCTAATTGTTTCCGGTGTCACATTCGGTTGCCTTTGCGTGACTCAAATCGACAGGAAATTTTTCAGATGTTGTTGTGGATCTTCAATGTAAGACCCTGAGAACAGTCCCTTGTTCTGCAACAATGTAGCATGTTGTTTGTAATTTGAAATGATTCTGCTTGTATATGAGGGACTGCAATTGCGGTTGCCAGATTTTCAGCAATGGGTTGTGCTCAATCATATAAGGTTGCTTCTGGCACAAGAGGTGTCGCACCCTAGTTGTTTGTGTCATTCACAATATTTCTGTTGTTTGGGCTGTCTATTACGTCACGCATGTCTAGTTCTATTCATTCTGTTGAGTTCTAATGTTGTCTTTCTTGTTTACTCAATTTAGTGCCTTGAAAGCTTTCTCATAGTACGGTAATGATTCGTACAATTTACCAGTCCTTGAGGAGTTTCTAGGCATGCACATGTAACACACAAGACTACAAACGTTAGAGTTTCAATATAATGAATTTCAAGTTGATAAAGCTGACTAAACTACGAATTCTAACAATTCTTTTAGCAGTAATTAATAACACCATTAATTCTCCGACAACGATATCAAAATTTGATCACGCCCAACTATGCCTCCTAAGAGGTCTAGCGGTCGTTGCAAATATAATCCAGTTTAGAAGTTCGGGGTCGAATCCCACAGGGAATTAACCTATTAATTATAACCACTAGATTCGCATGAATTCAAGTAATTAACCTTTAGAAAAATTAAATAACGATTTAAATTTTTACTAACTAAGAGCAAAGTAATTAAAATGCAGTAATTTATAACTAACAGAGAAAATGTTGTGGACAAGACTTGGAAAAGTCTAGGGTTATGATTTTTCCTATTGTCGGAATCCTCCCCGCTACGTTTCTAATAAATTTGTCTAAGTATTCTCTACCGATCGTGAGTACTTTGGGTGTCGTAATTCTTAACTATTATAATTTACTAGACGTATTCTTTCGATCTATGCTAGCTAGCTCTGATTCACCGCTCACTAGGATCGCACCAAGATTTCATTATTCCTAATCCCACCTTTAAACCCTCCATATTGATTCCTCACATATGTTAGGAGTGAAGTTGTTCAACAACTACCTAAATATGTACCCTTTTTTTCTAAGAAATACACACTAAATAGGCACAATCGATTGAGATCTCTTCAATCAACCACAATGTAAACGTAGTTGAACAAGTAGAGAAAAATCAAAGTTAAATCTGTATTAAATGTAGTAGAAAATCATCCTCCAATAGGTTCCATCAAGCCCTAGATTAGAAAGTTTAGCTACCCATAAATGTATCAACAATCATCATGATGTTCAAAGACATTAAACTACAAAGTACAGAGATAAACGGAGGGGAAACTCGTTTGATTCTTGCTCCACCGAGCTCTGTAGCCTTTTTCTTCTCCAAAATAGTGTCCAACCCTTTCTCAACTTGTTTGGGGAGTATTTATATGTTAGGGCCGAAATCCCTCAGTCCAAATCCGGGTTGGAGTCTTTTAACCCGCGACTTTTAATTACCGGGCTATAGACCTCGCGAAGACAGGATTATAGAGCGGTCAGCCTGGCTACAGAGCTGGCTACGCCTGGCCTGTAGTGCGGTCAAGCTGGCTATAGAGCTGGCTTTACTTGGTTTGTAGCATGGTAAGGCATGCTATAGATCTGGCTTTACTTGTTCTGTAGCACGGTAAGGCATGCTATAGAGCTGGCTTTACTTGGTCTGTAGCACGATTTGGGTACTTGATGCTTTTGTGCTATTTTCTTTCATTTTTGTCCTCTTTTTGTGAAACTTTTATTCCACTCTTTCTTTCGATGCTCATACACATAAAATAACATAATTTAGCTCAAATGTCGTATAATTAATCACGAAACCAACAAAATATTGGGTGAGTAATGTACTAAAAGTATAGCATTTTGGCCGAACATCAACATTACTATTTTTTCGGTGAAAATTGATATCCTTTGACACCTTATGACCATGTGTCATGAATCCTTTTATCTAAGTGCTTTAAGATGTTCCTATCAAAATTCTTATTGAAGTGGACTCCACTTTGCACTTTGAGCGGTGAATTCATCCCGAGTTACTTTGCATACTTCGACCAAATTATCTATGAATTCATTAAGAGAAATTAATCTCACCCTCCTTCACATCAATGTATCGGTAAATCTATCAAGAGTGTTCCTACACACCTCAACCGAAATTGATCTTATAGATTTATTAAGAGAATAAAATCTCATCCTCCTCTACAGTAGGAATATGCACATCTATCACAAATTTTCTGCAAATGGAAATTTTATCGATGTGCTTAATAATTGTAACATTACTTGTTTGTCCCTTTGAACATGAGATGATATCATTAGGTAGGGTTTCTATAAAGTACAATCAATTTATTACAGGTTTTATTCCTATCCCTTTACAAGTCTCTACCACCAACTCTTTGCCTAATCCTTTAGACAATGGATCTGCTAAATTAAATGTAGATTTCACATATTGAAGGGATATTAGCCCATCCTCCAATAGTCTTCTCACATAATTGTATTTAAGACGAACTTGTCTTGATTTGCCATTATAACAATCACTTCAAGCCCGAAATATAGCAGCTTTATTATCACAATAGATAGTCAAAGGTGGCAATGCTTACTCCATAGAGGAATATCTACCAGAATACTTCTAAGCCAATCGGCTTCTTCTTCAGTAGAAGACATAGCTATAAATTCTGATTCCATTGTTGAGTGAGTAATATATGTTTGCTTCTTTGATTTCCAAGAGATTGTTGCTCCAGTCAAAGTGAAAATCCAAGCAGTAATAGACTTAGAGTCATTCAGATCAGAATTTCAAGTAGCATCACTATAGCCTTCAAGAACTGCTGAAAATGTAGAATAATGTAGGCCAACATTATTTATACCCTTTAAGTACCTTAAACCACGAATTAAGGCATTAGAATGCTCAACTCCGGGGTTACTAGTGAACTTGCTCAAGGTTCCTAATGCATAACCAATATCTCACCTAGTGCAATGCATGGCATACATTAGACTCCCAACAATCTGAAAATAAGTCAATTGATCAACACCATCACTATAGTTCTACACTAGTTCCTGACCAGGAATGACAAATCCTTCTGGTTGTTTCATATAAACTTCTTCATATGAATCTCCATTCAAAAATGCAGTCTTCACATCCATTTGATGAATTATCAATCAATTATTTACTACTAAAGAAACAAAAAGCTGAATGGATGTGATCCAAGCTACTGGTACAAAAGTATCGAAGTAATCAATATCTTTCATTTGAGTTAAATATTTTGCCACCAAACACGCTTTGTACTTATATAAAATACCATCAGACTTCAATTTATTCCTTAAAACCCATTTGCAGCCAATAGGTTTACATCCAGGAGGAAGATCTGATAAAATCCACGTGTTATTTGACATGATAGAATGTATTTCATCTTCAATAGTTTCACGCCAAAAAGTAGCATTATGTGAAGACCACTTCAGCATAACTTTCAGGATCTTTTTCAATCAAATAAACTTGAAAATCATGTCCAAAATCTCTTGGTTTGATTGATCTAGAACTACGTCTTGGTTGACTTTTTTTTCAATGATTCAACTACTTTTCTTTTAAGAGGAGGTATAGAAGAACCTGTATCTTATTTTGAAGATCCTTCTTTCTTAGGAAAAATATGCTCAAAAAGGTTAACATGTACAAATTCAATAATTGTGTGCGGACTTGGAGTTTCAAGATTTAAGAATCTATAAGCCTTACTGGTTAGAGAATAACCAAGAAACACACATTCAATTCCTCTATAGCCAACCTTCGCCATATGTTGATCTGGTAATTTAACATGAGCCAAACAACCCCATACTTTAAAATAATTAATATTTAACTTTAGATTCTTCCAAAGTTCATAAGGAGATAAATCAAATTTCTTGTAAGGAATTCGGTTTAAAATATGAAAAGCTGAAAATAAAGCTCCAAAAGTTTCCACGCACACTAGATCCATAAAGCATAGAATTAACAATTTCTATGAAAGTCTTATTTTTTCTTTCAGCTATACCATTTTGTTGTAGTGTATAGGACGTAGTCAGTTGTTTCTCAATACCTTCTCTTTCAAAGAAATCAATAAAATTGAACTCAAGTACTCTCCACCTCTATCAGATCTAATTGATTTAATTTTCAAACTCAATTTATTCTCAACTTCTGCTTTATATGTTTTGAAAGTCTCAAAGGCCTCATCTTTTGTTCTTAATGGAAAGACATATGTATATCTTGAATAAAGATCAATAAAAGTAATAAAATATCTCTTTTCATTACATGACAAACAATCCATCTCACAAATATCACTGTGGATTAATTCCAAAAGTATGAATTTTCTTTGAACTGACTTATAAGGATTTTTTGCTATCTTGCACTTACTACAAGTAAGATACTTAGAAATATGATCTTTTTCACAATTTTTAATTAATCCATGATTTACCATAAGTTGAATGTATCTAAAATTTACGTGACTTAGACGTTAATGCCATAAATCCAGAGACTCCACAATATAAGAAGAAATATTTTCATTATCAATATTGAGTTTGAACATGCCATTTATAGCATAGACTTTCCCCACAAACATGCCATTAGATAAAATAAATTTATTTGACTAAAAGATTATTTTAAAACCATGCTTCGAAAGTAGTGTACCTGACACCAAATATTTTCGAATGTGAGGAACATGCATTACGTCTTTCAACGTGACCATCTTTTCGGAAGTAACTTCAACTCAACCGTTCCTTTTACTACAACCTTAGCAGAGGACGAGTTTCCCATATACATGACTTTATCGTCCCCCACTAATTCATAGGTCTTAAAAATATTTCGACCACCCGATATGTGACGAGTTGCACCGGTGTCCATCCACCATTCGAATTGATTTCATGCTACAAATGCTTTTGTGACCATTGCTACAAGTTCATCATTTCTATTGTTTTTCACTTTTCCTTTCTTCTTTTCAGGTTTAACAATTTTACAATCATGGGCATAGTGACCAATTTTATGACAGTGATAATACTCACTTGACTTAGAATTAGTACTAGTACGCTTAAAACTTTTACTTTTATTTATATTTGTAAATTTCTTGTTATATGGTTCCCTTTTGGTTGATTTCTCTTCAACCACGTGAGCTTTCATGACAGCTTCCTTGAAAATATTATTTTCACGATTTCTAGTCTATTGTTCAGTTTGCAAATATTGCAACAATTGTTCAAGAGTCAAATCTTCCTTCTTATGTAAAAGTTTGCTTCTGTACTCTTTCCATGACAGAGGAAGTTTTGAAATAATAGCACCGACATGAAAGTTTTCATCAATATTAATCCCAGAAATAATAATTTTATTAGCTATAAACTGGAATTCTTGCAATTGATCAATGATTGACTTGTTATCAATCATCTTGAATTCCATATAATTTGAAACAAGAAACTTCTTTGAGCTCGCCTCTTCTGCCAAATAAATAGCTTGAAGAGTATCCCATAGTTCTTTGGCAAATTTTCACTAAGCAGAATATTTGATCATAATATTTGTTGGTCATTGCTCCAAGAATATAATTCTTGCATAAATAATCATCATCTTGCCACTTAAGAATTTGTTCTCTAATCGAAGTAGCCTCATTAGTTGCTACCTCAGAATTAGTAGCATTGGGACAAGGTTGTTCAAGAACATATGTTAACTTCAAATATCGAAAAAAGAATTACATCTTTCCACGCCATCTAGGAAAGTCTTTGCCATCAAATATTTCAAAATATAGATTTGGCAAAGATGGAACACCACTCGAAATTGCTGCAATAGCCATAGAGACAACTATCTTCAAATTGTTAGAACAGGGATTACAACAATACTAGAAAAGAAAAATAAACTTACTTGGATTAGAGGCACGTAGAAAATAATATTTTTTGAAGATAGTTGGAGTCTCTTCCACGAGCAAACGGAATAATAAATGACAACTCTATCTCCGGAATTCAACTAAGTCACACAACAAGTAGCATTCAAGAATGTTGCTCTTCTATTTTAGAATCTATAATTTCACCATTTGATCAATGTCTCTTATAATATTTTGATAAAAAGTAGTTTATGAATTGCTTGTCTCTTTCCAAAGAAAACCAGCCATATTTATAGGCTAAACACTCTTGAAAGATAAGTTTTTTCATTTAATAATGATCATGAATATGTTCATGAATTTGGGAGATAAAGATGTATTTGCTAAAATAAGAGAAACGTAAGTAGTAATTCAAGAATGAATTCACATCCATTCACTTTGGAAAATAAGAGTCTTTTGATCAAATACATTATTTCAAATTAATTGAAACACTTATTTCAACAATGAACAAACCTAAAAACACAGCAATAAAAAATGAATGCAAAGACATCAAGGCTAAACCTCAGGGCAATAAACAGAATGTAACGATCCGGCCGGTCGTTTTGAGAGTATTAGCCCTGATACCCTATTTACTGCCTCCCCCAAAACGTTTCCTACTTATGTGACTTGCCGGGGGATTTTGTTTGTGATTTCGGGGTGATTTGAGACACTTAGTCCATAAAACGAAAGTTTACGTTCTAGGATTTTGACCGTAGTTGGAGTTATATGAGGACGGTTCCGGAATGGAGTTTTGTCAGTTCCGTTAGTTCGATTGGGTGATTTTAGACTTAGGAGCGTGTTCGGATTGTCTTTCGGAGGTCTGTAACTAAATTAGGCTTAAAATGGCAAAAGTTGAATTTTTGGGAAGTTAGATCGGAAGTGGACTTTTTGATATCGGGGTCAGATTCTAATTCCAAAAGATGGAGTAGGTCTGTAATGTCAATTATGACTTGTGTGAAAAATTTGAGGTCAATCGGACATGATTTGATAGGTTTCGGCATCGGTTGTAGAAGTTTAAAGTTTCAAAGTTCATTAAGTTTGAATTAGTGTGTGATTCTTTTTTTAGCATTGTTTGATGTGATTTGAAAGCTCGACTAAGTTCGTATGATGTGTTAGGACTTGTTGGTATGTTTTGTTGAGGTCCCGGGGGCCTCGGGTGGATTCCAGATGGTTAACGAACTAGTTTTGGACTTATTAGTGTTGCAGAAAAATCTGGTGTCCAGTTGCTGGCTTCCTTCTTCACATTCGCGTGGGGAGTTTTGCATTCTTGAAAAGGAGCTGGTGGCAGGAGAGGATTTGTGCTTCGCATTCGCGAAATGGGGGCAGCGTCCGTGAAGTTATGTTCAGTGGTGCATCGCGAACCCGTGAAGGGTATCGCGTTCGCGTAAAGGAAGTAGGGTAGCTGGGACCCCAAGGCATTTGTTCTACGCGTTCGCGTAGTCGGCGTCGCATTCGCGAAGGAGCAGATAGTGGAAGTTCCGCATTCACGGGAGGTCACTCGCGTTCGCGGAGGAGGAATTTCTGGTCAGTAATTATCAGTTCAATGCGAACGCGAGAGTGAGGTCGCGTTCTCGAAGAAGGTTTCACCTGGGCAGAATATAACATTTCAAAATCGAGGGTTTTGCCATTTTTAACATAACTTGAGATAGAGAGCTCAGATTTTGACGAAATTTGAGGGATTTTGAGAGACATCGATTGGGTAATGATTCTTCACTTATTTTTGGTTATATCCCACTAATCTATCATTAATTTCATCCTTTGATTTTGGATTTAGGTTGAGAAAATTGAAAAAAATGGGAAATGTTCTTCAACCAAAGTTTTGGATTTTGATTGAGATTTTGACATCGGATTTGAGTAATTTTGGTAGGAGTGAACTCGTGGTTGAATGTGTATTCTTATTTTGTGACTTTTACCCGATTCTGAGACGTGGGCCTGGGTCGGCCTTTTTGGGGTGATTTTCTAACTTCTTGCTAAAGTCTTGATTTCATTAATTAGATTAGTTTCTTATAGTTATATTTGTGGTATGTAATTTCTTTTGGCTAGACTTGGGCCATTCGGAGTCGGAAAATCGAGGAAAAGACATTATTATTGATTGATTGAGCTTGGTTCGAGGTAAGTGGCTTGCCTAACCTTGTGTGGGGGAAATCCCCTTAGGATTTGGTACTGTTGTGATATTTTTGTGATATGTGAGTGCCGTGTACGCGAGGTGACGAGTGCGTACAGGGGCTAATTGTTGGAAAATCTGTCTTATTATGATATCCCAGTAGGTCCTAGACCTGACCTTGTCACTACTCTATCGAGGTTAGGCTTGGCACTTACTGGGTACCGTTATGGTATACTCATACTATTCTTCTGCACATGTTTTGTGTGCAGATCTAGGTGCTTCTTATTAGCCTCGTTATCAGTGAGCAGCGAGATTTTTGGAGACTTCAAGGTATATCTTCCCGCGTCCGCAAACCTCGGAGTCCCCCTTTATTCCCTCATATGTCGTTTACCATTCCGTATTTTTCTTAGACTCTGGTGTATAGAGATACTAGCTTTCTTCTGTAGCTTATGACTGATGATTATCGGGTTTTGGGAACTCTGTGTATACTCTAGTGATGGGTTGTCACGATGTCTTACGGAGGGAGACTTAGGTGGTGACAAGTTGGTATCAGAGCTTTGGATTTATAGGTGTCGTGAGTCACAAGTAAGTTTATTAGAGTCTCGCGGATCGGTACGGAGACGTCTGTACTTATCTTCGGGAGGCTATGGAACTGTTAGGAAAAATTACACTTCTTTGATTCCTTGTCGTGCGAAATTTTTGGCCTCAAAATTCTAAACCTCTATCTTCTATTCTCTCACAGATAGTGAGCACACGTACACTCGGATCTGATGACCAGGCACCCGTGCCCCTGCTAAAGCCGTAAGAGGCTGGTGTCGGGGTAGAGGCCGAGGACATCCAGGTGGTGCAGCCAGAGCACTCGCACGAGCTGCTACAGAGAATTCCCCAGGAGCCCCAGATGGAAGGCAGGCACCTGAGGTACCTGTTGCTGCACCAGCCCTCCAAGAGAATCTAGCCCAGTTTTTGAGCATGTTCAGAAACTTGGCTCGGGATGGATTGATTCCACTTGCTCCTGCCACATATCAGGCCAGGGGATGATCACAGGCTCCCGCCGCCCGTACCCCAGAGCAGTGGGTTCAGTTCGACCAGGTTCAAGAGATTATACTGATGCAAACGGTAGCTTCAGTTCATCCCGAGGTTAGGGCAGCAGTTTTTGAGGCGGAGCAGCTCAGACTTGAGAGGTACAAGAAGTACCACCCTCCTACTTCAGTGGATTGGCGTCAGAGGATGCCCAAGGGTTTTTGGAGTAGTATCACTGTATTCTTCGTATTATGGGTAAAGCGGAGTCAGGTGGGGTTTCTTTTACTACATTCCAACTTAAAGGAGCAGCCTATCAGTGGTAGCGTGCTTATGAGTTGGGTAGTCCGTCTGAGGCAGCTTCACTTACATGGACTCAGTTCTCGGACATATTCTTGAGGGAGTATGTTCCCCAGAGTCTCAGAGATGCATGGCGCGCGCAGTTTGAGCAGTTACACAAGGGTTCTATGACTGTGTCAGAGTATGTAGTTTGCTTCAATGATTTAGCCCGACATGCACCATCCTTGGTTGCTACATTTTGAGAGAGGGTCCATCGGTTTATCAAGGGACTCCATCCTAGTATCAGGCTTAGCATGGCCCGGGAGTTGGAGATGGATATTTTGTATCAGCAGGTTGTGAGTATTGCTAGGATATTAGAGGGTATGCTTGCTCGGGAGAGAGATAAGAGAGAGGCCAAGAGGTCTCGAGAGTCTGGCACTTACAGTGGTACTCGTGCCCCAGCTGCAGTTTGTCATGGTAGGGGTTATGTGAGTCACCCCGTTCATTCATCCCTTCCAGCCGCCAGTGGTATTTCCGCCCCTTCTAAACCCCAGGAGCCTTATTATACACCGCCAATAGCTAGTGCACCTCCTACACGGGGTGATTTTAGTAGTCAGTCTAGCAGACCTGGCCCGAGCCAGTCACAGCAGCCACGCCCTTCGATAGCTTGTTTTGAGTGTGGCGACACTCGCTATATGGTGAGGGATTGCCCCATACTTAGGAAGGGTGCACCTCCAAAGACTTTTTAGGAACTGCATGCTCCACCGGGTCCTCGGGCTCTGATTACAGCACCAGCTACCGTCCTACCTTCTCAGCCAGCTCGAGGTGGAGGTCGCCTTAGAGGGGGAGGCCAGGCCAGATATTATGCTCTTCCCGCTCATACAGAGGTAGTTGCTTCCGACTCTGTCATTAGAGGTATTATTCTGGTCCGTCATAGAGATGCGTCGGTTTTATTTGATTTAGGCTCCACTTATTCCTATGTGTCCTCTTATTTTGCCCCGTATTTAGGCATTTCTCGTGATTCTTTGAGTTCTCCTATCTATGTGTCTACACCTGTGGGAGATTCTATTATTGTTTATCATGTGTATCGGTCATGTTTGATTGTGCTTAGTGGTTTTTTAGGCCAAAGCTGACTTATTATATCTCAGTATTGTAGATTTTGATATTATTTTGGGCATGGACTGGTTGTCGCCCCATTTCGCTATTCTTGATTGTCACGCCAAGACTGTGACGCTGGCTATGCCAGGATTACCGTGATTAGAGTGGAGAGGTACCTTAGAGTATACTCCCATTAGAGTTATTTCATTTCTTAAAGATCGATGAATGGCTGAGAAGGGGTGTGATGCGTATCTAGCTTATGTGAGAGATTTCAGTATTGATAGCCCTACAGTTGAGTCAGCTCCAGTAGTGCGGGATTTCCTAGATGTATTTCCAACTGATCTTCCGGGCATGCCGCCCGACAGAGATATTGACTTTGGCATTGAATTGTTGCCGGGTACTCAGCCCATCTCTATTCCTCCATATCGTATGGCTCCTCCTGAGTTGAAGGAATTGAAGGAGCAGTTGCATGAGTTGCTTGATAAGGGCTTCATTCGGCATAGTGTGTCACCTTGGGGTGATCCGGTCTTGTTTATGAAGAAGAAGGATGGTTTTATACGTATGTGCATTGATTATCGCCAGTTGAACAAAGTTATAATGAAGAACATGTATCCATTGCCTTGTATTGATGACCTATTTGATCAGTTACAGGGTGCCAAAGTGTTTTCCAAGATCAACTTGCGTTCAGGCTATCATGAGTTGAAGATTCGGGAGCCAGACATCCCGAAAACTGCTTTTAGGACTTGGTATGGTCACTACAAGTTCCGTGTGATGTCATTTGGGCTGACCAACGCCCCAGCAACATTCATGCATTTTATTCACAGTGTGTTCCAGCCCTATCTTGACTCATTCATCATTGTGTTTATTAACGACATTCTGGTGTACTCCCGGACTCAGGAGTATCATGAGCAGCACCTCAGGACTGTGCTTCAGACCTTGAGAGAAAAGAAGTTATATGCAAAATTTTCAAACTGTGATTTTTAGCTAGACACAATGGCATTCTTGGGTCATGTGGTGTCGAGTGATGGGATCAAGGTGGATCCGAAGAAGGTTGAAGCAGTGCAGAGTTGGCCCAGACCGTCCTCAGCTACGGAGATCAGGAGTTTTCTTGATTTGGTGGGGTATTATCATCTATTTGTAGAGGGCTTCTCATCTATTGCATCACCTATGACCATGTTGACCCAGAAGGGTGCTCCGTTCAGGTGGACAGAGGAGTGTGAGGAAAGCTTTTAGAAGCTCAAGACAGCTTTGACTACAGCCCCAGTATTGGTACTTCCTACAGGTTTGGGGTCTTATACTGTATATTGTGATGCGTCGCGGATTGGCCTCGGTGCGGTATTGATGCAGGATGGTAGGGTGATTTCCTACGCGCTAGACAACTGAAGGTGCATGAAAAGAACTATCCCGTCCATGACCTTGAGTTAGCAGCTATTGTTCATGCCTTGAAGATTTGGCGGCACTATTTGTATGGTGTCCCTTGTGAGATCTACACCGATCGCCAGAGTTAGCAGCATCTGTTCAACCAAAAGGATTTTAACTTGCGACAGCGGAGGTGGTTGGAGCTACTTAAGGATTATGATATAACCATTTTGTACCATCCCAGGAAGGCCAATGTGGTGGCCGATGCCTTGAGTCATCGGGCGGAGAGTTTGGGGAGCATAGCATATCTACCAGCAGCGGAGAGGCCATTGGCATTGGATGTTCAGGCCTTAGCCAACCAATATGTTAGATTGGATATTTCTGAGCTGAGTCGAGTATTGGCTTGTTGGTATCTCGGTCTTCTCTTTATAGTTGTATCAGGGAGCGTCAGTATGATGACCCTCATTTGCTTGTCCTTAGAGACATAGTTCAGCACGGTGATTCTAAGGAGGTCACTATTGGAGATGATGGTGTTTTGAGGATGTAGGGCAGGCTATGTGTGCCCAATCTGGACGGATTGCGTGAGTTGATTCTCCAGGAGGCTCACAGTTCGCGGTATTCCATTCATCCGGGTGACGCAAAGATGTATCAGGACTTGAGGAAGTATTATTGGTGGAGGAGGATAAATAAGGACATAGTGGAATATGTAGCTCGGTGTCTACATTGGCAGCAGGTAAAGTATGAGCATCAACGGCCAGGTGGATTTCTTCAGAAGTTAGAGATCCCGGAGTGGAAATGGGAGCGAATCACTATGGATTTAGTTGTTGGGCTTCTATGGACTCAGCGAAAGTTTGATGTAATTTGGGTGATTGTGGATAGGCTGACCAAGTCAGCTCATTTCATTTCTGTGATGACTACTTATTCTTCCGAGCAGCTTGCTCGAGTTTATATTCGCGAGATTGTCAGGCTTCATGGCTTGCCAGTATCTATCATCTCTGATCGGGGTACTCAGTTTACATCACAGTTCTGGAGGGTCGTACAACATGAGTTAGGTACTCGGTTTGAGTTGAGCACAGTATTTTACCATCAGAAGGAGGGACAGTCCGAGCGCACTATTCAGATATTAGAGGATATGCTATGTGTGTGTGATGGTGTTTGAAGGTTATTAGGATCAGTTCTTGCCACTTGCAGAGTTTTCCTACAACAACAGTTATCAGTCGAGCATTCAGATGGCACCGTATGAGGCTCTGTATGGTAGGCGGTTTCGGTCTCCAGTGGGTTAGTTCGAGCTGAGCGAGGCTAGGTTATTGGGTACAGACTTGGTTCAGGATGCTTTGGAGAAGGTTAAGGTGATTCAGGATCGACTTCGCACAGCCCAATCAATATAGAAGAGTTATGTGGATAGGAAGGTTCGCAATGATGCATTCATGGTTAGAGAGCGTATCATGCTCCGGGTGTCACCCATGAAGGGTGTTATGAGGTTTGGAAAGAAGGGCAAGCTGAGCCCAAGGTTTATTGGCCCATTTGAGGTGTTGCGGTGTGTTGGGGAGGTTGTTTATGAGCTTGCCTTGCCTCCCAGCCTAGTAGGAGTCTATTCGGTATTTCATGTTTCTATGCTCCGGAAGTATCATGGCGATCCATCTCATGTGTTGGATTTTAGCTCAGTCCAGTTGGACAAGGATTTATCTTATGTTGAGGAGTCGGTGGCTATTTTGGACATGCAGGTTCGAAAGCTGAGGTCAAAGAATATTTCTTCAATGAAGGTTCAGTGGAAGGGTCGTCAGTTCCGTTAGCTCTGTTGGGTAATTTTGGACTTACGAGCGTGTTCGGATTGGGTTTCGGAGGTCTGTAGCTAAATTACGCTTGAATTGGAGAAAGTTAAATTTTTGGGAAGTTTGACCGGAAGTGGACTTTTTCATATCGGGGTCGAACTCTGATTTTGGAAGATAGAGTAGGTCCGTAATGTCAATTATGACTTGTGTGCAAAATTTGAGGTCAATCGGACATGATTTGATAGATTTCGGCATCGGTTGTAGAAGTTTGAAGTTTCAAAGTTCATTAAGATTGAATTAGTGTGCGATTCATGTTTTTAGCATTGTGTGATGTGATTTGAAGGCTCGACTAAGTTCGTATGATGTATTAGGACTTGTTAGTATGTTTGGTTGAGGTCCTGAGGGCCTCGGGTGGATTCTGTATGGTTAACGGACTAGTTTTGGACTTATTGGTGTTGTAGAAAAATCTGGTGTCCAGTTGCTGGTTTCCTTCTTCGCGTTCGTATGAGGAGTTCCACGTTCGCGAAGAGGAGATGGTGGTAGGATAGGATTTGAGCTTTGCGTTCGCAAAGTGGGGGCCGCGTAAGCGAAGGTATGTTCAGTGGTGCACTACGAACGCGTGAAGGGTATCGCGCTCGCGAAGAGGAAGTAGGGCAGCTGGGACCCCAAAGCATTTGTTCTACGCGTTCGTATAGTAGGCGTCGCGTTCGCAAAGGAGCAGACAGTGGAAGCTCCGCATTCGCGAGAGGTCACTCGCGTTCGCGGAGGAGGAATTTCTGGTTAGTAATTATCTGTTCAACGAGAACGCGAGAGTGAGGCCGCATTCGCGAAGAAGGTTTCACCTGGGCATAATATAACATTTCAAAATAGAGGGTTTAGCCATTTTTAACATAACTTGAGATAGAGAGCTCGGATTAGGACGAAATTTTGAGGGATGTTCAGAGGCATCGATTGGGTAATGACTCTTCACTTGTTTTTGGTTATATCCCACTAATCTATCACTAATTCCATCCTTTAATTTCAGATTTGGGTTGAGAAAATTGGAAAAAATGGGAAAAGTTCTTCAACTAAATTTTTGGGTTTTGATTGAGATTTTGATATCGGATTTGAGTAATGTTTGTACGAGTGAACTTGTGGTTGAATGGGTGTTCGTATTTTGTGACTTTTACCCGATTTCGAGAGGGCTCGGGTTAACTTTTTGGGGTGAATTTCTAACTTCTTGCTAAAGTCTTGATTTCATTAATTAGATTAGTTTCTTATAGTTATATTTATGTTATGTAATTGCTTTTGGCTAGATTTGGGCCATTCGGAGGCGGAAAATCGAGGAAAAGGCATTCTTATTGATTGATTGAGCTTGGTTCGAGGTAAGTGGCTTGCCTAACCTTGTGTGGGGGAAATCCCCTTAGGATTAGGTACTGTTGTGATATTTCTGTGATATGTGAGCGTCGTGTACGCGAGGTGACAAGTGCGTACACGAGCTAATTATTAAAAAATATGGCTTTTCACTGAGTAGTAGCATGTTATACCTTAATTGAGTTATACCAGCATGTGTAGTTATCCTGTTTAGTCTAAATTTGCATGTCTACGTGTCTTAAATGCTTATTTGAAATCTGTGTTGTACGTTTAGTTGTTGAATTCCCGCCTTTACTTGATTTGCATCAACCTTAGCTGTAGAATTCTTACTGTTAATATTTTATTTTTCACCGATTTGAGTTGTGTGTTTACTTTTGGGACTACGAGGCGGTACCCCGAGAGATCCCCCTGCACATTTACTTTTGGGACTACGAGGCGGTACCTCGGGAGATCCCTCTGCATATTTACTTTTGGGACGACGAGACGGTACCTCGGGAGATCCCCCCTCACATTTACTTTTGAGACTACGAGGCGGTACCTCAGAAGATCTCCTTACATATTTACTTTTGGGACTACGAGACGATATCTCGGGAGCCCCCCTGTTGAGTATTTACTTTTGGGACTACGAGACGATATCTCGGGAGTGCCCCTTTTATTTACCTCATTGTGTTGTGTTGTTATTTCTCTGTGAATTCTTTATTTTAAATTCCTAGTATTTATTAATTTTATTATATCATATATCTTATTATGATATCCCAGTAGGGCCCGGACCTGACCTCGTCACTACTCTACCGAGGTTTGGCTTGGCACTTAGTGGGTACCGATGTGGTGTACTCATGCTACTCTTCTGCACATGTTTTATGTGCAGATCCAGATGCTTCTTATCAGCCTCGTTATCAATGAGCAGCGAGATATTTGGAGATTTCAATGTATATATGCCCGCATCCGCAGACCTCGGAGTCCCCTCTATTCCCTCCTATATCGTTTACCCTTCCGTATATTTCTTAGACTCTGGAGTATAGAGATACTAGCTTTCTTCTGTAACTTATGACTGATGATTACCGGGTTTTGGGAACTCTTTGTATACTCTAGTTCCGGGTTGTTTGTACATGCCGAGCGATATTTTTTCATTTTATAGTTATCCGTTGTTGTCTAGTTGTTAAATTGTGTTTTCATTTCTGTTATTTCGCAGTTTGTTAGGCTTACCTAGTTGTAGAGACTAGGTTCCATCACGACGTCTTACGGAGGCAGACTTGGATCGTGACATATAACAACTCAAGCTACAAGGAATTCTAACCGAAGTTGTGGAAGATTGTTAGAGACGGAGATAAAGCGAATTCGGTTGCAGGTCTAACGACACGTTCCTTAGGTTATTGTTTGAAAAGTCTGGTATACCCTCACTATGTAATTTATTGACAAAAGAATACATTGGATAAAAAAATATGAGAGGTATTTAAATCTTTTTTTAAAAAAAATCTCTTCAGAAAATTAATATAATGTGAGCCTCTACACTATTATAATTCTGAAATTTTATAATTATATGATTTAAAATAATTTATATGCTCATATATAAATTTAAAATATTATAATTTAGTTATTATATAATATATAAATTCGACATTTCAGTTTGTTCAACATTTTTAAATAGAAAGTTGGGAAGTTTTTTCTTAAGCGATATATTATCATGCCGAGAACATTTAACTTTTCCATTTGTTCAAGTTGAGCCCTATATTAATTGGGGGCGTAATGGCTTCCTGACCACTTAAACTTGTAGGGCATTTAAAAGTCGATACATTAACTTTAAACTTTCTCATTTGAACACTCGTACTCATGATTCCCTTAACTAATAAACACATCTGACCCTTGAGCCTACACGCGTGTTTTACACATACACAGACGTGTCCATCCAGTCAGCAAATGACCAATGGATTTGTTACACGTCAAGGGCGCGAAAACAAAACACAACTGATTGGGGTCCCCCTCCCCCCCCCCCCCCCCATTTATTCAATAGACCGACCTAAAAATGTTATTTTATTTTTTTACCTCTCTCTAATCAAACCCTCCCCTTGTAAACCTAGGTTAGTAATTGCCTGAAAAACCAGTCACCCCCTTCCAATGTTGATCATAATCACTCACCCATTATATTACTTTCGCTTATTATCTGTTAATCTCATTCTGATCGAGCTTCGTTTGGTTTGTGCTTCCGATTCCAGTCAAGGTTAGTTTGTCTCTTTTGTTGTCGTTTTCTCTTTTCAAATGTTATCATATGAAATATTCTATGATAGTCAGCTATATTTTGTCAGCATGTACAAATTATTTATTATTTGGGATTTTAAATTAGCATTGTTATGGAAAACAGTCGAATCTTCACTTTACTTTAGGTATTTTGTCTTTTTTGATGTCATTTTCTCTTGTCATCTAATTTTTTATGAAATAATGTGGGTAATGTGTGATAGTAAAAGCTATTTTTTGTCTGCATGCATAAATTGTCTGTTATTATTTGGGATTTTATATTAGGGTTTTGGGGAAAAATAGTCGAATATTCACTTAAGGGATTTTATCTTTTTCATGACTGATCTGGCATTTAGGTTTAAAAGATTAGGGCTTTTTTGCATATCAAAATATTCTTGTCTCCCACTTTGATAAAGTTTATGGATTTTTTATCACAACCCAAAATCCAACTAGCCGTGATGGAACCTAACCTCATCCGCTAGGTGAGACAAATAACAACAATCTGATTCAATTAATATTTAACTGACTCTAATACACTCCCCAAGGACTGGTAGTACAAATCATGAACTTCTAAGATTAGAATTTACAAAGCTGGTGTGAAATAAAAATATGTCATATGTTTGAAGTATACATGAACAGATTAAAAATTCTAAAGCTACCATGAACAAGAGGCAGCAATGACTGGAACGCAGGTACATATTCAGATCCAACTCCCGCCGTACGCAGCAACATCAGCATCAAAAATCTGCACGCAAGGTGTAGAAGTGTAGTATGAGTACAACCGACCCCATGTACTTAATAAGTAACAAATCTAACTTTAGGTTGAAAGTAGTGACGAGTTTGTACCAAGGTCAAAGTCCACACCAATAACCAATAACATCTCATAACAATACAATTTAAAGCAGCACAAGTAATAACTCAATAATAACATGCTCAACTCATATACAGTTCTTGAAAATAAATATTTTCTTTTCAAGTAAAACTCAAATCTTTTGTCGAAAGTCACCGAATTATGAGTAAAGTCTGACATTTGTGATTTTTCTCAAAAACTTTAACAACAGATAAGAAATTTCGTTATCATATGGCATGAGGAAAAATACTTCTCTATGCCTACATATCAAGTATGCATGTCGAATGCAATGCAGCACAGTGATGAACTCATGTACTCACTCTCTCAGATTACTCAATCTCACTGTCTCGCATTTCCACTCATCACGCTCAATATTCAGCACACTCAGTCACTCGGCATTGTACCGGGCAGATCCAGCCCAAATATAATAGCAACTCGCGCACAGTCACTATGTACTGTATATGACCAATCCAGCCCAGGGAAGATCCATTCCAAATATATATATATACATACTAACTGACATTCAGTCACTCAGTACCATGTGGGGCCAATCTAACCCAAGGAAGATCTATCCCTCAATATAGATAATTAGGCAAGATCTGTGCCAGGGAAAATCCATCCCAAAAATATAAATGATTCTGGAAAGATCCATGCCCAGGGAAGATCCATCCCTAATATAAATAAATAAATAAATAAATAAGGCAACTCCATGCCCTTAAAAGTCCATCCCAAACATATATAAATAAGGCAACTCCATACCCTGGGAAATCCATCCCAAATATAATATCAGTTGCGCTCATTGTGGGAGGTGCAGACTCTGGAGGGGTTCCTTCAGCCCAAGTGCTATAATAAGCCAAGCTGGCCTGCTGCGGCGTGCAGCCCGATCCCATAATAATAAAGTATATAAAGTCAATATGCATTGTTGCGGCGTACAACCCGATCCCATAAATATCCTCACAATCAGGCCCACGGCCTCACTCAGCCCTAAATCTCTCCAGTCTCTCGGGTTCACAATGTCATGAAACTAGCCCAAAATGATGATATGTTGTATCAATAAAAAATAACAGAGACTGAGATATGATATGCAATGAATGTAAATTACTGAGTGTCGCGCCCCATTTTTCTCGCGAAATTAGGTTTCGACATGTGACAACTCTTTTAGATGGGAGATAGAGCGTTAAAAGAAGAAGAGTCACCACCTAACGATTTTTAAGGTGTGTTAGGGCACCTATTATGCAAATAACTCTGTTTGACTAGTCAATGCCATAAATGATCGGGTAAGGGCTCAAATTACCTCAAAGAGAAGGTGTTAGGCACTCTTCGAGGTCCATAATTGTGGGTCCCGGCTGAACTTAAGATTATATGGATTATGATTAAGCTAGGTGATCAAATAAATATAGGAGTTCAGAAGTCACATAACTTTATTACAACATGATTGACACATATCTTATTGCAAATATAGGGATACAACTATTTAGATCTAATAACTATATATAAAGAGGAGGGGGTCCTAAGTTTTTTAGCCTAAAGGATCACCCTGTGCAACATAAATAATACTTCGTAACTCCCTCAAGATGGGGTGTTACTCATATTATTCAGCGGGCATGGACTATCATCTCATACTACCAGATTACTATGTTAAAGTTGTTACCTAAGGCGCACTAATTCAATTATAGGTCGTACCTTACGCGTGCACTACCCGTTTCATACCTATGGTCCAGGAGGTATTGGACCTTTACTTTGGATGGTTCTAGACTTCACTTAGGCTGCTCAGAAATGTCAAAACTAGGCAACATACAAAACACATTGGACTTCGCATATAGGCAGTCAAGGCTCAAGTTTTCCTCCACACTTAAGAAACAAATGCACGCAAACACATATGCCGATCAGGAATCTGCAGAATCCTATAGACATGCCTTCTAGGCGATCAAAGTATGCAAGTGATTTCACATGCAGGATATAGCTTATAGACAGAATCATGCGGGTATCATAAGCTAATTGTTGAGAACTTTAAGTTACCAATCCTATATGTATGATGCCTAGGTGATCTATGCAGTTGGGTATAACAGAATCTGCTGGGAAGAGCCCCAGAATTATCCAGATTTTCCTAACAGTGACGATCAGGAACATTGTTAAAGTAGTCTATATTAACCAATTAACAAACAATTATTTCTTATAGGCAGGATCTCTAACAATTGATGATTATTACTCCTTTTATTTATACTTAGTCCTATAAACAAGATTTTTAGTGAACAATGTGATATAATAGCAAATGAAGTGATCAAAATCCTATAAGCATGATTTCTAGTGAATAACTGAAGTGAATTGAAGGAAAATTCATTAACATTTATTCATTAACATGATTTCTAGTAACACGTAGCAGTGAGTATAATGGCAACATTTGAATTCATATTTGCTAACAGATAGCGTGTGTGTGTGTACTTGTCCTAATGGCATGATTTCTAACAGTGCAACCAGGATTAAAGGCATATACATAGCAGGTTGGATAAGTCATGTGAATCCTATAGGCATGTTGGCGACCCTTTCATGCAAACTTAGACATACCCATTTCCCCTTATTACTAATTCCCCAAGTGTTTATACAAAGGTTATTACAGGCTCAAATACGAGTAAAAATACAAATGTCACATAACAGCGATAAGAGGCCCACAGCAGGCCCAACTAAATATATACCCAGTATTACATCGGCCTTCAATAGGCCCAACTATAGGCATGTTGGCGACCCTTTCATACAAACTTAGACATACCCATTTCCCCTTATTACTAATTCCCCAAGTGTTTATACAAAGGTTATTACAGGCTCAAATACGAGTAAAAATACAAATGTCACATAACAGCGATAAGAGGCCCACAGCAGGCCCAACTAAACATATACCCAGTATTACATCGGCCTTCAATAGCTATTACACAGCATACCCAGGCCTTCAACAAAGATCCACATTCAATACATGACTCGGGGATCCATAGAGGAGTCCAGAAACAGTTTACTCAACCATGGCACCAAGTGTTGCATCACTTGAACCAACCAATTCAGGTATACAACACATAACAGGGGGAAGTAGAGTGAATGGGAACAATTTTGAGATTGAGGGAGTGACTAAGGACCAAGCCCTGGTGTGTCAGAGTTCACTAGGGTCTCAATTGGACCCCGAGCAGTGCTCACACCGTGGAGGCCAATAATAGAACCTACGTAGCCTTGGCTTTCAGCCGGCTAAGAATGAAGAGTTCAGAATAGCATAAGTTGTCAGTGAGGAAAACGGACAGAAGTTAGGAGATACATTCATATCCTAAAGTAGACATAGCCAAATTGAGCATATAGAGTAATTAATCAAATAGGCAAGTAGGTTCAGCAGGACAGCAAAGCACCACATAGATAGCCTCATATTGAAAAGAATTGGGGAAGAAATAGGTTTGCAAGATATAAATATATTATCATTCATGACATTAAACCAATTGAGACTTAAGAGGCGGATTAAGCTAAGAATGCATCTTAATATCATAAGACAAACATGTTAATTCTCATCAGGAGGCAAGATTGCATTGGAACATGATAGGAAGCACACATTATGGAAGTCCAAGCAATCACTGAAGGAACATGGATTAAGATATACTCGGGGGCATATTAGCAGGGAAACAAGATCACAGTTGAGGGAAAAGGTCTTATAATATTAAAACACATTATGTATGCAAGACAAGAATCATAGAGATTCAGTACAAAGTGAAGAGTAAGCTCATGTTAAATAACACATGTAGGTATTCTTGCATCGACACAGTAGACTATTTACCTAAAGAAGGTCCAGATTGTGCTAAGTATAAGTCTTGATGTTATGAAACAGTCATGCTAATTTAGCAATAGGGCAGCACTTAGACATGATAAGAGTATATTATAACTACTGGTGAATCAGGGAGGGGGTTAAACCTGCTAAAGGCATATTGATAGAGAGCAGGGTCAAACATGTTAGATAAGCAAGCTACCACAGAAATTCAGAATATGATGGAAACAAGCTTGTGCCATACAGTGGGTGTGCATATCTATGCTTTTGAACCCACTACACTAGTCGACTAAAGAAGTACAAATTATGCGAGTAAGGCATATCCAAGTAACAAGATTGATAGCAAAAGACTAAATTAAACACAAGAAGATGCTAACAAGTGTAAGAGTCCCAAACAGTAATAATTTCTAACACATTGACTGGTCAGAACTTAATAGAACCTGGTTTAGGCATGCTTGAAGCTAAAGGCTAAAGAGACCTAAAGAGTTGAGGAAAGCAAACGGAATTACACACAAAAGCAATCCAGAAAACATACTGAACTGACCAATCTCAGGAATGAAAATGTATACAAACCATAGATGCCTAGGAACAAAATTGCAAAGTATAGTAACTCACCAGTTAAGAGAAGAAGAGTAAAGAATAGGTTTCCACAGAAAATCCAGGATCCCTAATGCGTCAAAGTTCCCAATAGTTTCGATGAACTCAGGGCAGCGCTCGCATCAAGAATGGGTTAAGTAATAAGATGCTAATGGCCTTGGGTTTCAGCCGGCCAATACAGAATTCCAAGAAAGAGAGTAGCAAAAACCTCAAAATTTTAGTGGAGAAATCGATTTTTCAAAAAGTCTCCCCTAAAGAAAGGAAAATGAGGGGGTTTATATAGCAGTCAAAAATCGAACAAATGCACAAGGAAACGGAGTAAATTAAGCAACAAATAAGGAAAGACAACATGCAAATCAATTAAGAGAGGAATCCAGTAAACCCTAGTTTTTTAGGGACAGTGTAAATCAGCAAAAATCCAAACGAAATCGGACTCACACAGTGTAGAATCAGACGTGTGTAGACGAAATACGGTCCAGATTTAAGAAATAGGACTCATTCGGACAGAATCAGAGAGATGGTACTTGCCATGTTTAGGCAAGTACCAGGTAACACCATAATCTTTCAACTAACAACGAGATAACACGTAAAAGGCAAATAAATCACACAGGGAATCCATGATTTGCTTGGATTTGGAGAAGATTGGGGAGATGGCTAGGGTTTCTGAAGAGAGAGGCGAGATAAAGAGAGTTTAGAGGTGGCGGGTAAAGGGGAAAATGGGTCTTTAGGATTTAAGGTGAGGGGTGATATAAAACGGGTAGGTTAATTATGGGATGTTGATCATTTGAGATCAACGGCCAGGATCACAAGGGAAACGGGGCGGGTTATTTGAGACGGGTTCCGTCCGGGTTTGAGACTAAGGGTCATTTGGCTTTGGATTGGGACGGACTGGGCTAAGGTTTGGGTAGTTTTGGGCCACTAATGTGGTCCAAAATTGGTTAGAATGGGCTATTATTTAAATACCCAAAATTTTATCAAAATGATTTATAAAAAGTGCTTAATAAATAAATAAAAATATTATTTATGCACTAAAATGTTTAAAATAATAACTTGGTATTATAAAATTTTAAATATGCTATTTTGACACAAATAATATAAAATAAAAAGCAATTATGCTTGAATATAGGTCATTATTGCAAAATTAGATAAATAGCTTGAAAATGCTAATATAATTATATGGAATGAAATAAAATATTTGAAACATATATTATAGGTACAAAATAATAATTTTAGGTAACTAAGTTATCACAAAATAATTTAAATGGATAATTACTAGATATTTATATAATTTAAATGCAAGAAAAATTAATTTAAGAGCTCTAAAAATATGAAAAATTATAGGAAATGCTAGATTTGTAAACTAAATAATGATGCATAAAATGCTATTTTGAAGGTATGTATATATTTTGAAAAATATGAGGGCAAAATTTGGTATCAACAGCTTCCCCTCTTTACCCAGGAATGATGAAAGAGTTGTCGGGTAAAGAATATGATGACCAATTTTGGCCGAATTGAGTGAGGGATGGTGTGATTTGAAAAATGTGGGGGTCGAGCCTTGGTTCCTACATTGCCTACATATCCCTGGTGTTACAGGAATCAGGCCGTGTGTAGTTCTGGATCTAACGGTGAATTGAACTGATGGAGTTGTCATAGGAACTATCTTATGCTTCGGAAAGGGTTCTTTTGGGTAGGACAATATCAGATGAATTTGTGCGAAATCATGAATGTGACTCTGAAATGTTATGGATGTATCTCAAAACGAGTATCTGAATAGTTATCAAGTAAAAGTGGGTAACTGATGGTGGTTGGTTGCGTTTGAAATAATTGCAGGATGTGAACGTTGAACGAAAACCGGAGCAAAGATCGCTCATGTTAGGTGCCTCTGAACCATGACGCCTTTGAATAATGATGTGCAATACTGAGAGATCCTCAGGCCATGGAATGGTGTCTTCCGGCTATGAGGATGATGCCTTCGGACTATGACGCCTTTGGACAAAATGGCGATATTTCAGCCTATAAAGTGCAAAGATGTGATGCTTGGTCATATGCGAAGATGAGACAAACAAAGCTTAGTCTTGTGTAATATGAGGCCAATGCTTAGCCCTAGGTGAACAGAGGACAGTGCTAGGTCTTAGATAGTGTAGTGGAGATAGTATTTAATCTTGAGGAAAAGGCAATGCTTAGCCGTATGAAAGAGGGGGAGGAAGGGCTTAGCCTCATGCAAAATAGGAGACAGTGCTTAGTCTCATGCAAAGAAGGGGAAGCGATGCTTAGCTTCATGCAAAGTAGGAGACAATGCTTAGTCTCATGCAAAGAAGACAGTGCTTAGCCTAATGCGGTTAAGGAGGCAATGCTTAGCCTTATGCAGTTAAGGAGGCGATGCTTAGCCTCGTGCAAATAGGATACAATGCCTTTTCTCATGCAAAGAAAGGAGACAATGCTTAGTCTCATGCAATGAAAGGCAGTGCTTAGCCTTACGCAATTAGGGAGGCAGGGCTTAGCCTCATGCAAAATAGGAGACAATGCTTAGTCTCATACAAATAAAGGCAGTGCTTAGTCTTATGCAGTTAAGAAGGCAATGCTTAGCCTCATGCAAATAGGAGACAATGCTTAGTCTCATGCAAAGAAAGGAGATAATGCTTAGTCTCATACAAGAAAAGGCAGTGCTTAGCCTTATGCAATTAGGGAGGCAGGGCTTAGCCTCATGCAAAAGAGGAGACAATGCTTAGTCTCGATGTAAGGAAAGGCAGTTCTTAGCCTTATGCAGTTAAGGAGGCAATGCTTAGCCTCATGCAAATAGGAAAAAATGCTTAGTCTTGTGCAAATAAAGGAGACAATGCTTAGTCTCATGCAAGAAAGGCAATGCTTAGCCTTGTGCAATTAGGGAGGCAATGCTTAGCCTCATGCAAAATAGGAGACAATGCTTGGTCTCGATGTAAGGAAAGGCAGTGCTTAGCCTTATGCAATTAGGGAGGCAATGCTTAGCCTTATGCAAAGAATAGGAGGCAAGTGGAAAAGTATTTCTTAGCTGAAGATATTTGTGCTAGATAATCCGAAGGCAGTGTCTTGATGTATCTTCGAGTATCATTATCTTATTGTACCTGCATTCAAATAAAAATTGTGAGTTATGTGGAGAAGGTTGGTCCATGCTTTCACCTTCTCACTTTGCTTTTGTTCCTATATTGAGATCATGTTTAAGTTACCCTGGGCAGCATCTGGCTGTTTATAAAAATAAAGTTTCGAAATATATGTGTGCATTTGATGAATGTAGTTATTTAAAATATAGTAGTATGCAATATCAACTAAGTTATATGAACCAATGACCATGACATATTTTAGAGACATTGCGACTTCCTTGCTCTAGAACTTCGAGGGTCCTCCTCAAAATTATGCCCCAGTTTAAAACCAATTCTTTGATTGTTCTGCGTATGACGAAATTGGATGGACTTGCTTTAGAATTTTGAGGGTCCTCCTCAAAATTCTGCCCCAGTTTATGACCATGGCAAAAATGAAGATTTTATTGAGATGTGACCAAACCCACTGGGCTGCCTACATATCCCCTCTTAAATGGGAATCAGGTCCAGCGTAGTTCAGTTACATCAGATGAAGAAATGTATACAATTTAAACATAGTATATCTTGACTGTGTCTGAGTTGATAGGCTTTCGCCAAACTTCTCAGTCCATCTCGTCTAGTATGAGCCCTCCTCCTGTTAGTACTCTGTGAACCATGTAGGGCCTTTTCCAATTGGGTAAAAATTTCCCTTTGGCTTCATCTTGATACGGGAAGATCCGCTTCAGCACCAGCTGCCCCGATGTGAATTACCTAGGCCTGACCCTTTTGTTGAAAGCTCTGGACATTCTGTTTTGGTAAAGCTGACCGTCACATACTGCGTTCATTCTTTTTCTGTCAATGAGAGGCAGTTGCTCATAATGACTTTGTATCCATTCTGCATCACTGAGTTCATCCTCTTGTATGATTCTCAAAGAAGGAATTTCTACTTTGGCGGGAATGACGGCTTCAGTGCCATAGACCAGCAAATAAGGAGTTGCCCCAGTTGATCTGCGAACTGTGTTACGATATCCTAGTAGGGCAAATGGTAACTTCTCGTGCCATTGTTTATGATTGTCTACCATCTTCCTTAATATCTTCTTGATGTTCTTATTGGCGGCTTCCACAGCTTCATTCATTTGTGGAATGTATGCTGTGGAATTCTTATGCTTGATCTAGAAGGTTTCACACATGGATTTAATCAAATCACTGTTAAGGATGGCGGCGTTATCGGTGATGATTGATTCTGGTGCCCCGAATCGACAGACAATACGATCCCTAACGAAATCTGCGATGACCTTTTTAGTTACAGCCTTGTAAGATGCGGCTTCAACCCATTTTGTGAAATAGTCTATGGCCACTAGAATGAACCTGTGCCCATTTGAAGCGGCGGGTTTGATTGGACCGATGACATCCATCCCCAAGCGAAGAAAGGCCAAGGTGCACTTATTGCATTGAGTTCATTGGGTGGCACTCGTATCATATCCGCATGTACTTGGCATTGATGACACTTTTGAACATACCTGATATAGTCTGTTTCCATAGTCATCTAGAAATATCCTGCTCTTAATATCTTCTTAGCTAAAATAAAGCCATTCATGTGTGGTCCGCAAGTTCTGGCATGTATCTCTTCAAGCAATTTGGATGCTTCCTTGGCATCGACACACCATAATAATCCTAGATCTGGAGTCCTTCTATAAAGAATTCCTCCACTTTGGAAGAAATGGTTGGACAATCTTCGGAGTGTGCATTTCTGAGTATGATTTGCGTGCTCCGGGTACTCTCCTTTTGCTAAGTATTCTTTGATATCATGAAACCACGGATTCCCATCAGTTTCTCCTTCAACATGAGCACAATAAGTTGGCTGATTATGGATCCCTACTGGAATAGGATCGATGAAATTCTTGTCTGGGTGTTGTATCATGGAAGATAGAGTGGCCAATACATCTGTGAACTCATTCTAGATTCTCGGAACATGTTTGAACTCTATTTTTGTGAACCTCTTCATCAACTCTTGTACGTAGTACAAATATGGCAATATGTTGGTATTCTTTGTAGCCCATTATCCTAGAACCGGATGTACCAAAAGGTCTGAATCTCCAATTACTAGTAATTCCTGAACGTTCATGTCAATGTCCAACTTGAGCCCCAAGATGCAGGCCTCATATTCTGCCATATTATTGGTACATGGATAGTGTTGACATGTTTCTGACACTAAAACTACTCCAATACCTACTCCTTTGAAGTTTGCAGCTCCATCGAAGAACATTCTCCAACCGTCATAGGTTTCGGTGATATCTTCTCCTACGAATGATACCTCTTCATCGGGAAAATACGTTTTCAATGGTTCGTATTCTCCACCCATAGGATTTTCTGCCAGATGATCTGCCAACGCTTGCCCCTTGACCTCTTTCTAAGTTACATAGATGATGTCGAACTCACTTAGTAGTATCTTCCATTTTGCCAACTTTCCCGTAGGCATGGATTTTTGGAAGATGTATTTTAACGGATCCATTCTTGATATGAGCTATGTGGTGTAGGTACAGAAGTAGTGCCTTAACTTCTGAGCTATCCACGTCAAAGCGCAGCAGGTGCGCTCCAACAAAGAATATTGTGCTTCATAGGGTGTGAACTTCTTACTTAGATAGTATATGGCATGTTCCTTTCTTCCCGTCTCATCGTGTTGTCCCAAGACACAGCCGAAAGCCCCATCCAGTACAGATAAATAGAGTAGCAGAGGTCTCCCAGGTTCTGGTGGGACCAGAACAGGTGGTTTGGATAAATATTCCTTGATCTTGTCAAAAGCTTTCTGGCATTCTTCAGTCCAACTTGTTACAGCGTCTTTCTTTAACATTTTGAAAATTGGTTCACAAATCACAGTTGATTGTGCTATGAAATAGTTGATATAATTGAGACGCCCCAAGAAACTCATCACATCTTTCTTGTTCTTCGGAGGTGGCAAATCTTAGATAGCCTTGACCTTTGACGAGTCTAGCTCAATTCCTCGGCGCCTGACAATAAACCCTAACAACTTTCCAGTAGGGACTCTATAGGCACATTTTGCGGGATTTAGTTTCAAGTTGTATCTTCGAATTCAATCAAAGAATTTTCTCAAATCTGCCATATGATCTGTGCTTCTCTTGGATTTGATGATGACGTCATCCACGTACACCTCTATATCCTTATGTATCATGTCGTGGAAAATGGTTGTCATGGCCCTCGTATAGGTGGCTCCATAATTCTTTAGGCCAAACGGCACCATTTTGTAACAATATACTCCCCACAGTGTAATAAAAGCTGTCTTTTTTGCATCCTCTTCATCCATCCAGATCTGATGATATCCCGCAAAGCAATCCACAAAGGATTGGAGTTCATGCTTGGAACAGTTGTCAATCAATATGTGTATATTGGGCAAAGGGAAATCATCTTTGGGACTTGCTATGTTTAAATCTCGATAGTCGACACACACCCTGACCTTCCCATCTTTCTTTGGAACTGGCATAATGTTAGCCAACCAGGTCGGATATTCAAACACTCTAACAACCTTGGCTTTGATATGCTTGGTGACTTTCTCCTTTATTTTCAGACTCATATCTGGTTTGAACTTTCTGAGCTTCTGCTTTACAGGCGGACACATAGGGTTGGTAGGTAGTTTATGAGCCACTATGGACGTGCTCAAACCGGTCATATCATCATAGGACCATGCAAAAATATCCTCATACTCATTCAAGAACTGGATGTATTCTTCTATCTCTGACGGTGATAGGTGAATGCTTACACGTGTTTCCTTGACTGTTTCGGACACTCCCAAATTAACTGTTCTGGTCTCATCCAAATTGGACTTAGGCTTGTTTTCAAAGTTTTTCACTTCTCTGAAAATTTCCTCGAGTATTATATCCTCTTCCAGATCCTCTGAATCACTATCCTTATGTTGCGTTATTTCATTACATGTCACAGTCGTAGGTTCATCGGGATAGGCAATAATAATGTTGTAGAGAAAAAATATAAAGAATAATAATAAATAATAAAATAACAATGCATTAGATAAATCTTGAAAACATCAAACAAGTACGGCTCAATGACTCGAGCAATTATTTCAAAACAAAATATGCTTAAAACAAAATACTGAAAATGTCTTAGATGCTCATAAAATTGCTTTCAAAATAAATGATGCTAATTTCCAGGCTACCCAGGAACTCGACGGGCCCTTGATGGTGCAACAATCCAGTTCTTGAGAACAACTCCCTTTATCACGATCTAAATAATAAGGCCTTCTTCCTCCTCCTCCTCCTCCTCCTCCTCAACCATCGCACCGCAATCCATGTCTTCATCATCCAGAAATAGATTCCTTATGCCATCTAGAACTTCATCTTCTTCGGATCCCACATCATGTCAGCTTGATGAAATGACTGGCTCAAATGTGGTATTGGTCGCTCTAGAGGGTAGTAAGGACCACGCCATGGTGGAGACTAATTTTGATACTCATGTAAGGTGTATTCATACCCAAGCCCAAAAGTTGTGATGTGATGCTTTAGCTGTATCGGTTCGGTGATCCCTTGGATATTCTTACCGAGACCCTTGCCAGGTTCATACCCTGTCCATGCCAATATGCCTTCTATCTTACTGCTTCACCATTTCTCTTTTTCAATTGTGTTGACGCGCTCAATGCGATGGTATGTTTCTCCACCCAACTTCCTTCTATTCTTGATGACCTGAACAGTTTGATTGGTGTAAATGGGATTACTTCCATCCCTATGGATGATCACTTCCTGATGGTTCCACTAAAACTTCACGACCTGATGTAGAGTAGAAGCTACGACCCCAGCGGCATGTATCCAAGGTCATCCCAACAATAGGTTGTAGGTAGCAGATATGTCCAACACTTGAAACTCAACATCAAACCAGGTTGGGGCCATCTGTAGGCTGAGGTTGGTCTCCCCGATTGTGGCCCTTTGAGACCCATCAAATGCTTTCACATTCATACTTCCTACTCGTATCTCGTGCAGGCCTTTACCCAATCTCTTCAGAGTAGTTAGTGGACATATGTTGAGACTCGAACCCCCATCTATCAGGACTCTGGCAATGAACTTGTCCTCAAACTGTATTGTGATATGCGGTGCCCTATTGTGACTTAGTCCTTCTGGTGGCAGCTCATCTTCATGAAAAATGATCTTGTGGCTTTCCAACACTTGCCCTACCATGTTGTCCATCTCTCCACTGGTGATGTTGTTGGGTACATAGGCTTCATTCAACACCTTCATCGGGTCATTCCTATGTACCTCAGAGTTTTGCAGCAGTGATACAATAGATATTTGAGCAGGGGTTTTGTTCAGATGATCAACCCCAAAATACTCACTTTTATGCACCTTTCTCCAAAGATCATCTTGGCCAGTCTAAATAACAGGTGATTTAGAGGTGGCTTCTTTGCTTGTTCCTCCCAAATACTCGGGTGTATAAATCCTACCAGTTTTGGTCATGCCTTGTGCTGCACCTGTTTCTTCCATTTTTGCTTTCCCTTTTCTTCTTGCTTTCGCAACATAATCCCATGGTATAGCATTAGACTTATAAGATGGCGTAGGTGCTACCATCACGGTGAAGGGCGTTGTTACTTCAACCTCAATTGGAGTTGGTGCAGCTACCTCAACTTCAATTGGTGCCTGAGTCTGTACCATGATAGGTGTGAGAGTGACTGGAGATGTTTCAGAACTATCCCCTTCTCTAATGAGTCCAATTGCCCCCTCTGAGTCCCATTCTTCATCAGTCTCTATCACGTTTACCCCTCCACCCCTGTGATATGGGAGAGGATTGTTACGGACATTGGGTGCAGCCTCCTTTGCTTGTATGAATTTGGTGTCAATTAATGTCTGAATCTTATCCTTCAAAATACGACAGGCATCAATAGTAATACCTTTCATGCCTGAGTGATAGGCATATATCTTATTTGGGTTAATCCACTGGGAAGCATTTTCTATAGCAACAGCTGGTTTATAGGTTCAGTAATTGGGGTGTATTGTTTGGGTGGTCTGCGGTCGAAATTTGGTCTAGGTTTTTGGTAGTTTTGACGGGCTGGTTATGAGTGGTAGTATGTTTGTTGGGTGTTATAAGTATGGTAAGTGGCGTAGGTTTTTGGTAGCTGGGAGGTGAAGGTTGATATATGGGTAGAGGTGTTTGGTATGTAAGAGGAGACTTTGGACCTTGGGCTACCATCACTGCACCCACTTCTTTCTTCTTGGAGATACCTCCTGACTGTAAGGCTTTATTTGTGTCTTGGAGTGCTTCAAAATTTGTCACCATTCTGATTTTGATCCCTTCTTCTAATCTCTTTCCCAATTTGATGATGTTAGAAAATTTATGGTTTTCAATAACCATCAGTCTTTCATAGTATTGCGGATCCTGAGCTCTAACGAAGAAATTATTCATTTGTTCTTCTTCCAGTGTTGGCCTTACCTTTGCGGCTTCAGACCTCCACCGGGTAGCATACTCGCGGAAAGTTTCCATTGTCTTTTTGAGATTTTGAATGTAAAAAACGTCTGGTGCATTTTCTGTGTTAAACCTGAACTGATCCATGAAATATGATGCCATGCTCACCTAATTAACCCATTTCTTTGGGTTCTGACTGATGTACCAAAACAGGGCGTCTCTGGTGAGGCTCCCCATGAACAGCTTTAATTCTTTCATCCCTGCCAAATCCTACAAGCTTGTCACAATATGTTCTCAAGTGCACCTTCGGATCACCAGCTTCGTCGAACATTTCGAACTTAGGAGGTTTGTAACCCTCTGGTAGTTCTACATCTGGCTGAATACACAAATCTTCATAATTCAAACCCTCGGTGCCTTTTCCCCCTTCGACACTTTGAACTCTGCCAGTAAGTTTCTTGAGTTCCTCTGCCATGTTCTTGATGAGCAGGTCCTTCTCGACGGATTCAGGTATGCATAGGGTTTGTTGCGGGGTGTGGGGTAAGATGTTCACATATATGGGATTGCTTTGGTGGACTCCGGGAATCTGGGCGTAATGGTGATCATTGGTTGAGTTTTGAGGGTCAGGAGTAGGTTGTGGTGCATTCTGAGGGATGTGGTATGTGGTTGTTTGTGGGTATTGAGTTGGGTGGTGATGGTGTTGTTGAGGAGTAAGTATCGGTGGTGGGTTGTGGTTCTGAGGAGGTGTGGCGTATTGATGTGGTACGGGAGGATTTTGTGTGTTTTGGGGAAGTACCGGGTTTTGGGCGTTTGTGTTTTGTAGGTTAAGGTCGGGGACGTTTAGGTTAAAGGAAAGGTTTGCCAAGTTTCATACCTGATCAAGTTCCCCTTGTAGCTCCAATATTTTCTGTTCCAGACGTAGGACCAATTCGTTATGTGCTGGAGTATTCCGACCGTCCGAGGTTTCAACGTTCTCTGCATTGTCCTTTCTGATACCGCTTAAATCGTCCATTTTTTCTTTACCTTTGGTTTTGCCTTCAGGATCACTTAGTGAAGGAGGAGGTGGAGGACCTCTGGATCTAGTGTGATATGCAGATGATGTCAGTATGCACGAACCAACCTTTGGGGAATGAGAGTAAACAAAAAAAAAAGAAAAACAAAAAAAGGTAACCAAGTCAGTAAGGGATATTGAAAGGATGTTTGCGATATTGAACATGTGTTGTAGAATTAGTAAATAAATCCGCATCCTAATTTGGGGGACCTAGTTGTGCCTGAGGTAGGCCTGAAAGACACATAGACATGGAGAAAATTGATGCCAATAATTGTGTCATTTCATTAATGCGAAAATGAATCAGATCCATACTAAAATGACAATAATAAGAAAATTACTAATGGCATTTGCCTTATTACAATCGAAATCTAAAAACTAAGCTAAAAATTAGTAAAGAACATCATTTCCTAATTTATTTGGCCCCAGATGGACCTTCTCCATGCTTGGCCTTCTTGGATCCTTCAATCAAGTTCCCTAGGTCGCGCATGTCCAATAGAAGGTAAGCCCTTGCTAGGTGTCCTCCCTCATTGCCTTCCGTATTCTGACAATCTGAGAGCCTCTTCCTTATCTTCCCCTCAAGTTCCATTAACCCTTGCTCCAAATATTCCAATCTTTCTGTTGATTTAGTAGCAATTTCTTTCCATTCGTCGATGGCTTCCATATCCACTTTGTGATGTTCCAAATGTCTAGCTTCAGACTCGAAAACCCTCTTGCGTAGCATCCTATACTTGACTTGTGCTCGGCAGCGTCATCTATAACCCTATTTTTCAATTTAATCTCTGGCTTGAAATCTCTTGCTATATCATCGACCAACCATGATGGGTAGAATTATACATGGCCGGCATGGTACCTGTCTGGCTCGATAGTGTCTTTTTCTACAATGACCTTTTGATTCCACATATGTTGCGCCTCGAACTTGAACGAAATGATGTTCCCTTTAAATTTTGCTTTATACTGGACTATGTTGGAAACCCAAGGATACAATCAGCACTAAATAAGTGGTTTCTCTTGACCTGATGATGAACTCACCACTAGGGAACCATTCGAACATCCAATGTACCCTCTCGCCAGTCAAATTGCTGAAGAAACACACCCAGCTCACAGCATTTCCAGGTTGCGCGAACCTATTTGCATAAATGACATTATTTTTGGATGAAGGTAGGTTATGTAGTCATTCAATGGTCGTCTCAGAAGTTCCTGACGATATTCACCTCTTTGGAAATGTTCTAATAACCAAACCTGTAGCAACAGATTACAGCCCTCAAAAAGCCCATACCCCTGCTTACATCGATCTAGAGCTCGGTACATTTCGGCCAAGATCATGGGGATGATAGTGTAAGTTTGTCCTTTAATTCCTTCCATTAGAGTCCTAGCGACCATGGCTAAGCGAGTGTGGATCCTCCCCCCTTTCATCAAAAATATCAGTAACCCCAAGAAACAGACAATGAACACAAAAATTCGGCGGTGTGTCCAACCCAAATAAGTAATGGCAAGTTCATCACGGTGAAGGCGATATGACTTGCTATTCCCATAATGTTCATAAAGAATTTCAAATGGTATGTATGACTCCTTTAGATAGAGTAATTCATCATTTTTCTTGAAACCCATAATTTTTAAAAAACCGCGGGGAGTGCGATTTTTTGGTACTAATAAACTCGGACTATCCCATGGCAGTCTAGCGAAGCCTCCTATTTCCTCTAAGAGAGGGGTCATCTCTACATTACCAAAACATAGTGGCAGCCTCAATCAATGCGTTATTTGGCCGAATGTCCAATAAGGAAAGTAAATTTTCGAGGACCCTTTTCACATGATTCTGGTCACTAGGTGAGAGGTTCTTCCACCAATCAAGCAGCAAAGGTGGGATGTTTTGAACCATGCTGAACCTGGGGACTTCGTGCCTTATTTTCTGCAAAACAAATAGAGTTAGCCCTTTCCCCCTCCCGGTCTGACTATTTACACATTAATAATCAACATACCGGCATGTTTTCTCCAAGTAATGCACATAATGTGATGGTGTCCATTGGGATTATGGAAATCACGTCGGGCTTTGGATAAGGCTTATCTTAGTAGATTATCGCGTGGACAACGTTCTAACCCATACTAGGTTTGACATGATGCATGCACAGTTGATATTGGAGTGAGGTTTCTAGAAGGGTCTAAACTGGTACTCTCAAGTGGAAAACTTGAGAGGGAAAGGCACGGAACCATCGACTGCATCGTTGATCGACTAGTTTACTGCAAATAAGCCTTTCCAATTTAAAGGGTAATTTTTTGAAAGAGCGCGGACACTCATCAAGTGCCGCTATGGTATTAGTTGGGCACGAATGGAATATGATGTGGAGAATGCCTTATGAAAAGATAATAACACATTGCCACGTATTTGCATGATAAATATGTAAAAAGTTGTAAATACAGTATTAAGGTAAAACATAAAAGAGAAACAAAGGAAGAAGTTAGTCTGTGGAATATATGCGAGAATGTAATAAAGCAAACAATATAGTAGTCTTTAAACAAATGAAGAGCAGTTAGAGAAAATAAGGGTGAATAGGGAAAGGGATGTGCATGTCGTAACAAATTTAAGAAAATAAAGGTGGAGAAGAAAAGGGGCGTGCATGTTATAACAGGTTTAAACAAGTAAAGGCGAACGAGAAAGGGATGTGCATGTAATAGCAAAATTTAACAAATGAAGATGGAAAAGGAATGAGCATTTATAACAAAGAAAACTAATCCACATAAGCCAAGTTCAATATGGTTAGAGCCTAAGTGTAAATCCCCAGCAGAATCACCATGTTGTGGTGCCCCATTGTTCTCGCGAAATCGGGCTTCGACGTGTGACAACTCTTTTAGTTGGGAGATAGAGTGTTAAAAGAAGAAGAGTCACCACCTAACGATTTTTAAGGTGCGTTAGGGCACCTATTATGCATATAACTCTGTTTTACTAGTCAACTCCACCAAATATCGGGTAAAGGGTCAAATTACCTCAAAGAGAAGGTGTTAGGCACTCATCGAGGTCAACAATTGTGGGTCCTGGCTGAACTTAAGATTATATGGATTATGATTACGCTAGGTGATCAAATAAATAAAGGAGTTCAGAAGTCACAGAACTTTATTATAACATGATTAATACATATCTTAGTGCGAATATAGGGATACAACTATTTAGATCTAATAACAGCATATAAAGAGGAGGGGGTCCTAAGTTTTTTAGCCTAAAGGATCACCCCGTGGAACATAAATAATACTTCGTAACTCCCTCAAGATGGGGTGTTACTCATATTATTCAGCGGGCACAGACTATCATCTTCTGCTACCCGATTACTATGTTAAAGTTGTTACCTAAGGCGCACTAATTCAATTATAGGTCATACCTTATGTGTGCACTACCCGTTCCATACCTATGGTCCATGAGGTATTGGACTTTACTTTAGATGGTTCTAGACCTCACTTAGGCTACTCAGAAATGTCAAAACTATGCGACATACAAAACACATTGGACTTCACATATAGGCAGTCAAGGCTCAAGTTTGCCTCCACACTTAAGCAATAAATGCACGCAAACACATATGCCAATCAGGAATCTGCAGAATCCTATAGACATGCCTTCTAGGAGATCAAAGTATACAAGTGATTTCAGATGCAGGATATAGCTTATAGACAGAATCATGCGGGTATAATAAGCTAATTGTTGAGAGCTTTAAGTTACCAATCCTATTTGTATGATGCCTAGGTGATCTACGCAGTTGGGTATAACAGAATCTACTAGGAAGAGCCCCAGAATTATCCAGATTTTCCTAACATTGACGATCAGGACCATTGTTAAAGTAATCTATATTAACCAATTAATAAGCAATTATTTCCTATAGGCAGGATCTCTAACAATTGATGATTAGAACTCGTTTAATTTATACTTAGTCCTATAAACAAGATTTTTAGTGAACAATGTGATACAATAGCAAATGAAGTGATCAAAATCCTATAGGCATGATTTCTAGTGAATAACTGAAGTGAATTGAAGGAAAATTCATTAACATTTATTCCTATAGGCAGGTTTTCTAGTAACACGTAGCAGTGAGAATAATGGAAACATTTGAATTCATATTTGATAACAGATAGCGTGTGTGTGTACTTGTCCTAATGGCATTATTTCTAACAGTGCAACCAAGATTAAAGGCATATACATAGCAGGTTGGATAAGTCATGTGAATCCTATAGGCATGTTGGCTACCCTTTCATGCAAACTTAGACATACTCGTTTCCACTTCTTACTAATTCCCCGAGTGTTTATACAAAGGTTATTACAGGCTCAAATACGAGTAAAATTACAAATGTCATATAACAGCGATAAGAGGCCTACAGCAGGCCCAAATAAATAAATACCCAGTATTGCTTGGGCCTTCAATAGCTATTACACAGCATACCCAGGCCTCCAACAAAGATCCACATTCAATACACGACTCAGGGATCCATAGAGGAGTCCAGAACTAGTTTACTCAATCATGGCACCAAGTGTTGCATCACTTGAACCAACCAATTCAGGTACACAACACATAACAGGGGGAAGTAGAGTAAATGGGAATAATTTTGAGATTGAGGGAGTGACTAAGGACCAAGACCTGGTGTGTCAGAGTTCACAAGGGTTTCAATTGGACCCCGAACAGTGCTCACACCAGGGAGGCCAATAATTGAACCTAGGTAGTCTTGGCTTTCCGCCGGCTAAGAATGAAGAGCTCAGAATAGCATAAGTTGCCAGTGAGGAAAATGGACAGAAGTTAGGAGATACATTCATATCCTAAAGTAGACATAGCCAAATTGAGCATATAGAGTAATTAATCAAATAGGCCAGTAGGTTCAGCAGGACAGCAAAGCACCACATAGATAGCCTCATATTGAAAGAAATTGGGGAAGAAACAGGTTTGCAAGATATACATAGATTATCATTCATGACATTAAACCAATTGAGACCTAAGAGGTTCGGATTAATCTAAGCATGTATCTTAGGGTCATACTAATAAGTATTTAGACATTAGGAGGAAAGATTGCATTGGAACATCATAGGGAGCACACATTATGACAGTCCAAGCAATCACTGAAGGAACAGGGATTAAAACATACTAGGGGCATATTAGCAGGGAAGCAAGATCACAGTTGAGGGAAAAGGTCTTATAATATTAAAACACATTATGTATGCAAGACAAGCATCATAGATATTCAGTATAGAGTGAAGAGTAAGCTCATGTTAAATAGCACATGTAGGTATTCTTGCATCGACACAGTAGACTATTTACCTAAAAAAAAGGTCCAGATTGTACTAAGTATAGGTCTTGATGTTATGAAACAGTCATGCTAATTTGGCAATAGGGCAGCACTTAGACATGATAAGAGTAGATTATAACTACTGGTGAATCAGGGAGGGGGTTAAACCTGCTAAAGGCATATTGATAGAGAGCAGGGTCAAACATGTTAGATAAGCAAGCTACCACAGAAATTCAGAATATGATGGAAACAGGCTTGTGCCATACAGTGGGTGTGCATATCCATGCTTTTGAACCCACTACACTAGTCGACTAAAGAAGTATAAATTATGCGAGTAAGGCATATCCAAGTAACAAGATTGATAGCAAAAGACTAAATTAAACACCAGAAGATGCTAACAAGTGTAAGAGTCCCAAACAGTAATAATTTCTAACACATTGGCTGGTCAGAACTTAATAGAACCTGGTTTAGACATGCTTGAAGCTAAAGGCTAAAGAGACCTAAAGAGTTGAGGAAAGAATAGGTTTCCATAAAAAAAACTAGGATCCCTAATGCGTCAAAGATCCCAAGAGTTTCGATGAACTAAGGGCAGTGCTCGCACCAAGAACGGGTAAAGTAACAACATGCTAATGGCCTTGGCTTTCAGCCGGCCAATACAGAATAACTAGCAAGAGAGTAGCAAAAACCTCGAAATTTTAGTAAAGAAATCAATTTTTCAAAAAGTCTCCCCTAAAGAAGGGAAAATGAGGGGGTTTATATAGCAGTCAAAAATCGAACAAACACACAAGGAAACGGAGTAAATTAAGCAACAAATAAGGAAAGACAACATGCAAATCAATTTGAAATCGATTTAAGAGAGGAATTCGGTAAACCCTAATTTTTTAGGAAAAGTGTAAATCAACAGAAATCCAAACGAAATCAGACTCACACAGTGTAGAATCAGACGCGTGTAGACGAAATATGGTCCAGATTCAAGAAATAGGACTCATTCGGACAAAATCGAAGAGATGGTACTTGCCATGTTTAGGCAAGTACCAAGTAACACCATAATCTTGAAAGTAACAACGAGATAACGCGTAAAAGGCAAATAAATCACAGAGGGAATCCATGATTTACTCGGATTTGGAGAAGATTGGAGAGGCAGCTAGGGTTTCTGAAGAGAGAGAGGCAAGACAGAGAGAGTTTAGAGGCAGTGGGTAAAGGGGAAAATGGGTCTTTAGGGTTTACGGTGAGGGGTAATACAAAACGGGTAGGTTAATTATGGGTCGTTGATCATTTGAGATCAACGGCCAGGATCACAAGGGAAACGGGGCGGGTTATTTGAGACGGGTTCCGTACGGGTTTGAGACTAAGGGTCGTTTGGCTTTGGGCTGGGATGGACTGGGCTAAGGTTTGGGTAGTTTTGGGCCACTAATGTGGTCCAAAATTGGTTAGAATGGGCTATTATTTAAATACCCAAAATTTTATCAAAATAATTTATAAAAAGTGCTTAATAAATAAATAAAAATATTATTTATGCACTAAAATGCTTAAAATAATAACTTGGTATTATAAAAATTTAAATATGCTATTTTGACACAAATAATATAAAATAAAAAGCAATTATGCTTGAATTAGATCATTATTGCAAAATTAGATAAATAGCTTGAAAATGCTAATATAATTATATGGAATGAAATAAAATATTTGAAACATATATTATAGGTACAAAATAATAATTTTAGGTAACAAAGTCATCACAAAATAATTTAAAGGGATAATTACTAGATATTTATATAATTTAAATGCAAGAAAAATTAATTTAAAAGATCTAAAAATATGGAAAATTATAGAAAATGCTTGTATAGATTTGTAAACTAAATAATGATGCATAAAATGCTATTTTGAAGGCATGTATATATTTTAAAAAATATGAGGAAAAATTGGGTATAAATACTGAGTACGAAATTATAATTTAAACAAATAATTCAATAGTAACATGACCTCTGTGAGTCTCAATAATACCGGCATATAGCCTCAGCATGATTTTTAACATGATTCTCAGCTCGATTACTTTAACACATGAAAGTACATGGATAATGCCAAGATTATTTGACTACACAATTTCACGGAATCAATTACGTCACAGTTTCTATGGTGCACGCCCACACGCCTGTCACCTAGCATGTGCGTCACCCCCAATCAAATCATATAATACGTATTTACGGGGTTCATACCCTCAGCTCCAAGTTTAGAAATGTTACTTAACTCAAATCGTGTAATACTCTATTCCAATATGCCCTTGCTTCGCGAATCGACCTCTAAACGCCTCGAATCTAGTCAAAATTAATTCGGTACAGTCAACACAAATTTTAGTGATCAATTCCATATGAAAATACTAAATTTCCCTATTAAATCCGAAAATCCACCCAAAAATCGATAGTGGGGCCCACGTCTCGAAATCCGAAAAAAATTACAAAATCTGAACCCCCATTCAATCACGAGTCCAACCATACCAAAATTACTCAAATTCGACCACAACTCGGCCTTCAAATCCTCAATTAAAGTCTATGAAAGTTTCTACTATTTTCAACCCAAAACACTAATTTGTTGATAAAAATAACAATAGATTCGTGTAATTTAACCAAAACCGAGTTAGAATAACTTATCATAATACATATGGTGAAAATCGCTTCAATCCGAGCTCCCTAGCTCCAAATGTGTTAAAATGGCCAAAACCCTCATTTTAAAATCTGTCTAGGCAAGTCACACTTGACACCTGAGACTTATAAATCGCATTTGACACCTGAGACTTATAAATCGCATTTGATACCTGCGATTTGCCTCTTCCCCAGGAAAAACAGCAATCTTTCCTGACACGGAAATAGGCATAACTCTCTCATACGATATCCGAATTCAATGACTCTTCTTGCTACGGCTTCGTAACTTCAATACAGATCTAATGCTTTAATAAAAACTGAATTTGGAGCTCATTAGCTTAATGTTGTATCATTTGTGCTTGAAAAAACTACATCGAAACATTCTATAAATATCCAAATTAAATTTCGGGCATACGCCCAAGTCCAAAATCACCATCCGGATCTAACGAGATCATCAAAACTACGATCCGACGTCGAATACTAAAAAGTCAAATCTGGTCAACTCTTTCAACTTAAGACTTCCAATATGGAATTCATTCTTCCGAACATATTTCGAAATACCTGAAAATAAAATCGATGATTCAAACACATTATAATACATCATATAAAGCTATTCAAGACTTTAAATAGTTAAAAGGGGTGCAAATATTCAAGACGACAAGTCGGGTTGTTACATTTTTAGGGTTAAAGTGTATCTGACTTGGCCTCTCTTTTTTTATAAGTTTCAATGGCTGTCTATGTGAAATTACAATTTCATCATCTAGGGTGGTTGACCCATTTATGAGGTATGTAAATGGGAAAATTTGGCCAGTTGTTCTTCAGGATGACATTGATAAATTGCATATAATTCGTTTTAATGAGTGGGCTAAGGATATGGGGTACTTAACAGTATATAAATATACATGTAAAATTAACCAAAACGAAGAATTCAAATTTATGAAATATGTTGCTGATGTGTTAGCTTTGTGTAAAGACCTTAAGGATGGGGATTTATTGATGTGTATCTATGTCACGCAATTAATACACCATGTGTTGATTTGGACCTAGATGAAAAGTTGAGTAGTGGTGGTATAAATATGGACCCCACTGATGTTCAACCATGTGTCTTTAATGAAATGCCACATGGGAAAACAAGTGATGTTAATGCTAGGGCAACACACTCACCTAACAATGATATAAATGGGGGTGATAACACTCATAGAAAGGATAAAGAGAGGGTTGCTGATATAAAAGAGGATATATAATAGGATACAGTAGAGTCTAGTGACGATGAAGGTGAGTTTTACAACTTTCATTTAGCAACTGATTCTGAGGGTGATGCTGAGGGTGATGAGGGAAGTACTGAGAGTGAGGATGGTGATTATGAGGCTATTTCTGATGATAATGATGATGATACTGATACTGATGATTCATTATATGGTGCTAATGAGGATATTATTGGAGAGACAAGTGACCTAGAACATGAAGTTGTTGCTGCTAGACATGCTAAAGTGAATGAAAAGTGTAGTAAATTAAGATCTAGTGAAGTTAATACTGATGAGATACCTAGTGGACCTGTAGGTATAGACCTTGGTTTTGAAGACATGTATAAGGATAGGGGTTCCAAAATATGTTGGGAATCTGGGAGGAAATGAGCAATATCTGGACAGTTCAGATCCAGGTAGTGAGGATACAGATGATGAAATAGTTGAAGAAGATGGGGTGCATAACCCTTAACCAAGAAGATACAGCAGCAGGGTATACTTTGATCTTGCTTGCAAGAAAATTTGTTTCCAACTGGAAATGGTTTTTGAAAGTGTTAAACAGTTCAGAACTGCTTTACAAGATTATGTTGTACAAAGAAGAGTTCAAATTAAGTTGAGTCCTAATGAGCAACATAGGATTAGGGCAAAAAGTATGAACTCAACAAGATACAGATGGCATATTTTGGGAAGCTTGGAGGGAACACAGGGAATTTCATTGTCAGCAGCTACTATCCTGTTCATAAGTATTTCAGAGCAACTAGAAACAAGATGGCTAATACAGCATGGGTAGCTAAACATTTCAAGGACAAGATTATCAACCAACATGACATAAAGCTTAGGAAGTTGCAGGATTTAATTAGGATAAAGTATGGTGCGTATGTGGGAAAATCCATATGTACCAGGGCTAAACAACAGATCATGGGTAAGTATCTGGGTGATTACAAGAAGGAGTTTGCTAGAATATATGATTATGCTGACATGCTGAGGTCTACAAACCCTGGCGGCACTGTTGTTGTGAAGACTTCAAATGAGACAATAACCGATAAAGAGGTATTTGTGGGGATGTACATTTGTCTACATGCTTGCAAAGTAGGTTGGTTGGAAGGATGTAGAAATGTTATTGGCTTTGATAGAGCATTTTTGAAGGGTGTGTAAAGGGGAGCTACTATCATGTATTGATAAAGACGGTAACAACCAAATGAACCATGTTTCCTGGGCAGTGGTTGAAAAAGAGACAAAGAACACATGGTCATGATTTTTTAGGTGCCTGATGCATGATTTGCAGCTCACAGAATCCCAAGGTGAAGGGCTGACCATCATTTCTGATATGCAGAAGGTATATATTTCACCCATATTCTTCCTGTAATTACTTTATATATGTTTTTGATATTCTAACTCTTTTTCTTGTTGCTTAAGGGACTTTTTCAATATGTGGATGAGTTGATGCCAAATGCTGAGCACAGAATATGTGCAAGACACATATGGAGCAACTGGAAACCAAAGTGGAAATATGAGGAAAGAAGGAAGAAGTTTTGGGCATGTGCAAGGGCTTCATTCGAAGCATTTCTGAAGGCTAAGATAGATGAGCTGGCAGAATTGGGTGACAGTAAGATCATTGAGGATTTACTGAGATACCCCAAACAATGTTGGTTTAGAGCATTCTTTAAATATTGGAGTAAATGTGATTATGTGGAGAACAACATGTGTGAAACTTTTAACAATTGGATCCTGTCTGCTAGGCACAAGTCCATCATAACCATGTTGGAAAAGATTTGAGTGAAGGTAATGGAGAGGATGACTACCATGAGAGAATTTGCAACAAGGTGGATTTCTTATGTATCTCCTATGGCAATGGGGTACATGGAGGAACAATCTCAATATGCAGTTAAGCATGAATTTAAATAGAATGGGGACACTAGGTATGAGATACAACATGGGGTTTACAAACATATTGTTGACTTTTTCAACAATACATGCACATGCAGATCATGGCAGCTCAAAGGAATACCATGCTCCCATGCAATATGTGCAATGTTTTTAAGAGATTTGAGCATGCTGACTATCTTGTTCACTGGTACAGGAAAGAAACATACCTGAAGGTCTTCAGTTATTACATACAGCCAGTAACCAATAAGGAGATGTGTCCATCAACTCATAATCCCACTGTTGAGCCTCCTATAATTACTAAGATGCCTGGTAGACCTAAGAAAAATAGAAAAAAGCTTAAGATGAACCTAAAAAGAAGTTTGGTAAGAGATCAAGGAAAGGGACACCAATGACATGCTCTCATTATAAGACATTAGGCCATAACAAGAAGGGGTGTCCTATCCTGGTAAATGATCAGATAATGCATTCATTTTGTTTCTGATTGTGTCTTGTATTTTGGTTGTTTCTATAACTCATTTTATTTTTTGAAAATTTCAGAAAGGACAAGGATCTGGAACTGCAGGTACCAGAAATGCTAGTGCTACTCAAGTAACAACGGCTGCAAGTAGTTCTAGAACTGCTGGTACCATAACAAATCAATCATCTTAGGCTGCTCAAAGAATAACTCAACCATCAGGTGCTGCAAGTGATTCTGGAGTTACTTGTACCAGAAATACTCAACCATCAGCTGTTGCAAGTGCATCTGTAAGTATTCATTCTTTACTTTAGTTAAGTTGTATTAGGACCATGATTTTTAAATTATTAGATAGTACTTTATCTTATATCAGGATACTGGAAGTATAAGATCAAAGACTTCTGAGGATATTCTATCTAGTGTTAGAGGAAGGCCAAGAGATACTGAACTTTGAGGAAGACCAAGAACTATTGGATTTGGTATTTTTTTTTTTTAGTGATTCAGGAACAATGATAGAAAGGGTATGTGATTTGGATTTGGATTTTTATTTAGATATAAGTAGTTTGGGTGTTAATTTGACTTCTTATGCAATGTGGATCAAGATATAGGGTACTTTCTGCTCCTAAAAAATAGTGGATGTTGGGCAGACCAATATTGATCTTGGATACAATGCACCTGGACTAAGGTGGAAAGGAAGAAATGCTATAACACAAAGGCAACTTCAACAATAGTTGAGGAGAAGACAAACTCAAGCAAGCCTTAGCCAACCTCAAGTCCATTCCTTATCTCAGCTAAGCCAGTCTCCATGTCCAAACTTGAGCCACTCTCAGCAAAACATCAACCAATCTCAACCATAATGATCAACTGAATGTATGTTTTTGTGATAGCTAAGTCTGTTAGTTGCAGAACTTAATTTGTAGGTTAACTATGGATATTTAACTATGACTTTTATTTTGGCACAATGTTTAAACTATTTTTGCTACTAGACAACTTTCAGTAACTAATTTTGTCAACCAAGAAAGCTAATCGAACTTGGTTGTTTATATATGTCTGCTTGTTTTGTCAAAATATTGCTTTTCATTCCAAAAAAATACATCATATATTTTGTCATTATCATTGTACATAGGGTTATGAAGACATTGCTTAGTGCTAACTAGACTAAGAAGGAAATTACAATGATTAGTGCTAATACAACAACTAAAGTTATAATGATCTTCACCCTCTTCCTATGCTATAGTCGATCTCTCTCTCTCTAATTCTTGATAACAGCCCTGAAATCACTTGTTTATAGTGATCTAGAAGAGGTGGGTTAAACCACCTAAATATTACAAGACTTGTTTCGACCATAATTTGAGCACCCATAAAACCTTCTTCCTGGGTTTGTTGGCTTCCAAGTGATGCAAAACTTAGCTTCAACTCTACAATGACAAAATACAGGACTTTGCATAATTTTCACGGTCTGGAAAAAGAAAAAATAAATAAATAAAGCATCAGATTTTAGAAAAATGAAGGAATGGAACTTCAAAATCTATATAATGGAGGGATAATATATTTTACAATGAATAAATAAGAACCCACTTAAATACACACCATTTTGGACCGTTAGGTGTTGGGAAGAGAGCTCTCACGCTCCTAAGCGTCGTGTTTCTCACGCAGCAGGCTGATTAGGACCAACTGACCCCACATGGGCATGGTCAACGGTCAAATATGTTTATTAGTTGAGGGAATCATGAGTTCGAGTGTTCAAATGAAAAAGTTTAAAGTTCATATATCGGCTTTCAAATGCCCTACAAGTATAAGTGGCCAAGAAGTCATTACGCCTTAATTAGGCCCAAGTTTGTTTACCAATTATTGTACACTCCCTACAATATATAACACGAATGAACCATGCTTGCGAAACCATGAAAAGAAAGCTTCCATTGCTGCGCAGCTTCAAAAACAACTTTGTGAGCTTGTTGCTCCGAAAATGAATAGAAAAAGGCCAATTATAACCTTCTACTTTCATTTATTGTTCAATTCTATTCCCCATTATACTTTTTTTTATATATACCTCTGTCGTCAATCAAAGTTCTATATTTATCCCTATCTTAACAAACAGACACGTGGTGTTGTGTGATTGAAAGAACCAACCCAAATACAAAAAATCCCAAACCGGCCTAAAACACATGACTCGCCTGACACGTTCACATATACAATAAACGAAAATTGTCTTCTTCAACCTTGCCATGTCCAGGGGAACATTTACACGAGAATCTATAGCTTAAGAATACATATATTGACAATACATAGATAAATGTTTCTAAATACAAAACTGTCTTTACATCAGGCAATTTCTAATATAAACTTTTTTAAATAATTATTTCACCCCATAAAATATTGTTCACCACATAACAATCAGTGCATTGTAATTCTGTCATAGTTAATCCATATACCAAACCTTGCTCAAGTATAAACCACCTGATTCTTATTTTGGAGGTCAAGGTGATTTACAACTAAATCAGCACTTCTCGTCTCTTGCTTCTAACGTTGGCATCAGCCAAACAGCCACTTTGTTGTGCTTAGACACCTCCTGTTAGCCCCATTCGCTATTTGTGATCCGTAAACATTGACCATAATAAACTATCACTATCCACACCCCTAAACATGGTTGGGCAAAATAAAAAACTGATAGATAGGCTGAAATTAATTGTATTTGCTAGCCGAAAAGTGCATAAAATATATGTATATTTTTTGTATATAATATACATATATACAAAAAATATACATCTTGTCGACTATTATTTTTGGGAACGACTAAAAATATACGTTTCATCAACATGATTTTGGTTCATCTCAGAACGGCTGCACAGTGCAGTCCAAAACCTGTTGCTGATGATTCTAGCAGCTTAGGGGTTTATTCACCCATGAAAGAGAAAATTCCTCTATATGTTTTGCTATATCCCACTGTCTGATATTAGGAATGTATATGGATTGGGTTGGTTCGCCTTTTATCAAAACCAAACCAAACCAACTATATCGGTTAGGACTGATTTGGTTTTTTCGGATTTTGCGAATTTTTTTATTACAAGAATATTATGTCAATCTTATTTTGTTAAAGTTATTGTCACGACCCAAAATCCATAAAGGCCGTGATGGCGTCGGACACCACTGTCAGGCAAGCCAACAATAATTACTTAATTGGGTTCTCATTTTATTATTTTTGAAATCATATTTCCTTCAATTTAAATAGTAAAGAATGGGGATTTACAGAGTAAATAATAATACTTTTAACAAATTCAATACAGAACGACCCATAATCATCCCAAAACTCGGTGTCACAAGTGCATGAGTATTAACTAGGAATATAAAATAAAATACAGCAGCTGTCCGGAATACACAGGAAAAAAAATATAAATACTCTGAAGGAGACTCTGCTGGCTGCGAGTCGACAAATGGAATGCAGCTCACCTAGGTCCCCGCATGTATACACGCCTCTGCTCTCACATGGCCTCTAGACATATATGTGCCTGCACAAAAATATGCAGCAAGTGTAGTATGAGTACGTAAGTAACGTGTACTCAGTAAGTATGTAGCCTAACCCCACAGAAGTAGTGATGAGGGGTCGACATCGACACTCACTAGTGGTCCAACAACATAAGGTACAGTAAAGAGGTAGCAAATATGAGGCAGAGTAAGTAAGTGAAATAGATAAATATAGATCACGTGGTACAAATCCCCTCTCTTTACGAGGAACTCAAGCTTTTCATTAAAAATTCCCTCCTTAACCAGAGCATATATATAGGTATAATGAAACTCATCAAGTGGCTGCCATAATTCAAATCCGGAATAGCTCTCATGAGAGTGTGGTACATAAATTCTGCCGAGGCGAATGGCCCGATCCCATATGAAGTGAAATACAAATTCCTGCCGAGGCGAACGGCCCGATCCCATAAGAAGTGAAATATAAATTCCTGCCGAGGTGAACGGCCCGATCCCATAAGAAGTGAAATACAAATTCCTGCCAAGGCGAACGGCCTGATCCCATAAGAGTAAGAAGATTTAACGGGTCCTTGACCCCACTCACAAATAAACGTGTGAGTTGTAATTTCTTTAACAAAAACCTTTCAATGAAGTATATATATATATATATATATATATATATATATATATATATCACGGAAACATGCCGTAAGAGGAGTAAAGTTATTCGGTGACTAATCGTGAACTCGTGAAGTCTCTACAATAACAAGTCTAGTCTTATATAGTAATGTAAAACAGAGGAATTTAATAGGCGAGAGACTGCTCAAATAATACAGTTATAGCATGATGTGAACCTAATCCTACCTGGACAATAACATGAATGTAGCTACGTACGGGCTCTCATCACCTCGCGCGTACGTAGCCCCCACAACAAGTACCACACATCCATATACAACACCTAGGGGTAATTTCCCCCTCACAGGGTTA